>NC_139764.1:45147198-45747198 GCF_965231275.1 Zosterops lateralis
TTTTTCTGTTCCTCATGCAAAATTGTTTGGTCAGCAGTCAGAGCTACCTTAAAGTTCTGCAGAAATATAGATGCTATTTAATTTTCCCATCTTGGACTCCTTCCAGTTTGCTATCTGTAAAGCAGTGAGACAGGACAGCTGAGAGAAATAAGTGGGAGCAAAATGGGTAGTGAGGAAGACTGTAATGGAGAGGTGAGATGAGTCAAAGGTTTACTGGCTGCCCTGCTTTTTGTGCTTCCTATCAAATTTTAGAAAGACGCTGGCAAGGCTTAGAAGCTGCAGAGGGAAAATATTCTTATCCCTTTATTAAGTTGTTCCTCCTCTTACACATTTCTCAAGTATGAGACCTCCTCCACTCGTGTAATCACCTTTCACTATTCCTCATTTTCATTAAGTAGAGAACTCCTCCAACTCTTCATAAATCAGTTCCTCAGACTTGTGTGCCCCAGTAATAACTCTCAGAGGTGAGAAAAATTCTGGGAACTTGTTGGACTGGATCAGCTCCTAGGATGCACTAACCTCTTCTGGTTTAGAAAACCATCTAGCATATCCTTTTTTGAATGCATGCTACAGTCAGAACTGTGACATTTTAAAGATGAAGTAAACTCTCGTTCAAGACCTCTGTACAAAGAAGGAAGCATTAATTCTGCAGCTTAGATCTCGTGGCACTACTGTACTGAATCTGAAGCTGCAGGCAAGAACACTTAGGAGAGTTTCTGCCAAATATGGAAACAAGTTATTACACATAAAGACAGCATTTAGATATATTGCAGGGTCTGCATCAGGGCATGGCATCTTAATCTGAGTTATTGATGCAAATACAAAAGGAAAGAAGAAAGTTTCATAATTCTTTCATATACCCTTCAACATTGGTAATTATGCATTTCCTTAGGGAGTTTGTTTCATTCTTGTCCAACGTAATACATGACTGTGTAATAGTTATGAAAATTTTAGTGGCAGTCTTTCATCTGGTGTCTGACTGTCCATATGAGGGATTATAAAGCTGCTTCTGCATTAATTTACAGGCTTTTGCAATATTTTTTTTTATTATTATTTTTTAAATGCTGAGTCATCCAGACGGTTCGACTGTTAATGTCAATTTAGCTACTGAATTTACTATAATTGGACTTAGATTCCTCTCCTTATCTTCTTTAGTCTTCATTTCATTTAAAAAGATCTCAGAAAGGCATTTCACAAAGAAAGAATTAAAAGATAATTTAAAGACCCTCTAGAAATCCTAACCCTCTAGAAAATTCATCTTGACATAAATTATGTAACTTTTTGCATAGACTGACCAAGAAGCTGCAGTATTCTTTTGAACAAAATCTTCTCTGAACAAAATCTCAGCCAACAATATTAATGATGTTTAAGTAACAAATTAATTCTTGTTATATAGAAAAACTAATGATTCATATGTTGCTTCCTAAATTTAAAAAAGGCACAAAAATGCCATTCATATGTGTGAGTAAATTACTCAACTTGCCTATTTTTTTTTTATTATTATTAATTTTCTTTAATAATTATCATTTAGGTTGAATTCTGCAGACTCCCATCCACAATTCAAGATCTTTTTCATGTACTAAGAAAATCCCCTAATAGTCCTTTCCCACAGAAATAGCATGATATTATTCAACAGCTTTAGGCAAAGATGACAGGAGCATTCAGGATGCTTTATGGAAAAAAATGAGTTGTAATACGTCAAAACTTTTATACTTTGGTAATAGAGAAGCTTAACAAATGTTTGTTACAAAGAGAATATTTGGTTCCTGAAAGAAGTCAAAGCTCGCATGCTACGTCTTGTGTCTCCCAACAAGAAATGCCAAATGACAGTTGGGTTATTTGATTCCTCAGTGTCTTTTAACAATAATCATGTATTTTATGTTTCTGTCTTTTACCAGACAATTGTGTACAAAATTCCTTTCAACAGTTTAAAGGCATCACACATTAGATTATTTGCAAGTAAAATGGCTGCCAAGCATTTGTTATGCAAACACAGTTGGTCAGGTTTTTCGTTAAGCGTGTTCAATTTCTCTCACTGGAAATCAGACACAGTGGTTATATGCATTCCTAGTGACAATTAACTCTTTAGTACAAACAGCACTGGACTGCAGGGGAAATGCAACAATAGCTTGAAGTCATTTTTATCTTCTGTCATTTATCAAAAAGCCCTTGAACTTCAAAATGCTTTACCTTGCATTGGCACATAATGCTTCATTTTTCTAGCTAGAAAAATAATTTGAAAAACTAAAACAATTCTGTAAAGTTCTTTAAGTTCCAGTAAGTGCAGCAAACAGATTTCAGTGTCAGCTTTCTGCTTTCAAATTCATAATTTGAACTGTGTGATCTGTTTGAGGAGCTCTGCAATAGCAAATTATTACTGTGTGATGCAATGAAAATGAACCAAAGGGGAATGCTGAGAATAAACAGCACACTTCAATTTCTCAAAATGACACATGTTTGGAGAAAGCAAATGCAAATATTGTTCAAAACCAGCACCAGCTTTAAGATCCCCTTTTCAGCCACATTTCTGGCCTTGTTCTCCACAGGAGGGACTTCCTTCTTCCAACACATCATTTATCAGTTGCCTTCATTTACTGTTCTTGACACTTCACTTTGCACACGTTGAGTGATTGGTTTATTCCACTGGCTTAAGGAAATGAAGGACTAGCAAGGTTAGCAAATACCTAAACATGGTCATACTTCACTCAGAGATTATTTTTTTTCTCTGCATTTGTGATCAGTCTTCACACTCTCTTGGAAGTCCCAGCCCAAAGGCTTCCAAGGGATCAACTCCTGTTTCTTGTAGGAGATGCAGGATCTGAAGCAGGGCTCTCCTATATTCCTTCTACTGGCTCACTGGTCTGTCTCAGGCTCTTGCATCCTTCTCTGGGAAATCTGTGTCTCTCATCAGCCCCCAAGAAGCAGAAGATATTTCTACCAAGCTGAATTACTGTGTCAGGAGGGCAGGGAAGAGCTTGCTGCATAACAAAATGCTTAACAAAAGAATCCAGGGACTTTTTGACAGTTGTGCCTCTGTGTTTCTTTATGGGCTTGCAGATCAGCTTTTATCACATAACCTATCAAGAATGACTTCAACCATGAATTTTATTCCATAAAATTATGAATTCCTATTAGTCAAAAGAGTAAAGGACATTGCTATGCAGGTGCATTTCCTATTGTTTTGCTGCCTTGCTGAAATTAATTTCCACGCTTACACTGCCCTCACCGAACTTCAAGTGTGCAAAAATTAGCCTTTCATCTGGTGCTACTCTGTGCCAAGAACAGGAGGACTGTTTTGGTAGATAAATAATGGATTCCTCAGCAATGAGCACCAATGCCTGCGAACGCATGAAGAAATTAGGGTTAATTAGCACTGTCTACAAGTCATTGCCATTTTTAAGCTGTGTAAAAGATACATCTTTAATAATTAGTTTATGCACTTATAGTCTAGTGGTGTCTCTGTGGGTGTTGTGAGGGCTGGCAGCAGAGTACCCTGCTTCTGGTACATTGGCCAAGGTGCAGATTTTCCTGGGTTGTCCTGGGTCAGAGAACATGGAATAGACTTAAAGTGTTGTGTATCACTAAGTGAGGTATTTGAGTACAGATTCTTTCTTCCTCTTGATGGACACCAGGCAGTGAAAAAATTCTGTAAGACCACAAGTGTGGGCTCCCCTTTTGATATGCATATCCTGGCATTGAGCCAGGTAGCCACACTGATGCCTTGAAGGTAGCAGAGAAGAGCGTGAAAGGAAGAAATGGTGATATTCTGACTCAAGTTCAGGAAGGCAAAATGCTACTGTGACTTAAAAAACAATCCTTTTCTCCTAGTAGCTCACCTTCCTCCTTCCCACTTGTTAGGGATATTTTGGACAGTAAGGCAGAAGCAGATGTGATAGTGTGCCTTGCTCACTGCAGTTTAACCTGTTGTACTGTTGTGATTATGGCCTTGCTTGTGGTTAAAAATCACATGGCAACTGCTTATTTTCATTTTTTTCTGCCAGTGTTATGGCAGGGGTGCTTGGAAGGAATGTGGTGGGGACAGATGGGACAGCAACCTCCTGAATTGCCCTGGCTAAATTCACAGCACCCCATGACTGTGATTACTGATGGAATACATCAGGCTTGAGATCACTCAGAAGTTCAGAATACTCTGCACAGGATGCAGCTGATTATTTTTCCATCTCCTCCTTCTGGAGGTCATCAATATGTGTTGCAACAAGATATAAATTACTTGCTTTTCTAAACTGTGTGATTTAAACTACTCTGCACAAAGGAAGCATAGCTGGCCTATTTCTCATAGACACGTGTCCTAATTTTTCTGTAGTTTTATCTTGGTGATTGTCAAATTCAAAAACTTCCTTTAGTACACAGTTTGATGTGGCCAACACAGAGGTCTGTTTTTGCAATGATAGGTTTAAGATAAGAGATAAAAAAACAAGATCATATGTCAGAGATAGAATTAGAGTAGAATTCTAGAGTCTTGTTTGTTTGTTTGTTTGTTTGTTTGTTTGTGCTTTCTTCTTTGGTATTTTTTTTTTATTTTTTCATTTTTCTTTTGTAGTTGGACATTACAAAACTGAATTATAGAAGCAGAAGACATGAAAAAAACAGAAACTGTCAATGAAAATGATGGCAAGACAGAGGAGGATTTCTAAAGGCTGTGCCAAAGAAACAGTTGGAGAGAGAAGGGAATGAAAATCAGAAGATAGTGTCATGAGCACCGACAGAGAATATTATTTTAAGAAAAAGTGTTTCTGGTAGTACTAAGACAACTGACAGGTCCAGATGGATGAAACTGATCAGGTTCTCTGGTTTGATGAAGAGGAATCCATGCAGATTTGAAAAAAAAAAAAAAAAAAAAAAGAAAAAAAGGCTTTTGATGATTTTGGACTGTATTGGAAAGCACCTAAAATGAAACTGGAAATTAAAGTCTCCAGGGAAAGCAACTAGAGAAAATTTACAGGTATGAGAAAGAAGGTGGAATGATAACTATAGATAAACTGGATCTGTGCTAATATGGGTTATTAAAAAGGGTGAAAAATACCCTGTGATGAATTAAACACCAGAAGGTATTCAGTGCAGGGACGCAGGAATGGATTAACCTATGGTAAGGCAAGCTGCTCTTGTCATAAAATCTATGACCACTGTGAAATAGTGCTTGGAGCAAGACCCTCAGAGTGAAAAATTAGCCCATAAATTAATGAGAGAAATATGTATCAGATTTCTAAATATGTGTCAGTTGGCTTCCTTTTTTCTCATATGTAGCCTGTTTGTCTGTGAGAGATTATTGCAGTTTTTTATCATGGATTATCTCCTGTTTTACATTTGCATCCTTGTATGTCTCTTCATGAATCCATATATAGAGAAGTTAGAGAAAGAGAAAACAGGGTGCAAGGGAGATCAGGGGAGCAGCTGGGTCACTGAGGCAAACGGGAAGGTGAGAAGAGTTAGGGCATTTCTATGTCTGAAAAGAGGAAAAAAAGAGAAAGAAGATAAAAGAAAGAAGCCAAGCTGAGGAGACATAAAAATCCCCAGACAATGTTGGGAATGTGCTTTACAAAAGCAGCAGTGAAAACAGGTAAGATGGGTCAGTCCAAGGCAGCAGAGGAGCAGGAACTGCTGTGTGCTGCCCTGCCAAGCTGAGAGAACTGTGCAACCCAGGGATCAGCAGGACTGAGAGTGATGGGGTGTGTGCTGAAGGCCGACTAGTTCAGGATTTCAAATTCTGATACTCTAAAGTGTTAGGATTTTATATTGAGGTTTATATGCATACATTATAATAATTATTATTATTAATAATAATAGTAATACACACTGCATTGAGAAACTATAAATTTCAGTGAATCTCATTTCCAACTTTAGAAAATTAAAGATAAAAAACAGTCAGGTTGAAAATGTAGTAAAAAATCGACAATAAACCTTCCTTGACCTTCTGACCATGTCACATGTCGCGTTTAAAATACAAAAACATCTGCAGAGGGTAGACTCAGATCACTTCTGTGTCTGCAGGTCAAGACAGGACCAGCACATGTATTTAAGGGGAAATACTTTTCACTCTAATAATTAGAGTAGTTGATGAGAGTGCATCTCAAATCCTGTGTCCAGTTTTTGTCCCCTCACTACAAGGACATTGAGGTGCTGGAGTGTGTCCAGAGAAGGGCAGCAGAGCTGGTGAAGGGTCTGGAGCACACTTCTGATGAGGAGTGACTGAGGAATCTGGGGTTGTTTAACTTGAAGAAAAAGAGGCTCAGGAGTGACCTTACGACTCCCACCTCGCCCTGGAAGGAGACTGTTGCCAGGTGAGTGTCAGTCTCTTTTCCCAGGTAACAAGAGACAGGATAAGAGAAAGTGGCCTCAAGTTGTACTAGGAGAAGTTTAGACTGGATATTATGATTTTTTTTTTTTTTTTCACAGACAAGGTTGTAAAGCATTGGAACAGAGTGCCCAGGGAAGTGATGGAGTCACCATCCCTGGAAGTATTCAAAACACATGGCTGTGGAATTTGAGACATGACTTGATGGTGAATGTGGTAGTTATATTGTTGGTTGGACTTGATGGTCCCTTTCAAAAACCTTAAAAATTCTATGACTTCAGAAATCAGGAATCCATGGTTCACAAACGCCTGCTGAAACTCACGATACCCTAGAATCACAGAATAATAGAATCATAAAATGTTTAGGATTGGAAGGACCTTAAAGATTATCTAGTTCCAACCCCTCTGCCGTGGAAAGGGGTGCCAGTCACTAGTTTAGGTTTTTCAAGGCCCCATCCAAGTCATGAAGACTTTCATGGGTGAAGAATCCAAGGCTTCTCTGGGCAACCTGTTTCAGTGTGGTAAAGAACAGGAACAACCTGTTCCTCTGTGTAAAGAACTTCTTCCTGACACCTAAACTAAACCTATCCTCTTTCAGTGTGAACCCATTGCCCCTTTTCCTGTCACTATTTGCCCGTATAAAAGTCTTTTGCCTTCCTTTTTATAAGCCTGCTTGAGGTACTGGAAGGCCACAGTATTCGCCCCAAAGCTTACTTTCCCCATGCTGAAGTTGACAAACAGTTCCATCTGAATATACATGTAATAAATCAGAGTCTAGGGAAGACAGGACATATGTGTTTAGATGATAAAGGTATGGTTACTGTGATGTAATTAGTGACTCTTTTGCAGGAACATTCTTCCTGTGGTCCTGGATGTTTCCAAATGCATGGGTAATTTAATATTTTTTGGCTTAATACATTACATGAAAAACTTCTGAAGCAAAGCATTCCCTATTCTTCAGTGTTTTCCTGTTTTTCTGTTACTTCCAGTAACACCTCTCATTTTTTCTTTTATTTATTGTCATCTCTAAAATTAATTCAGTTCACATTCTGAAATTATTACAGAATGCTCAATCATTTGCTTTTGCAACTGATTATATGGCTCAGAAAACATGAACGTGTCAGAAAAGAGGATTTTTCAGAGCTCTTCAATTTGTGTAAAGTATTTGCTCGAAATCTACCAGAAATTAAAATTCTGTGTCCAGAACATTATGCATTAAGAAATCTTCTTTAAAATATGTCGAACACTTTGACTTGGTGAAAGTGACAGCAGTTTACTAAGGCCAGACCAACAAACATAGAAACATGCAAAACCAGGCCTAATAACTTCAAATTGCCCTTCTGCATGTGCTCATTCATGTGCTTGACTTTCTTCTTAGAGCAAGCTCAATGTCAATGCAAAAAAAACCAGAGCCCTGATTTTCATTTAAGGAAAAGCTAACACATCCCATGCCTACCAGGTATCAAAGAGAGAGTCCAGGAGTTTTGTGTGCTTGATTTCATTTATTCCCATATTTCTGTGCTTCATTCTATTTAGATAACATTTTGGTTTAAATTAATTACTTAATTTATACCTTGCCAAATACTTGTTTTAGAGACCCAGCATGACATGACCTCAACACAGCAGAAATATCCTTTAATAATGTTTTCATATCTATAGATAGAAAACACAAACCCAGCCTTCAGTATTCTGCTTCAATTCAGCCAATGGGTAAGAAAACAGTGAATTTATATTTTGTGATTTTTGGGCCCACTTATGTCTTAGACCATTCTGATTGCTTCACATTTCAGAAAAGCATAAGGACTGGACCCATTTATCGTAGCTTTCACTGTGTGTCCAGATGGTAAATCTGAATTTATAGAGATCAGAGCATGGCGGGCCATTTTTATAGCTAATACCAATGAAATAAAAAGGTATCCAGCTCTCCCTCCTTTCTCCCTTTGGTCCTCTAATTCCACCTCCTACATATATGAAGAAAGAAAATTAATGCAGGACTTGGTGGTTTCCAGACCCAATGCTGTATTTGACTGTCTTTATGTCTCTGCTTTCAATGACTTGGTAAGCTTGAAAAATACTAAATGTTTGGAGTAAAAGTAATATTTTGTCGTGACTTACATATAGCATATGACCTTTGTATATTAAAATCAGAATATTTCAGTGAGGATTTGGATTACTAAATTTAGTTTCTGGTTAAATTAATTCAGAAATTCATCCTGGACCTTCATTAACTCTATAAATTAATGATTTTGCACTTGTCCTCTTATGCATGGCAGTGCAAAGCAAGACTTGGACATTGCATGATACTGTAATTAATCACTGTAATTAATCTTTGCTGCAAGAGAAAAAGAACTCATTTGATATTAAATATGCATCCTTAATCCTGATTTTTCTCAACTTTTGACTGGTTATTTTTTGCATGTTAGTAATATTCCTCTCTTAGAAAATGCAATGCTCATGCATAGAAGAGCTATTTGTATTCCATCGCTTTCCTTGCAGAATATAATCTTTTAATGAAGTCTATAGAAGGAAACACTGGAGATACAATCACTAGACAGTAAGAAAAGAAAGCATTTTTGTTATTTTGAATGACATCCACAGTGAGCTTGCTGTTGAAAATGCAATGAATAGTCCCATACTTTTGACATTAAAACATTCAGAAAAAAATAATAAAAATATTTTCCAGCATTTTTATATGCAAAATATCATAACTCCAGTCCAAGTTCATGCCAGGGAATCAAGAGAATGAAAAATACATTAAAGAAATGCCTTATATAAATAAAGCAGATCATCAGTGCTTCTTAACAATGTGTTGAGAATATCTGGATCATTTGTTCCTGTATTGTTCACTGTATCCAATGTCAGTTAAATCTGACTGAAATTTCTTTCCAGGTGATATACATCTCTTCATGTTGCATACTTCAAAGTGAGCATTGGACTACGCATATTGCAAAAATTAGGGGAGATTTTCCTTAGTCAAAATCTATAAATTCTGAAAACCCAGTTAAACTGAGAAACCTTATAATTATAGATGGTGTTGTTAGGAATAGGCTCAAACTATTCTCAAAAGAAAATTTGAGTGGCTGATTGGATAGTCAAGGTCAGGGGCCATTTGGTTTTCCAAAATTCTAGCTATAATTACTGTGCCACTTACCCTAGACTACTGTCTCTGGTAAGAATGCACATATGTTAGCTTATCATCTATAGCACCTGCACAATATATTAATTTGAGCAGTTTAAAATTTGCCTTTATGTGTACTGGATTTTCATTAAAATGTTGATATGATGAAAATTCCTTTTTGAGCCCAAACTTATACCAAGCCATTTCCTTTCTGTCCTCCTTCCTGGAAGGAATGAATTTTTTTTAATTTTTTCTGAACAGTATCAAACATAGCAGAAGCTGAGTAGCAAGACAAAATCTCTAGATCATTTTGATTTTACTTTTTTATCCTTTTCTTGATTTGTAGCCTAATTGATCACATGAGACACTGATTGTAAGATAATATTGACACTAAGACAACTTCAGATGCTATCCATTGAGTACTTTATACTTCATTCTTCCTTTAATCTTTCAAATAAAATTAAATCTAGAAATATCACTCATTTGACAGCAATTCTTTGCTGAAATTTATTTTGCTTTTTCTGCCATCAAGATGTGTTTTGCTAAAGCTGCTACCTTGTTAACTGTCTCATATTCAGTAATATAGCTAATAGCTATTACATACCTTGTGCCAACATCCAGTTCAGAAAATGAAATATTCATTTGAAATGCACATAACTTAGCAGTGGTAGCTGGAAAGCAGCAGTGGTAAGCACAGAGTGATTGAATTAATTAGAATTATAGCCTTTGGGTTTTGTATGTGCTATTGGAATTACAGGAATGTCTTTACTGTTTCATCCTAAATATCAAAGGTAAATGTGAAATCCTATTGCCTTTCCTATTAAAAATGGTGCATTTTTATGACCTTTTAAACATATTTTACTGTTCTTTTTCAAGTATTCCAGTTTGCCATAGACTGATTTCAGAGTAACAGCTGATAACCCACACACTTCTTTTACGGGTATGACAAACTTAGATCAAAATTTGGCATTTCACTGTTATCATAGATCACATCTAGTCAGCACACTGAACATTGATCCTTAAGAAAGGAATCCTTAAATGTTAGATATCAGCGTAACCACCTGCCTTTCTTATTTTAAGAGATACCACGCTAAACAATAACCAGTATTCTCTCACTCTTCCAGGTCCACAAATTTCTCCAAGAACCTGCACTGATCCCTTGTCTCTGTGGTTTGTCCAGCCTGGATTTGTATTCACTTTTGATGACTATAACAGTATGAAGAAGGCAATTCTTTGGGACAGAAAGAGCCTGCTGCTGTCATGGGGATAATTAAACACCAACTGTGAGCATCTGTTTTATTTGGTGTGATGCTCTCTGTTGTGAAGTGGAAGGACCATTTCACAGAAAGGTGACACTGGCAGCTTTTGAGGAGTCTGATTCCTCTCCCTAGCAAGAAGCTTTAAATATCTGACTGATCATGACCCTAAAATATAGCAATGTTATTTGTACTTGCTATTTGGCTGAGTATCCAGGTCAAACTGGAGTTTTTTTATGGGGGGAAAATAAAAAAAGGAATGTATAAATTACCACACAAAAGTAAAAAAGGTTCAAAGTTATTTAATCTGCATCTCTAAAGCCTATAACACAAAGTTTACTTCAATCGACATGATTTTCTGTGCTCAACACATCATATGATCTCAAAATTGGAACCATCTTTACTTTTAGGAATCATAAAAATAAATGCAGAGATTTTATCAAAACAGAACTTCACATTTAGGTATTGTTTAGAAATAATGACAGTGATAACAAATGGCTAATGGCTCCAAACTAGACATGCAATGATGACAAGACTCAAAAGTTGTAAACAAGAGTGAAATTCCAAATGTTTTTCTCTGATATACCCTTTTCATTTATATAGACACCAGGCAGCATTATGGACCTAGGGAAAGACTGTTCTAATGCAGGCAGGATCCAGTTAAAAAAGGAAAAAAATAATTCTACAGAAATCTTCTGTTTCAAATCCAAAACCTGCCAGCATATCAGACTGGAACTGTATATTCTGAGAATGGTGCTCTGAAATATGAAAGGTCTGGGTTCAGTTTCTGGCTTGGCTACAGATTTCCTCTAGGCAAACTCACATTTTGCTGTGGCTTGGTTCTCCAACTGTAAAAGGGAGATAATGTTTCCCTGCCTTACAAAAGGTTTGTGAAGATGAGTTTATTAATGTTTGATAGATGTAGTGCTGGAGACCATATCACTGTCAAGCAAGTGTGGAATACAGCCTCAGCAGTACCTCCTGAAGCTTGAAGTGCACTCTTTTGAGGAAATATACTTTTTTTTTCCCCCAGACGGGTGAATGGCTGCAGCTTTCCTACTTCACACACTGAAGCACAGACTGGGGAGAACTGAAATGGACTGACTGAACATCCATATGAAGATTCAAGATGTATGAGGAGTCATCTTTCTGGTTTTCACAGTCTTGTCTTTATCCAGGTTATGCTCTGATTTTGCTATTGAGATTTGTTGATATATGCAATTGTCTGACATGATGAGAGGTTTATCTGCTTTTTACTGATTTCTCTCTATCCATTGCAGAACGGAGCAACTTATTGTTACTTCTGAGCTGTCCACCGGCCAGCCCTGCTCTTCAGATAACCATATAAAAGAGTTATATCTGTGGGTCCAAATCCCAGACAGAGATGAATTCACTGCTTGGAAGAAGGAGTGGACTCACACTTGGGAATCAGGAAGGTTTTATTCAGGCCCAAAGCCCAGGTGCAAGTGAAGTTTTCTGGGGCTTACATGCCCTTAAATAGAGGGGGCGTTACCTTTAGGAATTAAGGGGAGGGACTTAGGAACAGGCGGCATTGGCAGGGCTATTTAGGGGCGAAAAGGGAAGTGGGAAAGCCTGAAGCCTGGCTGAGTCACCAGCTTTTGCCAGAGCACTCAAGCCTTAGGGTGTGGTGGCAGTGATTGACAACATCTATTGTCAGAGAGGGACTACAGGGGGATGGGAATGGGAGGGGTAGGTATAAACCATTACAGAACTGATAACAAAACATACAGAACTTTAGAAAACCCAAAATGCACACTGCAACAGCAACTGTTACTTGCTCAAGGAAAAAAAATAGATGGAATTTATTCCCTTCCCCCTTGCATTGCTGCTATTCAAACTGGAGAACTACAAGACTTAACATAATTGCCACATTATCTAGGTCTGACAGCTCTCTTGTATATTCTAAAGGAATATAGAAGAGTGTGTACATGTGTACATCTATCAGAACTGAATTTTCAAACCTCTCTGTAAATTTTAGTCTTCTGACCTCAAGAGCAGCTAAGAGGAGTTGGTGGATTCTCTTAAGAAAATCTATCCAGAGCCAGGGGGAGGGCATTAGGCCTTGGACCCATTGCAATGTTTACCCCAGAGATATTATACTAAGTAGTAGTCATAAATCCTCTATGAATAATATTGGTCAGAAGAGGACCTACTGTAGAATAAACAGCCTTCAGTAACTATGCTATTTGAGACAAAAACACACTTCACACTCTCTCTGATGGAGCAATACTAGCTGCAACATTTTAGGGTTGAACAGTTTCATCTGAAAATGTGAGAAGGCAGCACTGAAACAGAGAAACTAAACAAGATTCAGATTCATGTGACTGTCATTGTTTCCTCGGTAAATTCAGTTGTGGGAAAATTAATGCCTTTCTTGGAGAGAGTGGTTCTGCTCCTCATGATCATCCTGCACATATAGTTTTTCACAGTAGAATTTCTTTAAACTTCCGACTTAATCATAAAAAATGTCAGGTAAGTCAAGAGATAAAATCAAATACATCTTGACTAAGGTGTTAATTAGTTTGAAGAAAAAATTGCTAGCAGCATGTTGACAGCTTGTGGGTGGCTTCAATGATAGCTTGCAGCTTCTCTGGGAATATTACCCATTTTCCCCTCTAAAGGATGCCCCCAATATCCATTTTTGGAAGGGTATGGGTTTGAGAATATTACATCTGTGGTTCATAGAAAAAAATAATTTAAGGAAATTTAAGAAGAAAAATAATAGGTTTTGTACCTGAATTCCTGAATTGTTTCTGTAAAAAAACCTCAATAATCAGTACTATTACATAACCAGGCCTGTAAGATTATTTGAGGACATCTTCTGTTTATTTCCTTAAACACCTGCCTGAGGAACAAAATCTTGCAAATCATCATTCTCTCAGTCTTGAAAAACTATTCTCTTGCATATGTTTCTTTCACCTTACTGATTATTAATAGAATATCAGAGTGCCTTCTGCTCAAACAACACGATTAACATCTATGACCTGCAGTTCTTTCTGTCTTCCCCCACCTTAAATTTAATGTTTCTCTAGAATGGTAAAATGGTTTAATTGATATCAATAGGAATAGTTGCAGAATGAATCACAACATCTCTCGGAATGGGTCAGGTTGGAAGGGACCACAGGGAGTCATCTGGTCCAGCCTCCCTGCTCAAAAGCAGGGTCATCCTACAGCACCTGGGAAAGGAGTGTATCCAGACAGTTCTTGAACTTCTCCAGGAGGGAGAATCCACAACCTTCCTTGAAATTTTTTTTGGTGTGCAGTTGCCCATAGAGTAAAGAAGTTCTTCTTCATATTCAGGTAAAATTTCCTGTGCATCAGTTTTTGCCCATTTCCTCTTGTCCTATTTGTTGGTACCACCAAGAAAAGTCTGGATTCATCTTCTTGGCACCTTCCCTTTAGATATCAATAAACATTGATGAGGTCCGCTCTCAGTCATCCCTTCTCAAGACTGATCAAGCCCAGCTCTCTCAGCTTTTCCTCATAAGAGAGAATATCCAGTCCCTTGATGAACTCTGCAGTAATCTGCTGGATCTGCTGCAGATGCTCCATGTCTCTTCTGTACTGAGGAGTCCAAAACTGAACAAAACACTCCAAATGTGGCCTCACCAGGGCTGAGGAGGGGGACAGGATAGCTTGCCTTGACCTGCAATATTTTCCTAATGTTCCCCAGGATACCATTGGCCTTCTTAGCCACAGGGGCACACTGCTGGCTCATAGGTGAGATGTAATTCACTGCAATGTGAGAATTGGGGTTGCTAAAATAAGGAATAAGAGAGATGAAATGAAGAGAACAAGTGACTTTGCCCATCTCTGCACTAGAGCTCAAAAAGAGCTGTATTTCTACAGCCACTAGTCAAACAATTTGAAGCAAACACAATGAAAACAAGTTTGATCTGATGTCAATAATCCAGTCTTACTTACCATAAAGCCTGGCTTCTGTTCAACACACTATTTGGCCATAGCCTATGGAATGGGAGACAGGCAAGACCTTGGTGTTTTTTATGTGTTTAGGAAGAAAGAACAAAGACCCTGCTGTTACACTGTTCAGACTTCCTATAATCCCTGGAATGGTGGTCTGTGCTCTGTAAAAGCACTGACTAGGAGAGTATTCAACCACATACTAACTCTTTTTTGCTGTGGATATACTTTTCTGTGTTTGGAATTGTTGCTGGTTAATCTTTTTTAAGCAAAGAAAAATGGATCAGCTGTTACAAAGGTTTTACACAAAATGTGTTAGAGAATATGATGAAAAGCTGTTTTTAGATATTAAAAAAGAGTGCATTTGGCATATAAATATATATGTGTATATTTGCCAAGTGTATGACTGCTAGAAAATATCAGTTACTTATTCACAGATGAAAATAGTGGATCAAAACAAGCACAGATTGTTCTGCAGCAATGCAAGAAAGGAGTCTGAAGTAAGGCATTACTAAAGGCAAGTAGAGTGGAATTTAATCCTTGGTACTTGCCCATTGAATCATATCTTTAAAAATGCAACTGTTGGGGTGTTTGCTTGTCAAGGCATTATACCTATTTTTTCTTCCACTAGTCACTGAAGTTCTCTTTAAAGCCCTATCCTGCTGTAAGAAAATTAAGTGGAAGCTGCCTGCATTTAGGTCTCAGGCAGAGGAATCAGCAGAGGGCAGGACCACCACCCAGAGAGGGGCAGGAGGAGGAACTAAAGTTTTCTAAAATATAATGCAATACAAACTGTCATTCCTTTCCACTGGGATATTCCCTAGATGCTAAAATTCCTCTCATCTACCTAAAGAAGCATAACAGGACTTCTCGGAGTAGGTTTAGACAGTTTGGGAATTTAACCCCATTACATTATAAAATTACATTTTGCTTGGTGAATAACCACCCAGCACATTCACCTTCATTTCCACTTGGCAGGAAGGAATAGCATAAATCGCAGATGAAAGGAACTATCCCAGAAAGGCGATGCTGGGGCAGGGGAGGGGCTTCCTCCTCAACTCTAGTCACAAACAGAGGGATTCTCTGCTGGTGTGACACTGAGCCAAATGGACTGTTCCCACAGAAATACACGTTAGCTGATTGGGAGGGGAAACCCCTGCTGCAAGCAAGCAGGTGAAAAACTGATTGTTCTTTTGATGATAATCTGCACTCCAGATGGGAGAAGTAGGTACTACATCACAAAAAGGGATGCTTGTTGCTGAGATGTTTGTTCCCAGTTGGAGTCCAGTGTTGGTGTGTATCTGGGGGCTGGGAGTCCAGTGATGCTGAGGCTCTTGTCCCATGGGATGGGTGCTGCTGGACAGGGAGGCTGTGGGAAGCAGTGCCTTAGGCAAGTGGTTGTTCAGGCTGTGTGGGGGTAGGCTGCCATCAAGGTTAAATGCACTCATCTCCATCTCTGTCACACCTGCTGGTCTCAGGGCCAAGCTTTGCTGGAGCTGGACAGTAGAGGTCCAGCCTCTGTTTTCTGAGGTTTCTCTAAGATGCTGAGAAGAAAGGAACACGACTTACTGCCAATTTTGAGGTTCAGACAACACTGTCATGAAGTGGCATCTGTTAAAAGGCATCTCAAATGCATCAGTAACCTCATATTGAAGAGGAAGAAATAGAAATCCCTGGTTGTAGGAGAGAAGCAATATGCATTGAGTAAATGGGCCAAAACCAAATAACAGCAATCAGACATAAGGAGACTACTCAGATGAATTCTGTTCTATTCCTCAGGTTAAATGATCCCATTTTGCAAGAGGAAATATGTTTTCTTCATGTTTCCTTCATGAAGTGGTTTCTTTGCAAAAGATCCTTCTGCATGATTAAGGTATAAATAATTGCAACTAATGTTCAATTATTACATGTGCAGCAGAAAATATTAAATAATAGAAATTTAATATTTATATAAATTAACTACCCAATATTCCAGGAAGGGCTTATAAAACTTAAACTGTGAGATCTGTGTGAATTTTCTTTGGAATTTTTATTAGGTGAATATTATTAAAAAAGCAGAACCAGTAGCTGATTTTCAGACAACAGGAATTTCTATAAATTTAATACTATACCGTACTATTCTAGAGAATAACAGAAATTATTTCTATGCTACAAAGTGATGTGTTATTTTGGCATCAGTCATCTGTAAAGCCTGTATCTGGACCTAGACTCCATATTCCTGAGACTTATTAAACTTCTCAAATAGGAAGTGTTGTGGAGTTCGACATATTTTGACCCAATGTAAAAAACGGTACAAATTTAGAGGGAAGTGAAGACAATTGGTGAAAAGTTAGCAGCATAGGAAAGCTGAAATTCCCACCTGTATGAGGTAGCAGTACATGAGGTCATTATTTAACATCATTCAGGGAACAGAAGGTCAGCCAGCCCATGCCCTCACTGTGAGCTGCCATGTAAATAAATAGGCCTTTGTTTCCAATGGTGGAAACAGGCTTATCTTTTCACAAACTCCATGGATATTCATCTCTCTCTGTCTATGATTCATTCTTTGTCATCAAGTGAGGAAGACTAGCTAATACTCCATAATTTAAGTGACCTGTCACACTACATAGGAAAAGCCAAGGCAGTTCACCAATGCTTGTTTTTCAAGGCCATTTATAGACTCTAGGTTTTCAAGTCATGAGCCAAGCACTTCTGGGAGGAAAAAAAAATGAAAACAACAACGGTGACAAGAAGACAGAGACCAGAATTCAGATCAATCTATGCAGGAAAAATTTCGGAATGGCAAAATATGCTGAAAATTTTGGAGAGTTATCTGGAATGAGAAGTAATGGTTCCCTGATAAGATGAAAACTTTAAATATGAAAGTACTCTCCCAGCCCTGTGCTTAGCACCAGCAAAAAAAGGTAATTTGACTGCAGCAGTCATGGGGACAATCAGCTATGTAGTTATGAATTAATTAAAGCTTTCACTGTTGCTTTTACTGACTAAAGGAGCATATTAGAAAACATACTGGTACTTCTCAATGTCATTGGATTGGAATTGAGGAAATCTGCATCTTTGCATTAGAGTAATTTTGTTTCAAATGTGTTCTGATCCCTGCAAAAGGTGAATTGCAGGCACTCTGAAGGCACTGAGCTCAGCTAAGGACCAACTATATAATTGTCTGCTCTACGTTACAGAATGGTTTGTATTGTTACCTAATGGGCCACTGAGTAGGTTTTTAATCCTTTTGTCCATAATTGCTATCTCAAGAAATTAAGATTAAGTCAAAATATTCTGTGTCTGTTTTACCCTGTCAACCCTTTCACTTGGTATAAAATAACATATCATTGATGGCATTATTTTGTGCCACTATTGTACTAATTAGTCACTAATCCGAGTTACTGGTTAGGAGTTTCTGACATCAGCTCAGTTGTTGTGTGATGCCCACAACAAATATTTTTACAGAATGATAACAACTGAGCATATTTCTTAGATCGTAGTCAATAAATTATATTGCTGTGGCAAGCTGAACCCTATTTTACCATCACACAATGGAGTGAGATGCTCCAGATCCTAATTGTGATTGTGATTATTCTGACTGAAAACAGAAGTTTAACTGCAAAAATGTGTCAGTCTTTCAGCCTGAATTAAATGCGTAAGTTTTCAAATTAATTGCAAAAGAATAATTAAACTTATCTGCTGAAGCCTAAAGCAGTTTATGATTTAGTTTGTGATTTGTGGACTTGCAGTAAACTCCTTCCTCTTCTCCTGGTGTTCTGTTATACTCTGAGTGGAATTAGATACCTCATAGTGGAAAGATTTCTGTCAGGTGGTATGAGATATGCTGTGAAGCAGAGCAAGCTTTTGCTTGGGGAAAAAGAAAGTGCCTATAGGATTTGGACGAGTTTTCCTTTTTTTTTAACAGTTTATTTGCTTTTAAAACTGCAATTTTTTCTCATGGAAAAGTATCTTAGGCATGTACCTTTAAAGCTACGTGGCAAATGAGAACCTTGAAAAAAACAGAGCAGATGACTGCTATCAAAGAAAGGAAATAGGAGCTAGTTATTAGCTGCATAGTAATAGTGATTTTTTTACCTCTGTACCAAAAATAAAATAAAACTCCAGTGGAAGGAGCTTTTCTGTAACTGTTATAAAACAGATTGTAAGAGATTAAATTGAATTTTTCAGGGAAATATTGTACCTTCCTTGCAGTAAATGCATCTGAAAAGAGGTTTTGTGTTTGAAGCAGTGTTCAGATCTTCCCCTGCCAGATGTACAGAATAGAAAAGCTATGGAGTTAAAAAGGCAGAGGTTACTTGTGGTGGTGCTTAAATTCAATTCCAATTAGGTTTTCACTGCTCCAGTTTGGTTTTATAATTTGTGTTTTATAATTTTGTAATTATTACTATTGTTTAAGATGGCCTCTCCTTCCCTCTCCTTCTCTCCTTCCCTCTCCCTCTCCCCTTCTCTCCTTCCCCCAGACTTTCCCGCCAAAACCTTGGTTGTCCTGGTAACCCTATCCCATAATAGTTGTTTACCACTTTTCTGTTAAGTGTCAATCTTTAAGTTATATAACTTCCCCACCCCCTCATCATGTATTCCTCCTCCCCAAGTTACTTATTATTGGTTCAAAAGTTGTGCATTCCCTCATTATACGTTGGCAAAAGGTTGTGATTGGTCCCACGCAATCCCACCCCTGTAACCCACTCAATAAAGAGCCGTGGCATTCCGAGGTCAGCGTCTCTCCTCGGAGCGCTGCCTTGGGGACCACGCACCCCTTGGTTGCACATCCTGAGAGTCCCGCCTTTCTATTCTGCGCACTATCCGCACCGTGGTCGGGTTTGCCCACGCCTCTGGCAAAGTGGCCCCCTGGATGTAGTGGTGGCAGGGCTGGCCGGAGCTGCACCCATTGGAAAGCCGAACCACTGCAGTTACTAGTCGTTCTGAATTGCCTCAGTTTCTCTTTGATCAGTAAGAATATTAAATCCATGTGCCTTATGCTCTGTAGCAAAGTGAGCCAGAGTTATCAGGGATAAAGGGCCAAGGCCCACAAGTTCATAAGGGCAGACAGTAATTTACCTTAGCCAAAGATCTAAAAGACCTAAATAAGATCAATATTATTTTGGGGATGCAGTTTAGAACTTCTGTAAGGATATTTAAAAGAATTTCTTTTCTCCTATTAAGAATTATGGATATCAATCTCTCACATAAAAGTAATCCTTCGATAAGTTGTTCTGAAGTACTTATTTTTATACTGCTTTTTAGACTATCTTTTGTCTGACAAGACCACGACCTTCAAAGCTATAAGGTATCTGGGGTTACAGAGAGAGATGTTTGTGGTAAGGTGAACAAGCACAGAATCATGTTTTCCTGACAATATTAAAAATGTAGTTGAGGAAGACAACTTAAAAGAAAAATCAAAAAACACATGAACAATGGAAAGCCAGCAGCAAATGAGACAAGATGCTAACCAAGGAAAGGACTGATAATGAAAAATAGGAAGGGGAAACAATTAGGCAAGGTTGTAATGTTTATTCAGGAATTTTTTATAGATTCGTTGTTAACCTTTACATAAAATATTTTAGTGCTGATAATCCAATATATACTGTATACACAGAGGTAGATCTAGTAGTCCTGGAATTGAAAAGGAAGATGCCACTTTCTTATTCAGTTTGTCAAAACATCCTTCAACAGCCCAATTTTATCTGATTCGGTAAACTCAAGGTTGTGTTAAGGAATTCTTTTTTTTTTTTTTTTTTTTTTTTTTTTTTTTTTAAACTTTCAATTTGCTTTTATGAGGAGATACTATAAAGCCTCAGAAATTATTCTCTGAGAAGTTACTTTCTGAAAACATCCATAATCTCAGTCCTTAGACATAAACCCTCCAAAATTAATTTGATTTTCTGCCTGCCTAAGAGTATTCTGTTTTCTGATATGATTAATGAAGAAAAATACTGAAAGAAAAGTCACATTTTCTCACTGAATTACATACGTGATGAGACAGGAAACTCTTGATCCTGTAGATATGTATGAGAAGATAGATATACCAGAAATGTGGGGGAAATCCACAAGAAAGATGCCGTGTCATGGAGTTAGTTTTGTAACAAAAACAAAAACAAAGCGAAACAAACCAACCAACCAAACAAACAAACAAACCAAACAAAAAAACCCACCAAAACCCACAAAAAACTCACAACAAAACAAACAAACAAACAAAAGGATTATTCTATTCCATCTGTTGAAACCCAGTTGGGGAGGTCTTTTTTTCTTTATCTGTTGTAACTCCAGGAGGGAGGGGGTGACTGCCTTTCTGATAACAAGCCAGCTGTTAAAACTGGGTGGGGCATTGTTTCTTATATCTTTCCACCCTCCCAGGGGATATCTTCTGTTAATGGGCCATTAAAGCTCACCAAGGACATGACACATTATGTCATCCTGTTGTGAGATCCTCTATCCAGGGAAGAAGAGCCAAGCCATTTCCACCTAGATAAAAAGGTGCCACAAGTGTCACCAGACATCCAGTGTTCCCATGGGACTCCTGAAGGAAGACTGGACCCATGTCTGGACCCCTTTTTTTACTATAGGACCATCTCTACTTCCAACAGGACTACATCAGCCACTCCAGGAGGGCTCATTTTGGACTGTTTCCAACACCCTGACCAACAGGGCATCAGGTTGTATTCTGACTCTGTCAGTGGTCTTTTGTATTGCTTTTATTTTATTTTACTTTTTTTTTTTCTCTTCCTATTAAATTGTATTTCTGACTTGGAGTGTCTCACTGGTTTTGCTTTCAAACCACTACAGATTCTTTGTGACACTTTAAAAGTTGGCTGGCTCAATGACAGGGTTGAAGGCATATTTCTTTTTTATTTCCTTTTAAAATGCTGCTTTTCACAGCATATTTTAGTGGAAAAAAAAGTCTTAAGACTATTGGGTATGGTTTAAGTGACTGTATTTCTGATGGAAGACTAAAATCTGCATGCCTCTTCTGAGCTGATCTTCAACATGTCAAATATTGGTGAAAACTGCCATCCTTGTCATTACTGACAGGAGTTGTCAGAACAAGAACAAGGATGAGCTCCTAAGGAACCACAATGAAATTTCTAGGTAGGGCTCATCTGTATGTTTTACACTCTGTCCTAGTTTAGGTGAAGAGAGAGTATGTTTGTATTAAACCAAGGAAGGGTTGAGGAAGCATAAGAACTGCTGTGACCTAGTATGAACCAGGACTCCCAATTCAATGGAGTACTCCGCCAAAAGAGGGTCTTAAGCAAGGCAGTTTATGCATTATGTTGTCTAGAACTTCTATGTCTGTATATTAAACATATTTAGCAAGCCCTATTAAAGCTTATTTTTGTAATTTTTCTCCCCTTCCACTATTCTCAAACCTGCTGTCAGTACCTCTTACAGAGACATTTTGAAGTGGATTTCATGTGGTAAACAGAGGGATTTCCTCTAAGCAGTGTTAAACCCAGAGCAGGCTGATTCTGCCCCTGCTCAAAGGTGGATTCCAAAGCAGGAATGGGAACAGGTGGTAATGAAACCATTTTGCAGTTACCGCTCTGGTCTCGCAGAAGCGTATGTCTCTGTAGGCACTGAAATTTCTCTTTAACCTGAGTTCACAAAGAGGATGTCAAGGAGGTGATCTTTTTGGCTAAAAGTTCATATTCATATTACTGCTAAAACACTCCTGAGTTTTCAGGGATGCCAGACTATAGATGAGTGAGAGCTGCTGCTGACCTCTGGAGTACTGCCCTAGACCCTGCAGTGCTCTACTGTTTTCTTTCTCTTTTAGTCTTCAAAAGTCTCTGGTAGACCTGAATGTGGAGAGATAAGGAGGTCAATCACAGAAGCACTGGGCAGGTCATGGCTGAACAAGGGATACAAGTTCAAAATTTTATAGTCCAAATCATTAAAGATACAGTGAAAAAAAAAAAAAAAAAAAAAAAAAAAAAAAAAAAAAAAAAAAAACAAACAAAAAAAAAAAAAAAAACCCAGAGATCAAAATGTTAGAAAGTCTGTAGAAAGTCTGTTCCTTTTCTAGGACACAGACAAAAGATTTTTTCTTTTTAGTGCAAAATCCTCCTGCAGAAATTTAAGACCGATTTCATTTGATACAAACAGTGAAACCAGTACCCATCTCCATTATTATGAGGTACACCCAGATTAGATCAATAGAAGTCTTCCAGTCACAGTGGAATAATTTGCTTTTTGAAGGTATTGAGCTGTGTCTGAATAGTCTCCAAAGTTTTTTTTCTTTCAGCTATGTTATTAACAACTATTTTCTTTTTCTATTAAAAACAGCTCTTTTTAAAAGTATTTTTTTTTCCTTTCCTTCAAACTGTAGCCTTACAGTTTTCACAATGTGTTTTCTTTCTACAGAGGGAGATTTCATGATTACAGATGAAGATTAAGCAGCAGGAATGCAGAAAGTGAGAAGCAAAGATAGTACTACTATAAAACTGACTTTAGGGAAATAGCAGAAGAATAAAAATAGGCAGAGTTACCTGAATTGACATTTATTTCACATATTCTATTTATTTTCAACAGATCTTTCAAACAACGGCAAAATTATTAATGTCTCCACGCCTTTCTGAAAAGTATATTAAATATTTTTCATTTTTTTAGTAGGGAGATTCCAAAGCTACATTGAATATTATGTATAATGTTAAGAATTAATACAATGTATAATAACTAATACAATCTACTTATGGTTATTATTAAAATTGGCAAGAAAATTTGCATTGAAAGTTTTATTCAGAATTATTTTATATGATATCAAGAAAAAAGTTTCTATTGCCATCTTTTCTAAAGTTTAATAGAGTGAAACAGCAGCACAGGTCTTACACATAAGCAGTTTATACATGCTCATATAAAACTCTCCTAGATATACAGCTTTAGAGATAAACCATACTGTCCCTCGATTTAATGGCTGTGTAATCCACAGAATGTGGGTTTGTGGATTTGTGCCTATGCTGGTAAGAATTTACAATATTCTGTACTGAGGACAAAAAAGAATGCTATAAAGTCCTCATTGGAAGGCTGTTCACTTTGCTGCATAACACAGGTTTTAAGTGACCAGACATAAAAGCTGAACCCAGTCGCACCCAACATACCCAAGCCTCTCTGTGAGAGAAAACCTGGGTAACAGCAGCTGAAACACACCAACTCCTTTTTGCCGTTTTTAAATCGGAAGGTTTCACAGCCTGCAGCCCAGCTTCCCTTGCCTCAAGGAGAGCAGTTCTAATCTCTTCTTTGCAGAGATCCTGACTATCTCTGTGCTTCTTCCGTTTTTGAAGCCTCTTTACATGTCCATCTTCACTCAGCAGCAAATGTGGTGTTGCCCAAAGCTAATTATCCAGAAATTTCCACACCACCAGCTTAATATAACACTGACAATTGGCAAAGGAGCAGAAAAAACAAAAAAAAAAATGACAGACATACAAATATACAATGGGAAAGATTTTAAGCAAGTCATGTAGAGTAAGTAGAAAAATGGTGCACAGAACATTTTGAATTTACTCAAGGAATACCTGCCAATAGAACAAAATGCAGAAGTAACATGAGGGTTTTTTTATTCTGTGAGTTTTTAAATTAGAGATCTTGGGAATGTTTTGAGAGGAAGACACAAAGTTCTTCCCTAAATATTTGGAGTTTGGTAGCTCCTCTATTCCCAGATGTGACATTTTGCTCTCATTTGATGTCTTTTGACACCTTTTCTGCGTGTGATTTTGTGTAAATCCATAGCCAGCCTATAGAGTGAGTCAAGAGTTTTTTAATTCATTCAGAGACGTAATATGTGGTTTATATTGAAAGGGTTTTTTTGGGATGTGGTGGGGCAATAATAGGGGTGAGTAAGACATCAGGAGTTGCCCCTGGTGTGGACGATGGCAGTTTGAACTGGCTCCAGAATGGATGTGCCATGGGACACAGCTGAGGCTGTGACTGCTGCTGCTGGCAGAGCCTCTGTGATAATGTATTTAAGGAGAGGGTAAGAACACTCTGCGCAGCATCTGTAAGAAAGGCATGAGAATATATGAACAAAAAAGCCTTGCAGATACCAAGGATTTAGTAGGAGGAGGCAGTGGAGGGGCTCCTGGAATGGCAGTAAAGATTCCTTTGCAGTCCAGCGGAGAAGACCATGATGATTCAGGTTATCTCCCTGCCATCCACAGAGGTTCCAAACTGATTAGGGCTAGGAGGCATAGGATCAGGGGGAAAAGATCTATTTATTTCTTTTATGTTATCTGTATTGGGATTTTTTTTGTATTACAGTTCTGTAAATAACTTCATTTTTCTTTCTTAAAGGGGAAAAAAATCCCAGAGGTAGACCCTCATGCAACCACATGGACATCTGTGAAACAAAAGTCAGCTATGCCTCAGTGCACCCTTGTCTAAAGCAAAAACTTCACTGTTTCTGATGTGTCACTTTCCTAACCAAAAGGGCAGAAACACTGAGCAGCAGCAGATGCCTCAAGGGCCTGCCCAGAGAAAGGAGAAGGAGGTGTTAATGGCAGTAATTTGAAGATAAAGTATTATGATTTTTGGAGAAAAATATATGACCTTTCAGTGGTTTTCCGCCAGTAACTCAACTTTTTCTATGGAAAGGGAAAAATATTTCCTGTGTCCTTCTAAAGTGAATGTTTACTGTTGTGGAGTTATTGCAGCATTTTAAAATGAATACCCAGGAACTTTATCCCTGTGATTAGCTGAGAATAAGGATAAAAATAAATTGTCTTGGGGCTACTTCAAATATAAACTGTCACCACCACAATGATGAGAGCTAAGTTCCCATTTCTGAAGGTTGTATAAATGTTGTCATTGTGCTTTCATTTTGCCTTATTATAGAAAAAGGATGTCCTAACTTATCCTTTTGGGACTTAGGCATTCAATCACTTCTTTTTGGTTAGGTTATTACAGACAACTAAAAGAAAGAGTAAAGAAATGGCTTTTGATAGCAGATAATATCTTTAGAGATTTTTTTCAAATTTCATTTGTAGGCTGTTAATACAATGCTAATTGCTTGAATTCATACCTGAAGGCTTTATAAATTTCACCATTTTCCTTGACTGTTATCAGGCAGTAATGATCTGATCCACAAAATTCTGCAGTGAGGGAAAAAAAAAAAAGGTTATTACCCCTGGGAGTTTAAGACCTGGATTGCGAACCAAATGAGAGGATAGAGTTGTGAGTATCTGAGCTGGATTGCGTAGTCTTCACTGGGCACATAATTCACTTTTTTTTGTTTCCATTCTGTTATCAGACTGTAGTGTAAATAAGCACAATATCAAATACAAATTTCAGATTATGGCTTGTCTAATATGTGAATAAAACACAATTTCTGCTAGTATTCCTGACACTTCTCATTTCCTAAAATACCAGAGGAAGCAGAAAAAAGGCAGGAATACTTGCCCTGTGGATTTGTTTACAAGTTGTAATTGTAATGTCTGTGGCACCTTTTCCAGTGTTTTTTTGTTTGCTAACAGTGTTTCTTATCAAGCCATACTGGTTGAATTATTAGCAGTGGGCATGACAAGGTCTGAAGGATAAGGAAATTCATGACAGTTAGTGCCAGCAATGTTACTAGTGAGGAAGATGTATTGAAAAAATTAACAAGGAAGAAAAAGAGTCCAAGCTCAAGAACATAATCTAAACTAAGGATTGTTTTAAAAGTCTATAGTGAAACTAAGAGTAATCAGCAAATATCTGTGAAAAGATGTGCTTAAAATTGAATCAGTTCTGGAAAATTTTCATATGCATGCCAGGCCCTCTTGGGAATATGTTATTTTAAATAGGCATAAAACACATGCAGTATCAAAAATCCTTCTTTTTCACGGTTTATGTTTCACAAGTGTGTTGCAATCATATGGGTAAATTATCTTTAGGTGAAGAAACTGACATCATTTAGCAAAATTTTGAAGTATTAATGTATACTGAAATTTTTGGAAAACACTGCCCACCCATAAATTTACGGGTCCTGAGATGTACCACATATCTGGAAAATTTCACTTCAGCAAGGATTCCACACAGGGTAAGGAGGCAAAAGAAATTACTTTTTTTATATAACCTTTTTCTTAGATGCTTTCTGTGATGCTGAGATACTGTAGTCAGACTGCTTGGAAAAGTCCAATACCTGTGATGGCATCCCATGTTCTTTAGCTGAGACAACAAAGCACAGCTGTGTTAGCAGGTGTCTTTACTGTGGGAGATGAAAATTGAATTATTGGAGAGTTCTGTTTAATGAGACTTCATGCTTCCAAAGCTGCTGACATTAAAATCTAAGCTTAAGTACGTTTTACCGTACATCTGAAAAAGGTATTGGCTCTGCTTGTTTCGGAGAATTTAATGATGTTCTCAGGAGAGCTAATGCTCAGAGACAAAGCTTTGTCCTTAATTTTCGTTGTGACACCTTCCATCACTCAAAATTTAAGATCATGCTTGTTTTCTACCATTGAATAGATATGGTCTTAGAATGTTTAAATGCTGGCCAAAAGAAATCAGAAAATATTATGGAATATCATTGGTTCTCAGAAGTCCTGTGACATTTTTATGTGAATATACTTGACATTTCATAAATATTTCTTCAAATGCTATGCAAAAGCCCAGGAATATTTGTGAGTTTTGCAATAGCAAAATGTACTTTGTACTCTCACCTCTAATCCAAACCCCTAAATTCCTTTATGTTGCAACAGAATGAAGAATCTCCATAAGGCTGCATTTTTTTTTTTTTAAATTTTATTTTTTTTTTCTGTTCTCTTGGCTTTTGTTAGCATATTCAATTTAACTGCATTAATTCTCACACTGGAGGCATTGTTAAAATGTTAAACTAGTGGTTAGATTTTATATTATTATTACATACTTGAAATACACTTTTAAACTTAGAAAAGCCATGACTTGAATCCAAATCTAAATCTGAACAAAGGAAGTTTACGTATTTTGCTGTGCCAGGTTTCCAGCCAAAGTGGTACTGAGGTCAGGTGGATTCATCCTGAGATTAAAGATGCATTGCAATGACTGGATTTACAGAGAAAATCACAAAATATTGTTCCAAATTAATGTAAATGGGCACAGAAAAATGCAGTCTTTCTCACTAAAATGAGGTCCAAGCGTGCTGAGACTTTGAAGTGGAGCCGTTCAACATTTATGCACTGATGCTGAGCCCCAGCATGGGCTTATGTGCCAGTTCAGTGGGCTTTTTCTCTACCAATAGAAAGGCAACTTGCCTGCTCCCTCTGTAAAGCTGCTTATGGGAGATTGGAGAAATTGGATGGATGTGACCAAATACTTCTCATACGCAAAAGATATGTTTCAACAGTAGCATCTTCCAACATGGTGTCCAAAGGAATGAGATTGCCACTGAGGAGCAGTGCCAGTGTTCTCCTCTGTTGACATCCGTCTTGGTTTAGAAAGACAGCTGTCTACCAGGGAAAGCTGGAGCTTCCCTTGGAATGGAGACTGTAAACCCCTTCTCTCCAAATTGTCATAATTTTGCAATTGAGGGGGCTTTCAGGCAAAAAAAATATAAAAATAGGAAAACCAGTTATTTACTAGGAATATTAAAAATACCAATGTAGTAGTAAAAAAAACAAGAAAGAAAAATATCTTAGAAACCCTGACAGAGTCAGAACATGACTTGACACCCTGTTGGTCAGGGTGTTGGTAGCAGTCCAAATAAGTCCTTCTGGAGTGACAGATGTGGTTCTGTTGAAGTAGAGATCATCCTGTAGAAGGGTCCAATGGTGGTGACAGGGGCCTGGTCTTCCTCTGGGAAATCCAGTGGAAAACAGGCTGTCCTGCTAGTCTGAGTCTCAGCTTTCCTCCAGGTAGGAATGCTTGGCTCCCCCCACTGGGTGGAGCATCTCCCAATGGGATGATGTAATTTTATCAGTCATGTGGTGAGCTTTAATGGCCCATTAACAGAAGATATCCCCTGGAGGGAAGACGGGTTGTGGAAGAGATAAGGAACATTGCTCCACCTGGTTTTAACAGCTGGCCGATTAACAAAAGGCACCTATCCCCTCCCCTCTGGAATTATGAGGAATGGGTTATACAAGAGATTAAAAAAAACCACCTCCCCAGCTGGTTTCAACAGATGGCAAATTGAATACAACTTTTGGTTACATATTGCAACCAAAGACAACATCTCTTCCATTTCTGGGTTTCCAGATGATGCTAAGCCAAAGAAGTAAAGAATTATCATTTTCTGATTTCTGTATGGCAGCATCTTTGCACAAATCACTGCACAGAAGCAACTTTACAGGGACTAAATAATCTTTAGAAGTTCCTAAAAAGAAAGGTTACTTGAGAAAAATAAATAGAAAAATACCTGAGTAAATAACTGCTTGTGCAGTGAGCTGTGAGTACTCAGCAGAGTTCAATTAAGGAAACACCTTCTGTTTCTAAAATTTTCCTGTTGCTGAACTTAGCTTTCAGGTCAGCTTTGAAGGGAAAAAAATTTCAGGTGAGCAAGAGAAATAAATTTTCACTGACTTTATCCTAAAAATACCTGGTGCTATTCTTATATACAATTTTTTTTGCACTTCTTCCCCTTAACTAGTACAAGAACATATTTCTCTTTAATAGGAATAGATGCATACATAAGTATTAGGAAGAATCCTCCACGTAAGTCATAGTGTATGAAAAGAGTCTGAATTTTAATGTTGCAATCATTCTGTTCATGGCAGAATTTCTTCCCGAGTGTAGAAGAAAGTGGATAAGACTTTGCATGTCTTTCAACAAATTAGCTGAAATATAAACATGTGGCAATATTGTCCTGAACTGGAGCTTTGAGCTACTTTACCTTTTTCCTACTGCAAACATTTATTAGTTTTGATCCTATAAATGGCTTTCCTTTCTGTGCTTCTTTGCCAAGTAATGCCTTTTGTGGTCCCCTTTAGATTGTACTCAGGCTTACATGTTTCTTCTCTCACATAACCCATTTGCATACTCTGAAGTGCATGCCAATTTACATGGGGTAAAATTCAGTGTGCCCATAAGAGATTATATTCCAAATATCTCAGCTGACACATTTTTGAGAGGTACGCAACAGGGCATAACAAGAAAGATTTCTGTTCATGTTTAGAGGAGTTTCAAGGCTCAGGACAGAGGACATTAAAAATCCTGGGTCAGACCCAATGTTTTCTCTTTCTTGATGTCTTTTTCTTCTGAGCTAGCAGTAAGAGGCAATTACCTAATTGTCTACTCATGGAGACAATGTACAGGCACCACAATATTCAATGCCTTAATACATACTTCCTCCCAGTGTCAATAATAAAAGTGAACAACTATATATTTACTTCTTCACATCCTGAGTGCCATTTATAGCTATGGCATTGACTTCCTCCTAATTTTCGTTCTTCT
The DNA here is from genome assembly GCF_965231275.1 of Zosterops lateralis. NCBI lineage: Eukaryota > Metazoa > Chordata > Aves > Passeriformes > Zosteropidae > Zosterops > Zosterops lateralis. Next base: position 45,177,170 of record NC_139764.1, read on the forward strand.
GTTGAGTTGGTGCCAGGCCCAATACAGCTGTTTCACTTTGACATAAGTTCAGAAGTTCAAGAAGTTTAAAATAAAGAATTTCAAACAAAAGAAAGATAAAATACTAAATCTCAATTCTGTGTTTGAAGTCAGAGTGTTAAGGGAGACTGGACAACTCATCTCTGAAGAAACTGAGGGGAGCTTTATTTTTGGCAGGTAAGACTCACTAACTGTGCTTACAGAATGTGCCTTTTAAATCCCAGAACATATGAGTCACTCCTGTCTGGCTCATGGCAAAAGGCTAGGGAGGAATGGTTTCTGAAACACAAAAAACAAAGTGAGAAAATAGCATATGGTTAGTGCATTGACTAGAGCAGAAACCTGGAGATTATTACTGTAGTTGAACACAGAATTCTTAAACCGGCCTAAAGTACTTCTGCTCTGTTATTCTTTCTTCTTCAGCAGAAGGCAGGGAGAGGGGAGAAAAAAAAGTTTATCAGAAGCTTTTGAACTCACTGATGATTTATTTCATTTGCTAAAGTACCATTTCAACTTGACAGTGTGTGGCAGTAGCGTTGCAGTCTCTTGAAAGCAAAGCAAAGCAAAGCATTAAAACGTATTTCTTTTCCTCTAATTTTAAGGCAACTTTGTTCAGGTTTTTAGAATTATCTTTTGATATTTTTGTTGTTGTTTCTTTTTCTATCAAGTATTTCAAGCAGAGATACAAACTCTAAAATTATGTTTTTTATTATTTGTGTCTTATACCTTCTTTTTCTGAAGACCTGTGTTTCCTATATGGAAAATCAGCAGGCAAGATCCTTTTGAACATCATAAGGTGGGTAATGCCTGCATTGTGAATGTCACCTTTGATTTGTCTTAGGATTTGACACCATCGTGTATGCATTTTGATCTTTGAATCATTTGCTGTGTTATAGTTAATGTTTGTGTGTGATTCTTGAGACAAGCAAGGCTTTTCTGATACCTAGCCTTCTTTTTCTCAGACACAAGATGCATTTTAAACACCCAGATAGAAATGCACCTGTAATATGGTAGTTTCAGTTTTAACTTGAAAGTTTTCTTTCCCTTTTTTTTAATAACCTTTTTTTTCCCCTTATCTTTGATTCAATACTTCTATATTATCTACTTTTGAGAATCTTGCTTTCATTGAGCCTGAGATTTATTTCACTGTACTTTTGTCATGAATTATTGGTTAATTTGCTAGCTTTCCTCGCTATAAACAGAGAAAAAAATTGTTCAGTCTTCTAAAGGAGACCTTTGGAGAGGTCAACACACAAAACTAATTGTACACCCCTGCTACAAACTCTTTTATGATGAGGAAAGTTCTTTCAAGATGTAGTCTTGATGCTGGCCTATATTGAATGAATATCAAGAAAATTGTTTTCTTAAATCCCATTATGTTTTTCTGGTTTGAAGAGCAAGCATTCACATCTGCAGTGTGGAATAAAAGAAGCTCATGTTTGAAGAGTATCATTCTCACCACTGCACTCCAGGACTCCTACTATCTGGCAGGAGGGAGTGCTGCGAGGACATCCAAACAGAATCCAGGCTAAATTATTGGGCAGTTCACTATTTCTTTCATGAGTTTCTTTCTTCATATGGGCCAGGGCATTATATAGTCCATTCTCCTGTAGAGTCTGTTTCCTTCCTTAGAGATATTTGTTGAGCCTGTTCCTTTATCCCACTTTTTCTCTAAAAAGTCAGGACATTTTCTGAAGAGATATCCAAAGCCTGTATTTTCTGTAAATCCTTTCAGTGCAGAAGATACGACAGATATTATATAGAAAATTGAATAGATTTTTATGTTTATTTCCCTTGGACTTTCTAGGCCAAAGTGAGTCTCAATTACTAGAATCATTATGAACAATTTTGTATTTAAACAAAATGACCCAACCAACCAACCAACCAACCAACCAATCAAAACAAACGAACAAACAAAAAAAACCCCACTCAGAGCAAAGCTAAAACCAAAACAACAAAACCCCAAGCAAACCCAAACCAAAACCAAACCAAAGAAGACAAAATTAAAAAAAAAAAAACAAAAAAAACCACCACAAAAACCAAAAAACAAAAAAACAAAAAACCCCAAAAAACAAAAAACAAACAAACAAACAAACAAACAAACAAAAACAAACAAAAAAACCACCAAAAACAAACAACAAAAAACACACTCACACTCAAAAAATAGGAAAACATATAATCTGGTATATAATCTATTTAAAGAAAGCTTTTACAGAGCTGCAAAGGTATTCAGAGCACTACATGCCCCGTCTTTTGTTCTGACTCCTGACTGTGTGCTGCTTTCTGATTCTGATCGTGTTGCACATCATTAGTAAGGCACAGAGAAATGTTACAGTTTGCTGTTTTTAGAAGAACTAACCAAAAGGGTCAGGCCAGTTAACAGTTTATACTAAATAAAACAAAGCTTTGGATTATCTGGGGATTGTTGCATGTGAGAAGTGATTGTTGCATGTGAAAATCATTCTCCCCACTTTCAAAATCTGCCCTCACTTGAAACTAACACAGTTAAGCTCAGTTTGTTAATTCACCTTGTGAACTGTAAGGAATCACCTGTGGGTTCCACTAGAAAGCTGATATACTATAGAAATGCCTGTGCTCTGATGAAACAAAGTTCTGTCTTTCATTACGTTTAATGCCTACTGATACTGTACTGATATTTTTCTTCAGGCCTGACAGTCCTATCAATCTTAACTAAACTGCCTGGGGTGACTGAGTAAGGACTTGCAAGACATCTTGCCTGAGATCTAACTCTGCTTGGTTAGCTTTTTTTTTCTATCTCTATGATTTTTTTATGTGGCATATTGAATTTGTTTTAGAACAACACAAAAAGGTGAAATAGGTCTGTTATGTAAAACGTGTTGCTTCTCTGGTAACGTACCAAAAAGACCCAGCCAAAAAACCTAAAAGCTTGTTGATAATCTGGTTCTGGGGGAAATCTTGTGCCATTTGAAGATCAGCATAATTAAATTTCACACAAAAAGAGGCCAACATATATACATTTTTATTTCTATATTTATATATATACATGGTTTAAATTCCATACTTAGTTACAAGGCTTAGGCAAGGAACAAAGCCTTATGATATTCCAGGAGAAAAGTATTTGGTAACAACCGTTGCCATGTGAAAAAAGAAAATTTCCTTGACCCTCCACAAAAATATATGTACTGAATTTTACAATAGCTGAATGTCAGAAGTGCTAATTGACTTGAATAACACTTTATATGCATTCAGAAAATATTAAAATGGGTCAATAACTCCTCAAATTCATGTGTTAGTTACCTGATTTTAGGACAAAAATTTTGGAAAAGTTGGTTCAAAAGTCTCTGAACATGGAGATGTAACTTTGGGACAATGCTGCATTAGCAAAGTCCTATGAAGATTATTTAACTAATATTAAATGAGTTTAAGACAAATAATAGGCTAAAAAGTATAGAAATAAAAATAATCTAGTTACCCAATAATTTAAATATTTCTTCTAAATAAAGTTTAATTCCTGAGTATACTTATTTTTCAAAGAGGAGGTAACTGGCTTAATAAGGATCTGAAGATTTCTCATATTTGGTGCTGTTCAATATATTTTATATAGTGTGATGCTCTAGTTATCTTATTGCAGATGAGCATCTGCTACTATTTATTGGGAAAAGAACATACATTGTGGGCATTTCTGGCCCAGTGATTCTGGTACTTGCCAAGTCAAATCCCAAGACAAATAATTTTAATGCCAGTTATGCAGGACATATTCTGACACTACAGTTGGTAAATAGAACATAAAATGAACAGAAAAAAAGTCCCAAACAACCATCAAAAAACCCACATAACCATAGCTTACTATAGAGTGTGAATATAAGATGGAAAAGAAATTAATTGCTGTCATTGTCCCATGAGGTCTTCCCTGTGGCACTGGGTGGAAGGTTTGCAGGATTTCCAGGTGCCACTCAGCCATGTGCCAATCACTGCTTTGACAGTTGGGATGGTATTAGTCTTAGGGGATATTTTCTTGTTCCTTTCCAACCTTAGCTGGAATTGGCAATCAGATGTTGAAATAAATAGCTTCAACTCAATTACTTGTGCCAGTTCCTTGGGACAGATGATACTACATGGACATGTTTTAATCTAGGCAAACTGCTCATGGTTTTCTCTTTTACAGAGCGATTTCAGTAAGTAAACAATTTGTATTTGACTGTCTAAATTCTATCCCACTCCAAATGATTCTTTATTGAATGAGCAGCAAGAAATTTTGCAGGTATTTCACCCATCTCCAGCACTGTGAAGAAGCCTGTAAAATCTTTTGGTACCATTCTGTGTTCCACATCTATGGAAGTGACATAGCTTCTCTAACAGAGCTACACACAACTGTCTGTCTCCCACTGTATTTCTACAGCAACCAGTATCAGAGTTTTGTCTATAAGAAAAAAATCCACAAGCACTATCTTCGTAATGATTTTAATCATTATCTTGGCTCATGAAGGCTATCCCTACTACAGATATTTCAAAACAGTCTCAGAGACAACAACACAGATTCTCTACATTCTCTGCCATGTGCTGTCTGGGTTCTGCTGGAATTATGGTATTGTCTGATACACTAGAAAAAAAATTACCTTTTTCATGGCATCCATTAGCAAATAAATAAGAATTTATTATTTAAGCTGTAAATAAGAAGAAGAGAAAAGAAGAAGAAGAAGCAGCAGCAGCAACAGCAGCCATTTCGTTCTTACGAGTCTGAGGAACACTAGAAAAAGAATACACCTGTAGGGGACTAGGCTGAAAATATGAATTTTTTGTTTGATAAGTCTCAGAAAATTATGAGTATTTTCTCAGAAATAAATAAAAGTCCATTTTACTCCAGATGTTGCTTAAACATATTGCTCTGGCCCATACAGGTCACAGAAAGCCATGAAGAAGAAATCCCAGTCAGCCCAGTTTGCCTCATCACTAAAGGAAAATTCTAAAATAAAATTCAGACAGATTAATGACTTTAAATTAATCTTTGAGAAATTGTGTAATGAAACTTTTAAAGGGTTCCTGGTTGCAAACCAGAAAAAGAAATATACCTTATTCATACAAGAGGTCAAGGGATTTCTGCCTGCACAGAAGCCCAAGAGAGATTGCAGAATAATGTCAAAACACTAAGAAAAGTTGATGAATTTTAGAAAAATGAACTGATTTTACAGGGTCACATCCAGGATGCAATGAATCAAGAATAAACAGAAATAGAATACACTAACTGGATATGGCATGTGTAGACTCATGCAGGAACAGTGAAGTCATAATGTATCTCATTTATCTTTCCTGAAATGACAATTGACAATTGTCCTTCATCCTCAGGACCATATCCGAGTGAAAAAACCTGTTCCTGAGACATTAATTCACTTTTATTTTAGTCAAAAATATAACCTTTCTTCTCTTTTTTCCTTTCACTCTGCATAATCACTGAAGTAATCAAAAGGACAAAAATTTGGCTAAAGTAGACTCATAGCTTTGTGCTTATCTCAGAAGCTTTGCCCTCAACACTAACGTTGCTGTGGAAGAGGCAAGATGGGCTTCATGGTCAACTTGAGTAGAGTGGTCTAACACTGGCTGACTCCATTGTAAAAGCACCAAATCTCTATTATCTCTTCATGGTTCTTGACATTTTGCTTCTTAGTACTTTTTACACATTGTTTTGGTTACCAGAATGGCATGCAGGACAGCACTATGATTCCTAAATATTCTCGATGTCCCAATTCCTGTAAAGTAGCTTGATAACCAAAGATACATCACTCGAACAATTTCACTTTATTCAGATCTGCAAAAAATGCAGTTGGTACATGAAAAGAATTAGTATGTGCAATATCCAATCCTCACATGCAGTGATTGGTAAAGGAAAATGATATGAATCAGCCTGGAATGATTTGGGCATCCAAAACCATTACAATATCATGAGGTTGTATTCATTCTGAATACCAAGGGCCCGGCGTTTTAAAGGGCAAAGTCAGACAACTTTTTGTTGCACAGTTCAGTTGATTTGCCAGGGAACAACTTTCTCCAGCAGTACCATTTATCTGTGTCCTATACAGAACCAGTGTGGACAGCAATAAATAACTCCTGATTCCAATTACCATAATGAAGCTACTGGAAAGCTCAAACAGCTTTCAGCAGTACTTGCATGGAAAACTTGCGGAGCAGCAGCAAGTGGGATCAGCAATATTCCAACATAAAAAGCTTTGACTCCAGACAGTCACTGCCAATCTGTTTTCAAAGGAGAAAAAATGCAGTTAGTGTTAAGATCAGGTTATTACAACTACTAGAGAGATGCCTCTGCCCAAACTAAGGGCAAATGAGGCCATATACTGAAGTCAATATTACAGATTTTACTTAACAGTTAATGTGAGGGAGTGAGAGAGAGGGAGAGAGAAAGAAAGAGAAGACAGGGAGTGAGGAGGGAAAGAGAGTGACAGAGAGGCAGAGTAAGTAGAAAAATATCACCACTCTATGGATTCTGATGGTGTCCATTTAGTACTCTTCTGTTCTCAGTAGTGAGGGTCCTGTGAAACACAGAGTTCAATGGATTAGGGTATGTTCAGGACAGTTGGGAACACCCAGCTACCTCCCCTGCAGTGTGTGTGGGAAATATTACAGTCTCTTGTAACAGGCTCTGGATCCGTGGCAGAACTTGGATCATGTGCAGTCTGATGCAAGGTCTGGGAATCAATCTGGGTGGCACTTTGGGGGTCTTTGATAGTTGATGACACCCCTTGACAGTCACACAAGTAAATGTCCCCTATGTATGTGGCCTTCACAAGGCGCGGGGAAAGTTTTGCAACCCAGACTGTTTGGGTAACTGAAGATGGGTGTTTACTCCCTCTGTCTTAAGCTGATCAGAGGTTATGTCATCACACCCTCAAAAACTCACTTTCTTTCCCCTCAGTTGAGGGGGACTGTGTGCAAACCTGGCCTCAGCAAATGAGTCTGTGGGCTTTGGTGGTCACAGCTTCTTTATACAGTTTTGCCATAATAGGCAAAGTCCTTCAGTGATCTTAACAATGCCATTGCCCATTTCAGTCTCTTGTATGCAGCAGAATATAGGTTTAGATTAGGTATTAGGAAAAAAAATCTTTACTGTGAGAATGGTGAGGTACAGGAACCTGTTGCACAGAGAGGCTGTGGATACTGCATCCCTGGAAGTGTTTAAGGCCAAGTTGGGTGGAGATCTGAACAGCCTGGTCTAGTGCAAGGTGTCCTGGTCCACAGCAGTGTCCTAAATAGCCCTTCTAAAAATACCTTTTAAATGAAGTTCATCCTTACAAATGGGCATCTGGATGTTATTACAATCAAAATAGAAAAAAAAGTGTTACACTTAAAAATTCAATGAAATCTTTTTGTCTATATATCTAGAAAAGAGAACAGTAAAGTGATCAGTCCATGATTATTCTACTCACAACTTTTCTTGTTTGACAAGAACAATTAAAAGGACACAAATCAGATATCTCAGCATGTAGAAGCAGCTTCTCCTTTAATGGATGTGTAAATGTATGTAAATACGTCCTTTTATCCCCAAGAACATCTGCTGTACATGTGGATTTCTGCTCATAAGTTAGACATGCTACAGTAATTCAGGATAAGGTTGCTCATACTGCTTTGATGAAAATAGTGTGTCCTCTCCTGCATTCATGATAAACTCTTATGTACTTATATCTGAGATGCTGTGGCCATGCTTCTAATAATAAATGTTTTCTTCTGTGCCTGCTAATGATGTGTACAAAGACATTCTTAAAAATGCCTCCATCTGAGGATATCCACATTTTTTTTTTCCAAGATACAAGACAAATAGTTTTGTTAAAATGATTTTAAAAGGATAATTGGTTTTTAAGGAGTCAAAGAGTCTTGTCAATAAAAGCTGAGAAAAACAAACCTCCTTCCCCCAGTGAAACCGATGTTTAACAAAATCAGCCAACATGCTTCTTTTTTTCAAAGGTTTAGTTTTTTTCCTTTCCTTTTTAATTCCTGTTTCTCTGTTCGCCTTGCAAACATGACAGAAAAAGAAAAAAAAAAAAGGAGAGAAGACTGAGGGAAGAAAAAGGAAACAAAAGGGAAAAGTAAAAACTATTCCGAAGGTTCAATATTTTAAAAATGTGGGTCTTAACTAATTTTAATGGAAATACCACTTTGAGCCTTATCTGATTTGCCATCATGGACAATAATTATGAATTAATATTACCTCCAGATTGTACTACAGAAAGCCTGATCTCAATTTGCAAGCAGATTGAAACTACTCAAACTAATTGAGATTTGAAGCCATTTGGACCATGTGAACTTTGTGTTATAGAGTAGAAGGAAAAAAAAAAAAAATGTTTTAATTTCCACTTCAGGTAATGAATAATTCATGGTGAGGTTTGAGTGCCTTGAATAAATAAATAAATAAATAAATAAATAATGTTTGGGGCAAGGTTCATACTTTCTGTGTATTGCCTAATTTGTTGCACCAACATGCAGAAAAAAACAATGAGCAAAGGCATGTCACTTAGAGCCAGATGGAAACATAAAGGAGCTCTGTGTCATGGTGTTCTCAGCCCTCTTCGGAGAAAGTGCTCCTCACCCCCACTATTTTCAGAGCTTTTGTGTTAACCAATATTTTTAGTGCAAATCTCACACTGGAAAAACTTGCTGGTTTATGTAGTCCATTTCTTCAAAGGAAATACTGCTTCATAGTAAATTTGAACAATACTTTGGTAGGAAACAACAAAATCAATATTGTAACTGCATGCTCAGGGAAATGGATATAATAATTTCACCACCTTTATATGCTGTGAAAGAAAAAGTATCAGTGCTTATTTTTTGACAGGAAATATTTATTCACACAGACCCAATGACTTCAGTTGACTACTTTTTTCTTCACAGTTAATCCACTCCTGCAAAGTGAAAGGCCTGTAAAATGTGTGCACTTGGAAGGATTCCATCTGTTACCTTGACAGAGTACCTTAATGCTCTTTAGTTTAAGGGGGGATCAGTTCCTTAGGCCTATGAAAGGGCCATTCCTGTTTGTCAGGAACTGAATCTCAAGTTTTCAGGGGCATAGATGTTCATAATTGCAGCATAAGGAATATTACTAATAATTACTAATTCTGTAATAGGAAAAAACTGGATGGAGAGAAGATACTAAATGTATTCTTATTATTTCCTAATGTTGTGATTACCAACTAGGTTGTTCATTTGGAAAAATAAACTGTGGTGACGAGACCTAGAGGTATATTTCATTAACATACTGGTTCAGATGTGAGGCATATTGTTAGCTAACAACTACAATTCTTGTTAATACATAGTAACCAAAATCTAAATTTTATACATAATAATTTGAGGCCAAAGGTTAAAAATCGGTAAAGCATCCTTCTTCTGGTGTAATTGTGATAACCAAAACATGCATATGATATCCTTGGTAAGTTTATAAAATGTGAACTTCATTAAAAGTAATCTGATTAAATTGTGAAATGAATTATACCCAACTCCAAAACTGGGATTTTCCTTGCATGATGAGGAGTGATACATCTTGTGCTCTTGCTCACTGTAGTTAAACAAGCTGAAAATTCTGTCCCATATTATTGTAGCCTAGTCTTGGTTTGCTGAACATTTAAAGGTTCCATTGGAACCATCTGACTGTATCTATACTTATCCTGTATGATAAAATATGAGCTACAAAGGCCTAGTGAAAATATCTTCAAAACTGAAATGATCATCCAACATAGGTAGATCAGATTATATGTTTTCTTTCATTGTAAGAGATTAAACTTAATTTTTCATTCGCCTAAAGGACTAATGCACTTAAAATAACTTAATACCTAAAATCATTAATTTCTAGTGCTGAAAGAAACTCACTGAAATAAGAAGGAGCTGGCACAAGCAATAAATCTGCCCTGGATCTTCTTGTGGCTGTGAGGTCTGTCCTACATAACTACTTTAGTAGAAGAACTTGAAATAGCAAAGTAGCAAGACTTCAAAGCTCTCCTATATCAATAGATGAGATTAAAAGCTGTCTTTCTTTATTTAATGCAAAGAATGAAGTATGGAATTTGTTGAGGATCTTTCCTTTTCAGGAAAAAAATGAGTAATGAGTATTCTCTGATGATTTCATATTATTAAAGGAGTCCTTTCTTTTGGGAAGATTTCTAGAGCACTCTTCGGATTACTGTAGGAAAACAAAAAAGTTCAAAGTAAGCCAAGAGAATCTCATTTCATGTTGCTTTCTCAGAGATATCCTGCAATTTTGAGACACCTGGCAACTAAGACCTGAGCCAAAGCCCAGGAAAGATGCTATGGGACCTACCTGCTGGGAGAAACTTTTCTGTCAATAAGAATAGAAAGGACACTTGAATTCTTTACTAAGAGAATAAAGTGGAAATTATGTCCTGTCTCCATTTCTCTAAGCAAAGTGTCTTCATTGGTCTCATGCCTTGTATGTCCTTAGAAGGAAATTGTTTAGTTCTCACATTCACTGATGTTGCTCCTGGCACACTTAACACATCTGTGCATGTTACTACTGTTTCTGCATCATATAACTGCATCCTGGATACTTTTTAGTCAACAATTCTTGCTACAGCTTGATGAGATTTTTAATTTTTTTTTAATTATTATTTTTTTAACCATTTAGATTTTAATTTTTATTCTGAGATTAAGAGGGCATTGTAACAGTTTTCTTGACAACACAATTTTTTAGGGTGCTTTGTTTATAAGTGTACTTTTCTTTCTTCTTCAGAGATATGGCAATTTATTCCAGAAAAAGGCTGAGAAATGATAAGAGGAGAAAGAACACATTTCAAATCTGGAACTTGTCATAAGTGCACTACATTTCGTAAATAGGACACTTTGAAGTAGGAGATGTATATTTGTACAAGTTCATGTACCACCCAACAAAATAGGCTTTTCACTTTCACTGAGAAGTCTGAACTATTATGTTATAATTATTTAAAAATCTTTTAGCTGTGTCTCCATGTCTGTATACTTTTTCTTTATATCTCTTGGGAATGCTGCTGTTTATTACACCCAGCATCCACTTAATGTTGATGTCAGAGTGGGCTGCAGGGCAAGAGGCTTATTCTGCCTCTTCTCTAATTTACTCCTGTGTTTTCTCATTCAGTCTTTCTCTTAACAGAAAAGGGGCCACAAGGGGAATTTCTTCATTTGAGAAGAGTGAATTTGTTTTGTCTGCATGATAGCACAGTCTCCAGAAGGCTAAGAAGCCCTGTTTAAAGTAGCAGAGGAGTATTCACACCTTCAAATCAGGATGTTGAGCACAGGCTCCTGTTATACTGAGCGTAGTTCAGTAGAATTTTAAAATATATGGGTACTTTGGATTTATGTTGTACTGAGGATTCCAGCTGTAAAATCAATGTATTCGTGGCATCTCTCTCTCTCTCTCTCTCATTGTCTTTTTTCTTCCTGTCACTTTCATCTTGCTGATGGTTTTGGATGGTTCTTGATTGTGTTTATAACAGCCACACAAAAGGTGCCCAGTGAGCCTACTGTTCCAGGGAGTCTCGGGCACAAAAGGAAAGCTGTGCTAGAGTACACAGTATCACAGAAGGGCTGAGGTAGGAAGGCATCTCTGGAGATTGTTTGTTCCAGCCCCTCTGCTCATCCAGAGGAGGAAATCCCTGCCATTTTTCAGTATCTCCAAGGATAGAGACTCTACAGCCTCTCCAGGCAACCTGTTCCAGTACTCATATACCAGTGAAATTATTGAACCTATACTAATGCAACTATTAAATCTATTCAAATTAGATAAAACAGGGCATATAACATATCCTATATTACACTTTCTACAAGCTGTATTTAATTAAAATTAAAAAAGGAATGTAAAGAAGAAAAAGCATGTTAGTTCTTGCAGAAAAGCACCAGTATTACAGTACCGTTGTGTACAATGCAACAAAGGTGCATCCAAAAATATTTAAGTGAAATGCTTGGTTTGAAGAAAACAAGAGAGGAAATCCAAGTCCTTTGCTGGGGTTTAATTTGAAAAGTGTACTTTAAAGAATAAGCAGATGCAGCAGTACCAGCATAAAAATAATTTTATGTAAAACTCATACAAGCTGCTTTTGTCACAAAGTTAACTGCTTTTAAAAGAATGTTTGCTGTATTTCCCACAGCTGAAATAATGCTTGAAGCTATTACTTGGACATAATTTCAGTGATCAAATAAGGCATTTGTTATTAAAAAATATTTGAATTCGCATTTCCATTCCTTATTGCGCTTTGGTAGTTTTTAGTAGACTTTGAAAAGAAACATCCTGTATTTGAAATAAATTTTTAATTGGTACACATTACTTAAGGGTTATATGGCGACTCTCTCAAAATGAGAATGAAAGTTTAGGTGGGTGTGCCAAAGTTTTTCTCTGGCAAAAAATTTTTAGTGGTACACAGGAAACAGAGAAATACAATTGACACAGCACATCCATGACACTGGACACTTGGACTTGGTGAATGTTCCAGGGTTTTCCTTTATTATTCTGTTGATCATATGACTAACACTCAGCACAACCTTTACATCTGGATGTAAGAAGGAGAAAAACTTCTAAAGAAAGAGAAAACTTCTAAAATGGAGAGAATGAAACCAGGATTCACTTGGAAGGCCTTGGACTCTGAGGGAGAATAAAAGAGAGATTATATATTTTCATTGAATTTTTTATATTTTTATGTAACATTTATTGCACGTGTGTCTGATACAAAGGTTTTACATGTAACACACAGTACAAAATCCCTATAGGATTCATTAAACGATCTAGTTGTTTTGAGTTATGATCTTGTTAAATCAAGAGGTTTAAATCAAGCCTAATTGTGAAATTCTCAATTTTGATATTTTCTTCCAATTAATTTCCTGTGGAATCTGCCTTATAACTAAAAATTATAAGCACAGCACTGACTGGATAAGTTCTATCAAGGAAAGGAGGATGAAATAACTGGAAATGATGGTCATATCCAGTAGCCTACTTATTTTTATCATGCATAGTATATGTTTAATAGTCTAAGTATATATTCATACATTGTGTACTTGCACATATACATATAAACATGTATATATAATGTTATCATAAAATGGCAGAAGATTTCTACTTACTCTTCATCAGATTATTATAATAGCCACAGTAATTTCCCATGAGCCATTTGAAAACAGAAGGGTCTGTCTGCAAACCCCTCCAATTCATAAAAATATAGTATTATAGATGATATATATGCATATATGTTCCAAATATATCCCTATATGCACATATTCTATACATAGGTGTTCACATATATGTGTATCTAGTACAGTGTGATGAGAACATAATTGCTGCAGACTTCTATATTCTCTAACTTCTGCAAATCTTTTAGTTAATTACAGAATTTGCAGATTTAATAAATGATAAAATTGATAGAGTATACTTAGATTAGAGATTTTCTAGACATTTTGTACTTCAATTTACATATGGTTCTTGTTACCTGTATTGAGTTGGCATTGAATACTAGAATGGAACTAGTCCAAATTAAATAAAACCACATTAAATTTAATAAAAATAAAAATATGTAGACTCTTTGTACCACAAATAATTAGTCAGTGAAACTGCTTGTCAGAAAACACTGTGGATAATTGCTTAATAGCATGAAAACAATAGCATATATGACTAATATTGTACCTAATTGCATTAGCTAAGCTGGAAATGGAGAACTGATACCAATAGTCATGATACACAATAAAATATAATATTACCCATTTAAAAGAGTAGAAATAAATACTCCCCACAGACATATGACTGCATGATTATCAACTATGTATTTGGACAGGCATAGATTTTATTTTTTAGGAGGATTTATTCTAATTATGTCATCTAATCAGATGACAATTGGATGTTACAAATGAAATACTGATCAGTGTACTAGTCTTGGGATCTTTTTGTTTACATTTGTACATCCCTTGATTGTTTCCCAAAACATTTCACAGGTATACATTTCAATTCCTTTTTGATATGTGGTGTCAATGTTTGAAAACAAAGCACTTGCATCTTATAGGCCAATCATCTGCAGCCCAAATGGGTACGTTTTTAAAAGATAAATGTTTATATTTTGACTTACATTAAAACGAATCAGTAGTTACAGGATGTAATGATTAGGAAAGAAATAACTCATACAGTAGGTCTATATTTGTACTCCACTAGGCTAGATTTTGCTGTTGTTCTAAAAACAAAGTGCAAAGACACTTCAAGTTGATATAAAACTAAAATAATTTGTATGCAAAATTATTAATAATGGCCAGTAGATGCTACAAAGAAATAGTTACTATAAAGGCATAAAACCTGAATTTATTCAAGTTATATATATATATTTGTGATTTATCATCTTCAAGGGAGTATATAGTTTGACAGGCTCATACTATATAAAATTTAAAGATGTTCTTTAGAGTTTGAACTTTACCTGTGTAGGTTGATTTGAGCCCCATTTTGCATATTCTTCTTTTACCAGCTTGGCTTCTTTTGATTTTCTTTTTGTCTGTTTATCCTTTTGTATCTGCTCTATATCATATTCTATTATTTTCTTTCCACATAATTGTTTTTACTTATTTATCCATTCCTTATTCTATGACTCAAGAATGATTTTACTGCAAAAATCTTTCTTTCCAATATTTTTTTAAGAGCAGTCTTAGATCCTCTTGTCCTTGAATTTCACCTGGTGCCTCTTTGCTGAACCTCTTCCCCCATTTACCCTTCTCCACCTATGGGAACATTAGCTTTTTCTCTGCTTCCATTTCATAAGCTCAGCACTTTGTATTTTTTGAGTTCCAAATGTATAATCAATGAATCCATAACTGCTGGATTCTCACATGCAGAAAATGGAATAATTTTCTAAAATACAGAACAAGCAAAGCTTTTTTTTTTTTTTTTCCTTCCCTCTGCCTCTCCTCTGAAGACCACAGAACTTCTAGTGCTGCTCTCCGTCTCATTTTTGAGATTCTCTTCTCCCCACTCACCTCTTTCTAATCGTGCCAGTAGAGTGCTCAGATTTTCCTAGTACACCATTACCCCAGTAAATACTGTCACAGGAAAGATTTTAATATTCATTTTATCTAGGACAGGGAACATTCCTGGTATGAGAAAGATTTGAGAAGCTGGATGTCTGGGCATGACACCCTTCAGTGCAAAGACAAGAAGCAGCATGACATGAGATGGAGATGAAAGGCTCTGTCGTGCTCTTGGAGCTAGCAAACCATTTGATCAGAGACCACTTGTAGCAGGGAGAGTCTGCATCAGAGGCCCTTGAAAGATTTTCAGACTCTATGGGTGGATAACAAACATCTGCTCTGATGCTTAGATCTGACCTCAGGCCAATTTGATATTCGTTTTATATCGTATCCACCTAAGAGAGAAAAGTCATTCCTCTCTTTCAATATTTTCTTTCATATGTCTCTACTGAGACTTCTTTTTTCTTATAATCCATCTTTCATGTTGATTTATCAATATCTTATTTTCTTTCCTTCTACCTGCTTCAGGATATATTTTCATGTCTTCTGTGACATTCTATTTTAACCAGTGTCTAATTTACTTCTCTCTTACAGCACTGAGACGTGGTAAGTGCTGAATTTGTTCCAGTATTGTGTAGTGAAAAAAAATATTTCTTTTTTAATAACAGAGGCACAATTCTGATCTCATGTTGCTTAAAACCAATTCAGCTGATAATCTGAAAGGCATTCCTCTTGATTTATTGTAAGTGCAATGAGGTCAAATCCTTTGAACACAGTATACCTGCAGCATTTCATTTTCTGTTTCATACGCTCTTAAAATATATTAAATTATTTGTTACAGACTCTGCTAACACTTATGACATTTTACAAGTGAACACAAAGCTTAAGAACCTATCATTTTGGGGACAGCTTATTGGGAGTATCAAGATTAATTTTAATTCCTAGACATCAGTGATCAAGAAACCAGTATTTATTTATCCGTCACTTCAAAATTTATCCAATACAGAGGTTTTGCTTTCATGGGAATATCAGTAGTTAGTGTTCTGTTCTGCTTTTACCTAAAGAGCAGCAATTATAACACTGTTTGAACACCTTGTATTTCAGTTTCCTCATTCATTTGAAACTCAACTTTTTGGTCATCTTTACACTTGAGCTGACATACATATTTCACTCACAAAATTTAATCTTCTCCTGTGGCAAAGATTTTTAATTCACAACGTGTTAACCATGGGGTTCAGGCTTTGAACAAACCCTCTTTTTTTGTTTAAGAAAGCTTGTTGGGCTTTATGGCCAGATTTGTCTTGAAAGTCCTGCAATTTGTAGATCTATTTAATATTTTGTCCTCAAAACTCATTCCATTCTCTTCTTTTGCAGAATCAGTGTTCTCCCCCTGCCAGTGATGAATAGGTGTGTCTTTGTTGTGTTAGCAGTCTCCTCAACTTAACTGCCTAATCAAAAGTTCCTTAATGCATCAGGATATCTTCTTTCGCATCTATCTGAATTTCTTCAGCAAGCCTTAGATGTTTTATCAAAGTGTAGATTAAAACCAAACTATAATAATATCTTTCTAATTAATATATTTTAACAGAGATATTTTTCAAAAATAATCAGTTATTAGGGACTGACTACAGGTTTGAGGGGCTGATATTCAGATCCTTAGGCATCTTAAAAAAGTATTTTGCAAAAAGTTCTGCAAGAAATGTTAATGAGTTTCAGATAGCCTTTAATTCAAACAAGAGTACTCTATATGAACTATATTTCAACGGCTGTGGAACTACATTCAGAGATTTTTGGTGACAGTGAAAAAACCTCTGTATTTATATGCTGTAGCTGTAGATTTTACAGACTATATTATTGAGTCCCTGGCAAAATGAGTTTGATTTTAACAGTTATGAAGATAAGATATTGTTACATATTCAATACAGTGTTAGTGACAGTGTACTTCAAAGACAATGTTGGAATTAGAATTAATGCTTATTTTCAAAAAAATATTGTTCTATCTCATACGTGGGGACAAAAAAAAGAGGAAAGGCATTGAGCAGTCTTAGGAAAAGGAAGTTCAGTGTCGTAGTTTCTTACTCATCTATCTTTTCTAAAACTGTTGAGTTAAACAGAAATATGAGAATAAAAGGAAAATAATGCAAAACACGCAGGAGTTACAGTTTTGTTTTCTTGTTTTATTTTTCACGATAGAGATTTGCCAGGGAGTTTATGACTGATAAGATCCTCGTCTAGTCTCCCAAAGGGCACACTCAATGGATGACTAGATTACACTGAGAAGCAAAAGTTAAAAAGTAGGACATTTAAAAAATATCAACTCTTATGCCTAAAGGTTTATAGCCAAGTTTATTAGATTTTGAAGGAAATGTAATGTGGGGGGATATGTTCATGCATCATTGGTTTTGTCTGTCTATAAAGCTTTTAGTACTAACCTCTGGAAATGGGAGACTGGATTGGATAAGCTGAGTTGGAAACTGTGGCAGTTTTCTCAACATATGGGCATACTGTAGTTGCTGGCTGATTCTGAATTTGCTGTACTACTTGAAACAGCAACAAAATTGTCAGTGAATGTGTATGTGTTATAGGAATTACCTGCCTCTACTGGACAGGAATTAATATTTCTTTCATTTACAAGGGCCTTGTTTTATGGGATGTGTTTTAGCTGAAAATTAAGGGATGCTTGCCATTCTGCTCACACCATTTGCTGCACTGGAAGGAGAAAAGCTTATTTCTACTTACTAGGATGATTCAGTTTCTAGAAAACCTGTTTCCACATTGGTCATTGATTATGCATGTCTCAGTAACAACAGATGAATAAAATGGAGGTTTACAATATCGGAATAGGAAGTCTGAGTGCAAACAGAGCCAAGTATTCTTCACCTACCTTCTAGGCAAAATATGTGACAATTTTGTGACCTCTGTCTCAACCTGTAATTCTTCTGAAGCTGATGTCTTGGAAAGCAGGTTTTCCTCCACCCAATGAATGGGCTCAATGAGAAGTCTGAGTAATGGGCTGGAATACCATGTACTCAGACATAAGATTTAATTTTAGCTGTATTTGCAAAGAAATACATTTGAGATTTTAAAATTTTTATTTAGAAAATTTTGAAAAGACATTGAAAATAGGGTATACTGGGACATAGACTCCAAAATAGCCCATGTATATTCAATGTGTATAATTAAACTGAGATTACAGCATATTTATTACATTGTAATGGAAGTACCATGATGTTTCAACTAATAAAGTAAAAGTTAGAGAAAGAAAGCTTTGAGAGTCCTCAAGTTCCTCCAGCAGGCTCCATGCAGCAGAATTATCTTCCTGCAGTGATCTGCAGTGCAGTTACTAACTGTGCCAGCACTGAGGTGTGATGATGTGATTTAGGAGCAGGCACTGTGCCTTTTAGATAACTAGAAACCACACAATTTACTTACCAATCTATCAGTCTTGTCACTGGTGAGGCATATGGTGACTGAATGATGTTTGAGGGCTTTCTTCCAGATGTGAAGAACAGAAATCTTAGAAATGCCAGCCCTTAACACAAAAGGAAGTCTCAGGGGACAGTGGAGCTGGCTGGCTGGACAACTGGACAGAGGGTCATCTTTTTAAAATAAAGACAATAAAATAAATAAAGTTCCCTTGTACCAGATGGCCTAATGTGAGAACTGTGTAAGTTCCTGCTTACCAAGATGCTGTACTGCAGAAAAAAATCCTACCTCCATTCTTAAAATGATGCTGAGGAAAAAAGGCAAATCAGAAAATATATCCCTTTTAAATACGAGAAAGAAAAGAAAAGAAAAAAGGCCCACCAGCCTCAAATAAAACCTTACTTTTTAAATATACAGAAAAGCAATAAAAATTACTTTTCTCATGGTACTATAAATGTTTAGAAGGTTTTATGGAGACAGAAATAAAAATTGACAGAACATGACAATGCTTCTTAGAATACTCTGCTTTAAAATAAATTCTCACTACTGAGAACATACTATGTTTTCTTTCTGTTCCTATAACATTTTTTCAGAGTAAATCTTTGTTTTGTCATTCATTGTAAGTGATATCATTCCTCATTACTTGTCATCATTTCTGGTTTATCTTCTTTCCTCTTTCATTTTCAGTTTTCAAATATCCTTATTGAGAATCAAGAAGCAGAACTGCATCCAGTACTCAACATGTGGGCACATATATAGACATTTTCATAATTTTTTTAGTGGTTTTCCTAAAAATTCCTAACATTTTAACTTTTGACAACTACTGGAAATACAGAAACCTTACTTAAAGGTCTTATATCAGGTTGTGTTATAAGACTACAATATCTCCTTATATGCAGAGAAAATGGGAAGGCTCTATATTGATGTGGGGAAGTGCACATTTTACTTCAATATTTTCTTTTTTGGCTGTAGAGTTCAAATGCAGAGAAAATTAATCAGAGAGATGTAGTCTGCTTTTTCTCCATGCTAAATGATTGGTTTTAATTTAGCCTATTTAATTATTTTTCTTGGAAATATGATGGTTTTCTAATATAACATACAAAGTACTAAAAAAAAAGCTAAGAAAAAGAGAATAAACCAAATAACCTTTTAGAACTTGACAGCTATTTTTCACTTGGTTATTGGAAAAGTTAAGAACAAAGGAATATTCTGCTACATGGCTTCAGATTAATTCTTTGAGTGAAGTATACAGCAAAAAAAGACAGAGCATATAACCATTTAAAATACAGAAAATTCCAGACAAGAAGACACTTTTTGCAAAACATATGTGGAAGAATCAGAAATTAAGGATTTATACTGAATGTGTTGAAAGAACATAATTCACCTGATATTTATGAACTCATGGCAGGTCTTTTCCAGGTGACTCGGTTGTGAGGATATGGTGATGGAAGAAGTTTGGGCTACCATTTTCTTTCTAATGCTAGCTCCAGGAAGAAAAACTGGAAGAATAATCAGAAGATAAATGACTTTTCTACTCCAAAACTAGCACTAAATCAAGAGCAATCCAAGGTTTTTTGGTCCAAGCCTCCGTTAACTGAAGCAACCAATAATGCAAATCTCCTGCTATTACATACAAGTTGGTATTACGTGGCTGTCCCGTTTCAAGCATCCAGCCAAAGAGACTTTGGAATTCTGCAGTAGACTAGCTTTTGAATTTATACTGCCAATGTTCCTCTTATAATTGTCCTGCAGTACTCAGTGATCCTCCAAATACATGGATTTCTATATCAGCACAAGTAAGAAACACTGTTGAAGAGTATTTGCTCTTTTTTCTAACACAATTTAGTTTATGGAAGGTAAAAATTAGGATCTAACTGCAAACAATGAAATATATTTTAGCAATGCATGATGAATATTGTGTTGGCTATGTTTTCCTCTACCTCACCTGTTTCTTCAATGGGAACATCTCCTGGAAAATCAGCTAAGCTTCCATGTGGATTGTTCCTCAGGGTGAGATTAAAAAGAACAGAAAATATGGTTCACTCTAAAGCTGTTGGTTCTCCCGGAACTCTACAGTAAAGAGCAAATTGTGCATCAAGGGGAAAAAACCAAACAGTTGCATGGGGGAAAGAAGGGGTGAATACCTACTAAATAGACCAGCAATGACAATTATCTGTTCAGAAATTGTGTATATCAGTGCATACCTTTTCCTTATTACCTCTCAGAAGGCTTTCAGAAAGGCAAGGAGGTGCTCTGCTTTATTGCTATCCTAACCCCTTACATTGTCAACATTTACAAAAGTGTACAAAAGAGTTTCAGTTCTGTCAATAAACTCAGGGAATTGAGTCCAATCATTTCTTATGTCCTGTGGTGAAACCAACTGAAAGAACTTGATTGTGACCCACAATAACCAGGTTTTGGGGTTTTTTTTACTCTTTACACCAGGTTTAATGAAAGTTTTGGTGTAATGGTCCTCAAAAATGAATAGTTCATTACTTCACATGTCTCAAGACGTGTAACAAAGAAGAAAATCAGTATCACTATACAATATTCTTTTTATAAGATGGCTGTCATTGACAGGGAAAAAACAGTATGCTTTCATTAGGAGACACAAGACATTACTTTCAGCATGACTTACAACAATTTCGTAATTATATGCTTAACAAGCAAACATGATTGAAAACCTAATCTTCCAGAAATTATTTATTAGAATATGTGAATATTTTATACTATGGCTAATTAGACAAATTAAATATCCTCTTTATTTCCAATCTGAGAATATCTACTAAACATATTTGACACATCAGCAGCGATCAAGATAACTGAAACTGTGAGCGCTCATTAACAGATTTCAGTCTTTATAACAGAAAAGAAAAAATGTAAACAGATTTTTACACACATTACTGCATGCAAATATGTCTCCTGGGTCACTAATCTGATATTTTTATGCCATTTCTAGGATGAGAGGAAGTATGGATGCACAGAAAAATATGACTGACAGGCAGAAGAGTTATATGTAGTTTTGTGGTTTTCTCCACCACAGGTGTCCTGGACATTCCTTCAAAGGCCATCTGACACATTTGTGTCAAAAAATTTCCAGGTACAGTGTGATTTTTGGCCTTTAAAAGAAACGCGTGGTGGTCTGTTACAAGTTGCAGAGATTAAGGATGGATGTGATGGAAGACCTCCTCCATGAGGACATGCTGTCTAACAGATTTCAAGCAGCTTTGGGTAGGACAGATGCACAAGGAAAAGTATCAGATGGACAGTCTTTGCACCAGGGATTGGCATATTTGCATAAGGCAAAGGACTAACTGCTTGATATCTTCAGTGCTAGGGCAAGGTGCCTGGGGAAAGCGAGTCCTTACAGTGGTGGCTTTTAGGACCAGTCTGAGCCAAGACCCTGTCACTTCTAAGAAGGGCATGGTTAGTGCTCATAGCCTGCACAGCCAGGGGAGTTCAGGCTACAAAGTGCACCAAAAGAAGCCTAATTCAAACATCTTTGTACTGTAATTTATTAATTCTGTTTCTCATTAGGCAATACTGGTTTTACTAGATACCATGAGTCATTGCATGCTTGATATAGAAATGCTCCAAACAAATGGTGGAGAGATTTTCTCTATTTGGTCAATAACCTAAACAAACCCTCAAGTGTAAGCTAATTCTCAATGACAACTAAAGAACTAAACCACAAGGCAGGATTTGTTTAAAGTATTTGTGCAGCAGATTCTCCTGTGTGATAAATGAGCAGGAAGAAATTCAGGTAAGTACTGCCTAATTCCAAGATCGGATTGTGCGTCCTGGTCAGGTTGCAGGTGCATGTGGAGGGAGACCCTCAGGCATGTACTAATTTTTGTGTTCCCTTTCCCATCCCCTGTCCACTTCCACCAGTTATCACACAGTCTGTTCCAGCCTTCATTGAAAAAAATCTTGGGAATGAATGCACTGGGAGGCACAGTGTATCTCAGCATGTGAGACAGGCACAGCCTTCAACAGGTGTATGCTCTATTTAGAGGTCAGATTTAGCAATCATCTATTGCAGGATCTAAAGAAATTGGTCCTGGCGTGCTACAGCATACATTTCAGACTAACTACAGTATGAGCAGACATATCTGCTCATAATGAGATTTAGGGCTTTTGAAATGTTTTGTTTGCTAGCTTGTTTTTTGTTTCTTCCAGAATCTTTAAAAATGTGGAAAGACACAAGAAAATCAATGCTAGAGTCTGCCTAGACTCAAGTTAAAGTTTTTTAGACTTAAGGTTAAATGAAACTAGCTTCATTTCACTAGTGTAATCATAAAAGGATAAAAGAACAGTGATTCTTTTATCACAACACTCAAGATCAGGCAAGAAAAAAACCCTTGGATAGTCAGGTGCTCCTATCTAACTGCTAAAATCAAAAACTTGTAAACCAGCCTGTGGAAAACTCGAAAGGAGGATCTTTAAAATCTCTGCTGCCTCCTCCAGAGTCTTCCGTGCTCTCATATTCCAGAGTCACACCAATGTTTTCCATGGCAAACCTAGCTACAGTCCAATCTCAGCTGTTTCTCAGTCACTGCAATACAACCCCATGTCCTATTGGTGTTATGACTTCCAGACAACCTGCATCATCAGCATAAGTCATTCTAAGCTGTCTCTCACTGGCTATTTCTTTTGCTGCTGACTTCCCTGGATATTACTGCTTATACATACACTGGATAGGAAATGGTGTTACATCTTCACATCATAGGCTAAGAACACTGTTTAATAACTCTCACAGAGATCTCTAAAGCATGTCCTTTGGATACACACAGGTTTTGCACATGCTTCTCAGTAGCATGTTGCATTCTTTCTATTTCTAAAGATTTCAAGTGAACTTGGCAACCTTAGAGGAGCTGCATTTTCAGGAAAAACTAAGCATTTATCACAAGGGTATCAGACAATTTTATAAAAATATAGATGCTCATAATTAATATGCTTCTGAATAACATCCTGAGAATATCTTACCTTGTGCAGAATATCTTACAATGACATAAATTCTAAATGCAAATACAAATTAGGAGAGAACAATAAAAACATAAGTTATTGCCCTCTGTGGATATATTCATTATTGAAAATTGAGTAAGACAAAAACAAGATTCTCCTGTTTTTCATGATGTACTAAAGGAACAACAATAACTGAAGGTTAATTAATATGGAGATTTCAATAAAAAATGCAATAACAGGGTTTCAGAGTCAAGTACTGTGTTATCTTAATAGCAGAATCTTAAAGGTTTTTCTTTCACTGTTGATTTATGCAGCTTCATCTCTTACATTTCCCAGCAGATTTCAAATTTTCTAGTTCATTGGCTGAACCAAAATGACATGTTATTAACTATGTATTGTGCCAACCAAAAATATTACTTGTCTGTCCTTCTAAATACCCGGGTTTTTAAAGTTTCCTTTTTGGGTATTTTTTGCTTAAAAAAACCCCAATAAATCACCAAAAACAAAAACAAAAACAAACAAACAAACAAAAAAAAAAAAACAAAAAAAAAAAAAAAAAAAAAAAAAAAAAACAAAAAAAAAAACCAAAAAAAACACCAAAAAACCAACCAAGCAACCAACCAACCAAAAAACCAAAAAAACCCCCTTGCCCATGCATTAATCCATTTTAAAAATTATTTCTTTCACTAAGATTTTTGCCTCAGTGACAATTTTAGAGAGAAGTGTTTGTGATATAAAACTATTAAATGGACTGGCAAAATTTCAACCAATTCTTTGCCTTTAGTTTTCAGAAATGGGAGATTTTGAAAAAGGAGATTTACTTATGTGTAAATATACAGTTGATGAGATAGAAGATGAAGATATTTATAATCCAGACATAAATGACCCAATCTGCAGATAGGCTCAGTAGCTTGGCTTTCCATTCTTTATGATGGAAAAGAATTGAGGTCTTGAAAATATTTTTGCTCTGAAGTTATTAAAGATAGAACATAATAAATCTAAGGAGCATTGGCTGCCTATGAATAAATTGAAACTAGCATATAGAACTTCACTGATCAAATGAGAGAGGCTTAAGGTAGAACAAATATAGTTGTTTTTACATGAATTTTGATATGTTTTGTCAGTGATCCATAAACAGATCTTGGTAAAGGGTCAAGGGACATACTGTCCAGCACAAGGTCTTGGCCTGAAGTCTAGAACCAAGACGTAAGACCATGTTAAGCAAGAGGGATTGGCAGATTTTCTCCAAAAGTCAGTCCTACACTGGCTGCCCTGTATAGAGACACTGCTTCAAATATGTGAACCTGAAGGATGGCAGTTCATGTAATTCCTTTAACTCAGTGAGAAGGAGAAAAGTGAAGGAAAGACCTTATAGGAAAGGCTTTAAGCCTGCAGTAGATTGGAGTGATCTTGATAAATCCAGATGAGCCAAAAATTCCTTCTGGCCCTATTGTATTTGACGTACTTGATATTGAGGATCATCACCTAAGGAGTTGTCTATTATGAATGCAAGACTGATCAGCAACACAGAATAAAGTAAAACTTTTATGTATGGTACTCAATAAGTCGGAAAAGGTCCTAGTGATTACCTTTTCTACCAGGAAAGTTGAAGGGTTTTTTATGACAAATCTTTCTTTCTTTCTTCAGTCACGAAGTAGAAAAAATTGCCTAGGCTTCTACCTCTCTGCCTTAGCATGCTATTTGATTCTGCAAATAAATGGAGAGTATTAACTGATTGAATTACTAGGTACTCAAACGCCTGTCTCTGTCAAAGGCCTTCACTGGCATTTCACTTAAGTGATCTGGACAGGTTGTCTGTGGCTGTTAAACACTTTAATTTCCTTAAAGTTAAGACATCCTGTTCAGTGAATATTCTGTTGTCAGCCAGGCTTAAGTAGTAGTGATGCAGTCCAAGATGTTTTCTATCAGTGACACAAATTTCTTGCCTGATGCTAATCTGGATTGCTTCCTTCTGCTGTTAAAGATCCAAGTGACAGAGTATCCCAGTTTAAGCTCTTCCCATCATTTACTTCTAAAGTGTCTTCTTTTATTTTTGTCCCAGCACTGTCAACCTGCAAAAAAAGCTCTTATTTTTGAATAAAAGATTAGGGATGGTCAGAAAGTAGCTACACTTCTTGATACTGAAATTAATTTCTTTATTCAATCTTTTCCTTTCTGTCCCCACTTTAAAAAGAACATATTTTTTGAATTTTCTCTCTGATTAAATAAATAATTCTTATGGTTGTGCTGAGGGAAATATGGGGCTGGATATTTTCATGTTGCCTGGCAAATTCTTCTAGAAAAGCAACATAGAAATGCCCAAGAAAAACCATTACTAGTAAAAGAATATCAGTAACAAATGCCCATGCCAGGTGTCATGGGTTTTCTTAAATGCTTGCTGGAGGATAAGGCACTTTATAAAAAGCTAAGAATTAAGGTAGCAGAGCAGTCAGGATGTGGTAGAAGACACCAAAACTCCACAGTGACTTGAGTCTCCTCAAAGGGACCTTGGCCAAATAATCCATCACTCATGAACACAACCTCAGCCTCGAGTCTGCTCTGTTGCAAGGGTGCAGCAAATCTGAACTTGCAGTGATGGAGAGATGTGGGGTGACTTGAGTGGCAAGTGCTGTGTAATAGGCAATAGAAATAAGAACAGAATTCTTTTATGTGAAATTGAGGCAGTGAGAATTACAACTAAATGAAATCGTCTTGACCTTTTTCTGTTTCACAACAACTGGCTCAATCAACAACCTCTGACATCTTACTGAAAAATCAGACCTTTCTTTTTACCTTAGAGTAGGAAAAGATTGAAATGCAATTACAGTCTTACTTTGTGTATAACTGAGTTTCCTCAGGACGGCCAAATTATTTTTGCAGTTCTGAAAAGAAATGGCCTGTACTTACCTTCCCTTTAACTGGATATAGCCTATGAGTGTCTCCAACACTGAGGTCCTTTTTCTATGAAAGATTATTTCAAGTTTTATCACTTCTCTGAAACCCAGAGAGATGGAATCTTTTACATATACTTTTCCTGTGCTATAAGTTACTGACTTTGCACTGACTGATGCAGATTGAATAAGGTGGCAACAGCATGTGGCTAATTACTCCTCAGCTCAAGTTTTGATTTGCCAAGACTTGCGGAGTGATTCCTGTAAGGACAGCAGTTTTGGAGGGGCTGGACTCAAACTTGATTTAACTCAGACTTTTTCCAGCAACTGCTATTATTATTTCCCTGGATTTGCTTCCAGTTCTCCCCTAGGTAAGCAGCACCTACCTTACGGGGTGTTGTGAATGCCCCTGATCTTCCATAGCTTATTTTTGGTTTTACGTCATGCATTGGGTCTATGTATCTTGTGTTTCTCTGGTATAGGCTGGCACAAATCCTGCATCTTTCAGTCTAACTCACTGGTGGCTGGCTCCTTATCTGTCACCTTTGGTGAACAGGAGCCAGCTTGCCCCTGCCTTCCTAAGACCAGCTCTGCTCATCAGAAATTATAAACGTCTCAAAACTGTTCCAATCCTTTGTGAGTGTAACTCACTAAGTTCAAAGGCAAGCAAATACCACATGACATGGAACTTTCAAGTCTTTCATCCTATCTGTTTAAACTATACAGCTGAAAGTAAATCTCTCCTGCACACCTTCTTCAGCAAATCTGTTGTTCAGCCAAAACCTAGGTTTTGTGACTAGTTGCTTCATTAACTTATTCTTTACCTTCTTAACAACAGATGGAAGGAGATGAAAGTAAGAGCTCTGCCTTATCAAGGCTCAATACATATTAAAGCATATAGTATTACTTTTTCATTTACCAGAATTAATGGCAAGTATATTGAGAGCTACTTGAGATGACCACATCTGGTACAGATTATTACCTCCTTTTAAGGATAGCACTAAAAAAGTAAGTTTTGAGACCTTTCTAAACTTGGTTTTATCAGGCATCTTGTTTTAGCTGAAGTTATTCAGATCCTGGTCATGCAGCCTTTAAATGCCAATATGCAATAAGAGAACAGCAGAAATATTTATCTAAGCATCCAACAGTATTTATGCCTTATTTCTGGTAATGCATTTAGCATACCATTAAAATATTCCATTAAGAGCTCCTGGAGTCGGAACTTCAAAATAAAAAGCTAATGTTTCATTAGCTATAGGGATATCCAGAACATTTCCTGAAAGTAAGTTGCCAATTCTTAATTCTTGTCACCCATAATACAGATTATTTAAATTTAATTAATTTATCCTCAGAATCTAACAAACAGAGATTTGCCACTGAGCTATCTGAATATATTCAAGAAAAGACCCCTAATTCTGTATGCATTAAAACCATGGTATAGGTCTTATAACTGACTCAGTATGGTGTCCTAAGGGGCAGCTGATCCAGACTAGAGGTAACAATGTAATGATATTCATAGCTGTACAATACAATTCTCTGAAAAAGAATTATATTTAATATTTGCGGGAGAGTAGCAATGTAGATTCCATTGCAAGGAGATGCTATAAATTCTGTCAAGGAAAACAGAATTTTTAAAAAGGTATTTTAAAATAGCATTTATAGTGCTTAATTTTATTTTAGTATATAAATACCTATGCATACTGCTTATATCAATGATTTGGGCTGTAATATTAAAATTTTATCATTGAGGTCAAGAATTTTATGACTGAACCAGTAATAACAAGGACTGAAATTTATATTTTTATGACATGATTTTCCTTGACTGTCACTAATAGTGATTCAACAGGTACAAGAGCATATTATGGATGTACTCATAAAGCTTGTTTTACATCTCAAAGTTGTGACATTTCCAAGAAGAGAGAATTCTTTTGTCTCAGCATTTAAGATACTATAGCAAGCAAGTTTAAGACATAAGATATAGGCAAACAAAGAAGCAGAAGCAGAAACACCAACTATTATAAAGGAAGAAAAGGAGTGGTATAGGATATCATCCTGGTAAACAATGGGTTCTTCTTGGACCTCAAGACTTAAGTGGGAAGTTTACAGAAAGCAGAAACTAGGTCACATTCAAGGGGAAGATGACAGAATAATAACACAAAGGAACAAAATCAGGAGGTACAAGGCACAAAAAAGACCAACCTAGTAAGAGACATAAAAAGTACTGAGGGGGCAAATGTAAATGATAAGGGAAAATGATGTGGGAAATGTTTGTTGTAATATATGCTGCAGGAAAATGTCATGCTACAGTTAAACAAAGACAGCAATTTATTTTTAAATGGCATAAAGAATGTGGACAGATGGATGACATTCCTTGCCTCAATGTTTTCAAAGAATGAATGTGATCTGCAATCAGGTGACTGACACAAGTTTTGTTAATGGCAAAAATATACTACTTTAAACTAGAATGAGGAAACGGTTTAGTGAACACCTATGAAAGTCAGAGACTTTAAAATTATTTGATACAATAAACCTTAATCTATATAATATATTGTTGTGCTTCTCTAAAGAGTTACAGGAATATGGTGAGATACTGGATGACTGATGAGAAAAAAACCATTACTTCCCTGGAGCAAAGTATAGTGTGTGAAAACTAAATTATAAATGTACCACTTACCTAATTTTTCAGGAAAACTGTGGGAAAAAACAAGAGCCAAGAAGAAAAAAAATGATCAACAGTCAACAAAGATTTCAGAACAAATCATACCAAAGAAATCTGGTTTCCTGCTATAATAGAGAAATAGGACTCATGAGAAAGGAAGAAGCAACAGATATCCATTACTCATATGTTAATACAATGGTATTTCTTGTAAACAACCTGAGGACAAGTGTTCTAAATAAAACTCTCAGAAACTGGCTAGAAAACTCATAACTGAGATCACTATCAGATGGAAAAACGTATATATTGAACTTCTACAAGTGCCTACTGACTAGTACTGGCTGCTGCAGTTAAGCAAAATAAAACTTCAGGAGGATGGGTTAATGGACTAGAATTAAACTGGATCTTGAAAAACTAGAGAAAAGACCAGAAAAAAATAAGATTAAATTCATAAAGACGCATATAAATTTTTCTGTTTTGGTATGAGCACTCCATAGCATAACTATAAGCTCTGAAATGTCTCATTTAGTAGCAGTGCTACAGAAAAAGTCCTTCTGGTAAAATGGATTACAACATGACTATGACTCAAACATTGACATTTTTGGAAAGGGCATATAAATGGACAAAAAGTATGTATAAATAACAGTGTAGCTGTATCTTAAGATCATTGCTCATTTTTAGTTACCTTGATTCATGAAACATATTGATCAATTGGGCACAATCCACTGAATGATCAAAGGTTTGGAAAACATCAAAACCAAAAAAAAATTGAAATGGTTATTTAAAATCTAGGGGAGATAAGGTTGTAAAGGAAACTGACAGTAGCCTTTAAAAACATAAAAGACTGCTGCAGAGAAGAAAGGAACAATTTGAACTTTATCATGCACAGAGCAAGAAATTGTGCTCCTAGATGACAGCAAGAAAGATTCAGTTTAGATGTCAGGAAAACATTTTTAACAATAAAGGTAGTAATGTGCTAGAACAAATTGCTTTGGATGCTGTAGAAATAATTTGAAGTGTTTGAGAATAGGTTAAAAAAGCACCACTAAAGATCATTTAAAGATGGTCTGGCCATAAAGGGCTTGGAAAGCAAGAAGCACTGTTTTCTCCAGATCTATTTTTTAATGTTTCTGTGGACCTGCTAGAAAATTTTGGCCATGGACCAAGATTATACAAGGTTGTGTCAAGTACAACTGAATCCTGTAATGGATGTGCAATGGAAACAGCAGGGACACAAAGTGTAAGTGCTTGTCTAGCTCAGCAGAGCTCAAGTTCAAGACTGGGCTGCTGATGAGGTTATCAAGAAATGTGTTACAGGGAATGCTCCTAATTTCTGAGATGGAAGTTTTCACCTCCTACCTGGGACACTGGGAGAGCTGTCTACATATCTCAGCATTCTCTTTTTTCCTTCTATAGTATTTGAAGGCTTGAATGTACAGTATTCATATTAAAATCTCTCCCTGTCATTGTAGTCAGTGTTTATAGAGACCCTCTGGTGATATAAGTTGCTTTATAAGGCATATTCTAGAAATTAATCTGAAAAATACTAAATTTCTGTGACTTAACTTCTTCCAGAGAGATTGTTAAATTATAGCTAACGAACATTGTTCCTGACTCCCTGCTGATGACTTGTTCAGGATATATTCCTGCTGTTCGTGATATGCAGCTGATTCTATATTTACTGCTTCTATTACAAAGTACAATGAGATCTCCTGAAAGACCATCTCCATTGTCATTCCAAGTAGCTATTTTACGATATTTTCAAGGTGATAATTTTAGACTTTATAGGAAGCATAATGGGGATGGGTAAGACCAAGAATCAGAAGGTAATTTGAATAACCTTTTTCTCCTTTTCATAGGAAACAACAGGTTAATGCTTGTTTTCTTTTTTCCTCATGCCTCATGGAGTTGAAGAAAATCCACTGCTGACAGAACCTCAATGTACGTACAGCTTTGGCATTCCATCCCCACTGCCTAATATACTATTAATACTTTAATAATACAGCAAATTCTTTCACCAGCCTCACCAGAATACAAACAAAATCTCCGTTTGCCTTCCTCATGATCCAAGCTCTTATCTTCGCACCTCACAGCAATCTCCCCCATATCTCTTCAGTTGCTCAAAATTTATTAGTGACTCAGGTGTTTCTACTTTCAATATAGTTTGAACAGTGATGCAATATACATAATTTCAGTCCTCTGTAAAAAAATTATAGTCATACTCCTGGCCTTGTTTTTTGATACCTCCTACCAATAAAATTATGTAAATTGCTGGGCATGGTGTTTCAAGGTGGATCACAGGGAAGTTTTACATGCTAGTTTATATAATTTTCATGTACTTTCTCACAACATGTCGTGCTATCACAGAAATTCCTGATTTATGAGAAGAAAATTATGTGCTTTTGCATGAGCAAAGAAATAAGTTCTAGAAAGTCTCTTCTTAGGATGACATATTATTCATTTATCAAAAATAGGTTCAAGAAAATTATGTGTGAACTCTGAAAATATGATCAGCTTGGGCATGAATAATGGTTATTTCTTTTGGCTTTTGTAAACTCTTCAGCAAAAAATTTACAGATACTATACAAGACCAGTACATGAGCAATGCTTGAAAAATCTGATGATGTAATAGAGCTACACTCTTGAATAGAAACCAAAATACGTGTCATTCAAAATATGACTTAGAGGTAACCTGCAAACATCTCGTAAGTGAAAGAGATATCTAGAGCCCAATTAAACTATAATCAGTGCAAATATAAAAGGTAAAAAATATTTTGAGTTTACCAGCAATTGCCTATAGCCTGAAGCTAAAAGATGGCACAGAAAACTTACATGACCCAGTGCCTAAGTGTCCATTAATTTACTACAGGCTGCCTGGAAGCTGTTGACATAAGTGTCAGAAATAGCATTTCAGCAGATCAGAATTCTACTGAATTCTGTAGAATCTAGTCTCTCATCTCTCACAGAGTTCAGAGGTGATTGCATTCAGTGGCCTCACTGGCTCTAATTAGTAAGGGAAAGCAAATAAATAAATCCTTTCTATTTTTTTCCCCCCAACTATGTGTAAAATCTAAACATACTGTTGAACAATGGAGGATGATAAACATCAGAAGTGCCTATTTATATCTTTGTCTTGATGTGCTCACAGAACTCTAAGGATACCAGTTAGTACTGAGAATATAACCCTATGCTTAAAAGTAAATGCTCTCTTAAATAAAATACTGATCATAAAATTAATTCAAAGGCATAGTCAAATATTAACATCACTGAACTATCTACAAATTTTTTATGTTGGAAAAGACCCTTAAAATCCTCACATTCAACCATTAACCGATCATTGCCATGATCACCACTAAACCATGTCTCTAACAAGTTAGCAGATGGATAGTTAATCACCACAAACACTCCTGGATTAAGCAGCCCCATATAAAGATTCATTTTATCTGTAAGAAGGAAATACACTATTATATTTTTATTGCAAAAATATGTCCTAAATTCAAACTGTGCCTTCTTCATTTGGAAACCTCATTAATTAGGCAAAATTGGTAAGTTATTTTCCTTTTTCTTTATTTCCATGCATTTTAATTTCAATTAGCTAAACTCCACTTCATTAACTTTCATCAATAACTACCCTATTCTTACTTTTGTTATCATTTAATTGTAATTACAATTAAATTGAGATGGGAGGTATTTAAAAGCAGACACAAGACCAGTGAAGACATCAAGAAACAAAAGATTGTAAATGTGATGAACAACATCAAATGACCTGACAAGGGAACAAATGTTCTTATATATCAGTTTGGGTGCTAACTCTCCACATCAACATCACATGCCATAGGATGATCATTAAGGTCAGAAATGGCTAACTTGTAGAGATTAATGTCCCCCTCAAAAGGCAATAGTTACTCATTCAACATTATAGGAAAACAGTGCTTTAAGGATATTCCAGTGGTTGCTTGTTTTCTAATAGTCACAGTGACAACCTTGTCGAGTATTTTTGCAATAACTTTTACTTAACTATTAAGTAAATAATATTTAATAATACTAACTATAATTACTAAATTATAACTATAATTACTAACTGCTACTACTAGTAACTATATTATTATAATTATTTCTTATTAAATAACCAAACTAAGCTTGTTGGTTGCTTATTTAATAGTTAAGAAAGAAAGAAAGGACCCTCCATCATGTATTTTTACACTTCTATTCTAAGTTTATACTCTTGGCATGTCATTGGTATTGAAACCAACTTTTAAATATTATGCTTGAAATTCAGGCTTACAGAGCTGCAGGTGTGTGGGACAAGAGAACTAACTCAAGAATTGTTGTGACTGACAAAAGGATAACAAGATTTAACAGTGATAGAATTTAGGCTAAACACACACTAAGCATTTACTCAAGGGAGAGATTTTAAGCTTTTCAAAGTGTGCTTTGCTTGGGTTCTGCATGTGATAAAATTTAATACAGAATTTCATGCTAACATTATTCATATTAGGGGTATATTGATTCTTTTGTGTTTAGAAGTCACCAACTATATTTTATTACTTATGGTTTATGAGCTACTACCTGCAAAATGGAAAAATTCTATGTGTAAAACTCCGGGGATGCAACCTTAATTCCACTTAAATGATTTTAACCTGTGGCATCAACACAGGTATAGGTCATTGAATTTTAGGAATCAGACCAAAAGCATTCCAGCTTATCTACTGGGATGAAATTTTTGACTAACAGGAGCTGATGTGAAAACTCCAGATCTGGAAACAAAAGATATACAAGCAACTGGGAAGAACATAACATCTTGTAAGCTGAGGGCTAGAGAGAGATTCTCTTCAGCTTCCGCTGAAACAGACATCTCAAGCACAGTTCTGGATGCAACCTAAACCAAAACAAAATTCCCTAGCTGACCACAGTGGTTTGAAGCCCTACTAGGAGATATGGTTAGTGTATAAATGCTTTTTCATTAATATGTTAATATTTTAATAATGTATAATTAATTAATTATTAATATTAACAATATTGGGGGGGTTTATATTGCAAGGACTCTACGTTTCAGAAAAATCACATCTTTACCACAAAAAATGGATGCAGACTGGCTTTGGATTATATTTAACGAAGAACAAAATCAGAGATAGATGCAAAGTCAAGCCCACTAATCTGGAAAGCATTACCTCTTAAAGTAGCCAATTACAACACTTAAGAAACAAAGACAGAAATTAGGTGAGATACCATGTGATTTCTTATGTGACAGGACTGTTCAGCATCCTGTATAGATATTTCTGTTCCAGTATGCTAACAAGCCTAAGCTATAGAAAACTTGTGTTTCCTGAAGTTATTGCTTATATGACTAAATTTAATGATATTTTTATGTGTTCATAGGACTTAATGTATTTTCCTGGGCATATTTCAAGTAATAAACTTTTATTTTTTTTTATGGAGAATTTATCTATTCTTTTCTGTATAATTTTGAGGTTTAGCTTCAGCATCATGAGGGATATCTTCTTTCAATAACATCTTGCTGAAAAAAAGCCACTTTGAAAACTGTGCAATAATCAGCTGCACATTCTGAGTAGGTGAATATGGAATACATGGATAGCTCATGTCTCTTGTCAAATGTTAAGGCATACCAATACTGATCAACCCTCAGTTTTTATTTCAAAACAATTCAAACTAAAAATTAAAATCTCACTGTCTTGCTCATTAGAAAAAGAAGGAGTTCTTTTGTCTTCTAAAGGAAGACAAAACAAACCCAGGCTGTTTGTCCTTTCTAACATTTACCTCTGATTTGTGAACAGAAGGGAAAACAGCCATGTTACATAATAACCTGGCACACACTCCTCTTCCACAGAGACAGGGTTTTACAGCTGGCAAACAGACTATTCCCTTGAAACAGAGATTCAGCAAAAAGCTCCTGTTCTGTCTATTTTGGATGAGAGATGGCATATTGAGTGTGTCAGGCTTGGACTCTGCACTTTCCTGAAATCTCATCAAAACCTAGTGCCTAAACATCTGAGTCAGATGTCAGGAGTGACAAAAGAGCCAGCTAAGTGCTTGCGGCTGCCCAGCCGGCATGCTGTCGCTCCGCTGTCAGAGAGTAATCAGTTTGATAGGTCTTGTCACACATGCAAAGCAGTGATTTTGGAAAGAAAACCAGCAAATAGAGTGCTGGGTTTAGAGCAAAATAGTTGGTGCCTCTATGATTTTAAATTAGTGTCACATTTAGGCATCTTGCCTTATTCCTTGGATGGGAGTGTACTCCCGTCTGTGAGCAGTGCACTTCCTCATTCAGACTTACACTGACTACATTTGTAATGTAGTTTTGGGGTGAGAAACTCTAGTATTGGCTCTAAATAACACCACTTGGTTAATTCCTTTGAAAGGTGCAATGACAGCACAGGCATCTGATCCTCATTGACTTAAAGATTCATTCTCACCACCTAAATGAAGGAAATGGCGAAAGGTAGATGGCAGCCCAACCAAAAAATTTGCTCTTTGCCTCCACAGTGCACAAACAAGGCTAGGCAGAGGTTTGGTCCTGCTGGTGGGAAACTGAAGACAGCAAAAGAGAGAAATTAGAGAGCATGGTTGTGTTTATTCCTTCCTTTCTGCCAGAGAAACACACTGAGGAGCTATTGTAAGATCTATGTCCCTGTATATGTCTTTGGACAACCAAATAATTATGCCTCCTTTCTCACTGAGCTGCTTGAAGAAAGGGAACAGAAAACCTGGGCATTCTCACTCCTGGAGGATAAAACATTGATCCAAACCCAAAATAAGTGTAGTTTACCAGAGTCTATTAAGCCGAGGGAATATGTTACTGAAAAAAAATCTAGGAATTAATGGATGTTTTAATACCATTTGCAGTTGAATTCAGTGTTAGTAAAACAACTTGCAAGAAAGTTAAACATCAGTGAGCTATTTCAGTATGGAAATGGTTAGATCCAGATGATTTAGATGCACCTGGCATATAGACAGGAATGATCCATGGTGATTCTTATGGTCATGCCCAACTCTAAATGCTGAAGGGCTTTCCAACCCTTCATTGAGCAGCCACCAGCCTGGAATGAGAAAACATGAAGGTCTCCATCTTTCCACTATTTCCCAGCATATAGGGGTCAGGTGTGCTTATCACTGTAGAAATTGCCATTTTTGTTTATTAATTCACTGCTACCCCATATAACACCACAAAAAAAAAAAAAAAAAAAAAAAAGAGGTTCAAGGGCCTCCTCAGCTTCTCCTTCATTTCTCAGCTGTACCCTAAGTCATGCAACCAGGCTAGTTTAGCACTTGTTGAAGGACAGTTTTTTGTGAGACGGCTGCCTAATGGCAATCCTTGGAGCTGGGACCTGATGCTGCTCCTCCTGCCTTGTTTTGTTACTTTTTTCTAGAAATAAGTGAGACTGTTTTTTCCCCTCTCTTTCCTTCCCAGCCTGGTTTCTACACTTGTCCACAAAAGTGAAAGATGAAAATTTAAATATTTTCAGACTGAGGTAAAAGAACTGAGATCTTGGGATACTTGGTTTGATCTCAGCCGAGTAAAATTACAATGAATTGGATCAGTTGCTCAGAAATGCTT
Organism: Zosterops lateralis; assembly: GCF_965231275.1. NCBI lineage: Eukaryota > Metazoa > Chordata > Aves > Passeriformes > Zosteropidae > Zosterops > Zosterops lateralis. The sequence continues at coordinate 45,213,660 of NC_139764.1, forward strand.
GTTCCTCATAAATAGATAGGATTTACCATGTCCGGAGCTATGTTTGTTTTCTAGCTTTACTACAACTTTTATGAGGCTATTAAAAGGCATTATTATTGTTCCATGGGGTTTTCCAAAAAGAAAATCCCATATCAAAATCTAACTGTAAATTATGTGAAGGATGAAAGTAGGTGGTTTTCTTCTCAGTAATTCATTGCTTAAACAAATGAGAATGAGATAAAATCAAATATTGTATTAAAATTTTACTCTCTACAGCTAGGAGGAAAATATTTGCAAATGGATATGTTGTCTGCATAATAAATTCTGGTGGACTTCATTAAGACAGGTATCTTCTAGAAAAATAAATACTAAATTTTTCTGTTATTCCAACCACAGAATTTCAATATTTATTAGGCTCTGAAGTAGAATTAAAATTAGCCCATCCTTGCCAGAAACACAAATAATATATTCTGAGGAAAAACTATTCCTCAAGTATAAATCACATCCACCATTGGTTGCATTAAAGCTAGTAGAAAAAATAATTTAATATATAACACTTATGATATTATATCTCATGCTCTTGCCATATGCCTTTGTATAGAGAAGAAAATGCAAGTATCATTTTAGTTATAAATATATATATACTGACGCTAGGTGGGGTTATTTAAGATTTAATTAGCCTTTTTTTCCACATACAGAGTCATGTGTTTACCAGTATATCTGCTGAAAATGTTTTTATAATTCAAAGATCTCCACCTTTCAAACCAGTCAGGTTTTCAGCCTTCCTTTCAAATACAGTTAAATAGAACTGTGTTAATGAAAACACCAAGCATGAGAAAAAAATTTGCATTCTCATTGATCTCAGGTGAAAATAAATTGTTTAGTCTGCTGAAAGTTTGTTAGCTACGGGGGCTACTCAGGCTGTGAGACAACATACAAAAGCTTGTTTGAGGTATCATTTTATTCTGAAGTTTTTCTGTGTAGTCAGTTGCTCATGTAACTTTTGGTAAAGGGAAAAAATGGCTTTATTTGGTCTCAGGTTTGATGATTGTCTCAGGTTGGATGGATGTCTCAGACAAATTTCAAGGGAGTCAGAGAAGGGCAGGGAGGTTGACCACTGTGTGACTGCATATCAGTTTTAAAACAAGTCACTTTTTATAAAACTCCCTAATTGCAGGGACAGTGTTGTTACTTGAAGCAACCTTAGTAGATAGTGAAATATAGTCCCGTTTGACTGTCTGAAATTGAAATGAAGTGTTACAGGACATTTCAGGGAAGAAAATGCCATCTATTTCATTACCAAAGAGCATGCAGGAAAAGGACCTGTAAGTACTGTAAGCAGGATAAATGTTTGTTTATAAAGTAAGGCAGAAATCTTCATAAAATAAGCCAATAAGTCAAAGGAATTTTTAACAACAAAACTGAGTAACAACAAAATGCTGATTGCTGGTTCTCAATCCAGCACCTTATCTCATTAAGAGACACAAAGTAGAGACATCTGTTTCCTTGCTCTTTGGTGACTGAGTTATCTATCCTGGTTGTTTTGGGTTTTTTGGACAGGAAACTCTTGCTATCATTTAACAGCAAAGACTATTGTGAATGCATGGCCTAGAAGGGCAGTGATTCTAGTTCATTTTAACTTACATATGGCATGGCAGCAAGAGTAAAATATGCCTAAAAAATCAACAATGTGACAAAGTTTGAGTAGTGATTCATTTTTGCTTCTACATAACATTTTAAAATATTTGCATATCAATTCAGCCACTCCAGTGTTGAACATCTTATTATGGTCATAGATGTTTCACTATAAGGTACTCATAGAATTTTACTTTCTCCTGATTTTTTGGGGTTTGATGATATCTTTGACGACACTATCTTGGGTACCATTTTGCTCTGCTTTATAACATGATAGATGAGGTTTCAACTTAACTTTTTTCTTTCATTAGAATTCAGTGGCATTTAGAGACCTAATTATTCTCTTTTTCTTTGCTAAGCTTTGACTGAAATAATAGTAGCTGAAATATATTGCATGTTACTCTTTAGGTCCTTTTTTTTTCTCTAAGTCTTATTAAAGTGGAGTTACACTTCTAATGGCCTCTTTATTAATTTCAAATAATCTTTATTTATACTTCTCTCTATTTGATTTTAATAATAATGTTTTCTCCATGTTTATGTAGCTGTAGAGGAAGCATCTGTTCCCAGTAATATGAATTTCTAGTAATATGGAGGGTTTGTGCTCCTACAGGCTGGATTTTACTGTACTTATCTCAGGTTATTTAATTACATAGTTCACTTTAACATATAACTATGTACTTTTGAAAATATTTATATTCCAGTGTAAATCTACATCCGTTATGCATCCTAATTTTATAACTCTAGTTTCTGTTTTCTTTTCCGTCTTTCTTGTCTCCAGCTCTCTAATTAAAACTGTCTCTAGTTTATTTTAGGAAAGGGTTATAATGGCAGTCCAGGGAAAACCTCTTCATTTAGCCATTAGATTTATTAGGCAGTCCTACTAGTCTTTAAGGAAGAAGAGTTAACTTTTTTTTTTGCATATTGGTCAAAACCAAAGTTATCAAAAATTCATCACCACATTTGTTTGTGATTTAGAAGAAAATTTGCAATGAAACAAATGGAAATATATTGCAGTTTAAGGACCTTTAAATCCCAGCCTTGCCCCAAGGGGAGTCTTAATTCCTTAGACACAATTTGTGCTCAGCACCTTCCTGAAGATGCCTTTTGAAGCCAAGGTTCCAGACAGGCCCACCCTTCAGCCCCTGCGCGCTAACTGGTGTGCAGATGTGCTTACGTGTTTTGAAGAAAGGTGAAACAAGAGATAGCTGCTAGTCTTCAGTGAAGCCAAATGAAATTAAGGTCTAACATGCCAGTGCTTAAACACTGGAATTAATATGAAAGATGCTGACAGGCTCTTTTTATCAGTCACCTTTTAAGCATGTGTAATTGGGATCACCACAGGAGTATCATATTAATGTGCAGAGGAGAAAATATTAAAGAATAGGTGAGATGAGACCAAAATGGAATTTTTGAAGCCTCTTATCTATGAGAACCAATATACTGCAGCTGAAGTATGAAGTGCCCCAGGAGTTATGTGGTATCATTAATCCATTTAAGTGGCACATGGGCTAAAATGGAAAAAAAAAAAACAAAACAACAACAACAAAAAAAAAAAAAAAAAAAAAAAAAAAAAAAAAAAAAAAAAAAAAAAAAAAAAACCCAAAAAAACGTAACCTGAATCACCCAAAAATTCTCCTAAATTTAGAATACACATATCAGCAGACAATGTAAGCAATGTGCTCTGATCTTCATCTCTCACAGTGCTGGGTGCTTCTCCCAAATCAGGACAAGGACTAAAGGCTTTCTGTTTTATCTCCACACTGCTCTGGATACAGAGCCCTACAGGGCTGCAGCATGGCATGGATTAAGTTGTTGAGAGATTGTTCTCAGCAACTCTTCCATGATCCTTCAGGGAAAGGTAACACCACCCCTGTGACCAACCCAAAAGAAAGGACTGGCAACGGACTGTTATCCTTAAAGCAGGCAGGTAATATTTTGGACAGGTGAGGAATTTGTGAGATAGTCAATTTGGGTACCACAGCAACATTTCCAGACATTTTAGAATAACTATTGTGACTCTTTGTTAGGAGACCTCTGGTTAGTTTTTTCTTTTTAAATTATCACAAGAAAATTTGGTGATAATAATTTTCTTTGATGAATAAAGTTCATTATCACCATGAAGTTGCTATCTTTAGATACTTTTTAGAAGTAATGTCACAAATTATAAATTCCTGATGAGCTTCTTAAGATTAAATTGTATTGTGATATACATTGACTTTTCAGAGGGTATATATATATAAGGAGTCAGCTCTCATATTTTAAAATGAAAACCAAATTTCAAAGCCTTAAGAGGGTTTTTATTTCCTGGTGAATAGTTAGTTCAAACAACACTATCTTATTGTTCACTTCTGTGTGGGCAAGAAAAAGATGAGTCATGAAGAAAAAGGAAAAATTAATGAGGAACCCCCCCACTATTTATTCAAGGAGATTAAATTAGGATCTAATTCACACCTTATTAATCTCATTTGGGGAACTCCCACTGGCTTTAGTCATATTCAGCTCCAGCTCTTTAGTTAAGTAATTAATATTCTGAATCACACTATTCTAAGAACCATGTAATTTATATTTTGGTATTCTTCTGACTTCCAGAGCATTAGGGAAAACTGCCATGAGCCAAAGTGTACAGTTCATCAGAGACAGCGTGCTGTTTTACTGCACAACTTGTTTTATTTGTCTGTAGACAAGTTGCCTCCAGATAATTAAATGGAACTGTACTTGAAGGCAAAGTGGTCCAACCTTTCATTCTCTTAAGAGAATATTTTAACCAAGTGGATTGTGTTTTCTGTCTTCCAGTATTATAGGCAGCCAGTTTATCCTGATACTGAGAAGAGTCTCAGTAACAAATACATCACAGAAAACATGTTACGAGTCTTAAAGGGTGTGGGTGCCTTTAACAAACGGCAGAGGCTTCATTCCATGAAGTTTCAGAGTCCCCCATCAGTGACAGGGGCAATCTTGTATTCCCTATCTGTCAGCTTTCTCTCTGTGACAATTTGGGTCTAGCTTTCTAGTATCATTTCCCAAAGCTCCATGTATCTGGGAAGGAAGTTCTTCTATTCTATAAATATTTGGAAATTAATTTTTTTATTAGAATAGAAAACTAATGGAAAACTTATGAGATGCTATTCTACAGTCATTTGGATTGAAGGTTTATAATTGTATGAACACTACAGACAGAAAAAGAGAGACTGCATATTATGCTTCGTGATCAGGGAGTTAGCAGAATTAATTTCAAGTGCCTGTGTCAAAATATATTTAGGCTAGTACTACAGAAGATTATTAGTCCACAAAGAGAAGCTGAAAGAGGACATTTTCAGAGAAGCTGATAGACTAGACAGTGACATGACATGAGCTGCAGTACTCTGGTGTTTGAGATAATTGCCTGTACCAGAGGTTTGTCTTTACTGCTTTTTATTAACTGAAAATATTTCCATTTAAAACTGTTTTAAGTTCCAGTGGTATTTGTCTCCCTATCATTTACTCCTCCTAAAGGAAGGAAGATTCAAGCAGAATGAGATTTCTGCAGATTCAAGTCTTGAGCACAGTTTTCTTGTGCCTGTTTTCCTTGGATTTGCTTGTCATTCATAAATAATTATTTGTGACTACTCAATCCACTGATAAAATACATTCTTAGATTTTTCAATAATTTTTAATGGTCTTAATGGTCTTTTGAGGAAAGACTCACACAGGAGGTGCTCAGTGCCTCCCTGAAGCTGTTTCTCAGGCTACTCACTAGCCTTCATGTAATGAGTAGAGTGGTGAAACACCCTTTGGCTGAACACTTACACAGCTAAGGTGGAATGGCACTGGCCACATGAGGAAATCCCGCATGAAGAACAAGAGCAGGGATAATCAGCCATCCAGTCACAAACATTATTTTCTCTACCTGAGCTGTAGTCTAAGGAGAGCAGTATTGTTATTGCTGGAGTTTTGAAAAACAGTTTTCCATGGTATTGGAAACAATTCCTTTGGAAACTCCAGTAGTTGCTGACCTGAGAATGGAAAAAATACTGTTGGCTAAAGCAAATCTTGAAACACCACTAAAAGCAGTCCTAAATAAGATTTTTTTGAGCTTTCCTGGACTACAGTGGACTGCAGCGAGTCTCTGCCTCTGAGTGGGACAGCTCTCAGGGCTTGCCAGCTCTTCAGTGTGGAATACTAAGAGGACCATTGTCTGATGACAGGACATGGGCTGAAATCCTCACTTCTTTATGCCCAATCCTTTGCTCGCTGAGAAAGGCCAAAGCATTGGCATGAGTATTACAATAACTCTTGAGGGGAATTTCTCACAGGTACATTCACATTTGTACATACCCCTGTGTGTGTGTGTGGGCATTGATCTGGCTGCCTTACAGCAAGTATAGCATAAATATGAGGAATATATACCTAAGTCACTGATGTAATTTTAGTAAATTCTATTAAATCACTTTATAAATTAGTCAGTAATAAACTGCTGCCATAATCCTTTAGACATAAACTGCTTACCAAGTCTGGGAATAAGATTGGAAAGAGACACAAATAGAATTCTTTCTGACTAGGAGTTCAGGTGGCAAGGTGGTCCTTTCTGAACCTCATGACCCAAAAGGATAATCTCCTCTGCCCCTTGCTTTTCTCTATCAAATTCTTAGACATAAACCATTGATCAAATCTGGGACAAGGATTGGACTCAGTCACACCTGGACTCTGTGAGGAGTTAAAAAGCAAGGGGGCCCTCTCTGAACCTTGTGACTCAATGGAGGGTCTCCCTCTTAAAACTTTACTGCTTTTTTAACCCCAGTCTACACATAAATCATTCTAAATAGATTCTTATTTCCTGTTCTTGTGTACATTTCATCCATGTAGTAGTTAGTAGAGTGAACCTTGCAACCAAACTTTGTCATATTTTTGCAAATGTATATAAAACCTGCTTCTGCTGATACCTTTTTCAAGGATGATTTAAGGAGCCCAAACCACTCATTTTGCTATAATGTTGTCCTTTAATATTTCTTTCAAAGGTTTTCTCATATTTTATGATGTTTTGTTAATGGTATCTACTTTTCATATTCTTTTGAACCAGGAGAGTCTGAATTTTTGGTACTGTTGGATACATTACTGGAAAGGGTTTGTCATTAACATCATGATCAGAAAACTTGTTCCAGGAATTCTGGAGAAAATAAAACAGGAATTCACTCATGTAGCTGCAGTGTTCATCCTGCACTAATGTTCTCCCCCGCTGCCATGGTTTGGACCACTGACATGAGAGTCCAGTTTCAAGTGGTTTTTTTCTTTTTCCCCCCAAGTCCTCCATGGAGCTGGACAGTGCTCTCTGACTGCTGAGAGACCCTATGCTACAACAATGTTTTTTGCAAGCAGCGGAAATGCCAGAGAATATACTGAGGCTCATCAGCATAAAAGGCATCTCTTGTCAGCCAGAAAACCTCCAGCATTCTGACAGCTGAATAAATGGAGCCCCAGCTTGAGCTTAAATATAAGACAGATAGAAAAGGACCAAATTGCAGCTCTAGGAGCTTACAGATGAGAAATTAGAGAAACAAATTTGTCTTTTAAACTCCAAACACAGGAAGGTGGCCATCTCTCATGCTCTTACACATTTCTATTAATGACTTCTGGCCTCTGGAGACACCAGAAGACCAGGATACCAGTACATTAGGAACCATAGCTCTGTTATTACCTTTTTTGGATCACAAAGTAAATCCGATATTATCTGAATCTATTTTATTCCCTGGTCTCCTATATCCTGTCATCTTTTAATGGCTCTTGTCTCCTCACTGGTGGTCTTTGTTGATACTCACAACCATATCCATTTTATCACCAATTCATAGCCAAGTCTAATTTTGTCTTTAAAGAAGCAATACTCTGAAGTGTAATTAGCATTCACATACATCAATTATTTTATACTTATGTATGCAGTAAGGTTTTTCCAAGTTTTACAAACTAACAAATTGCTTCAGGTCTCAGCTATAAGGGAAAAAGATTAGTGGCAGTGTTATTGTGGATGTAAAAATTAAATAGTCATTACTACAGTCAAATCAATTATGTGTGCCATTGTGACAACTTTAGTGTGCATATATTATGCAAATGTATAAATCACAACTTTCCCTCACTACTTAGAAGGTACTAACATGAAAATGTTCTGCTCTGGTGAAATTAAAATAAATGTGAACAAATTCAGAGCACTGTGAATTCCTACTTGGCCAATACCTTCTTCTGTGATCTTTTGTTCTTCAATTTTTAAACGAATACATTGCATATTTGAGAAGGTGGAATTGACTGAGAAGATCTACTTACTGAAATTACAATGAGGTCCTTTTTTGTAAGAGAATTTTTGGGCTTTTCCTGGAAGACTTTTGGTGTGTGCTTGGCATGCAACATTCCTGAAACACAGCCAGTTCTGGAAAACAACCCAAAACCCAGTTTTCTTATTCAAAGTTAAGCAGCACTACCATATTCATTTTTCTGTTGTTCTGACTGCACGTATCACACTGTCATTACTCCCCATGCTCATAAATCAGAGAATTTATTTTCATTCTCAGTGTACCTTTGGGTATTATTTTTTTCAACTTATCCATTTTAAGACTCTACCTTTCCAGAAAAAATTTGCATTTGTAAAAGCAAATTGAAATATTTTACTAATATCTAAAGAATAATATTGAAGTCTGATGAAATTTTCTATGTCTTTACAACTCACTCTTTTATATATTCCCTCTTTCCAGAATAACGTCTTTGTTTAGAACTTTTTTACTGATCGCAATTTTTGCAAACAAAAAAAATCAACTTATCTGAACCTTCCATGCATAATATTTGTAAATTTTAAGCCAACTACAACTATTAACTGTGCCATGCAAAAGTAAACTAATGTGAATGGCTGCTTTCATGGTTATCGTAGACAAGACAGCTTATGATAAAAGTTAATACATTTTGCCTACTTCAAAATTCTTAAAGATTACCTTAAAATCACAAAACCTTGTAAAGAATACCCTGAAGGTTTGTTTTTGTTGGGTTGTTGATTGGGTTTTGTTGTTTCTTATTTTAATTGGGGTGTGTGTGTGTCTATTGATTGTTTTTCTCCCCAGGGAAATGCAATCAAGTAAAGTGAAAGCAAGCTATAAGGCAGAAATTCTAATGCAAATTTTAGTTAACAAAATCAGTCACACATGTCTATTAAACTTACCTGTTTAATCATTAAAATAACTCCATAAAGAAAATCTGGGAAGTTGGATTTAAGAAAAGCTACTACTCTGCCTATTTACCCCATTAAACATACATATGTATGCATGCATTATGTTAGACTTAGTAAAAACATTGTACATATGTTTGCACACATTTGGGAAAATATAACTGAGATAAGTGCTTCTTTATCAGAGATTGATGTGTTTGTTTTTTGCAAACCATCATCCATTTAAAGCTTCAGTGATTTCCTGTACTATTAGTTATTCTATTTGCTTAGCAAAATACTATGTACTGTTCATGGTTCATAAATCTTCTCTCAAATGTTAACAAAGGAATTTATCAAGATTTTGTTTCTTTTCCCATGTAGCCCTGACTCAGTCAAGTTGTTTCGATGCACTATAACATTAATCTTTGCCATCTTGACATTAATTTGGGCTTCTGCTTTGCATGAATGTCTCCCTTGACTGTCTTGCATAAGCTTGACTATTGATTTATGAGTGCATTCTTTGTAGAGGAGAAGAGCATATTTGCAAGAAAGCTCTTAGCTGACTGTATCCACATCTATAGTACATTTTCTTCAATGTATGTCAAGAATCAAGTATTTTGTAGACAGATAAAAGCTTTGAAATTGAACCAATGTAAATAAAAGCAGAATTTATCATATTATATTTTCCAGATTAGAAACAGAATGCCTAATTCAGAGCTTCCTTTTTATTTTCCCCTATGTCTGGACTAATGGACTTTTGTTGCCACTGTTCCTCAGGGAATCAAAGGACAGCAGTTAACACCTACCACTGGATGTGCAAGTTGAGATGAACCAAAATAATTGCTACACCAGCATTATGTTGTTAAATATATATAATTAATTACAACAGCATAATTCAGCTATGAAAATAATGTCATAATGTTAATTTCAGTAACAGCTATGATAATTGGTTTATTTTTTATCTAAACTAATCTAATCTTCGAAAACCAGACAGGAAATGAGTACATCAATCCCTAAAAATAATAGTTTGCAGCACTAATAATATCTTTGCATGTATCTTCTCTAATTAAATAATTATTTGGCATAGCAGGGGGATCTATATTTTTTAAAATATAAATAATATGGTAAATGAAGAATGAAGGGGCTTCTCTTAGAAGTGATCTCAACTGTTTTTGCAAATACCTTCATGTATTTTAAAGCCAGCAGGTGTAATGCTACCTAACATACCTAAAAAGAAAGGACAAAAAATAATGCAATCTTACAGATATTTAGAAATGACAAACAAAATTTTACTTCCTCATTGAACCCCAGTTAATTTTTTATCTTGGAGATTTTATACCAAGGAATAAGAAATCTCTAAGAAATTCTCTTGGCTCTCACAAACTACCAGTCCCATGTTACTCCATGACTAGAGTATAATAAACCCTTTAGGACAAAAGTCAGGTAAAAATAAATAGTTACCCTGTCACAAAATGGTACTCTGTAAGTTATACTGGCAGAGCTACAGAAGAACTTAAAGCTTGCATCTTCAGCTGGTTTACTGAAACAGTTATATAGATATTAACATTTGTGCAGTTCTTCTCAATTTCACACTAGCTTAGAAGATTTGACCTGCTTTGCTGTTCTGATCTGTGCATATTTAGCAGTTAACTACATAGGTTTTGGTTGCCATGAACCTCTAAAACTGCTTCAGAAATAACAAAGGTTGACATCATAGATGGGTTGGGATCATTGCAATCTAGTGAAGAACGTATTAAAGAGTAGTATCCTAAGAAGAAACCACCTGATAGCCAGTGCAGCTAATGGTCAACAAAAAGCCTGAGGATTAATCCATTTTAATTTGGAAATAAAGTAAATACAAATGATTTAATTGTTTATATTCTAATGCTGACACTTCTAAAGAAATATATATATATTTAATAAACAGATACAAGCATTCAAATGACACAAAAATGCCTAAAGTCTCACTGCTGAAGTTAGATCTCTGGGTTATTCCTGGGCTATGTTGTTCTGCAAAGTTAAATACAGCCCAAAGATATAATTTCAAGAAAAAAAAACTTTCAGATTTAGAAAAAGAAATTAAAAAAAAAAAAAAAAAAAGACTCCATGTGTTACTGTCTTAACTCTGGATCTGAGAATCAAGCTGTGCTTTTGCCTGTTCAGTTGCTATGTCCTGAAATGAGAGAGTCTGAGCAGGGACAGTCTGAGTTCATGTACAATGCCATTCTCACCCAGGCATGACTTCATTAGCTAAAGCTTTCTTCAAATCTACACAGCTTGAGCAAAATTCAAACCTTTGCAACACATTGTATTCTAAACTTCTTCCTTGGAAAGAAACAGAATTCAAAGAAAATGGACCATTTTCATCAGCATAATTAAATTACCCAGCTTAACTATCCTTTGCTTTAAATTTATCCAAGTAAAATTTCCTTTCAAACTCGATGAGGCTCGTAATCCTTTCAGTATTCAAATCAAGACTGAAGAACCCAAATGCTACATTGCCATTTAACAGATGGTTATACAGACCATAAAATAAATACTAGTGTTCTGAATAATTTGTGTTTAATCTCAGTAAAGACTAAACTAAAGCACCTGAAATAACCCGATTTTGAATCAGTTTGTGGTTTTCATGTATGTAGGAAAAGCAAAAATGCTGATCTTTTCAGATAGATTTTTGTTTTTCAAACCTGAAATATGAAACAGAAAGAATTTCATCCAAAAAGGAACTACTGTTAGAAACTCATGAGAAATTTTAGAAGTAGAAATAGGAAAGAGATCCTTGTCAATTATAACGCTATCAGTTCCTACTGTAATGTCTTGTACTCACGTTTTGCTGCCATTCAAATTCTTATTACTTAAAATTCTGAAAGGTAATACCTCTACTGGTGGATGTTGTGCTGTCAAGATATCAGCTGTCCTTCTTTATTGCTAAGGATATTATTCTTATGTGTTATGCTAATATGAGGGAAAATAATCACTTTTAAGAACCACTTTCATGCACATCATTGTCCTGCTTGCTTCAATGAGTTATTCTAGTTTATGTATCATCTATTAAAAATTAGCCTTGCCTCTGAACTTTATGTAATAGGCTTTCTTGAAATTATAATTGACATAGCCAATAAAAATGTTAATCTTTTTTTAAAAGCTTTGAATCTACAGCATAAATATTCATAAGTTGAAGCTTGATTGTCAATAAGAAAAAAGCATTGTACTAATTATTTTCTATGGAGACCCTTTTATATAAGAAAACTTTTCCTAAGCAGGCTTGATCTTTTATGTGGATTTTCATTTACAGAAAGAACATCATTGTGTTTCCCAAGCATAGAAATTAAGTCCATGGCTCGTGTGTGTAATTCAGGTTCATGGCTCAAGGAATCTGGGTAAGGTTTAGATCCTAAAGGCAGGAGTTCCCACACACGAGAACCCAGAGCTGAGCAGAAGCACTGTGCTGAGACCCCCAGTCAGAGGGCTATTGCAAAAGGAGAGATGCCCAGGAGCAGCTGAGTGGAAGAATAACCAGCAGGCAGCCCAGGCAGCTTCAGCCTAACACCTAGTTCTGTTTCATTGTTGGTAAGTCCAACATGCAGTGGTAAGTCCAGCTGGGCCTGTGTTGTCCACATGTTTCAGACATATCGGGTTCAGTCAAGGTGCATAGCCATTTGCAGGTATGCCTATTGTAGACAGAAAATTAGTGATTTATCACTTCTGTATTGAGATCCAGTCTTACAGTGCTAGAAATTTTTTTTCCATCTGTGCATTCTTTCCTGACTGACAGGTTGTTAAGGGTGGATGAGCAGAAAAGCTTGAAAACAACTGATCCTTTTTCTTGCAGTGTAAAATGGTGGATCACTGCAAGGCTGCTCTGCTTTTTGGGCTATGACTCAAACCAGATATACCACTCCTTCCACCAGTAATTCTTTTAAAGACAGAGCTATGCTGTTCTGTGCCCTCAGTCCTGTCAGTGCAGCTCCAAAACACTAGAATGAGCTTTTCCAGGATTTTAAGGTATGTGCAAATAAATTTTCAACCCCAAGTGGACTTCAGTGTAAGGTAAATATTCAATGAATGCCTAATAGTGCAATAAAAACAACCCCACCTGTTGTCATTCACAAAAGCATCAACCTAGACACCTATGGATAACCCATATCTGGAAAATCTAACTGTTCATAAGTCCACAAAAATGCAACTAGTTTAGAACAGATTTTTTTAAACTTTTCTCCTAGACTTGTTACCACAAATTATATCTGTGCTACACTTAAATATGGATATAATACAGGCTTTAGGATGTATTCTGTTTAATTCTTACCTTTTCCACATTACAAGAATTTAACTCTTGTTAAATTTTCTCTTACATTCTTCTAAAACAAATTCACCATAATCTTGAAAACTATATTTTTTGTATTATTCTTAAAGCTATTCTTTTCACACAGAACTACACATCCTTACTTTTGGGCTGATGCCAGTTATTCTTCAATTTACTGCTGTGCTACTTAGAGCTGTTGATCCCTTAAGCCCTTGGCCAGTACTTACAGGTCTGATGAAATTAGCACTAGCTGTTACTTTCCCAGTAATAGGGTCTCAAATACCTGCCTGGGATTTCAGTTCTCTCTAGTCACCCATTGAGTTGTCACCAATCTATCCCCTGTATTACATGACCATCTCAGCTCCTTGACCCCTTCTAAAGCCTTCAGGCAGAAGCTAATGACCAGGCAGGAGAGGAAAGGGAGAAAAATTTCTAAAACTCATACAAATTAAAGACAGGTTTTCAGGCTCTCTCAGCTAGGTGCTGTTGTTTTTCCAGATGCATGGCTTCCTGTGAGAATACAGACTGCTGAAGTAACCTTTTTGTGTACCTGTGTGAGCTGCAGGTGTTGCTGGACTTGCACAGTGTGGGGAGAAAACAGCTACAGCTGCGGCTTTCTCTTGCTGTCTACACTGCTACAATTGGACCAGAGAAAGACCTCTGCAACCAAAGTCTTCAGCGAATTAAGGCATAAATCATAAAATCTATCTTTTTGTGGCAGAGAAGGAAGTGTTTTTTCTTGCATTTGTGCTTTGCAGAACCCTCTTCGGACAGGCATATCCACAGTGCAAATCCTCTGGGCTGATATTAGCTTTTGTTCTATACACCTATCTTTTCCCTGAAAGATCTGACTGCAAAATTAAGATTAAAATCTAGATGTCTCTCACTTTGTTAGCTCCCAATTAAAAGGTAATTTTAGCAAAAAAATTTTTGATTGCAGGCAAGACCATGAGAAACAAAGCTCAATTATCTACTAGGAAGGCATGGAATTTCTTCACTTTCACCAATGATAGGTTAATTTATCTGCTGAATCTACAAAGACAGCTAGGTATCCTCTGTGTTAATTACTACTGTGAGATAAAGAAATATGTTCTGGCTGCAGTGCCTTTTCTGTTTTCTTTGTCAGTGGATGACAAGATTCATATGAAATAAGCATCCGTCAGTAAAAAAATCTAACCATCTGAGTCAAAAAGAGAACAGATTAGGCTATCAAATATTGCCATTAAAAATGATCTTCCAAAAACTTTAATCTAAATATTATAAATCATTGGGTTGTCAAATGGGAATTGGAGAAAAAGGTACTAAGATGACGAAAAATGTCTGCCAGCATTTCTAATTTGTTTACTACTGTGGTAAAATATTGCATTCAGCAAAAGTACTGGAGAGGGATACCTTTCATTACAATAATAAATAAATGTTAATTCAGGAGGATGGATGATTCTTTCTAGATGATTCTTGTTTGTTATAAATTAAGATTACTGTGCTGTTCACTGAAGCATTATTTATCCAAATGAAGAAGATAGGCATAGGAAGACAAAAAGAAGACAGGAAACTCTGCCTATACATATATACACATATGAACATATGAATTTCTGCACCTACAAATATGATTTGTAGTTTCAGAAGGCAGAAGCTAGTAGTCCTTACAACTTGACTTGGGGAGCATTGTAGTCCTCACTTCAGGTGCTCCCACCCTGTACTGTACATTTTCATCTGAATCAAGTGGAGCTGATCTTTCCATCAACAGATATACTTTTCAAAATTTTCCCTCATGTATTTTGTGCAGCCACAGACATTTTGAGAACTATTTTAAATTTCAAAATTAAATTTTCCAGACCAAAAAACCAAAAAAACCACCCCCAAACAAACAAAAACACAAAGAAAAGAAACCACTACAGTGTGGTGAAGGAATAAGAGGAAGACTGTTTTACAGTCAAACAGCACACAGCTTTCAACCACACCCAAACTCACACAGGTGGTACCATGAGAAAAAAAAAAAAAAAAAAAAAACCAAAAAACAACACTTTTTCTTTCCTTCACCTTCAGATCCTTTCTTCCCTCTGACAGGATTAAACTCGTTGCCATGTGGGGGGACAGCTCAGGTGTGTGAGGGTGGAGTCTGTGTCAGCTATGCCACCTTTCAGGCCAGGGCCAGGCATCTCCTTGGGGCTCTGGGAGCCCAGCCATGGTGAGTGATGGAGGTCTGCCAAGCCCCCAGGATGTGAGAGCGACTGTGAACAGCCCCAGTGAAGAAAGCACCAGGGACAGGAGTGCCTGCACATTCTGCAAAGAGAACATCAGGAGCAGCGGAACTGTTTAATTAACTTAAACAACTTGAATTGGCTTTTTTAAAGTGGTGTTTGGCAATATTTACATTAATTAAGGGTGTGTTACAAGGAAACTGGTCTCACAGCAGAAGTTTTATCAAACTCTATTACCCCATTACATCGTGCAGGATTAATTCTTTTTTCCAAATCCTCCAGGCCAGAAATTATGTTAATTAAACCAACACTTACTTTTCTTGTTTACAAGAAGTAGTATAACAGAGTAAATTAGGAATTAAATGAAGGCTTTACTTTTTTTCTCGAATGAATTTCTCTTTTTTTCAATAACACTGTGTGATCAGTTATAACTGAAATCACCAGGAAAGGTTAAACTAAGTTTCTGTAGAAGGAAAACCAGGCTCTGGTTTCCTCGTGGAAATGCATAAACTATCAGACATGAAAAAAACACACTCCTTTTTCTGCTGTAAGAATATTTTCTTAGGCCTCTGTTCTTAGATTAATCAGCTTTGGAGAATCATAACAGATGATGTGGTATAACACTAACGTTTTGTTGGTCAAAACTAAACACATTTTTGTTTGTTTGTTTTTAAATATTGTTTAGGGTTAATGGTAGGATAAGTCCTCTCTGCCCCTAAATGGATTATTTGCTGGTTTTTATTTGTTGGGCTTTTTAAAATAAACTGGCAAAAAGTATGAAGGAATAATTATAGTCACAGTTAATCAGGAAGTGTGAGGTTGTATTCACTGTCTCACCTCTTTGTGAGAGATGCATTGGGGAATATTTGAAAATTCTAATTGAAAACAATTTATGCAGGGAAAAAACCAAAATTAAATATAAACCAGAAGAGACAGAACCTACAGCCATGACAGTTCAGGGAAATGACAGTTCAGTGTATAAAAGAGCTGAGATTTTCCAAGCAGTTTTGATCATTCCATGATCAAAGGTATTGTCAAGTTTTTCATTACTTCCTCAAAGTTTTTAAAGTTTCTTGAGCATATGTGCGCATGTAAAATGTTCACAAACAAATACAGAAGCTCATTAATTTTGATCCATGCATCCCATTTACATATACACATAATTATATATATATACACACATTAATAAAATTCACCCTGGCCAACAAAAAATGAAGGCAGACAATCACACATAGCTAGCATATGGTATGATATATAAATTTTAGCATATAGCACATAACCGTATTTGCTCTACTCTGTTATTCATCATTCTACTTTATTCTCAAGGAGGATATGAATTATTCATTTTTAAGCACAACAGGAAGATATTAGTACTGTTTAATGGCCAAGTGGGATTTCCTGATGAAAGACTTGGGTAATTTGTTGTAATGAGGAGCATTTTCACAAGAACAGGTACCAAATATGAAAAGTAGTCATAGCTTCTTTTTCAGACTACAGTATCCTAGGTCATGAAAACAATTGTGTTTTGGTTATTGACAGAGAAAATGAGAAGTGGGTGACAGTGTTTTTCTAAAATACAAATAATTCTGTGAACTAGCTCCCAACTAGTAAACCACACTTGCTATAGTCTTAATAACAGGGGAAAAAAAAAAAAAAAAAAAAAAAAAAAAAAAAAAAAAGTGCATAAGTGCATTGGTTTGCAATTTCATGAGTAATTACTCCACGCCCTTCTGGGCATGCTCAGTCCTTAGTGGTGGTGGTCCCCTGGCATGGCAGTGATATTCTGACATTCACCTCTTCACCTTTATCTCTCCCATGTGTGCTTTGGCCCTCTTGGCACATTTTCAAGGGAACATAGCATCTTAGAGTCTGGTTTGCTTTTTTTTTTTTTTTTTTTTTTTTTTTTTTTTAAATTTTTATTCTATGCCCTTAGCCCTGTTCTTCTGCTGTTTAGGCTAGTTCTTCTTCTGGGTATGCTGAAGGTTTCCCATACTTGTGGTGCTCAGATATATGCAAAAGGGTAACACACACAGCATTCAGTGTTCACTAAATGTCGTCTAAAATGCAATCTCATATATTCTAAATTACTACTTGGAATACATTCTAACATAGTATATGTTCTTAAATCTACTGTAAAAGACCAGCTAGGATTTTTCAAATCTATGTCTCAATACACATAACTGCATAAATTAAGCCTGGTCTTCAAAAAAATCTGAAATAATTTTAAAATTGTTTGCTTTCCCCTTTACTTTCTCTTTTTTTCCCCACAAATAGGACATGTTCTAAATTAGATGAAGGCCCTTAAAACTTATACAAGCTGAAATTTGATAAAACATACATATCACAACATAGCCTCAGGCATCCAATAAGTGAAAGTCACTGAACCATTTGTTTTTTCCAAGTCGCAAAATGAAACTTGCCACAAAATGCCCTGTAGTAATTATACATCTGATTATGAAACTTGATTCTTTGTAATTTTGCTTGCTGCAATTACTATTTCCTTGTTACAACTCAAAGTATTTCTCAATGGACTTTAAAAACATACGTTTACTTTTACCATATGCTTAAAGGAAAGTAACAGTAAAAATGTGTCCAGAATTCTCATATTGTCATCGTACTGCCTGTATTTCCTTAAGTACATTCAGAGGTATGGTTGTGAGAAAGATGGAGCTACAGAGAATCCTGTTTATCAATTTCCTTTGATTGCTCTGAGAAAGAAGAGATATGTTACTTCTGTAGACATGCAAACATGTCCTGTGTGCTTAAGATATTTTTAAACTCAAAGTTTGGGACAGAAAAGTGCATGAAGAGGAATGACAGAGGAGGTACAACTGACACTGAAGGCTTCAGGCATCAACACCTTGTTATCTAGAAGTCTCTCATACCTTTTCTGTGTAGCCTCCCATGGGCAGCTCCACACAGCTCTGGCTCTTTCTCTCCTTCTTCGGTTCCAGCTTGCTCCTTCCTGTCCCTAGCACAGCCACCTAGCCTCTTCTGTCCCTCATACAACCTCCTGTTCCTTCTTCCTCACAGCACAGCCAACAGACTCCAACTGACTCTCTCTCAGCTAACTCTCTTTTATCTCTACACCCATAGCTGGGAGGGCAAGGCTGTTCCCTGTTCCCAAGGCTGTTCCCACTCTTTGGTAATCAACACAGCTGCAACAAACTGGGGGCAAGATTGTCTTCAGCACTGTCTCTATCTGTCTTCCCACAGAGGAATGCAAAATAGCTGCTGAATTATAATATGAAGTATTGCAACCTGCAGTTCAAGCTCTTCTGAAAGACATTTGCCATCTCCCTTTCTGCACAGTTTCCTTGTCCATTATCAAAAAGTGAAGATATTCATGTCCATCCAGAACTTCCCCTATTAATGCGAAACAGTCCTAAAGCATTGGAGCTCACACAGTTAATGCTACTGTCTGCACAGGCTGTCTTTGCATTCTATGTGGGTGAGAAAACATTGCTTACCATATAAACATTGTTTATATGTCATTCTGTCAAATGGCATTGAAATAAGTGCTTTTTATTTTGAAAAGTATGTAAAATAAGATGCAATAAAATAAAAAAAGAAAAGTTTACACATTACTTAAAAAATGTTATGTTAACCTGGCCTCAGATTGATTTTTTGCTGAGGTCAGAATTAATGCTAAGGTCAGTGTGCTCTGTCATTTGGGCAACAGTTTTATACTTCATATAGTAAAGAAAAAGTTTTACTTTGACCAAGAATTATTTGGATGTACAAGTACGGGCTGTAAAGTAGATTTAGAAATAAATCTGAGTTAGAGAATTTTTCTTTCAACAACTCATGAAATCTGAGCTCCTTCAGTGTCTCTACTGTGATTGATTTGCTAAATTAAGATTATTTTTTGTTTAATTAAATTTACCCATTAGAATGCTACATGCTTACTTTTTTTTAACAAGCAATTTTCTTTGACTAAACTTGTAGTTCTCATAATGATTGCACTCATACACCAATAATCACATGCCTTTCTCAGAAATCTCTTTGCTACAAGAAAATTAGTATCAAACCCAAGTGATTTAAAGTCATCTACCAAGGCATGGCATGTCTGCACATTTTGGTGGAAATCTGTGCTCAAGAGAGAAGTTCTAACACAGAAATTAACCAGGTCGTTTTTCCAATACAAGAACTAGACACATTTTCTGTTAGTTCACCTAAACTTCCAAATACAACAACAACCACAAAAGCCTAAATGAAAACCTATCTTAAAAATACCACTACAGGAAAAAGATTCTCTGTGTAGTAGTTTCAAAATACTGTCCAATAATTCCTGTAGCTGTGTGAACACAATCCTTGTGCTGTTCATCTGTCCCATAAAACAGGATAATTCCACCTGGCCAGCTTAAGCTTAGTAAAATACATGAACAGAAATGTCATGACTTTTTTCCTCTTCTTTCTACTTTTCTGATTAGAAAAACAACACACACTAAATAAACAAGCAAACTATAGTAGAAGAAAAAGAAAACAACTACAAAGAACTGACAGATAGAAAGTCAATTCTGAAAGCCTTTGACTTTAACTTCCCCTGACAACCTATCTTGGAGTTCATTGTAAAAAGGTAGGAGACACGTAAAGAGAAGAGATCAGCTGTCAAAATGAATGCCACAGGAATCTGAGTGTGAAACCAGGCATGGAAAGCTGAATCATTCTTTGAAAAGTGGAGTTTTCCTCAGCTATAAGAATTTTTGACTTAAAATAGCCAGCTGTTCTGTGCATGTGAGCAGTGTGTGTATAAGCAAATCACAGTAGAAAGCGACATGGATTTTGACAATTATCCAGATTACTCACATTATTAACAGAATTTACCTTAGCAACTGAAGAAGCCAAAGCTGGAAATTCCTCTTTCTACCACTTTAAAGGAGTGTATGAATCATTATTTAAAATGTTAGAAAATATTGCCTTCAATGTCCTTTTTCAATATTAAGAGTGGCAAAAGAAAGTGTTTTCTGTCTTAACAATTTTATCTCTCTCATATCTCTGTCATACAGAAAGGTGTCTCATGATATACAATAGCTTTATTTGCACTATTCCTAATGTAAAAGATTTATAAACTTTATATTTCTGACATTTTTAAAGAACTCCTCAAAAAAGAGGGAAGGCCATACACATTCCCAAGGTCTAGTCAGAATTTACCTAAGAGTTCCATTGCACATGGAATTACAGATTTTAATATTGTTTCCTTCCTAAGGAAATCATCTCCCACTTTATGTTAATTCCATTACTCCCAAAAAATAAATGAAAGATTAAGCCATGATGCATGATTACATAAGCTTGCAATAAAAATGTGATATTTTTTTAGTTCTCAGATAATTAGCAACCATAATGTATCACCTATTATAAAAGGAGGTTGCACTTCAAAAGAGGTTAATTGTTAAATATATATAACTGATCCCAGTAAACGCAAAAAGGGAGTTTGAAGAAGGTTTCAAAGAATGATAGTCATGAGTTTTGTAAAAAAAATTCAGAGGGAGCGAGGAGAGAGGGAAACACATCTTGTTTAAGACAAAGTTTGATCACTACTGATAAGAAAAAAATAATTAAGTAATCACTGAAAATAACAGGGAAATTATCTCTGCAACCCAAACTGAAAGGTCCCCTGTACTTGAGTGTATTGGCAAGAGGAATTGCATTATACATTTTTAGATGTATTGTTTGCTTTTCAAGGGGTCTTACCACAAGATTAGAGAAGTGCAATTGCTTGACCACAAGCCCTATGTAGTGGGAAAAACAAGAAATAAAAAAGGTGAGACTTCAGAAATAATTGTCTACAGTTGTCTTAAAGAGCTGTTGTCTGAGACTATAAAAAGTAAATATTGAAGTGAGCAAAATTATATCAAATCATATGTATTTTTTTGTCTCATTAATAATTTCTGTATCTGTAGAGGACAGATGCTGGATAGTACACAGAGAGATCATCTCCTCTGCTTTAGGACATTACAGTATTTCTCAGTAGAAGTTAGCGTGTTTTTCCAGTTGATTTGCTCTGCTGGAAAGGCCCAAAGAGAAGGGAGGATCTGGTCATCATTCTCTGTTTTCCAAAGCAAAATTTCAGGATCTTAAACAGAGTGAAAATCAGAATTAATGAAAAAAGTAATGATACAGTGTAAGGTATTAAATATCTGTGAGGATCTGATGCCCATTTCAGAAAAGGCTCGGGAGATCTAGTTTTGATTTATCAGAGTCCAAAGGGTTTTAAAAATGTGTGGTAAGCAGCACTCCCCTATGCATTCCTGTCTGGCCGTAGGACAGAAGCTTTCCAGCTCTGTGGATGCTATGGATTGGGGACACCAGCCTGTCCCAGGTGCTCTACCAAATGTGCTGCCAAAGACTTGTTACCTGGCCTAACTCAGACTCCTCTTTTAGATATGGACCTAGGTTTTGTTTTGGAAAGGAGGGAAATTATAGGAATTGGCGTAGACCTATTGTTTTGCAAAAGCATGGGGGCAAGCAGCCCACCTCCACACCACTCTGGTGGAATGCTGTGTCTCACATCTATTGCTTGCCTTGCTTCCTTCTCATGTCGAGGATTTTGTGACTAAATATCAGGGGAAGTTTCTCAAACTCCAAGCATTTTATAACAAATCATGAAATACAGGCAGATGAATCAAAAAGTTATTTAATTCTTAGAATATTCAGGCTATTTGCCTCAAAGTCACTGCACTGAATAATTTTGGAAATTAATTAATATTTAATACCTTAAAATTTAAGGATAAAACTGTAGACACATAATGTGCTATGATACATAAAAACATAGTAGTGAAAGAATAGTTTGATGATGCTTTTCCTATCCCTTACATTAAATATAGCATCTCTTGAAGCTTTTTCTCTTCCACAAGCTGTATATTTTACACCCAGTACTACACTATCAACATTAGCTGTGTTTCTTGAAACTGATAAAGGAAAGAGTGCCTCTGAATCATAACTCTGAGCTGCATAATTTAACAAATGGAAATCAATTATTTTAGAAATATCAGATGTCACATTACATTTGTTTCAATGTATTAATTTCCATTAAACTTAGTTGACTTCAGATAATTTTAATGATTCTTCCCCTCTGGGCAGACTGTCACTTCAATCTCTTGGAGACAGAGAGTTTTTTCAATTAATTTTTAAGGCAGTTTAAAACATTTGCTTTCAAAAGAAATGGTATGAAAAAGGCTGAGAGATGAAAAAGTATTTGGGTTAAAGCCTTGATTTTGAGTAACAGGTATTATATCTACAAAAGAATTCCAATCAATTTGCCTTTTGGTATGTATATATTTTCTTGTATGCCCTTTCTGGAGAAAAAAAAAGCTAAAATTATGGCAAAACCATCACTTTTTGCATTTATTTATTTCACTGTATTATGTAGACACTTTACAAAGAAATAACAGCCAGGCATGTTTTATGTGGTATTGTTCCTTGAGAATTCACATGCATTACCATGTATATTTTTAAGGACTGTAAATTAACAAGATTTGGTTGATATGCCAGAGAGTATTTTTCTGCTGAAACCCTAGGGCTTCCTTTCATCCTTACAGATTTTTTTTCATCAATCACTTGCTTTTCTGGGGGGTCTCATAAAGATTTGATTGCAATCAGTAAATGCTGACCTTCTAGATCATGTAGCCAGTCCTTCATCTCTGTGAATGACAGACTAATGTAAACAAAATATTATATTATTTTTAAAGAGTACCATTCACTGCTATTCTTATTTCTCACACAACAAAACATAATAAATTTTTTTCGCTCAGTTAAAAGGTGAACAGAATTTCGGGCACCACTTTTCCTATATAAAAGCTTGCTTCTATTTCACTCAAACTTGGGCAGTCCCCAGCTGGAGTTTCAGGTCATGAGTACCATGTAGCACTGCCCACTCTGCTCTACCTCTGAGATATTTGAGTTACCCTCTGCTCTCCTTCCAACTTTCTGGTTACAATCCTTTTGAAGTTGAAAGAAATATTTTCACTGTAACTGAATAACTAGCTTCCCGACTGTCATTTTCACCTGCTGCACATTGTCACCCTTCATCTCTCATGATCCGTATAAACCTAGTCTGAGGTTGGAACTCATCTAATTGTTCCCATAGGATCCATCGAATGAGGCTTTCCTCATGTCTCTTGGGGACATCCCATGGGGTGATCTACTGTTTAATCTCCAGTCTTCTCTGGGAGGAAAAAAAAAAAAAAAAAAAAAAAAAAACACCACGCCTGGAGAAATGTCATATAACCTTGAATTATACTGTATTTTTTATCCCAGCTACACCACTTTGGCCTCAGCAGAAGCACCTTCCAGAACTCTTCAGACCTTGACACTAGAAATTAATCAGAAGCTTTGCCAAGCATGTTTCCCAAGCAGAGCTTTCAAAGAAAACAACAAAACCTTCTCCTGAGTGGACCACAAGGCAGTTATAAGTCACTCATCACTCTTTTCTGTGACCTGAGTATTCCCAGCAGAGCACTGCTTTTAACTTCACTTTTCCTGTTCACTCTCCCATCAAAAGAGGAGCTATTCTAAATCTCCACAATAGTCTGGGAAAAGGAAGCCCTCAGTTGTCTGCAGGAAAGGGCCAACCTAGGGAATTTTCCAAAGGACAGAAATCATACCCATCCTGTAGTGTGAGCGTGTTTGATGACAGGGTGAATAAGTTCCAAAGATCTGTATCACAGGTATCAAAGTTCACAGGATCCACAGGCTTTGATTCCCCCATACTATAAATACCTTTTGACTTTCAATGGGAAAACCACTGGAGCTGTGCACTGCCATGGTTTAGCACTTTGCAATGCTGCTGTTCCATATTGCACTTGTTGCTGCCTAAACAGCAAGAAGTATTTAGTTTTATCTATTGAATTTCTGAGTTGAGAGACAAGGAGCATGTCTGTTTAAATGAATAGAGCATGATATGCTGTCTTCCCAATAGCAGCTGTTTAAGCCTGTCCAGACAAGTAGGTTTCTTCTATTTTCACTAGCAAGTTATTAATGCAGGCAAAATGGACACAGAAATGTGCATATATCACTTCAATATTCCTTCTTTCCCTTCTCCCCTGAAGCCACAAAAGTAATTGAGACAGAATTTGTTGCTTTTTGCTATTCCACATACTCTTTCTAAAAGGAATGGCAATTAAATTAAGTACTGGTATAAAGGCAGGAAGACAGGAAAAAATGTTGTTTAATGTTTATGAGGTATTTAACACTGGTCTCAGCAATACAATACTATTATTTCTGTGTAAAACTGACACTAAGTAATTTAATGCCCATTATATTGCCTGAAAATTATCTTAATCTAATATTGGCAAATGAAAATTCCACCATGGTGTCTGCACTTAGTAGTCCAGAGTATTCACACATGTTTTATGCTTGATAGATTTTAATTATGTCTCAGAAATGGACCTCAGAGTAGTAAAATGTTATTCTTTTGAATGGAAAATTGTTCTTTTCCCTCTGCCTTTTTAATTCCTTCCTCTTTTTTTTTTTTTCTTTTTTTTTTTTAATTGATTTTTTATTCTCATCATCCAAATGGTAAGTGACAGAAACTTTTCCTGTCTCTGGAAAAAAAATACTTCTAATAAGATTTAAATGGTTTAAGAAGTTCTGGGCTACACCTTTCTCCCATTCAGGCTTATCACTGTAAGCTTATTAAGGGCTGAATAAAAGACTTACCAGCTTGACTTAATATCCCTTTGTGAGACGTCTGAGTTTCTTTTCTCTCTCCTTTCTACAATATACTCTGCTTTTTCTACTGGAACAATGATTTTATTTTAATTCATTGAATATCACAATAGCAGGACATTTTCTGCCTTTAATGAATGCAATTGCCTTACTGATGAACTAGTGTGTACTGCAATATATTCACTTACAGCAGTATGTGGGAAAGGAGAAGGAGGAAAAAGACTAGGGTTTTTTTTCTGTAGGCTTTTTGTGTTAAAACCCTACATTAAGAGAAACCTAGGTCATTAATAGCCAAACCCTGTAAAGGTCATCAGTGCTAAAGTAGCTTCCAGAGTGAAATTCAGACCATGGTGTTTGATACCTGAGCTTCTAATGCTGTGTTGGACAGGATCCACAGCAATGTTGAGGAAAGCATCCCAACTACTCATCAGTACGGTCTCTTTGGGACTGTTCCTGGCCCAACAGTTTTGTTCAACTTCTACAAAAGACCAGCTATATTTTTCCTCTGAGCCTAGTCTGTAGCCTGGCTCAGAAGAAAACATTTGTTTACAAGTAGAAAGTTTTAGGTCCCAGTGTAGATCCTGTTCCTGTTCATGAACTTTACACCAAGTCATAATAGTTCAGCAATTCTGAGCAAAAATATACAGAACTGTTACAGGAGTGAGAAGATGAGACATGGAGCTCCTGGATTTGTGGAGATGACAATTTTGACATTTCCCTCTAAACTGCTCCCTGAACTGCTAAACATATTCTTATGAGTATAAAAGCTGGTCTATCCTTACTTTTAAATAGTCCATAAGTCTCAAAATAAGGAGTCACTGGAACATGTTCTTCATTGAAAATTAAAGACACTAGGCCCTCTGTATAAAATGAAAGGTTACATCTTTCAGCAAATATCCCATTTGAAATGTACAGATTTATGATATGAGAAATTAATTCTCTGATGAGATAAAAAGGACAATTATATGCATATATTTTCTATAGCATGATTTTCCTTTTCCTAATAATTAATGTGATTTTCATGAATAACAATTTCCCACAAATTCTAGCTTAGTAGGAAATTTTTGGAGTACAAGAGCTCATTCAAACAATATTTCAGGCCAAATAAACTAACACATTCAGTATTTGATTGCTTTATGACATTTATTTATCACCTACTCATTTGAGTATCTCCAATATTACTGTCTAGGTTAAGTCATAGTTGGTCAAAGAACCATTTTCTTTGGTTTTCCTTAGCATCTGCCAGCTATATTTACACCTAGGAACACTTCCTCAGCATGCGAGGAATAATTTGACTCTTTAAAAAGTTGTTTTAATTTTTTATTCCATGTGACTACTCCTAATCTTTTGCTAATATCTTCATTTATAACTGAGCTAGACTTCTAGAGGGTGAAACAATCCTTCTATGATCTGACCCTCCTTTTACATCTCTCTGACTGGCGACTTAAATCAAATTCCGCCTGGAAGAGATGGCTGCAAGCCGTGCTGCCACTGCAGCTGTGCTCCACCTCAAGAGCCACAGCCATAGCTGAAATCTTCTGTAACTGAAAAGTTGTTGGTGAACTTCCCAAATAACACAAGTGGGTATTACTCATTTTTTTCTTATCCAGAAATTCTAATTAATTCCAATTCTAAATTCTAGCTGGACGGTAGCTTGATGCTTAGTTTACCTTCTGAAAAGGGTTATTATTTATTGATTATAAAAGTTCTTTTTCTGTTGACTTCACCTTATGCATGAATTTAGCTGCCTTCAGTCCTAAATTTCCATTCATTCCTCACTTTTTAGTTTTTATTTCCTCACTCTGTTGGTTGTTCACAACAGGCACAGGGCTCTGTTTCTGTTTCCTGTTTGGATGACTGATCAAGTACTCCTGACATTTTCACTTTCAAATTCAGGATGCATCATCAGCATGTGTTCAATGAAGTGACTTCAAAATTGTCTTTACATAAACTTATGCTTATAAATTTCAGCTATGGCACCAGAGAAAAAACAAATACAACAGATTCATGAGAAAGATTGGAATAAATTCTATTTTTAAATGAATATTCATGGTAATTTTTTTCATTGTTTAACTGATAACTCTAGACGACAAAAAAAAAAAAAAAAAAAAAAAAAAAAAAAAAAAAAAAAAAAAAAAAAAAAAAAAATTAGGATGACTAAGAACCAGACAGAAAAAAAACCAAAAAACCAAACTACAGTTCCAAAATGAAAATATAACAGCATTAGAAGCTACATAGCATAAAATTAACTTTTTACTGGAAAAGCAACCTTTGAGGCACTTGAACAGAAAAGAGAAACACAACAAATTTGACAATACTGTTGTTGGGCACCTCCAGCATGTCCTAATTTTCCCTGCATTTGATTCTTCAGTTACATGCTTGCATTTAATATAATTGTATCCAAGTAAATATAATTTTAGCACCAACATCAACAAATCCTTATTGTAGCTTCAAAAATATTTTAAAGGGAGGGCTAGTTTTTGCATTGAAATAACACCATCTGCTCATCTGTAAAATCAAATGTAAGCAGAAAGGATATTCCTCACAAAGCATCCTGGTTCAAACAAGAGCAGAGGCACCTAGACCTGTTAAATTTCAATAAAATGTTAAGTTTTATTAGAGCTTGTACAGCAAGGGGCTGGCAAATACTTGTTGGGTTCAGATGGCTACTAAAAATCTTAGCTCTGAAGAGATTCAAATGTTTAAACTCAAAAATAAACCTCTCAGATGAAGCAATGTTCATAGGGAGAAGTATTATATTTTATTAGAGCAACTAATATAACTAGAGAATGACAAGCTTTTAGGCATACAACATTTTTCTCTGTCAACTTCTGCATCTTTCTCTCTCTGAGAAGCTGTAGAAACTTCTTTGTATCAGAAGAAAATTATGTTCAAGAATCTCATACATTTTAAAAACTTGGTGAAAATAAAATGAAAATGACAGGAATGTTGTATGGCAGTAAAATACTAAAAAATGAAATGAAGGAGAAATTTTGAAAAGTGTGAGTATGTTTATAGTCATTGATTCAACTCAGAAATTTGACAGCAAATTCTGCAGCTTAAAGACAGATGTCCTTCAAAGAACAAGAGATTAGGAACATCAGTTTTATTCTAAGGAGTGCAGCAGAAAACATTGAGTCATTTTTCTCTGCCACGCACATTTAGCAAGATTGTGTGTTCCTTTTATGTGAAAAAGACTAAATGCCCTGTAGAAATTCTCTTTCTTAAAAGATAATCGTGTTAGATTTGAAAAGTAGACTTGTAACTTCTAATATCTGTCTACTGTTGAATGGGCTTTTCTTAGCAGGAGGAAGGCTGCTAAAATCACAAGAATGAACATCTTTGCAGAACCCAGAAAAGATTGTTGAAATCCCGATTGTTCCTCTATCTGAATATGTCATATTGTTTCAAAAGCTGGAAAACAATAAAGAAACAGCCCAGAAATCTCCAAAACTGAAAAGCATTAGCATAGTAAGCAGTTGGATTTTTAGCCTCTTTTTCTTGATCAGGTCAGAGTAAAGTGGTCCAGTTTGTAGTCTGCCGCAAGAGTGCACAGCAGGATGCACTGCCTGGAGGGCAAGATGGTTTCTCCTATTAAATGCAATGATCTTGGTACCTTGGGTTACTCTGCCTTTGTATCCCTGCAGGGTAAGCCAATGACTTTCCCAACAATTTTAATAAGAGTGTTTTCCTTTGTGGATACACAGAAGTGTTTTAATCTAGTTCCTGATTCGCATTTATTTGGAAATTCAGTTAATATGTTATTCATAACTCTCCCTTGTCCTCTGATATTAAAAGTAACCCTAACATTAGCCCTTGTAGTATTTTTCTGCCCCATTCACGCAGGTTCTGTAATTACGATCTTTTATTCTTTTGTTTCCCTATCATGAAAGCTACAACATGCCTGTTGAAGCTGCCTCAGACTCACAAAGGTAAAGCTTTTGTGAGGCTGCTGATTTTGAGATTCAAGTGGATGGAGTAAATGCCCTCTTCCCACCCAGCTGGTGTTTAAATGCCTACCTAATGCTGTCACAGAAGCCAAGTCATCCTATTCTTTCCTTACAAGACTCCAAACCACAGTGGAAAGTAAAGCCAAGCAGCAGCTAAGTGGAAGGGGATCGGTGCTGTGGAAGCAGAGCATGTCCCTCAGGCAGCAATGGTTGCCTGATTGAGAGACACCAGGGAAGGCTCTTGGTTCCCACAGCTGCACCACTTGGCATTGGGAAAGGATATTTGGCTCTGCTAGAGGGTCATTCTGTAAGTGTTAGCGCTAGCAGAAGTCATGCTCAGCAGCAAGTCATCAGATTTCCTCATTTTCCTCTCTGCAAACAGGCTGGGTTACTTTGGCTCTTATCACTGAAACTTTTGACACTGTGTACCGTCACTGAATTTGAAAAAAAGGAAAAAAAAAAGTGCAATCTTTTTTTACAGGCAGTGAAAGTTTCTTGACGCCTCCCAGAGGTCCCCATATTTCTGCCAAAAGACTGATGCTTCGAGCAGACCCCTCTGTGCTGCCTCTCACAAAAGCTTGGATTCCAAATTGTTCTCATCACTGTCCAAAGCAGCATTTAACTCCTGCCTTTGGCATTTTCATATGAGTTCTTAAGTCAGGTGTAGCACTATGTTAATGAGGTGTCAGATAGCTAGGGTCTCTGAGAGGTTTTGATGATGAATTTGCAGAAACTATAATCTTAATGATTAGTTTGATTAAAAAACAACTTGGTAGTTTTTAGTTTTGCAACAAAAAAAGACACAATACATTTGATTAATTAACACATAATATCCATGTTATATATGTTATATATCCATATCTGTTAGGAACTTGCTGTTATATTGACAACCAATGGAGCAATTCACCTAATAAAATTGTTTCATGCTGGTGTTGCTAAGTATCTGATGGTTTTACACTGATCATCATAATTTCAAACAAAATAGTTTCACACTCGTTGAAAGCAAGGAAATAATTTTTAGGCGAGAAAGAGCAACAGATGCACTTCTACATTAGCTGCTACATGCAAATGACATATAAGCCTGCTTAGTTTAAGGAAGAGCTTTGGACATTTTAGAGCTCAAAGTTTCTGCGATACTGAATAGAATTTGTGCTCATTTTTATTCTGCAGTCTGTAAAAAACCACAGCAACAGATTACATAATTTATATTTTATATATATTTATATTTTAAGATATTTTATATGTATGTATATATTATAATAATATAATATAATATTTTATAATAATACAATAATATAAAATATTTTGATGGCCAAAAACTATAGATCAATTTTCCAGCACTTATATGTTGTACCATGCCTCATTATCCCAAAATATTGTAAAATATTTCGTCAGATGTAAATATCTTAATTCTTGACTCACTAGCTTAAGCTTTGTGAAAAGGAGTGTTAGCCAGGCTTTATTTTTGTTAGCCATTACCCCTGTTTCACTGGTGAAGTGCAAAAGTGCTTTCAAGGACAAATAAATAAACTGCAAGCACAGTTTTGGCCAAATATACAGAATAAAAACTAATAATATGGATGACAAGCAAAACAGCACGGGAGGTTTCACTTTTGACTCTTAAACAATATTGCTGCTTTGTTCTAATATAGTTGTTATTATAGTCACCATATTAAACCAGCATATGAGTCCAGGCTGAGAGAAAGATGCTTTTCAATCTGGGACATGTCCCTTTTTTCATTTTTTAATGGATGAAACTATTTATGCAAACTAAGCATTGCATTAAGTCTTGTTTTGGAAACAGAGGAGTACATTTGTGAAAGCATAATTGATTTGATAGTCTGATAATTTTTTTCTGTTGTTTCAAAATACTGTGTGCGATTCTGAGAAGAAAGAAATGAGAATTTTATAATTGATGTCAGAAATGAAATTCTGTGTTTATGGAAATCTGTAGTTGAAACATTTACACTACCACATGTAGAAAAGGAACATATCTTACTTTTGATATAAATGTTTGAGAAATCAGTTCTACTATTTTGAGACACTCCTCCTTTTGAGACATAGTGCCCTGGTTATTGATTTTGGTTATCACTGTGCACTGAAAATTCATAACTGAAACAAATTTTGAGGAATTTTCTGGCTTTGATCAGTCTCAAGCTATAACAGGTTGGATTAAAAGGACACTTTTGTACATCTGTTCTCTTTTCCATTCAGCTACGCATCACTACACAAGGCATTCTGAGATTAGCACTGATTATAAAACCTGATAACTTTGCACTTTTATGCCTTCTTCTAAGCAAGTACGTGTCTTTTAAGTTTTGTAAGTAGTGATGTTCCTGCCGACTTACTAGGGGCCTCATGGGTCCTTGCCACTTTGATGTACAATTCAAATGTTCATCACACTCTATTGTTTTACATAAAAATTTGTGAGAAAAATGGAAGTAGCATTGCTCAGATTATTCCCAAAACAGTCAATTTAAATAAAAACCTCTCAATTTACCTAGATCAAGGTCAACACCTTTATGTAAAAAGGGATTAATGACTTAATTTGTGCTAGCTCTGAACAACTCTGGATGTTTCTGGAACCAGGGGATGTTCCATGAAAAACCATTCCATGCCAAACACTGTTAGGCCAGGAAGCAAGTTTTCTTTTGGCAGAACAGTGGTGAAAATACCCTTTGGAAGGCCACCAGAGCATGCAAAAGACAATCAGGTAGACTCACAGCATCCTTTGGGATATAATTTCCATTTCTTTCCTCAGCACTACAATAATTATGGAATATTGCAAGCCAGATAATATCCTTTGATGCACATTATTTAGTCATTATCTTGACAGCTATCAAAAAAAATTGTTCAGCAGTTGGTTGGACAAATGCAAAAAGCCTCCATTTAGGAAATCAACTAAAACATTGCACAGACAGACAACAGAAAACCTGGGCCCTTTAATAACACTTGAGGTAAGTCACTGAAGCATGATATTTGTTCTAAGCCCATCAATATTTGGAAATTAGAGGTAGCAAAGTGGCAAGAACAGGCTGCTCAAGCAGAGAGGAATATGTATATTACTGGGCCTGTTTTCATGTTTTCTCTCAAAACGGGACCATTTTGGAGGTGCCTACAAAGCCCAGCCTTGGCAAAGGTGCCTGGATAACGATTGCCTGAGGTAACATGAGTGTTCACAGAGCTGACAAATGGCATGCACAGAAATGACTGTGGAGGAAACACAAAGGAGGGAGGGAAGTATAGACGAATCCTGGACATCTTTAACTGTGGGGAGAAAGAAGAGATAGCAGAGTAGTAGCCAAAACCTGATTTGATGCTGTCACCCCACCACCAGCAGCTCATCTCTGATTATACTAGACAGCTTTAGGATCACAGAATGTATATTCAAAAACCACTTCTTCCATGCACAAAGAAATTAAGAAATGAAAAAGAAAATTAGAAATCTTCTAGGAGCATTTATAGGGAAAGCAGACTTTATCTTCCCTAGCAAGCAGCTGAAAAACATGAATTAAATTCAAATATCTTTGGAAGCACATCCTTCTCTTGAGTGCTACTATATTTCTCGTTAGCAGTCAAATTATTGGCAGATGCTCAGCAAACTGTCCATCCTGATTATTTATCTATTCCTTCTGGAGCCCTTCTGATCACATTAAAATAAAGAGAAAACATTAATTAAAATATGATGAGATCAGCAGCCTCTCAAAAATGTAGTAGACAAGAAATTAACCTAAATTTTTCAGGATGCATTTTTCATGTATTTAGAATTTAAAAATATGACAAAACACTAGGAATGTAGAAACATGATCGCGGTAATATCTAAATGGTTGTCAACTCCAAATATCCAAAGAGCCTGAGACTTCTTGGTTTTGGGGAATATAAAGAAAAAATCAAGTGTGTGCATTTATTGTAACCCTATACAGAGATGCATTTCAATCTACTCATGTATCTAAACTTTTTTTTCTCTTCAACCTTGAAGCTGAAAACACATTTAAAAAAGAAAAAAAAACCAAAACAAACAAAACCAAACCCCAGTGATTCTCACAAAGTAAAGAGAATCTAGGTGTGAAAATCAGAAGCTATTGAGAAACATGTAATACTACCAGGAGACCTCTCAACTGTTTTCCGCACCACTCAAAACCCCAAACATTTACTTCTAATTCTTTTCAGTCTTCATTAGAATAAAATACATTCAAAAGTGAGATGCAAAAGGTGTCATTAACTTTATATTGCTCCTCTATTTCTTCATTTGGATATGACATGTTTCTAGAGAGATTTGCTCTAGTCTTCCGTATTTTTCTGGCTCTCTTGAGAAGTTCAGAGACAGTTGATTGAAGCACTTCATCAAGCTTGCATAGTGAAGCAATATTATTTTAATATTTTGACATAAACTATCTAGTTAAGCCTAAGTGAAGTTGATGAAATTAATCCAGTGACTCACGAAATCTATCTTTTAAAAACTGCCTCCAGTTTGACAGTAAGAATTAATCATACTTGAATTAAAATCAAAACAAAATAGGAAGCATGTCTTTTCCCTTTCCCTTCAAATCTTTAGGCATTAAGGAAAATCACCTACAAATATTTCTATGCTCTGTAGTTTACTTTGGTAGCAGCTCTGTCATCAGGAACATCTAATTCTGTCTCCCACTGTCAAGTTAACATCCAACTTGAGGGTGTAGAAACCACTGTGAAGGCAGCAAATGGGACATTTTCCACCCTTTTCTGCAAAAGAATCAATTACTCTTTCTATTAAAGGCAAACCTTAAACTCGGTCCTGTGTTCTTGTTCTTGTATACTCAGGTAACATGTGGATGGAGGTTTGGGGGTTAAGAAGGGGGAGTTCCTTCATTTTTCACCACCGAGTGATCTAAAATCATCTGTATCTGAAGGTTTTATGAGTGCATGCAACCATCTTTGCTGAACAGCTGAAGAGTTATTACACCCATCAGTATTTTACAGTGGTGTGGTAATAAAGTTTGAATCCTCAACATAGATGGTTTTTCCAATGTATTGCAATTACTAGGCCATCAGATGAGCTCAAA
This sequence comes from Zosterops lateralis, assembly GCF_965231275.1. Classification (NCBI taxonomy): domain Eukaryota; kingdom Metazoa; phylum Chordata; class Aves; order Passeriformes; family Zosteropidae; genus Zosterops; species Zosterops lateralis. The sequence continues at coordinate 45,247,595 of NC_139764.1, forward strand.
ATATGTTCAATTAGATTTACTTGATGTAATTTCTTCCAGAACTTCTGCCAAAATATCTAAGAAAAAGTCAGAAAAAATGAAAATGTTCTGACATTTCTTGAGAAACCAGTGTCAACATAAGTTACTGTGCAATACGTGATAGAATGCAGATTTAATCTTTCCCCTTTCCTGCTATTTTAAACCATTCACCAGTTTTGTCAGTTAGAGTATTTTTATTTTTGATCCATATGGGCTTATGAAAGGCACCCACATAATTAATTTAGAGAATTGACTGACAATTATTTCTACCTCTGGCACACGACTCTGAAGCATGATATAGGGCTTCAATTATTTGTCAGGTGGGCAGGAAATAAACTATATGGGCATAGGGCCATCGAATGCCATGGAGAGTTCAGAGATGTTATGTTGTCATCACCTTCAACCTCTGCGAAGGTTAAGGATACCAAAGCTTTCAATGATCAACAAAAAATTTACGTGAAAATTGTTCCTGAAATGACTGGAAAAAGTCCTAAATGGATAGTACCAAATATACTTTTCTTTGCTTTCACAAAACTCTGTCTATTTTAAAATGTTTTAAGTACAGTTAAAGGATACCTAGATCTATAGTTCTAAGTATTCTATATTGAAAACTAAAGATTTTGCTGAGGTACATCACAGTTAGAGGGGTCTGCAGACAGATATCAAGAGAGAATGCAGAAATGGTCACAGGTTGTTGCCACAGGAAGATACACAGTGCTTTGATTTCCTAAATAAGTTAGTTCTGAAAAAGATAAATTTTAGGCTAAAATTCTCTAGTTATATTTAACAATATTTACTATTATTCATTTTGAGAAAATTAATCTTGAAGATATTTTACCTGCTTGATGCATTCAGAAAATTTCAATTTTCCCTTCTTTAAATCATCATTCTTTTGATTTTCTCCAGTTTTATTTTCTTGTTTAACTCCTTCTCCTCGTGTCTTATGATGGATGAGTCACCTTTATGCATCATTTTCTGCTGGCCTTCTTTGCACTATCTGGCTTTGCATCAGATTCTCACAGCAGCAGCTATCTCACTATGACCTTTAAGGCGATGAAGAATTCTATCAGACTTTTAATTAAATAAAATTCTATGTATTTATATGGTATGGAACTGTATCATTTTCTACTGCTTAAACCTTTTCCTATAGTACGTGTTGCTATATGTTTGGGTTTTTTCTAAAACTGACATTCTCTTAAGTGCCAAAGGATATGTTAGGTTTCTTGCTAATCAGTAGACAGAAGGCTCTTACAAGTATCAGAGTTTGCGAGGTTTATTCGCAACAGACTTCAGAACTGGCAAATATATGGCATTTCATTGCAGCACTATACCTAACCATGCTGTGTACCCAGGATGCTTGCAGACTAGAGGAAGAATCAATTTGTCATATTCCTGTCACCAGTGTTATGAAAACAATTATAGCAAAGACCTGATTGCCCTATATCACTGGACTGCCTTACTTGGCTACAGTAAACTGAGAGCTGTGCAAGAGGTCAAGGGGTAATTGGAAAACTTTCTACCATACTTTATTTTTTCTGCTTTTGTATTAGCTGCATGGGTAAAGAATGAATAACTTAAATCCAGGAGAAGACAGAACTAATTCATTCAATGAAATTTCATTCCATTTTCACCATAGCCAAGTTTTAGTACTTGGTATCCAAGGTGTAGGTGGCATCCTGACTCCAAATACTATGGTATTCAAGTGAACTTCCTGTAGTTGTCAGGTACAGTGATAAATTCTGAGATTTGCTTTTCTGTGAATTAAATTATTGAAAGAATTATTGATAATGAATTATTCAAATAGGTATAAATGCCTATCTGTCTTCTGTGTAGTAACAATCAATGCATGGAGGACAGTAGAAATATGCATGCCAGTTTATGATCAAAGTGGAATCAGAGGCCTGAGAAAGGCTGAAATCTTGTGCTAAATATCTACAGATAAATAAGTACTAGACCACCCCCAGGAATTCCTTTCAGTATTTACCCATGCTTTATGTTTGCTGGTGCATCTTAGAAGTTTAAAAGTCTGTTCTTGCTTTCCCCAGATCATTTGTCCTTTCTTCATGCCATCAGACTTTCTAGATTCATGATGTTGCTTTCCATCTTCTGATGGTCATTATCCATCCAGATTGATGCCTTCACATCTGGTTTGTGTCTGTCTCAAAGTGATGAATATGGACAAGGTACTCCAGGTGAGACCTTCCCAAAGCCATATAAGGAAAGGATTATTTACTGTCCTGTAGTTATACTCCTGTGTATAAATCCTTCTATGGGATCTGCTTATTGCTGCAACACAATAGTGCAACATACAATATTTTAAGTTCATGTTTAAAGATGATTTGCTATTACACCCAGGATGCTTTCTGCTGTTTAACTAGGTATTCCCAATCCTGCATGAGCAAGCACAATATCTTCTACTGGTTGAATTTTGTTTTCTTTTAGTCTCCGGTTTGACAAACTCATTTTGAATTTCAGATCTTCTTTCAGCAGTCACTTCCAGATTGGATGCATCTACAAATGCAATTAGTACAATCTCTATTCTTTCATTCTGCTTATTAATGAAATATTACCCTCTGGAGAATCTCACTTGCACATCATTCTATTCTGGTACACTGATACTTACTCTCTCAGGAAGGTTTGTTCAGTCACTGGATCCATGCTGAAGTACTTCCATCTAAACATCATTTCCACAGATTGCTTCTGAGATTTACCAGATGTGATTTGTTGTTTTCTGTCCCAGATTGAACATTATTCATTTAATTGCTTTCCTTCTACATTTTCAGAGTTTACCTGTTTATTTCAATATTTTTATAGAGGTCGAAATTAATCTGATTATATCTTCAAGTCACAAACTCCTACTTTTCTATCCTTTCTAAAGGCAGCTCCATTATTCAATTTTCTTTATTTTCATTATTGTTGCTTAATATTCAAAGAAAATGCTATGACCATAGACATTTCATTAGCCAATTCTTTTAGTAATCTGGAACGTGTTTTAGCACACCCATCATGACAGATAGAACACAAATACCTCAGTCTCTTAATTTTAGTTTGCTGTCTGAAGAACAACACTAGTTGTTCAAATTACATGCTTTTACATAAACATTTGACTATTTATTAGGTCTATTTTGCCTCTGGTATAATAGTTAAATAATTTTAATATTTTATCTAGATTTCCTAGTTCTACAATTTTCCTCATACTTCCTCGGTATCTTTGCCCATCAGGAAATCGTCACTTGTTTCTGCATGATGTGTCTCTGAAACACCACACTTAAATATTCTCATGCAGGGACAGTGGTTTTCTATCATTCCTTTTGTACTAGGCTTCCTTATGAATAGTACAACAGCTTAAAATGCTTTAAAAATACCTAATTTCCATGCAAATTGCCTACAATATTGTTTGCTTGCAGGATGCAATTCTCATTGTCTGATTGATAGAAGGCCAGTAGCAAATCTCATTTCAATTTGTCAACTATTTTGGTGTTTGGAATAATCAGACTGCTGGCTAAGAACATCTTCTGCATCCATACTTTGGAGACAGGTAATGATGACAGACTTACTCACACAACAGCCTTTCACCCAGGAGGATTCAGAAAATATTGCAGGCAACATGGTTTGAATAGCATTTGCATTTTTGGATTGTTTTATCCACCACAATGAAAGGAACTATGGCAACTGTTTAAGAATCTCACTCCAAGAATAAATAGCATAATACATGAAAAAACACAAGAACTCTGTGTCTTGTTGAGCAAAAACATGGAAATTTCGAAATATGTGGTATCACGTATTAACAAGGATATTCTAAAGAATTTAATTTTATAATATTTTGTTTCCTTGCATGAGTCAAAGGCAATATGGCAGGTGTTGAGAGGCAATGAAAATCAAGTACTGAAACAATAGTCACAAGTTATTCTGCAACATCATATAAATATTATTTAGGAATAATCACGGTGACTTGTGTGTGTACATACTGCCATAATCTTAAAGGAGGCACCATCAGAGAGTCCATAGATAAATGATAATGAAAACAAAATTGTCCTCTGGGACTTAGCACTTTTTTGGGCAACCTTGCAAAGGATGAGTGAGAGCTACATAAAAGAGTATGTATACAATAGCAGCTTTCCATAAAAGTTTTGTTTTCATTAAATAAAACTTGTTCCCAAACCAGCAAGACAACACCACTTCCTCCTACCCCACCACTGCAAAACAATAATAATAATAAAAAATTCCAACCAATGAGTAGATCAGAGTGATTTTAGAAACCTGTAGGAGTCAGTGGCTCACATGAAGAAGAAAAAATATCAGTGATTATGACCTCAGAAAAATAACAACAGGAATACAAAGTCCTGAGTCATCAGAGGGAAGGGCCAAGGGCAGTTGAATTTGAGTCGAAAGGTGGAGTTGGGGTGGTCCAAGTACCCTAGGTAATGCACAAAGTGTCACAAGGATATTGATGCTAGAAGTCAGCTGATACCATCAGAAATCTCATGGAAAGGGAAGCCTGTTAAATAGCACTGTTTCCTACCACATTAAAAAAATAAAATTCCAACCTGTCAGTGATGCCATGGGAAGACAACATGTTTAGGCTTTGTAGCAAAATTTCCTGGAACATCCGATTAGCCAGGTTCAGAGATTTTGATATTAGATGCTTCTTTATAGAAGAGAACTTTAAGAATATTATTTTTCAGTGGTTTTGCACAGAATCATAGAGGATAGATTCTTTTAAAAACCAATTTTCTCACAAAGTTTGAAATATTTTCAGGGCTTTCAGAAGCTCTCCCCTGCCTAGACACCATAAAAAACCAAAAACATATATTAAAGATGAAGAAATATTTAATTTTCCTTGGATGTAGATATGTTCCCCATGTGGAATGGAGGGCACTGTGGGACATTGATCACACTCATGGTGCTGAAGTGCTGACTAGCCGTAGTTATTTCAGAAAAATTACCACATCTTTTATCCAGAAGAAGAAAAGCAAGAGTAATCACATACTAGACCCAAATCTAATTGCATCTTAAACATAGAATAGGCAAAAAATATGTCTTTTAATCCACGGCTAACCCATGCTGTTTATAGGTCCTTTCTTTCTATTAGAAAACTTTAGCACCTCCTATTGTGATGCCTATTACCACAGCTGGTTTTCTCAATGTATCTCCAGGCACCATACTCAGTATGATAAACTTTTTGGGCTGTGCTCTTTCATTGGGTCTGCTGATGGAGAAATTCCAGCAGCCCCCTTCTGAGGGTTTTTTGTGAAAGAGTAATGATTGCCTTGTTGAGGAAAAGAAAGAGATCTATTTAGAAAAGTATGTTCTTGTAAGCCAGTCCAGCAGAGCCTAAGGCAGGAGGGAGGCAGATGACCAAACCACTTTTCAGAAGCCTTTATGGATCATACATTGTGATACAATGTGCATTAATGCAAATTATAACTTCTAATTATTCTACATTTCCCTGAATAGGGAAGATAAAGCAAAATTTTGATTTATTCAGGTTAGTATTCTACCACTCAAAATTTGTGTTACATGAATATAATGTAACTAAATATTTCTGCAGCATTTCTATAAATGAAGGGGGGGAAAAAAACCAGGAAAAAAATCCCTTTAAAAATAGACAAAAAAGTGCATGCAACTACTAGTGGAATAGTGCTGGGATACAAGCATCGTAAAGTCACCCTAGGACAAATAGAAAGTACAGAAAAGAGCGGGGAAAGAATGAATTTGGAAGACTGAAGAATATATGAGTTTAAGTTTGTGGATATAACTGGCCATCTTGAGTAACTGCAGTCCTCTGAAAATGTAAGAATTAAAAAGTAAGTGCCATGTCTTTTCAGGGTGGGGGATATTGTGTGAATGGTTACCACTTCCATGGAAAGGAGGTGGAGTAGCTCTGCCCATCACTTTCTGATTTACCCTGAACAAGTTAGGTGAACTTGGAGATAGACCTGCCCTGACTCAGGTGACCTTTAATATGACCTATGGTCTTTCAGCTTGGGAAATACAGGCAATAAGAAGTAGAGCAGAACATGAAACGGTGCTGGGGTTGCTGAAAAAACTGCATTTATTCTCATGCTTAAACCTGGCCTTTTTCTTCACATTTTTGCAAAGCTACTGCCTGAGAGAAACAGATTTTTTTTTCCCCAGGACGTTACCTTTCCAATACCAGTGGTTGGAAGGTTATCGCCTGATTTAATGTCATAAACAGATTATCAATTTTCAGAATTCAGCTCCAAAATATTAAAAAGGGACCTGTCATAGAGTTTCATAACACATACTTTTATGTAGAGATACGACTTATCATGCATTAGCCTGAAGGAAAAGCTCTTTCCTTGGTCCATGGTTAGACTAAGAATTATCTGGTATTCCTTATGCATGTGAAAATTATTTTAGTAAGAAACTTTGAAGTATCTGAGCAATAGGATCACACCGTATAAAATAACATTATTATTATTAAACTATTTGCACTAGGAAATGTTATGCTGTAACTCAAGGAACTTGGTAGCTTTCCTGAAGTTATATTAAAATCCTAATCGGTCTGAGCACTTTTCTTCAGTTCTACCACTCTGTTGGACTTTAATTAAGACTTTTGGAAAATAAAAGTGATATATATATACGTTTTGGAAAAGATACAAAATCAATCCATGTTAGATATAGAATAAATCTTATTGCTCCTTTTTCTTCTGCAGGAAGATGAACTGACTGTTTTTTATTTTCCTGGCATGGTTAGGTAGGAATACATGAAATTTGGAAAGAAAGACTGTGAAGTTGGGTTAGTTTTTGGTTTGTTTGTTTGATTTTTTTGTCTGAGATAATATTGAAATGCCCTGAGGGTTTTATAATGCATGTGCCAGAAAGATTCACTGAATCGCTAATGGTCTGGTGGGTTAGTGATTCTGAAGGCAGACTTGCTTTAAAGCAAAGGCTGTGACTGACTTACTGAACACAGTGGAAAAATGTGTGAAATGAACAGAGAGCATTTCTAAGCAAAAGTAAATTCCAGCCACTTTAAACAAAATGAAGTTAAAAACCTATTAAAAAATGTAAGGACTTCATTGTCTTGAAGGGATCCAAGGGTATAGAGGAGATTTTTGTGATTGCTCTTTTCTCAGAAAGACCATGTAGAAAGTGATGATTACACACAGGATTCACAAGGGAAGATATTGAACAAAGGACAAAAATTCACCTTCTCTGCATAAGTGTCAAATGGTAATAGCTGACAAAGTAAATGAAATGTAACATGGACACCTATAGACTTGTAGGTAAGACAAGGTGACTTGTGCTGTGACATGAATAAATAGCTGAAATAATGCACATTTCCTGTCCCTGAAATGTCACCTTGTCTGGCACACTGCTGGCCCCATTCCTGGTTCTGCAGAAGTGCCCTGTCATTACTACACCACACATATTTGGAGTACAAGGTTTGGGCACAAAGTCTTTCACCACTAAACACTCATTAGCACCCAGAAGTACCTATAGAATCTGAGTGGTGTGACAGCTATCTGGAATAAATATCCTGGGAATTCACAAAAGGAAAAATAATTAAAGAGGAAGACTAGGACAGATCAATTTTCACCAGGAAATTTTGTCATAAATTCCCACATCTCAACTTCTCTTCGTAAAAATACAGATGATTCAGGAAGATTCTTCCTGAACTTAAGATCATTCTCTTTCCTTTATGTCTAGAAAGAATTATTATTTTTTTTATTATTTTATTATTTAATAGTTAGCCTTATTTTTTAGCAGGTAGGATTTTATAAGTATATATATATATGTGTATATATATATATATATATATATATATATATATATAATCTGCATCAGTTAGTTAAGGAACAAAGAAGGAATGATGTACATTTAAAAGGCAAAAATCTGTATGTAGCAAGCACAGGAGCTCAGATATTTAATGGCTATCTGGATATCTTCCAATATAAATGCAATACATTTTAGCATCATCTGGTTTGCTCATCCTCTTTCCAGTAGATTTTTATCCTGTCTTTTTTTTTTCCTAAATTCATGGATTTCAGTTAATCATAAATTCTATTATAGACAATGCAAATTGTGTATACTTATATATTACTGTAATTTGAAAATGCTACATTAGATTTATTTAGCAAAATAAAGGAAATTGTGTTTTCCCAACTGTAAAATATAGGTTTTCTACGAAAGACATATTAAACACATAATTCCAAACAATAAGAAAAAGAACACTTGGAAAATCTTGAAAAATATTGTATCTAAAAAAAAATATTTTAAAAATGTAGACATTCCTATCCATCCCTATCTTTGCAAATACTCACTTATTTTTCCTTGGCTTCAGTTCAAGCATTTCACCTTTTGACCAACACTGAATTGGATTGCTCATGCCAGCCATACAGGCTGGTTTTATAACTCTGTGTGTCCTTACACTACCAAAGTCATGTGTATGTGTTTGTGTGTGTATAACACTTATATAAATAGGTTTTTTTTTTTTATTTTATCCCTAATCTCTTTTAAGCCTAATCAGGATAATCTTAAATTCTGACATTTTTATCTAGGAATCTCTTAGATGATCATGCAGTTGAAACATGCAAATAAAATAGAAGCTGCAGTTGCAGGATCAATAAACAAGACAAACATATATTGGGAATGGATATCAATTGCATTAAAGAAACATGCTGCAAGTGAAAGTCAAAGGTGTTTCTTCTTGTTATGTGTGGATTGTTATGAATAAGCTTTCATTTAAAAAAAACCCAAAACAGCTAAAACAAAAACAAAAATCCTCACAACAAAACAAAAATGACAACAACAACAACAACAAAAAACAACTAAAAAAAACCCCCTTAGATTATTCCTAAGGCAGAAATATGTTGGCTGCTGTTCTTGCCATGATTGTGATGGATGTGAGCTGATAGTAACTGAGCAGAGGTACAACTGAATGAGTTGTGGAAGACTTTTGGTGCACGTCTGCAGCTGTTTATTTTGCTATGACCCTGAAATTGTTTCGAAATTGAAGTTACCTATTATGAGAAGAGAGCTGACCAACTTCTTATCAGGCAGCTTTGTAGTCGAGGATGATCCAGAGTCCAGTGACAGGGTCAGTGAGGAGGTTCAGCTCAAAGAGGAAATGGCTGAGGACAGGGAACCCCTCACATCTCCTTGCACCTCTATGCCTGCCCCTCTAACATGAGTGCAGCTTTCACCAGGTGTTTGGCTGAAATCAGCAGGACCCATCTGCTGCAAACCAAAGAAAAGACATTTCATGTGCCCACAGGCTTTTCCATCCACATCCTGCTGACAGCTTGGGCAAACTTATGAGCTACCTCTGAGCTCAGCAGTGATGGCTTTTCAGTGCACAAACACTCAATATTATTTCAAAATTTTTATACAAAGATGAAAAAAAAGGAGCAGATTACATATTAGAAAACATCTCTATAACTATCTGTGTGCCTATATGCATATGTAGGTAAGTATGTTTATATGTATATGTATGCATGTGCAGAGATATAAATATTGTTCATATTTCACATCTCTGCCTTAACTGGAGGTGACAAAGAAAGCTTCCAGTACATCAGACAGCTGTGTGAGACTACATAATAATCCAAATTGCTTTCCACAGCTTTCATCACAGTGACCCAGAACAGCCCACTGGATGGAATCACTACCAAGGTGCATGATCAGATGGAAAAATTCAATACCATGCTTCTCTTCTAAAGCATCATGATACATTATCCTCTCTTAGCATTTATGGTATTACCTGCAAGTATTTGTTGAGGCAGTTTAAAGGACTAGATAAAATTACGAAGTAATACTTCCTATTAAAAAAAAAAAAAAAAGAAGAAGAAGAAAGAAAATTCTCCCTTCTCCATTAAGTTCAATAAAGAAAAATATGGAGTAAAGCTTGCTATAATTTGAAAGGTGCCTTGAAATCTACAGAATACTAAGTAATTCTGGCAACCTTAGAAACAAAGCTACAGAATCAGCAACAACCCCACAAATATTAAAACAAGATCAAAATTATAAATTTCCAATTTATACTTTTACCTATATTTAAAAGCAAGCAGGCACATATATCTGAAAATGGGGTCAATATATTTGTGCCACATTTAAAGGTCTAGAAATTTCTCACTCAAGAAACACTTGAGAAAAAGAATTGAGATACCTTAAAAGATAAAAAACATATTCTGGAGCCTTCAGTGAAGTTCCAGTGGTTGTCATCCAGCTCAGGAGATGGGGGAGCTTCTGCTCCTGCCTGCCAAGGGACAGGTTTTAGCCTGCAGGAAGGGTCTGTGCAAATCCTGCTATATCCAATGCCAGGTAATTTCTGCATCTGACACTGATACGTTATAATAAAATGAATTAGAAAATTAAGATAAAGTAAATTTTTTCCTTTCTCCACTCCTGTCCTGATAATTAGAGATATTATCACTTAATAAGGACTATTAGCAATTTATTAGCACATATTCTGCTATCAGACTATGCCTTCCAGGAGTATCTTCTCTTTTTCTTCCTTTCTTTTTCTACCTTTCTTCCCAGTAAAACAATAGCTCTTGCCTAATTTCTGAATTGCTAAGTTATTTTACTGCATTTTTCAGGAAGATGTAGAAAATATGTCATCATTAAAGAGTTACCTTCTAAGAACACCAAATATTTCAATTTCATTTGTAAACAGACCTGAGTTGCATAAATATAGAGAAATACTTTCCCTTCCTCCTATAAAACAAATGTTTGATGTCTATTTTGCTTTGTTTGCTTTCTTTTTTCCTGTCTTTCTCATTCTAAAATAAATATCAGTCAGATTTGCTTGCCACTGATATAACAACAAACAGTGTTATTAATATAAAAATGGTCCCTTGATTCATTTACAGCATGCCAGAGGAAAAAACAAACAGACAAAAAACTCCAGAACAATCCCCACAAAGAAGTAAACAAATAGATCTTGTGCTGATGAAATAATCCATAACATGCTAAAACATGCTTCAGGCTAAAACCAATCCACATTTCATTAACATTCTTCGCTAATCAATGGATGATGTCAATAAATAGCAATTTATCCCACTCATAGCAAAGGAATGAACACAAAACCCAAAAACAGCTTGCTGAAATGGGAGCTATATTAACAAAAAATTGAAAAGGAGCTCCTGGGCCTTTATTTCTAACATTATTCTGTGTTTTCCATAGTGTTTTTCTCAGGATGTGTGGCGGATTGTAGTTTGGCTCCAGTTATGGAAAATGCAGATGGAGGCGAGGGCCGAGCTGCATCATTACTAAAACCTGTCTTCATTTCTGCTGCTGTTGCTGGTACCATCGGGGCTCTTGGGGGCCCTTACACCTGCAGCTGGCACCGAGAGGAGCCAGGTCTGTAATCTGCTGGAGCTCTGGGATGTGCTGAAGTGACCTGCTGAATTCCAATGAGGGGAAGGGGCCGAGGGCAGACAAGACACCCCAAAGGAGCCAGACCTGTCCTGCCTGCGTGGGCAGCACCAATGGGGCAGTGGCACCTTTTCCCTGCCCTCCCTGTGTGCCTGACTGTTGTGGAAAGTAATGGATATCCCTGTGTATTGCTAACGAGTAATGGTACCCAAATCTAAACGTAAGTTGTAATAAATACACGTGAGAGAGAATACAGAATTGGCCTCTTTCTCTTCAAAGTACTTGAGACATGTTAAAGCATTCAGAAGGTAAGATATAATTTTCTGTAGGAAACACACTTTGTCTGTGGGGAAAAAAAATGGTGAAAGAATATACTTTTCAGTGAAAGCATAGCTGCCTGATCTGGAGTCCATTTCAAGCCAACTTGCCTTCACACTGAAAAATAAAATCTCTACCTTTCACATGCTTCTGATGGCATTTTTTTTCTCTTAGTAGTTTTTAGCAAAGTGGAATTTGGCAGTGAAAGAATGTCATGTATCTGCCAAGAGGTAAGGCACTGAAGAAAAGGAAAAGCCTCTGAAAAAGCTTTTGAGTTTATTTACAACTCATAATGATAAGACCTTTCCCCTAGAGGTCCCCAGAGAGTCCATCAGTGATACTTAATGTAGAAATTCAGTGGAGCAAAATAACATCATTTCAGGAAAGTGAAATAATAACTGATTTTTGTCTTGGATTCCCCACTGTATGACTTACACTCCAAAACATTTCAAGAATTAAATAAGGGAATAATATATAGACATCTAGATAAAAATATTCTTTGATCTTTCAAGAAATCATGTTCCAAGGTAGTAATAAAACTTAAAATACTGTGGTTATTTTTTTTTTCTTTTCACACCTCTATTTTATCTAGGAGACTTGCTTACTCCATTTTGTAATTTTCTTCCTCTAAACTTCTTCATAAAACCTCCAAATAAACAAGTAACCACCACCCCTCCCAAAAAAAAAAAAAAAAAATTCAACACTGTAATTTTCAGTGAGTTAACAAAAGTTGAAGTTTTACTTGAGTAGGGTGAGGAGAAATATTATTTTAAAAAATGGAATCCTGCAATTTTTAATTTTATTTTTCACTAAAGAACATTTTTTAACAGCACATCAAGGATTGCAGTTCTGTAAGGGTAAGTATAAACATCTAGCCATGGCAACAAATTTCAAGGTCCTCATTCTCAGCAAAATAATTTTTTCTCAGTTTTGTGGACTTCTTCCAGATGCTGAAGCACCTGGTTTGCTAGAGGCAGCTGATGAAAACAATTAAAAGTGTGACAGAACACCTAGAAAATGAAGGCATTAATAATTAATTTTTTAAATCCCAAATGACTGAGATGGAAACTGCTTTGCAGTATTTGAGGTGAAAGAAAATACAATAGAGGAAGACAAATCCCACAAAGGATTGAAAATGGTGCTCAGCTTCACATTCAGCATTACCCATTAAATGACAGTACACACACATATGTACATTATATGCAGAACTTTACATAATGTCCTTCGTGACTAAAGAATGCCCTCCTGTACCTTCCAATGCCAGATAAAGAGAGATAATAGAAATATATATAATTTCTGTTACTTTGCAGGATGAATGTAACTATAATTACTGATAGTAGCATGGTTTTAAATTTCAAAATTTAAAAAAAAAAAAGTTAGATAGGGGCCTATGCTAAGGAAACAAAGAATGTAAGCAAAAGTTAAGTTTGTAAATACTATAGTAACTATATACTGTAGTATAGTAATTATATACTATAATTCCTCTGAAGGACATGTCAAGTTTACTAAACACAGCTTCAGTCCCTGAAACCTGTAGAGATGAGAAGATAGCTCAATAACCAGTAATTCAGAGCTTAGAATTTTACTGTGTCTGTGATCCCTCCCACTACTTGACCTGCCAGCTGGGGGCATTTATGAGAGAGCAGTTTGCTGTATTTTTACAGCTGCATGCAAGCAGTTTGTGTTGCTCTCACTCCTTCAGTGGAAGGCTGTACAGCACTGAATGAGGTCTATGCAGGGCCACAGATGGGAGTGGAGCTCAGAAGTCACTGTGGTTATGACTTTAAAGCAGAGATTTCTTTCCTCCAGTGCCATGACCCAGCGAGCCAGGGGGCTGCCAGGTCCAGGATTAGACCCCTGCGAGGAGCTGAAGGAGCTTTTCATACATGGAAATCCTCACCAGCACCAAACCAAACAAGGAAATGTAGAGTCAGGAGCAGCACATACAAACCCTTCCCACTCTCCAGAAGAGAGAGCCAGGGTTCCCTTCATAATTCATCTTAAAGCCCTTTCTCTTGCTCCAAGGCTGTGGTTAACCCTTTGGGTGCTGGGAATGAAATCACTTTTGCTCACATACCAGTTTTTCATTTCACTTAAATGAAAGTATATTGGACTTAAAGGAAAAATATGTTTTGAAGAAAGCTTCCACAAGGTAATTACCTACAATAACTATGAGCACTGGATGCATAATATGAAAGAACATGTGTGTTAATGTTATGTTTGATTACATAATGTTGATTTTTCTAAAAATGTTTGAAACTTTTCTTTGGCTGTAAAATAGAGGGGAATTACACATTAACACAAAAATAAAGTGAAGTAAGATATTTAATTACAAACTATTAAAGTTAGCTTAAAGTTTCTTTAAGCACAAGAAATGAACTCACTAGTAGCACTAAAACTTTTATAAGTGTCACACTGTATTCCACCATTCTGCATTTGCAGTTTGCATCAATGAAAAGGCATGAAGAGTGCTCTCCCTCTGCACAAACCTTTCACCTGCACTCCTTGGGGGTCTTTTGCAGACAACCTGCATTCTTTTAGGCATATTTCAGTTTTATATATATAGCTGACTGAAAAAAAACTAAGCTGGAGCAAATGTAATGGTATCTGTGCATACTCTTCTGAGTCAGAATTGAAGTCTATTTTCTTTCACGGATTCATTCTGCTTGAGAGGCAACTTCCAGGGTGGAAGATGCATTTTTCCTCTTCCAAGGCAGCAGGGAGATATGAAAATACTGAGCAGTCATAGCAAAACTGGAGTACCAGGCATTGCACTCTCCTGCAGGCTGTTTTCCCAGTGAGGAAGAACTCTCTGAGGCCTGGGCATAGTGCAGGATTGCTACCTATGAACAGGAGATTGCAGCTGCCCTGGACAAATGGCAGCTGCATGTGCTGTATTTCACTATCAATCTGCACTATGGGAAATCCACACTTATCAGCAACCCATAGCAAAATCGTCATGACAGCTGAAAAGTGACCTGGTGGTGACAAAGAGAAAAGCTTTGGATGGAAACAATGAGAGATTTACCTCCAAGGGAGGGGAGGAAGTGAAGTTTTTACAGAAGTGGAAAGACTGAGATTGAGAATAACAAGACTGAAGGAAAACATATACCCCCTACCTACCTATGAACAATGAATCTTAAAGCAGGTGAAATTCTTTGAAATTCCCTCCACCTCACATGGCTTTTGTGAGAAGTTCTGGTTGATTGTTACCAAAAATTTCCATAACCTTTATTCAGATGATGTGAATCATCACAGAACCATTTGTATTTCTTCAATTAGTGAAAATCTTCCACAACAGCCAGATATCCCACACTGCATATTGCAGGGTATGTTTCTGTGTTAGTTTAGTTAGTTAGTTAGTTAGTTAGTTATTGTTAGTACTGAAGGAACATTATTTATGTTTTTCCCCCCTCTCTGATGTAGGCTGGGTAGCTTGTGGAAAAGATAAGTTAAAAAATAGATAGGTATACTCATGGAAGCTGGAAAAGATGTAAATGAACTTTAATGAGTTCAGTGGCATAAAGATAGTTACTAGGTAATCTTTTCTCCATCTGTCTGCTCTCAGAAAATCATACACAGCCCCACTGCCTTTATCCTCCCAAGCAGTGGAATATATTACTTGGAAATACTCAGTCATTCACGCAAAAATAACCTTTCCATGCCTGTCACCAATAGCTATAATTCTGTGTAAAAAAAAAAAAGCCCTGAGGTGCTATCCTTCATCTACTTTTAAGCAGTATTCTATGAACCAAAAGGTATATTTTCTGTGTGAATTCCTTGAGGGGAAAATATTGCCAGTCTTATTTACAGTTTAGAAAATACAGTGGTTTCAATTTTAGGTCTATTTAGTTTTCTGTGGTTAAATGGAAGTATTAGTGCTTGTCTGCAAGAGTATATGGACATTAATAGTAAATTAGAGCTCCATAAATTGCCATGATTAGAACTGAAAACAGCAAACAAGTGCAGGTGGGCTGCTTTTTTTTTATGGGTAATGAAAATTCAAGTTGTGTTTTGAGTTTGAAGCAAGAATATTGACCCAAATCGGCGCCATCCATCTGTTTGATGCCAAATGGAGTTTAAAATTGTTCTTTCTACCAATGTTTGCCATACTTTTGAATGCTAAATTCCACTACAGAAAATTGAAACCAGCTGTGCCTTCTTTCATCTCACCCATATGCTCTAAAATCTTTGCCAAATAAACTCCATAGCTTTTCCTGGTAGGACGTCTTCTTTCCTGTTGTTCTTTTGAGCAATGAAACAGCTATCAGAGCCGGAATTTGGATGCCATCAGTGACTGGATTAACATGAAGAGGAATTATCTCCGTAGCTGGAGAGGTGGCTGTTTGGCACTGCAGGAGCAGCATGGCCTTGATCAGTGGAACTTCATGGGGTTAATGGAACAGCAGCACATGAAACACATGGCAGCATCAGCACAGCTGTCTTTTGTCCACAATGCTGGGTGGGTTTCAGAGCAGATTTGGATCCTGAGGAAGGCCACGTGGTCAGCCAGAGAGGTTGTTCTGTCTCCATTTTTTGTGGGTGTTAAAGACCCAGCTGGATAAAGTCCTGATCAGCCTGATCTGATAACAAAGATGATCCTGCTCTGAGCAGGAGATCAGACTACAGGCCTCTTGATGTCCCTCTTAACCTCAGTTACCTGGTCATTCTGGGATGGATCTGTAGACATGCTTGGGATGTTTTCTTTACAACAATAATAGACAAGATTTTTATGTGGCCCAAATAGCCCATTAATAACCATTTTCCCATCTTTTCTGGCACAAAAACATCCATAACTTCAGAAACAATTATGGTCTATTTTCGTATCAAGCCGTACTCTATGTAGAAACACTAAGATCATGTTCACAATGGAACAACCATGTAAGAAGCATGATCATGGAGAAGAAAAATATCTAGCTGACTTAGTTTTTACTGCTATTTTCATATAGATATTGTAGCCTACCATGGGGTCTATGGAGAAACTGTTTATACAGAGGTGAAGATGTGCTCTGAATCAGGAAGAAGATAAAGGCTGAAGACCTGAACAGCCCTAGGTTCTAGGATACAAAGAGAACAATCTTAAGTATGTCTCAGTTCCAGCAGCTTTTGAAATTTTTTTTTATTTTTTTCTACCAAGGGTTACAAAAAAGTTCCCATCATGCTAAGGACTCAAATCCAATACACCTGTACAAGTTGACAGGAGTTTCAGGTTGGGAAAACTGAAGGTCAGCAGAGCATTTCTTGCCAGTATATGAGAGATTCTGTGTCATCCCCAGCCCTTCCCAAGCAGATTGGTGCCACAATTGCTTGAATACTGAAAGGCCTTTCTTATCTTCTACCTGCACCGAACATTTTCCTGAAGATAAAAGCAGCAGGTCTGACAGTTCAACCTAAATACGTTTGTTTTGTCACTAATAACATATCCTCTATCTCACAAGTTGAAATAAAAGAGAATTTACAACGAATATCGACAAATATTCACCATCAGGTTAACTTCTGTCATTTGTTCTCTGAAGGCAATGCAAAAATTAACCTGTCAGCATCTTTTTTATTTAGAAGAGCACCTTATGAGCTTCTGTAGAAGTGAGTTAAAGCTTAGCTAGCTGGCATGAGTCTGAGTAATGGCTTTCTTACTACAGCTTACTTTAGTCTTCATAGGAAAAATAGTGCTACATGGGTTTCAAAGAGAACATCGAGTACAAAAAATTTTTATGGAAATAGGTAACGGAATTGTGTCACCTACCTTTATGAACTCATTTTCTTTTCAGAGGATAATTTTATTTTTCTGCTGTTGCCCTGTTGCAATATGATATCCTTTGATGATAATAGGATTTTTCATGTAGTCAGACTATGTGCTAATTGAGTGTATATATTGAGCATTCTGCACTCACTAGAGTAGGAGGGAAGTGGGATGAATTGTATCTAGTGGCAAGGCCTCTTTGAGGAGACAAAAAGTTTTTGTAACTAAAAGTTCAAGAAGCTCTTTATAAGAAGACCTGCCAATTGCTATAAGTGCAAAGTACGGAGAAAAAAAAAAAAAAAAAAAAAAAAAAAAAAAAAAAAAAAAAGCCGTGCTATAATGACCAGGCTAAAATGGCATGCTTTGCAATTTGTTTTGACTGTGCTCCAAAGGACCAAATAAATGAAGCTCAGAATAAATTAATTTAGAAGAAAATGTTAAATTGAATGTAGGGCACATTGGCTAGTTTTTGTGCTATGAAAAAGGGAATTAATAGTCTGGGGTCCTTTTCCCAATGATATACCTTTCCCAAGCCATTTAAATAAAGATTTTACTAGGGTTATTCTTATGGCATTATATTTCTCACCTCTCAGTGGTTTAGCTGGTCAGTTGGTTTAGTTGGTTTAGTTAAATCATCTGCAGATTGTTAAATTTTCAATGTAAGTGCAAGTAGCAAAATCAAGTCTTGAAACTATTTGGACAGCATTTCTCACAATTTAAACATCGTAGCACTGTTGGCTGTAATCAGACATTATTGATGAAATTAAGTTTAAGCCAAATAACATTCTTTAAAGAAACAGTAGAAATAAGTTGGATACTATATTTTTAGCATAGGCACTTCCATTTTTCCGGTTCAGATCTTCTCCTCTTTAGCACATGCAAGAATTAAACAAAATGTTCTCTATATTTCATTTTGAGTAATGGAAAATCCAAGGCTTTTCTGAGACTCCTCTTACAAATAACACCATAACCTGTAAATAAATTATCCTCTCTCACAGAACTGCTATGTGCTTTCATAAGAGAATGTTGAGTACTTTCCTGGAAAGCTTTTTAGGCACCAGATCAGAACAGAAGACACAATTGGCTCTTTGTAGCTGCCTTTATTACTCATTTACTACTTCCTCATTATGTTTACAGGATTATATCTGCTTCTTTTCATTCATATTATTTTATTATTTTTATTTGATAAATAGGGCATTTTCTCTCTTTCTTTTCAATGTCAATCTTATTTATTTTGTTTGTTTCTGCTTCTCTCCCTTCTCCCTGTGACTTGTTAACAGTGGCCAACATTCCTTACCTTCATCAAAGATTTGTTTTCTTGCTTCATCTGTTTCTGTATTTCAGAACTTGAATTGTTTTTCTTTTTCCTGATTTTCTTCACAGGAGTGGAGCAGTGATTACTGCTCACTGGAGGGCAGTACTGTGGGTCTCTGCTCTGCTGATTGCCTGAAGGACTCATTTCGTACCAAAGAACTCCAGCCACTCACTTGAAGATTTAGAGGTTTAAGGAAAGCACACTTTAAATGCTTTTTGCCAGTGGGATTTTCTTCATTCCTTTTGAAAAATATAAGACCCTATCCAAGGAAACAATTGGCCATGTAGGCCAAAATAACACACAGACACAGATAACTACTCATAGAATTGTTCCTATACACAAATATTCTCCCATGGCACTACCAACCATCTTTGGGTTTTCTTCCCAAAGAAATCTTAATTGAGAAGTGAAACCAGAAGACCTGCTACCAGATTTTTCTCTCGTTGTCTCCAGTACAAGTCATGTTGTGGCCACAAATTGCTGTAGAAAGATTGGGGAAAAAAAAGAACCCAGATGTGTGTCAGAGTTTCCCCATATGTCAGAGAAGATAATGTTCATTCTCATAATGCAAATCTTGAGGTAAACCTGCAACTCAGACATGCTTCTTTTGTGTCCTCTTTCAAATCTGCCATCCATATGTATAGAAGTACAATACCAGATGAACAAGTGAAAATACTATTGAAAGTTTGACCACCCATATGTAAAAACTTTACAAAAAAAAAAAAAGACTAGCTGTGTTCTGATAGACCTTGTCTCTCAGTTATTTCAAATGCTCATAAGTTACCCCAAATTCCAAAACCAAAGTGCTCATCAGGAGAAATTTTATAACCAGCCAACACTTAGGAAACAGCTCTTATATTTGCAATGTGAGGCATGAATGTAATTATTTGACACTCTTCAGCTGTATCACTAGTAGTTTAGACATAAGGATTAAATGATGAATACTTGTTTTGTTGCTTAATTTAATTTGTGCCATTCCAGCAAGACTTGGGATGACACTTTTCAGTTCAAGCTCAATATTACTGTGTAATATGCCCAAAGTAACCCCATAAGAAACAACAGAAGCCCAGCCTGCTAGGCTTTCATGCCCTGAGGCTCACAGCAGTGTCTGATTGTCTGAGTGAGGTAAAGATGAAGCCAACACTAGTAGTGTCTATTCACCTGTTTTCAGAACAGTCTGTGGAATTTGCTGGAAATTGGTGCCTTTCTTTACAGATGGCAAACTGAAAACAGACCAGTAAGCAGAAATATAAGGACCAACAGTAAGCGTAGACTCACATAAAGATATTTTCTCTCAGAATTAGAGAAAGCTGTTAGAGTTGCTGGTGCCACTACCAAAACAAACCAAACAAACAAACAAACAAACAAACAAAACAAAACAAAACCAAACCAAACCAAACCAAAAAAACCAAAACAAACAACAACAACAACAACAACACCAAAAAAAAAAAAACCAAAAAAAAAAAAACAAACCAAAAAAAAAAAAAAAAAAAAAAAAAAAAAAAAAAAAACCCAAAAACGAGAAGTGTTATTGAGGGCTTTCAAATTACAGCAGATTTTCCAAACTGAACTACCTTCTCTAAGCACATTTAACTTGCCATTATTGATTTTCAATAGTCATGTCAAAATGTCTTTTTATTTTTATCTGTCTGTCCCTCTACACCTCTATGTATCTATCCATAAACCTAGATAACTCCAAGAAGAGTATCTAAAGGATTGAGTAAAATTCTGCTTTTATTTTAACTTTAGTAATGAAATAGATTAGAATTTTTGCAGTTTACCTGTCAGAAAATCTCCTCACTTCCACCCGTCAATCAGAACAGATTTGTTTGCCTAGTTTGCTTTGACTACAAAATTAAGCTGATTTTCCTTTGATGTTTTGCCCAA
This sequence comes from Zosterops lateralis, assembly GCF_965231275.1. Taxonomy (NCBI): domain Eukaryota; kingdom Metazoa; phylum Chordata; class Aves; order Passeriformes; family Zosteropidae; genus Zosterops; species Zosterops lateralis. The sequence continues at coordinate 45,268,216 of NC_139764.1, forward strand.
AATCTCACCTGTTCATGGTAATGTTTATCACTTTGAATTCAGCCCAAGCAGGAACCCAAAACCACATAGAACTGAACTGTTTTTAAAGCCAATTAAGTATAAGGTAGCAATTGCTATAGTTGTCCTGGATCACCCTTTAAAATCCTTTTCCTCTTAATTAAGCCATTTAAAAATAGAAGGAAGGAATATGTCACAGAAATGTACCACAGCTTGATTCCTGGCTGTGAGATTTGCTTTCAGACTACATGCAATCAGTTTGAGACAGCTTGGATCTTATGAGCATATAGGATTGAAAAGGATTTTTCTGTATTAAATTAATGGTATGAAAGCTATTATCAGGAGTTGAAATCAAACCCAAACTTTCTGGCCAGCCACGAGATGAAGTTAGAAAATAAGAAACAATAAAACCCAAGCAAATCAGCCATGTTCTCTTTAAAGTCAATGGACAATTTGTCATTGGCCTTCGTAGGAATGGGATCTGTCCCAAATTCTTCACTTCTTACACTAGAAAAAGGAAACTGAAATTCATGTTGACATTTTCCCACTCCTAATCTCATTTCCTCATTTTCCTCTCTCTCACTCAAACCTAATTCTCCAGGGACCTTCAGAACAAAGTAGCAAGTATGAGTGGAGGGCTACAGAAAGGATGTGATAAGGCACATGCAAGGCCACTTAAGTTTTGCTGCATCAACATGCTATGCTTACAGCTTGCAAAACTTTGCTTTACTTTAGTCTAGGCTGTGTCTGATATAGATCCAGGTATTTTATAAGTAAACAATATCATCCTCTGAATGGCTGCTTAAGTGGGTAATTTTCATTTCAGTGGTAAAAATGAGAAGATATTTTAATACCATTGAAAGCACTGGGGGGCAGTGTGATATAGAGAAGCATACATTGGCACATCTGCTCTGCCATTTGCCTGGGGTGTCACTTCCAGGAGGGACTCATGACTTTACCTGGCAGCTCTGCTGTGCCTCCTTGGAGGACTGAGAGTATAGACGTGTGCTCTGCCTCTTCTGGGAGGATGGGGCACTGTAAAATAAACTACGATATAATGTTAAGAGAGTCTGACAGTCTGAAAGGTTTGACTTACCATGAATGTGCTCTGAATAGGTGGACACTTGTTTCTCTGTAGGCCCATATGAACTGTGAGAACAAAAACATTAGTCTCTGTGCTTGGGTCTGTGACTGTGTCTGGAAAGAAAAGCAAATACTTTCTATTATTTCTGAAGTGTACTTCTTCCTGACTGCAGAGTAAAAAGAGTGGTATGAATTGTTATTGGCTGTTGCATGTTTTCTGCTTGGATTCTGCTTGTTTGTTTGTTTTCAGTTTATTGTTTCTTATCTTTTACAAAAGCAAGCTAGCAAACTAATCAATTTTATAACATCAGCTAACCTGGAAAGCAAACAAAAGGGCTGCACACACAGGGGAAACAATATACAAACAAAACATTTCCCAGAATGTGCTTGTGTAAGTTATTGATTCTTTTTAACATCATAGGGTACTACTATTCTTGTTGGCCTTTTAATTCAGAAAACTCTCTCCTGTAGGACTACACTGGAATTTCTATATTATTCAGAGAAATAATGGAAACCTGGTGGTTTTTTGAGCAACAGAATGCCTAATGCTGAGGTTTTAATTCTGTAATTGAAAGCAGTCATCCATAAGCATGATCTTTACAAACTTTTATCTGAAAAGAGTACTCTAAAAAGTTTACAGTATTATAGGCCTAGCAAAAAAAATTCCACATTGATTTTCTGGTTGAAGAGCAGGAGAGCTGTTACTGGTTTAATAATGGAATGAAGGCTACCTAGAAATGGTGTTGAAGGGTCATTCCCACTCAGGTATGTCAGAAGAAATTCTCACCTTGAGGCTATCTACATGACCTAATGTATTATGCAATGTCTCAGTTAACTAGAATATGAAAGGCAGTACCGTTATGGTTTCAAAGAACTCTTTCATGTGGCGCATTGTTTCTACGTTTCTAATCTTCAGCCAAAGGTTGTATCTTCAATCAGTCACTTTTTCCCTGCAGTGTATCCAAAATAATTCTGAAAGCAAGAGCTGTGATCTCCTCTGTCTCATGCCCAATAGCTCTGCTGTTATTAATTCCTTTACAGCATCCATAGCTGCACCTATGTTTTTCAACACACAGATAAACCTGGAAAGAGAACAAAGTGCTGAGAGGAAAGCTTCACTCAAAAAAGAACAATCATGGCTCCACAAGGCTTTCCTGGTATATGTAAGGCTTTCCTAACTAAGCCAGCAATGCAATGAAAGTGAACATGCCTCTTTTTTCCATTTTTTTGCTTTTGAGAGTTCTGTGCAAAATTAAAACAAAACCAAACCAAGAAGCCTAAGAAAATTGCCTGTTTCACTATGACATTATCTCTATCTTTGTGGTAAACCTGTAAGGAACATGGTCAAACTTGACTCATGCAAAATAGACATTTTGGAGGGTCTTGATTTCATAGTCAGGCCATACCCCTACTTTGGATCTGATTTTCACACATTATTTTAATTGTCTTTTGCTATTTAAACATCTTTTATATAACTACGTATAAGTATATAAAGACAGAATGTGTTGTCATATACATGCTGTATTGCCAGAAAACAGGCTTCATATGGAAATGCGCATGGGGTTAAACAAGGATACTGTCATCCTCTGTCTTTTATGGAGGAAACACCCGAAAGCATAAACTGTGATGAAGACTAGCCCATATTCTGTAAGGTGCTGAGCAAGGATAGAGGGAGGTTGGAACCAGCAGAGACAGAAAGGTATTCAGCATCATTAAGTTAGGGGGTTTTGACATTGTCAATATTAGTGGCTGACCTCATATTTCTGAATAATACCCAGGAACACACCAAATGAGCAAACACTAATTAAATGTGTGTTCTCTTTCAGACTGATTAGCATGCATAGAGGTTAAGCCCTAAAGAATAAAATGTGCAACTTCTAGAGTGCAAGAGAAAAATACAATGAAAAAATCCAAATCACTCTTGTTGGAAAATGAATTTGCTTCCACTCACTGTGGGTTGATGATTCAGCCTGCTTTCCTTTTTAGCACACATAAAATCTGCAAGTAAAACTCATAGTCACAGGTTTTCTTTATTTTCATTATTTTCTTTAAGAAAAACAAGGGAACATGCAAGACACAATGTCACTTCATCAAGTTCATTTGAAAGAAGGCATTCAGATAGTCTGAGAAAGTAACACTTACTGTCTCTAAATTGCATAAAAAATAAGTTTTTTTCAGAGAATAGGCCAAGGCCTGGGATTCAAACAATGTGACGAGTATTCAGAGAGCAACATTAAAGTGATATCTTAAGGCACTTCAGCTCTTTAGCTCTCAATTTCATTTTCTAAAGCCACTTCAGATGACAGCAATGAAACAATTAAAAGTGGTTATTGTTATTCTATGTTATTTTCCAAGATTCAATCCTATCTGTAGGATTTTTAAGACTGAACTTCCATAACCTCTGCATGCATGTTTTTATAATCTGTACTGATGGATTTCAAATAATCTCATTATCTTTCATCTCATATATACACAAGTAACTTATTACTTCCCCACCATCAATATTTGTAATTTTTTTGTCTTTACATCTATCAGCTTCTTTAACTGGAAACCAAGGTCTACACCCTTGCTTATTTTTATTTGCATTCAACTATGATAGAGCATACAAAATAAAAAGTGGTATGTTTTCCAAGTGTATTCCTTTGGGATAGTATAAACTACACATTTTTAAAAGCTTTTTATTAATACTAAATACCAATAACATCCCTTATTTGCTCTGAGGACACACATATAATTACTGAACTTCACCAAGACTCTCTTCTGTTGAAGAACCTTTTGTTGAAGTAGCAGTAGGCAAAGTGTAGGACTCCATGAAGGTGCATACATGGAAAATTAGGAGTTAGGACCCCTCTGGTATCTTCTCTTGTGGTCTGCCCTCAAACATTTTCAGTCTTGCACTACCTGGGCTCTTGGCCTCTCCATTGTCTGATTTTCAGGTCCATGACTCTGTTGTTGTACATGTTGATCTGAGCCACTTGCCTTTGCTTTACCCAACAGGATCAAGTAAGTTGGATGTTGCAAAGGTCTTCTTGAAAAATTTATGATTCCAGAGCTGGCAAGGTGTCTAAAAGTAAATGGAATCCATCTAGCTGTCCAAATCCATTTTCGCTATTTCTTTTCACAAGGGGAATAGGACCAGGCTGTTGGTTTAGGAGGCATCTTTCAGTATCTTCTACACACATTGGTGTTTGTGGACAGCCTAGAGACCACAGACAACAGTATTCTGGAGTGAGATGAAAACCCTACCTCACTGTCATGGTTATGAGGATGATCACTTGTAGCTATATCTAAAACTTATGCCTCCATCTAGAAACTTCAAATAAAAGTTTTAGGCATAAGAATGACAGCGATATTAGACATGGTTGTCCCAGATCTATCACAGTGGCTCTATTCAGAGAGTGTCTTTGAAGAGATATGTTATTGATTTCTACATAGCCAGTGAAGGCAGATTAAGTTCTCCACTTTTATATATATACCAAAGTGATACATATATACACCAGATATAAATGGAGATAGACCTGGATATTGTCCAAATCCATTCTTATTTCTCATCACAGCAACTGAGTGGATATGAAAGAGACAAATAGCATTCATTGAAGAATCATATTACAAATTACATTAGAGTTGTATATTGTTTTCTAAGATATAAAATTGATCACAAATTTAATTTGAAGGTACCCATTGACATGGAGATGTTCACTGCGGATTATATTAATAAATAGGCATGACATCATTACTTAAAAGAACATGTGCTACACAGTCAGATTATATAAACCTCACTGAAAATCTAAAGAAATATATTAGGTAGTTGTATTATGTATGCTGAGTTAAATCCAGTGGAGTTGAGAGAGGGATCTGCAACATTTGCTTTGGATCTCCAAAACTTCATCTATTGGCAGAAACATCTTTCTTCGTTAATCAGACTTTTATCACAGCTACTGGCAAGGGCAACTTCATTCCAGCAGACGTTAGTAAACACACACACCAGTATGTGACACAATGTCGTAGACAGGTATGATGAAGAAGAGAATGGAAAGGATGCTCTGACAGAAAGCCACATTTTTGTCAGCTGGATACTATTGTTATGAAAGCAAGTAACCCAATGAAATCCTTGGAAAGGAGTTTGGCCACTAGTATAATTTTAACACCAGAGTACAGTGTTTTAAAAACATCTTGGGAATTCCAAAAAGGCATATTTTTCTTTGCTTATTGGGAAAGACTTGTTCATGTTGGCCACTAAATTACATATTTTTTCAGCATTAGAATGCTTTTCCTATTCTGATTTTATCTTTATCTTACTTCTTATTTCTTTCTTGTTTTCCTCTCTGACTTCCTTCCTGTGTTCTCCTCTGTCTTAGAAGTGAAGGAATTACAGGGTTCAGCTTCTTAAGAGCATGCAGAGAGAAGTGAAACTGTAAAATGAAATTACTATTTTGGCAGCCAGGGCAGCCATATTTCTAGATATGTATTATCTAAACATATCTTCTGGGATTCTGAATTAAATGGTGCAGTAGAAATACATGATCAGAATAAAAACCCCAAGCATCCCACATTGCTACCCCCTTACCCTTGTACATTGGAGGTTGGGCACCAAAACCGCTGCTGTTCCCTTTTTTCCATTAAATCTGAACATGAAGCACTGCATTTGATGTCAAAATGATTCCACAATGGATTTGTCTTTATGGACCAGTTGCATTGTGTGCCCAGAGACTGCAGCACCATCTGACAGTACCCTGCTTGTGGGGAATTGCAAAACATGTTTCACAATGGACATTTTCCCATAATAGTGGATAAATTGGCAGGGAAATATCTCTGAAGAGCTCACCAAAGCTATTGAGGCCACCACAGCCATGGCATAGGGCTAGCTTCAGATTGTTCTTTTGTGGGAAATGTTGCAATGAAACTCTGGGTTTCAGAAGGGTTGTAAATATTAGTAAACACCTCACAGACTACTTTGGTGTTCCTGTTTCCTCATGAAACTAAAAAATCTCGAACACCAAAATACGTACATTTTTTTCTCTGCACTTCATAAGTTTGTATATGTCATAGTGGAGATTCATATTTTAAACTGTTGCTCCTGTATGAACAGGTTAGATAAGTATTAATATGAGTCATTTTCCTATTAACCATTTTCATTCAAATGTATGTATCAGTACAGGACAAAACAAAATATTTTGGTAAATATGAACAGAGATAGAAGTAAGGATTTGGAAATATGTTGACAGTGGAAAGAAACCACTTGACAAAACAGTCTCTCTAATGGAATATACCTTCTTCAAAATCTGACTTCTTCCTTGTGAAATGTTGATAGTAATTTTGATTGGGAAAAAAAAAAGAGGATTGCTTCCTATTTACTATTCATTTAAAAAGTATTTCAACTGAAATGGAAAAAAATAATTTTGATGGAACCAAAATGAGCTTAGAACCATTTGGAGATTTATTTTTTGATTGTCTTTACTGTGCAGTGCACTATGATTACCATTCAGTTACGTATTTATCTTGCTATGCTATAATTCTTCTGCCCATTATTTTGGTATTGGGCTTTTTAGTGACTTCAAAATGCCATGTGCATGCTTTGAAATAACATGGTGTATACATTTACATTAGCAAGAACAAAGGTAGCACTCCATGGGTAACCATGGAAATGCCATTGTTTACAAAACACTTCCATTTCTTAGTAGGAAAAACTATTTATTGTGTGCTTAAATAGCAAAGCAAGGCTCACCTGCATATGCTGTGCTCTTGATGCCTTCTGAGCTTCCGTAAATTACTGAACTTTAAGAAGAGCAATCAGAGTGGTAAAGCAGCAATTCATAAGCAATTACCTTTTAAGCAAGAGGCATACAATTTTTAATTAGGCAATTCAGGCATTGTTTCAACTGAAGATGCAATTCGGTAACCTTCACTTACTTAATAAATCATCATTAATTTTAATCAGGAATATTCGTTAGTTTTGTCACTAGAAAAAATTAATGAAATTCTGATTCAAAATTTACATCTATCTTGATTCAGTGTGCTGCAACATTGTTTCGGTGAAAATACCTCTTCCTCCTGACATCCCGTTAATTAAATGACCCTTGCTGCAAAACCATGATTCATGTATGTAGATTAATAATGCCGTGTTTTACAATTCACTCCTAAACTATCAAGGATGCTGCTATGGCATCTGGTTTAATAAAATAGTAAAAATTTTACATGGAATTTCACTGCATAATTTACAAGAGTTTTTATAGTATTTTAATTGAGTTACTAGTAAGTATTTCCCACATTTTATTTACTGATACCGAAAGATCTTTATAAATATTTCATAAATAATTCTTTATGAATGTTCTGCAAGTTCTTCTTCTAATGAGACATCATCTTCCAGATATATTTCAGTACCCATACGGAATAAAGCAATCACTCCCAAAAATCTGCCAGGTTCTGATTCTGTTGCAGCAAGTAAATAATTTCATTACACAAATAATTTGAATTTAAAAAGGGCAAAGGTAAAAAAGAACTGAGTCTGACAAAGCTTGAAAATACAAAAATCACAACTTTGTATTACCAATAAACTTCACTACAGAAATCCTACTGTGTTCTACAATTTCTGAAATAACCACAACATAGTCATAGAAATAATAAATGTATTTACGTTCCAGCTATAAGAAGGGGATTGCATCTTAAAAATTATTTCAAGAGTATGATAACTGGAAGGCAAAAATGACAACTGTTAGCTTCTGATACCTGCAAACCTTTAGTTGTTATTAAATCTATATCTAATATTTTGGTGCTTTGGGCTAATCAATATTTTAGTGCACATTAAGTATAATATACACTGTGGGGAAAAAAACTATTCACTAAGAAAGATTTTAGCTTTGATGAACCATCAATTTAATAAGATGAGGTTGGGAGGGGAAGTGGTAATGATTTTAAAGGGTTGGATCAGAATAGCTGAGTATCTACACAGTCCAAGTAAACCTTAGCCTTCTTGAAATTTTTATTAGAGTGGTTTGTAACAAGCTGTCTTGCTCTGGGATGTTAACTGCATCTCTCATAAGGTTTTAAGCTTAATGATTTGAAACTGCCCTTCTTTAGCACAGTAGGAAAGACATGTAAATCTTTGTTAGAGATAATAGTTTAGATAATTACAGAAGTTTTCAGACTTGCTCTTTAATTTGACAGGCAATTTAGAGGATGAAGAAAATGTGTCACTTGTGAACCCCATCAACCAAATGCTTTTTTCTCTCTGCTTCACCACTCTTTGCTCTGCTAATTCAACTGCAGAATGAGAATAAAAGCATCTTTGCAATATGAAATTCCCTGGCAAGATGTAGCAGTTCTTTTGCTCAGTGGCCTTTTCAGCTTTGTGTAGAAATGCAAGACTTTTAGACAAAGCTATATTATCCTACAATAAGCATTTCACTGATAGGGATTTTTGGCTCCATCATCAGTAGAATTGAGTATTCAAAGTTTAATACATGAAGATGTAGAAGATTCAAGAAATAATCTCTGGATGAATGGAAAGGTATTAATACCTTTATTTAAAATCTGTATTTTCACAGTTTTGTTTGGAAGAGAATAGCAGATTTTTACAATTGCTAACAAGAGGAAAATTCATTTGTGTAGACCATTAGCTATACACTTAATTAAAATTTAAGAATCATAATTGTAGCTTTGCTCCAGCTTAAGAAGCTTCATCTAGCCATTGATTCCTAACGGGATCCTGATAGATGGTAAATTTGTCATTTCCTGTCTATTAGGAGCTGTACTCAATATATCTGACTAAAGGACAAGGAAGATGATTGACTATAGACATGCCAATATTTAATGTAAGGTTGACTGACATATTATTGTCTGCAAACACTGGGACTGACATTAATGACCGAGCCACAGAAAGTTATCTGGTTCTTGCTGGTTACTGAGTGAGCAAATGTGCTGATAAGCCTTTGTGGGTCACAGAAAAGGATGCCTGCTTTATTGATTTTTATACATCGGTTTAATTTATAATGTTTTAGGCAACGGACATAGACTTTAGATAAGATGCAGGTATAGTGGCAGGACTATAACAACAGGCCCAGACCAGCACCATTGGACATAAGATTTTTTCCCCAGAGTAATATATGAGGTCCTTTTCACAGCATCCAGCTAGTAAGAAACATCTTACACATAAGGTGGGCATTACAGCATGTGCTGTGAACCTCTGTAAACGAGTGAAATGGGGCCGCTTTCTCTCACAGCCAAAGCAATCGAAGAGAGTGTTAGGAGTTGAAAGCTTGGAGAAATGCAGATTGTGTAACACATCAGGATGGTTCTATGTGCTATAAGTGTATTTCACCTGACAGAGAGGAAAATCATGTTGGCAAGTTCATTTGGGAGAGAAGAAAAAGCTATTCTACAGGAAAGAGGAGTCATAGATCCCTACCCCCTAGTGGGAAAACTCGCACCAGCCTCAGTGTCGTGTGCCTGCCTGGCCACTCTGCAGAGGCAGCAAATAACCATTTTCAATTGTAAAGGAAAATTTTAGATTCTGTCTCTAAATTGCTGATAGATTCATGCATTACAGAAATAAAGTACTTGCACCAGATAGTAGACTAGGAATTTCACACTCTCCCACTGACTCTTAATAAGAGACGATTCTGTTCACTTCTACTTGAGAATATGCCCTGCAGACATGAGGTCCAACTGTGGAAAGCCATCCTTCACAGGTCTGCCAGAGCTCTCTCAGCCACGCAAACTCATTTCTCTGATAAGTTTGATCCTAATATCCAGAGTTACAGTTCCTGTTCTTTCTCCTTGGCAAAGTAGATCACATACCAAATGAATCCCAGGGATGATATTGTTACACATACAGTAACTCTTCCAAACCTTTAAGGCCACAATTCATGCACAACTCCTAGAACTCTCATTGTGCCTCACGAACTGCCACAGCTCGAGTTCCCTAATTCCCACATAAGCAATTTGTAGGCAATGTAGACCACTTAACCATCAAGATGTTGTAAAGAACAGCTCCTTTTTTTACTTATAATAGGAAACTTGTGCATTAGATGCAAACATGTGATACCATTAGGTGTACTTCTGTAAATTACATTTGCTTTTGCACAAACGTAACATGTGAAGAGGGATTCAGATTCCATTAAATCTCATCTGAGAGCTGGGTAGCCCTCAAAAATATAACAAAATAAACAAGCATTTATTTGAATTGATCATTGTAGGAAAACATGAGGCTGAGGTGCAACCATCAACTCTGTGTGGATCATAATGATACAAATACTTTAACACTCAATGCAATGACTGAGTGCATTGCTTATCTATCCTTTATATGCACCCAGCCACAATTGTTGATACACATTGATAGCTGTCTTTTGGTAACAACAAAAATTCCCGTGTCTGTGCAATGAGAGGAGAGTTACAATAGGATATTTCATCATTACTAAGATAGAAAATAACAGAAAGAGCTTTCTTTTCCAGGATAAACATAACCAGTTATGCTGGGCTGCAGTAGAACAGTCTCTAAGGCACTCTGTGCTTTCAGCTAATCTACATAGCCAGAGGCTAATTTCATTCACTACGACTTGCAGGAAAAAAAAACAACAGTGTCACTTAACAGTAATGGATATTTGAAACTACTTAAGCCTTTAATTTTTTTCCTCATATGTATAAAATTAATCTTCATTTATTTTCATGGGAAGTCAGTGCAATGGAAGTCAGGCTTTGAGAAACGTTAACAGGATGCAACAATCTGAAATTAAAAAGAGAATGCTGCGTATAGTGTGGAAGTAACAATACTACTACTGATGTTATTAATGCTGCTGTTGTTATTATTACCCTGCATCTTTGAAACTGTGGTAAAGGTAAATGTGATTGTCTGTGTTATGTTTGCAATAGGATATTTCAAAGAGGAGAATATTTTTTTCAGATAAGCATTTAAAATGTTTTTTTTTTTTTCCACCAGGTTCAAAAGAGTACTTATTTTACAGTGAAAAACAAATATGAGAATGTGCTATTAAAAGGGAGAAGCAGAAAGAATAACTGAATTCAGCAAATTTTAAACCTCACTGTGATCTTGCACATCAAACAACTCCCTGTTTGCTGGGTGGCCTGTGAAGATGAAATAAATGCAACTGCAGACCTAGATCTTATAAACCACAGCCTAAGCAACTGCAAATATAATGCCTATAGTAACTGCTCACTGTGCACAGCTGTCAGGAGATATAAACACTATGTAAACTGAGCATGAAAAGAATGGCAGGACCTTGATAACAAAAGCTCTTGCCAGTCAGCTGTGATTCCTCCATAACCATAGCTCTTGGGTGCTGGATTGTCCTGATGGTCCTGCTGTAGCTCTGGGTTCTCCTGTGGGAGATGGTGATCCCTGAAAGAACACATCCCTTAATATGTTAGGAAAGTCAATGTTTGAATTGCATATTCTTTCCATGATCCTGCTGGTACATCATGCATATAATCCATAGAGTATAAACATGGTTGAAAGGGTTAGCTCATGATCCCAGTGGAAAGCCTGCCTCCACCAGTTCTTATTCAGTAACTAATTGGAAGTAGTAATCTTTTCTCAAATTACTCTGCTTGTCACCATTTTATTAGAAGATATGACAGTTTTGTTTTTATATGAAATCTTTAAATCCAAATTTCCCCTAAAACTCTTCTCTAGTTCTAGAAATTTAAATGTGATGCAGAATGAAATCTCCTGTTGGTCACAATATGAAACAAGCTGGCTGACATTAGTGCTCCCTTTGACCTTTATGATAGCATGCTGCATAGAAACACTTCTGCCCTGAAGGGAAAAGCAAGACTACCAGCAGTTTTTTGGTTTGGTTTTTGGTTGGTTTTTTTTTTTCATCTGAAGTGATGTGAGTCAGTAGAGCATGTGTAGCATTCCCAGAAAGTACTGGCAGCAGAAGAGCAGGCTTCCAGGAATTGTACTGCTTAGAGCACAGGGCTCCAGGTTTTCTGTTGTAAGGCCATTCCATAAAAGTAAAGGAGGAATTTCTTTAAATTATATAAGGATCAGTAGGGTCAAAAATATATTAAAAAACTATATACAGTTGAAGGCAAAATGGTATTTCCTGGTGCAGAACCTCTGGGCAATGCTACCTTTTAAGGAAGAATGACCTAGAAAATCCCCTTAATCATCACCCAGATGTGTTTCACTGTTTCAAGAAAAATAATACTTTAGCTCAGCACATCTCAACTGCAAGCACTTAGTATATAACCTTCTTAGACAAATACTCTTTGCTGGCTAATGAGAACTTACACTATACACAAGAGCACTTAATATAACCTTATCTCCCTCTGTTAGGATCCAGCATAAGGTCCAGGCCTTTGAATTTTCTGCCATGGGCAAGTCTAAACAAGCCACAGCAGCAGAGTTTTGAGGACACTGTGACACTGAAATCTCAGTGTAGGTGACTCAAGCTTAAACAAATTTGTCCACAGAGTCCATGTTTCCGTGCATGCCCTAAGAACCAAGTATATGCAAGGCTTTGCTTACTTTTGGTCAGCTCCAATATAAATAAATGATCTGTTGTGAGGAAATGTATTTGATTACCGTGTCTCATACCCATTAGCTAGTGCTCCTTCCAAAATTTCTGGTTGGACCCCTGACTTCATAGTCTTTAATTTAATCCTGCTTCTCTTCAGTTTTCAGCATGCTACTCTCTCATTGTATGGCATACTCACCTTTCTCTGCAACTTCCTAATACAGATCATAAGAAAATATTGTTCACCTTTTAAAATTGATCAATAGCTAATCATTACCGGAACTCTCATTAACTTGAGTGAGAGCAGGATGTCTTAGGTAGTAACCACACAATCCACACAATCCATACACATGCAATTTTCTAGATTACCGACAAAGAATGCTCAGTGATTTTCAAATTCTTCTTCCCCTTCTCTCTCCAGAATAAGCAGAGTGGCTGTTGGGAAATATTTGACATCTTTTCATCATTAATTTGTCTGCATTATGATGCAACAGTGACCTTGAGTGACAGTTTAAAACTATACCTCATTTTTCCTCTCAAAAGAAGCATGACTTTCATCCCTGTTTTGTTAAATGAACAAAGGCTAGAAGTACTATGCTAAAAAAGTAAAAATGTTTAGTTTTGTGTAGCATTACTAAAAAATTCATAATCATTCAACATTCTTTTTTTCTGTCAATCAATCGCTTATAACCAATCTAACCAATCTCTTAGTCATATAAGATACAGCTTAGGACACCAAGCCTTTGGAATCAGTTCATTCATGCAAAGGTTTTTGTTTTATGAATAACTATTATGTGTAAACCTGTACATCCTAATACATTTAACTCCCAAATATGCTTCATTTATGGCATCATGACTTCTCTGGTGTATAACCAGCCTTGGTTGCCAGAGAATATAAATGTTAGTTTCAAAGAAATGTTTATCAATTCTTCATTCTTCTGTTTTTCTTCATCTTTTTTAATCTTTCCTAAATTTCATGTGATAATGGTCATGTGAAATCTACTGACTGTAATCAGGAGAAAATAAAATTAAGCACCAGGATTGTGAAATTGGAAGTTTTAAAGAATTACATTTTTCATTTCCAAAATCATATTCACACTAAAATTAAATTATAACACCCTAAAAGAATTTTTATCACAGAAGAGGAAAAAATTCAAAAATGCTAAGACAGCTTCCTTATGTTTCCTTCCCATTCTTTATATAATTACTTTGCCAAGAAAAATATATAAATGCTATAATTATTTCCTCCATTTAAAAAGTGATACATTGTGGAAAATAAATTGATTGTGATCTACACGTTTTCAACATGACTAAATATATGTAAAATCTCATAGCACAGTCCAGACACCACAGCTGGCATTACAGTTTTATTTAGGTTCCAATACCTACCTGATTATCATAAAATCAGAAATTAGTAGAGAAAATAGCTGCGATCAGTGCAATTTCTATTTTCACCTAAATGTGATGACACGCAATTTTACCCTTCCTTTGTGCTGCAAAGTGGTGTGAACCAGCATTACTGACACTGGAAATAGCACCTTTCTTTTCTTCGCCTTTTAGGTTTCTGTCTGATAGGAATAAAGACATCAGGAAGAGGCTCTTCATCCCCAGGCGCTGAACAGGTTCCCCAGGGAAGTGGTCAAAACACCAAGACTGTCAGAGTTCAAACAGTGTTTGGAAAATGCTCTCAGGCATATGGTGGAATGCCTGAAGTGTCCTGTGCAGGGCCAAAAGCTGGAATTTGAGGATCCTTCTGGGTCCCTCCCAACTCAGCATATCCTATGATTCCAGTCCTCTCTTCTGGGAAAGGACTGAATGGTGGGAGAGGCCACTCCAGACCTGGATGGGAACAAGCTGACCTAAAAATGACAGCAATACTCTCGAGCAAGGTTGTGATTCAAACCTCTCCCTTTGTCATCTTGTCTGGCAAACCCAGTAGAAATGCATCATTGGACAGACAGAGTGAAAGCATCACCATTTGAGCAGGTGTTCTCAATGTAAACTGAAAATATGAGGTGCATGTTTGATACAATCCTCTGCTGTTCTGAGGAACATTTCAGGCAGAGTTTTGTTGTTTATATATCTGTTTCCAGTTGAGGTCTACACAGGCAGGAACAATAGCCCTGGGCTATCTCCTGCAGGGAATTAAGCCAAGCCCTAGCCCCAAGCCTTTAAGTTCAGTGGTCTCTAGATTCCTTGTTATTTTCAGTCGTTTCCTTGAAGATTCTCTGGATCAGAGAATCAGAGAGACAGAAAAGAAGGATGTCTAGATAAACAGATTATTAAATGAATTGTTTTCTAATGCAGTCAATAATTTGAGTGCAAATGCCCCCCCCCTCCCCCCCATACAACCAGATTCTTGACTATTATAGAAAGAAAAGAATGCCTACCTGAAATTCAAATCATAAGACAAGTATTTTGGTGGCCAAGACAGCTTTGAGTTTTATGTGACTATTTAACGCAGTCCTATGCTGTTCACCCCAAGCATATGCTGAATAAACTACAAAATGTTCTATAGTCAAGGCGTAAAAATGAAATCAATTCTTAGTGCTATTGCTTGTAATAGGAACCAAACTTTAGTTTCCTGAGATGAATGCCTCTCAAAAACCTAGCCAACCATGACTAGAAAACAAGGTCATTATTTCTGCCTTTCTAATTCTGATTTTGAATGGTACTATTACTTTCAAGCTACAGGAAATAAAACTTCACATTTTGTTTCTGCTATTGAATGGTTCGAAGGTACAAATTACCTCCCCTGTATATATAATGAAAAAAAATTTCTTTGGTTGAAAAAAAGACAGAGGTGAGTTTGATAGACATCTAGTTTACAGATTTTGACACAAACAATTTATTGTGCAATATAAAAAAAATGCATATACAAAATATTTTCACTCTTAAAAATGAAAATAGGATGCTTCAAGTGTAAATCCAAAATTCAGCTGGGGAGAATTTTCCCAGAAAATTTTCTATTCCAACATGGAAAAGGTATATTTTTTAAAAACAATTAATTTATAATCCTAGCATCCCATAAAATTAAAATAGAAATGTTAAACTAGAAGTCAGTCTTGATTCTTAAAGCTAAACATGACAATTCATTAAATTACTTGCGTGTGATTCAGATTTAATTTGTCACAGATGAAGTACTTCAGGCATTCATCTGACTTCAGCTTGGTAAAAGTGTGACATTTAGCACAGGTTGTCCATCTCAGCTTCTTTGCTGTTCAATAGAGTGGTAATGAAAGCATGTATAATTTTTGCAAGGAAACAGAGAACCTATTTTTTATTTCCAAACACTATAGTCTCTTATGTCAGAGGTGTCTAAGTCAGGGTCTAAATTAACACAATAGATTTTTTTTCCCTCCATTTTCTTTTCTTGGATAGCTTATGTAAATAACCAATATTGAACTCCAAGGGAGCAGGTAAAATTAAGTTTCATTTTCATGAGTATTTACACTAGTGAGATTAGGGTTTCATACATTTTCAGGTGTAACCAGCAAATAATTGCCTCGTGCTCTGAGGAAATCTACAACTTCATTGTCAGAAGCTGTAATGTTTCCAAAATACCTTTACCTTTTTTTCAGAATTGCTGCTTTGCTGTGCCCAATCTCTGTATAAAGTCATAGGGAAACCATGTTGCAGTAATGTCATACAGTTGAAATGTTCACAGGTGGCCTGGATACACTTTCAAAGCCTGCAGCAGCCAAAGGGAGCTACCAGGATCCTGTACCTCAATGCCTGAAATTGAAACTGGTGTGATTTTCAAAGCATCATTGACAAGAAAAAGATAAATATTGGATTATAGACATCAGAAAAAAATCAGAAATTACTCAGAAATAAGAATGAAGTTCACATGTACCTGCTGCTAATACAAATAAGGGAAAGAAACCATACTATGCCTATTGCTACCATTATTATTAGATCCTGAATTATGACTAGATTCTGAAGTCTTTGAATGACATTTTCCCTCTCTCTCTCTCTCTACTATTTTACTTTCAGTTTTCTCTTATTATGCTCTTGGACTTGTGCTGAAATTCCCTGGAATA
This sequence comes from Zosterops lateralis, assembly GCF_965231275.1. Lineage (NCBI taxonomy): Eukaryota > Metazoa > Chordata > Aves > Passeriformes > Zosteropidae > Zosterops > Zosterops lateralis. The sequence continues at coordinate 45,284,816 of NC_139764.1, forward strand.
GGAAGAATAAGATATCAGGAGAAAGCCCTTGCTTCCTAAGCTTGAAGAGAAGCCTCAAGGCCACATGTTTGTTTGTTAAACAACTGTTAAACATGAACATTTCATCTGAAAAGTGAACTAAACCTTCAGACCCAGATGTTTGTCCGTATCTGCTGCTCTTTAATATTAGTTTAAAATCCAAAGACTCAGCAGACCTTTTAACAAGATTTCAGTACTCCCAGCAATTGAAACCTTCCTTAACAAATTACTCCACCGAGGCAGAACTGCATTTGCCCTGTAGTGGCAGGCTCCTGACAGAATCACTGGATCAACTACGTTAGAAAAGACCCTTGAGATCATGAAATCCAACTTACAATCCCATTTCAACTAGACCATGGCATTGAGTGCCACATCCAGACTTAAATACCCCCAGGGACAGTTTCCTGTATTGTTGCTTCGCGTATCTGTCTCTCAGGTCAGCTCAGCGTCAGCTGAGCCACCCTGCTAGCTCTGATACGTCCAACAGTACCTTTGCGTGGGTTTTTGGCTCCGCAGCCCCTTTGCCTTAGCTGTCTCGGCCGTGGTTTAAAAGAGGGGACACTCCGGAGGCTCAGGGAGAAAAGGTTTTATTCGGGTGACTCAGGGGGCAGCCCCTGGTTCCAGGCCTGAGCCTCTGGGGAGTGACCCCGGGCCTCGGTTACAGGGGGTTTTTGTTCCCCCAAAATCTCAGGGGTGGATACAGGTTACAAGACCAATCACACAAAGCCAGGTGGGTAAGGTCAAAATGCAATACACAACATTAACAAATCAGGTGGATTTGGGATGTGGCCCTGTGAGACTCACCAATCCCTGTCAGACACCTCTCCTGAAGGTCTGGGGTCTGGGGGATGGTGGACATGTGGGGGAGAAGTACAATGGGATGGGGGAAAACACAATAGGACGATCGAAACCCAGGGCAGAGGATTAGAGTTGTCTTGGCAACTCTTATCAACCTCTGATAAGCACATTCCAAGACAGTAACTTTACCTGGCTAGGGTTAAAGTCCAAATCACATCAAACCTACAACTAAGAAACTTATGATACTATTCCAGCACCCCCACACTGTATCACCTCCCCAGGCAGCCCATTCCAACATCTAATCACCCTTCCTGTGAAAAACTTTTTGCAGACCCAGACTGACCTCACAACACTGATTGTCTCCCTAGGATTCTTCATTATTCTCTCACACCAGCTAGCCCACTCCCTTTTATCACACTTATCTTTATTGGCTACAGCTGTGACTCATCAGGGGGAAGGCTGTATTAGGTAATTAACAGAGCTCTTACTTATCAGGGATGAGGTCATCTGTACTCCCTTCTTCTACACCTCTGCAGAGCCCTCCTTACCTTCCAGCAGATCAACACTTCCCCCAAATTGATTTCATCAACAAACCTGCTCATGATAGGCTTAATCTCCTTGTCCAGATCCATGAATATATTAAGCAGGACTAGCCCCAACACGGATCCCTGGTGACACCACTGGTGACTGGCTGCCAACTGGACACAATCCCATTCACCACCACTCTCTGGGCCCAACCACCCAGCCCATTCTTAACCCAGCAAAGCTGTGGGCTGGCAGATTTTACAGGTGTGTGCTCTGGGGGATGGTGTCACAGTCTTTGCTGAAGTCCGGCTGGATGGTATCCCTAGCTGGTAGGGATACCGTGGCTGGATGGTACCCCTCACCTGGTCACCTGGTCATGACCAGGCAGGTCACCTGGTCATAAAAGGAGATCAGGTTGGTCAGACAGGACCTGCCAGAAAAATGTCCACAGTGACTGGGATCTGAAAGCTGAGCAACACAGGGAAGGTAGCTGCTGGGGAAACCCTTCCCTTGCTGGATCTGAGTTACTGCTCACCATGTCCCAACACAAATCCATGTAGCTCCTTTCTGAGCAGCATGCGGCGCAGCTCAAAGCAAGCCATACATATTTTGCTAAAGTAAAAGGTCTTCTGGATGATCATGGACATACATTTGTTCAACAGGGAACGCTGAACTTTCTACTGTAAATAAACGATCAATATGTTTTCAAGCACAGTGGTCATTTTTGCATAGTCCTCTCCAATTCACAGATTTCTGTGTATTGCTGTGCTTCTGCAGTGTAATTGCCATGCTTCTGACCAGGCACTGTTATCCCCAGAGCACACTGTCTTGTCCTCCCTTGCAGACAGAGCCCTGCTCTGTGGGTACTCACACAGCTTCCACATCTCTGCACTGCACAGACTTGATCTCACCTGCATCACTGGTGTCATACACCAAAATCCAAGAACAGGGATTCTCTACCACAACTGCAGCCTAATTGCAGCTCTCCCTCATTCTCTGAAACAGTTCTCAGGTCTATTCAGATTACAATCATATCCCTGCCAAGCTGAATCAGCTAATCAACCTTCAGCACAGCAATAGCTAAGGTACCAACTGCACTTCTGTATCCAGGAAGCTCTCTGTGCCTAATGCCAGCTCTAGAGAAGCACAATCTGTACTTTCATTAATTTCCTGAGTTTCTGTTGCCAACTTCCATCTCTTGGAAAAGCACAAGACAACCTTAAAATTGAATTGAAAAGGTGGGGGTTGTTTTTGTAATATATTACTGAGATATTCCTCAGTATGGAGGATGGCAGGACTGAAATTTATTTCAAATAAAAGTGTCAAGATTTTGTCAGCTGGAGAGGTCAAATATGCGGTGCACACGACTGCAAGGTCAGAGGAAGGGATGATTTTTTGGGGATGCCAGGCCTCCGATTACAGTGGGAATCGTGAGCAGTCATTCAACATATCTGAAAAATATTAAGCCTTCTAAAAGAGCACAAGCTGCTTTCTGATCTACAGCTGATGTATCTTACATTTGTTTTTTTCCCCTCTGCCAGTCAAAAGGGACTTCTCACCTGTTCCTGCTTGAGCAGAGAAAGTATCGAGCCTTCAAAACCTGTTTCTGACTGACATGGAGTGTGACACAAGGCCTGTCTCCCAGCTGTTTCTGCCCAGTTGAAGCATCCTTTGTGGAAGGCACTGGAAGAGAGGAGAAAGCTGCATGCAGGAGTCTGCTCTGCTGAGCTCTGGCACTTTATCTCAGATCACAGCCTCTATGTCACAGGAGCTGCTTCCCAAGCTTTTGGCCTCTTGACAAGTCCTTTTCTGTAATGTACACTAAATGAGTGCAGGTTTCCTGATAGTAACAGCCTTTTCTAGGAATTAGGGCTGAGGCTATCAAAGTTATAATTCTTCGCTTAGAGAAATTTGATAAGAATAATATTTTGGTCAGGTCTGGTCAGAGCTGATTTGCAATCATGAGTGCTGCAGGCAAAAATCAATTTAGATAATCTAACTTACCAGCAATGAAACTTGAGACTACGTGAAAGCTAAATCTAGTCTTGTAGACCAAAATACAAGGTTATGTGTCTATGTGCATGTCACTGTAAGTGATGTGCAAGCTGTTTTTGTTTTGTTGACTTAAATTTAACCCCTATTTAGATGTACTTTTATATTTTTGAAATAATTTAATCAAACTAAACCCAGGCCACAGCAATCTGTCTTGTACAAGGATTTCTTTTTTTTTTTTTTCTAACGCTCTTCTCCCTTTACATGTGAGAAAAAAAAATTGTGAGGAAAATTTAAAAAGTAATCTTTTAAATATTATTAGTTAAAATGTAAGTTCCAAAATTAGCTGAGTCACTTCCTTCTCTGTACATCATTCCCCCCATCTGGAAAAAAACACTGTCTTCCTCAGTGAAACATTTTGAAACCCAAGAGAAAAACCCCAAAACACTAGCATTAATGGTAGTGCTGTCAGCTCTGTTAATAATTTTGCTAAACAGCAGTTAATTCATCATACGGGATTTTTCAGAAGCACAATATTTTATCTTACTGGAGAAGCATAGAATCATAGAATAATTTGGTTTGGAAGGGACCTTTAATATACTTGAGTTCATCATCCCTGTCATGGACAGGGACATTTTTCAATATATCAGTTTGCTCAAAGCCCCATCTACCTTGGAAACTTTGGACTGGGCAACCTGTTCCAGTGCCTCATCATCCTCATAATAAAGATTTTAATCCTAATATCTAATTTAAATCCGCCATCTTTCAGTTTAAAGTCATTACCCCTTATGCTATCGCTGCATATCCCTGTAAAAATCCCTCTGCAATTCTCTTGCAGGCTCCCTTTTAGGTGCTGGAAGGTGCTCTAAAGGTCTCTCTGCAGCCTTCTCTTCTCCAGGCTGAATGATTCCAACTCTCTCAGCATGCCTCCAGAGGAGAGCTGCTCCAGCCCTCTGATCATGTTCCTAGCCCTCCTCTGGACTTGCTCCAGCAGGTCTTCAACCAGAAATGTTGCTCAGAGCCCTGTCCATCCTGACCTTGAATGGTCAGAGATGAGGAGGAGGACATACTGTGAACTGCCATCAGAACAAAATTAGGCAAAACAATGAAGTACATAAAAATACCTACTGAGTTCCATATCTTCCTTCAAAAGCTGAAATTCAGTAGCTGGCTATAAAAAAGTTAATGTTCTAGTAACAGCAGACACCCTATTGTCATGTATTTTGATGACTCAGAGAACTTTCTGCATTTGCATTCTTGTAATTTTTTGATTTTTTTTTTTTCCATTATTGCTTCTCCAAAAGGCATTCATAAGTCAGAAATTATTCCAGAATAAAGTTGGGAACTTTGAACACACCAAGTTCCTGGAAACAGGGGACTTCCAAAGCACAGAGGCCATATCAACTGGAGTTGCTGATTTTCCTTGCCAGCCCAACTGCTGTGTGGGAAATTCCGCCCAGACCTAGATCTGCAGTCAGATTTGATGCCGTGGATACATAGTTATTAATAGAAGGTAGTTGTAAAAAAAAAGTGAAAATAAACATCCACTACAATAGAAGTGATGAGTTCCTGTGGTTTAAAAGGTCACACAGATTTGGTGACCTAAGTGACGACAAAAATTCTGGGTGAAACTGGTTCAAAGTAGTGAACAAATGGCCATGGCATAATACCTGTTTGAATTCTGAACATTGTCATTAATATCTTGGGGATATCAGTCTCTGTGGTTTCTCCTGAGCTGATCTCTGGCCAGCTCTGCTCTTCAGATAACCATATAAATGAGTTACTCCTGTGGGTCCAGATCCCAGACAGAGACATGTTTGCAGCTGGAAGAAGGAGTGGACTCACATTTGGGGACCAGGAAGGATTTATTCAGGCCGTGGCCCAGGTGCAAGTGACAATTTCTGGGGCTTACCTGCCCTTAAGTACAGGGGGCGGTACCTTTGGAAATAAAGGGGAAAGACTTAGGAACAGGGGGCATTGGCAGGGCTATTTTGGGGTGAAAGGGGAGTGGGGAACCTGAAGCCTGGCTGAGTCACCAGCTTTTGCCAGAGCACTCATGCCTTAGAGTGTGTCAATGGGTCTTATCAGGGAAGATTACAGTGGACTGGGAGAGGCTATTGTAAGGGGAAACTGCAAGGGTTTGGGAAAAGAGGGTGGTAGGGATAAACCATTACAGAAACTTAATAACAAAACCATCCAGAACTTTAGAAAACCCCAAATGCACATTGCAACAAGTCTCCATTGTGGATACACTGTTTCAAACTGCTTGTGCGTATATTAACTTGTCTTTTTTATTAACTAGGCATCACAGTTCCATGTGCATGCTGCAAATGTGTCCTTGGTAAATCTAATCATTGCCATGATCTACAAATGTGCTTTCATGGTGCATGTCTGATTACAAACTGTGTGGCCATGCTGCCAGTGCTGCCCTTCCTCTGAGGAGAGGCACAATTGAAATAGTTGTAAAAGGCAACATGAGCTTGAATCCTATGGGAACAAAGATTAGGGGAGAAACTCTTCATTCTCAATTAAAAGGGAGGAATAAGAAAATTAAAAAGAAACTGAAACTTTTTTTGAGGTTTATGGTGTTATCTGTACTTATCAAGGGTCTTGCTGTTCTAGTATGATACACTAAGTAATAGCATTTCATTTCCTGCACTTGCCATTTGTCTCAAGGCAAGGGCAAGGGATTTTCCTGAGTAATAATGCCGTTGTTACAGATCAATTGGTTCTTCTGCCACAATCTTAATTTTTTTTTTTTTTTCCTTAGGACATTAGGGAGGAGAGGATGGCAGACAGAAACATTTTTGTCAATTTCATCTGTCCTTTGTAGCCTTGATAACTCTGTTCAAAGTTGAAAAAAAACAAGATATGAAAAACAGACCTTTATTTATGTAGTAAAAGTTGAGAGCATGGCAAAATTCAGTGGGTTTTTGCACAGTGAAATCACCCCTGCCTAAGACTGGTGTTTAATTTTTGCTGGTGCAATTTATTTATAAGCTGTATTAAATATTTGTAAATCTTGCTTCTGGTCTTGTGCTTCAAGGCAATAAAGAGAGAAAATATTTACTCTTCTCATGATTTACCATGAGTGTTGTTTATTTAATTTGAGAAGAGCTTCATTCCACATGTTTCAGTTGTTTTGACTTACTGCAGTAGTTTCACAGATGAAACAATTCTATTGGAGTGGTACATTTTGCTAAAATAAGTGATTGCAGACATATAATCTTAGAAGATAGTCTCAAATAGTCTGAGAAGCAGTAATTCAGATGCTTCTGAGCCTGAAGCTTTTTAAAACTGGTTAGTTAAGTGCATGTCTTTGACTTACAGAAATCCACCTCCCACACACATTCATGGGACCCCCCTCTACCTAAACATCACTCGAGCCCTCCTCACTCTCTTCTACCTCCCTCCCTCCCTTCCTGCCTAAGCACCATTCTCTGTTCTGCTATTTCTATCCTTTACACACTATCACTGCACAGTTTTAGCATTCAGAACAACACTAAAAGTGACTCAACGCTCTCTGGGGCACAGGTTATTTAGAAGAGTCCTTTTCTTACCAGCCCAGCATTTCTCCCAGTATGAAATAAACCTACTAGACAAAAAAAACAAAAAACAAAAAACAAAAAAAAAAAAAAAAAAAAAAAAAAAAAAAAAAAAAAAAAAAAAAACAAAACAACAACAAAAAAAACCCCAAAAAAACCCCCACTGGGTGATTTGGTTTATGCCACAGTATTCAGGCTCTGCTTGTGCTTGGAGGATTTTCTTGGACAGTTGTCACGCATGAGAGTCATGTCTTTCTGTGAAGTCCACTGAGAGCTTTACCCTGCTGGGCTGTGGGAAGCTGGCAGAAGCCCTGAGAGGCTATGTAGGGACAGGAACACCTGCAAATACCCTCAGAGTCCTGGCAGCAGGACTTTGCTTTGAGATTGTCTCAGAGTTAAGTACTCCTGAAAGAAGACCTCCCTCCAGAAGCTCACATCAGAAATACGGGCCCAACATCATCTGTATTTTTGAGGCTAGAACAGTACCAGCTCTGAAATAAACACAGAACCAGTCCTAGTCGCTCCTTTTCACCCCCAAAAGCAGCAACATGTAGAAAATCTCAAAAACAAAGGCTCTTTGAAGACAGTGTGACAATCCCTGCACAACATAGTCCTGCTTTGGCACTTTCTGGGCAAGGTCAGTTTTGTCAGGCCTTTGAGATGGCCATGCACACACAGGAGAGCTCAGCATTTGGGTCAATACAACTTGTGTGTCTGACCTTGGGGATGAAGGCTTAGGCAGGAGTTTGGGCTTGGAGCCCTGGCTTGGGTCCACCTATCCTGCAAACATGTAACAGTTTCAATGAATGAAAATCCAGGGGGGCACGTTCTGGTATTTTTCTGTCTTGACATACCAGGAAAAAATTTGTCCAATTAAAAATGCTGCTATGACTTTTTCATAGACCACGGCATCCTGTGAGACTAGAAAAATTAGAAAAAATTAGAAAAAACAGAAGTCTCCTCAAAGATTAGGTCAACCAGAAAGACCAAAAGTTCTTTTCTCTGCTTATTTGCAGTGATTCAACTAGAAATGTATCAAATGGCAGGAAAATACAATAAGGTGAGGATGATGTTTTTCATGAAACTCTGTTAGTAGTAAGTTTGTAGCTAATACTGTAGGTGGTCTTTGCTTTATTGCCTTGAGTCTTTTTCATTCACTCTCTCCATGTATACATGCCTGGAAACATGCCTTTGAAGCCATACTCAATGCATCTGCCAGATAAGACCAATATCTGCCCTAGGCTTACATGGCACTATGTATTTTTCTTGAGGGGCCTAAATACCCACCTCTCTTAATGAAACAAGAAGAACTTTGCTAAAAGATAATAGCCCACAAATGTGAATGAAAGTTAAATGTTCTAACACCTGCAATTTCTTAGTCATGAAAAGCTTAAATTTGATTTAGCTCAGAAAACAAATTAGAACTTACCCTTCTAAAAGGCAAGTAGGAACATCTGCAAAACAGTGGAATGCTGTATGGAAGCCACAGGGATAAAGCAACTGCACCATACCTCACAGCAGCAATAAGTGATAAAGCACATCATTCACTCTGAAAAAACATTTTTGAGTGTCTGCCTTACTCTCATTATTCCCTTCTTTCAGAACAAGGAGAAGCACATAGTAAAGGTAATTTCCATCCACCATGAAAACAGAAGATTAAGGTAATTTACTTTTGCCCACATTCTGTTTGTTACCTGTCAATGGATATGACTGCTGAAACAAACCATCATAAGAAATGCTCTAGGAGATCTAGGAGAAAGACAGCAGATAAAGCTACTCACAAATATCTTTTAAACTTATAAAAACACATTCTCAATCAGATTTGGTTCACAATTAAGACAGAAAAAAAGAAGAAAAATAGCATAGAGTTTTTTAGGAGAAAGAAATGATGGAGGGAATATGATCTAATTGGACTTCAATATTATAGAAGTACTGGAAGGTAATGAACTTTGAGGTCTTACTCTCTCATCCCCCCTTCCTTATATTTCCTAGTAAAAGAGTATGAAGACAATGAAGAGTTTGAACCCACATCATATGATAATATATTGCCCTCAAAGAAAAAGAACAACCTACTCCTTTTTTTTCAGAATGCATGAACATTAATTTCTATCATTAGCTGTGCTTCTGGTATTATGGATCTCAATGCCACCTTGAAAGGCAGTTATTCACTTAGATCCACAAACTAGCTGTTCCCCTGGTTCTATGTGAACACTTGATGACCACTCTCAAAATCTGTCTAAGTCAAATAAACAAGGTGTCTCCCGTATTGATCTTTGGCACAAAATTGGAAATAGAGCTGCTGTTATATCTTGACCATAATAAAATTAACCTCTATCTTGTCTTATTTCTCTAATTGATTGGGATGGAATAAATGATTGGATTGGTCATGGTAAAAACAGCAGCCTGGCTTCAGATATTTCTTGCCTTTGAAACCAAACTCCTCTGCTTATTATGCCTATTATGCTTTATGCTAATTACATAGAGATGTTGCTCAAAGTATCCCAAAGTTATTAGTTTCAGTAAATATGGTTTACACTTTTTTCCTGACTCTTGAAAGTTCCTACTATAGCACACTTGTCCATATTCCCATCTTTTACACCAATCTAAGAAAACGAAAGATTTCAATCTCTGTCCTAAGTCAAAGAAAAACTGCTCTCCTTTGTTGTGAGCATCCATCTGCTTTGAAAAATAACTCTTGTAACTTGGACATTATTTTCCTTTGCCCATAGATACGTTAATTTTTTAAAGAAAGTTCTTCAAACACATCAGCAAATCATGACTACTTGAATAGGAGCAGAATTACTTCTCAGTTCTGCAGTAACTAGGTAGTTCATTTCCAGTTTCTCCTGGTCAGATATAATTTTTGACTTCTCCATTAGTCATAAAAGTAGTGCTTTTAACAAATACCTAAACTAATCAACTAGTCTCTTCCTGCAAGACACACTCTCTTCTGTCTCACCTACTCCTTTTACTCCATGTGGCAGTGGCAAATTCCTACAAGCTTCTTAGAGCACAAGGCTGGTGAATGAGATGATTCTAAATTATCATATTATCCTGATCATACATTTTTTCTTAAATTCTTGAAGGGTGAAGCAATACCAGAGATATCATCTTTTTACCTCTTTGGTCTTCTATCTGTGTGTATGTTCTTTCCTTCTGTTTTGTTTCTTACTCATATTTTTCTCCTGGTTTGAAAATGTACTTGTAAGTATTTGGAAGAACTATGGACCAAATAGTTTACAGTTAGATCAGAGTTTTACCTTTGTAGTTGCTTTCCTTTCTCCATAAAATCATATCAGTTCTTCAACTACCCATTAATCAGATCCAGGAGTAGAGTAGGATTACCTTCAACCCTTGAACATGGTTCAGAGATGAGGATTACTGAACAATACTCCAAATTCAGGAAAGAATAAAATATCCAAACAAAGAACAGATGATGGGGTATTAAGAAATAAATATTTGGGTAAACAACTCTTAATATCAACTAAACTTTAATTTCAATATTGTGTGTAAAACAAGAAATTATGTTCTTACAGCAGTAACTTTACATCAAGAGCATAGTGTCTGATCATCTTACTCTGACCAGTTTCACATTCACTTCAGCACACATAGATTAGCTGTGGGTGACTGATCTGTCTTGCTGGTTAAATCCATCAGGGTGGAGATTTTGTGGCTAACCATTGTGGTGGCTTTGTTTCTCAAAAACAGTATAATGCAGAGGAAATTCTCTCTCATGTAATAACCATATTTAGTCCAGAGCTACAGCTCTGTGTATGTTGCTTAAACAATTGTGAATTAAATAAAGTGAATTCCCCGAGAGAAATATACAACAGAAAGTGAAATTCAACATAAAGAGAAACATATTTAGTTTATGCTTCGAAAATTATTTGGCAGCTTCTTAATATTTTGTTTAATATTGGTAACATTTTCTCCCAATGTGGTTTAATATGTGAAGCTCACAATAAAGCAAAGAGGTACAAAAATGCAGAGGTAAGGATCTAAGGCTATGTCAGAGGATGATAAATACATATTGTGCCAAAAGGGGTCATTCCTCCCTGTCCTCTGTGCAGAGGGAGTACACATACATAAATCTTAGGTTTCTTTAAAAATCTATACTGCCTTTAAAAGCTTTAGTGAAGGGGACTATATAACCCATTTACCTGACAGATTTCCATGCTAACAAGAATTTATGCCTTTAGAAAATTTTCCTAATATCTGACCTCCAATTCTATCTTTAGGGAAAAGGAGAATGTAGTCTTCCTTATAAAAGACTTGTATATTTTGAAAAATAGTCATCAATCTTCCTTTTTTTAGATTAAGTAAAGATAAATTAAAACATTCCAATATTCTGTTACTTTCCTCTTGACAAAATACTAGGGTAAAGAAATTTATCTGAAACCCAACACAAAGTGCCAGTTTAGACATAATCAGAATTTAGCAAAGAGATAAAATATTGACCTGCATTTTGTAGGAAATATTTTTTTAGTATATCATATCACAAGACTTGCCTTATTTAACATACAACCATATTGTAGATCATTGTTAACCTGTTGTCCTACATAACTCCCACACTTTTCTTATTAAACTGCTGCCTAGTCAGGTTTTTGAATTTTGCATTTAGGCGTCTGATTTCTCCTTCTGGCTGCAATGATTCACATTCACCTTTTCTGAATTTCATTCCCTTGATTTTGAGCCATTTTCAAGCTTAAAAAGAATAAACCCCCCCTCAATCCTTGCCACTAGATTGCTACCCTTCCTAGGCTGGTATAATTTGCAAATTTGGTAAATATAATTGTTAACCATCTCCCATGCTTTCAGTGAAAAGATTAAAGAGAACCTGAGTCTGGGCAGACAAAATTTGTATCATGCAAGCATGAGAGTGTGAACAGCTACTGATAGCTGTTCACTAAATGTATATTTTAACTGCTTCTGGTTTAGAGCACATTGCTCTTATCCCTATCCCATTTCTTTAGCCTGTTTATGAAAACTGCAGGCAGACACTAGGATCAACTTTTTTCTCCTAATATATCCTACAGAAAACAAAAATAGTTTGCTTTGGCTTGATTTGGACTCAAAAGCTTCATAGTAGGCAGTTGTTTTATTTTGTTACTTCATCATCTCAGCATTTACAAATTGATTATTTAACAATTTCTTTCAGCAATTTTCTGACTAATCTAAGATGACTGACTACGAATTCCTCTGGTTTTTCCATATTTTTCTATTACAAAGGGGACTATCTTCCCTTTGGTCTTCATGGTTTTCCAGAGTAGTTAGCTGTTTACTCTGCTCAGTTTTGAATAGTCCTTTATGCAGCTCAGGGTGAATTTTTGAGGTGTTGCTGACATTCATTGATCTCCTTCACCTAAATACTGTTCTTGGCCTACTTACATGTCTGTCTGTCTTTGGGAGAATATATCATTATTGCCTTTAATGTCCTAGATTTCTTTCCCAAAATTGATTACCATCCTGAGTTGCCATTTTGATTATTAAAGATACCCCACAAGATCTACTCCTTTTAAAATATCTCTCTTTTAATCATATAACGTGGGCCACTTCCTACAAGTCTTTAAATACCCCTAGGCTGTATTGACACTGTTTTGAGAGGAATGCTTCCTATGCCTTGTGTGGTCTTCTCCACAGCCATTCTGTCACATCCAGTAGCATTCTCCACCTTCATTAAAAAAAAGAAAAAAATCGCATTATATTCTGTTTAGAGGAATTGGTTGATGAAGATTGCTTAGAAGAATGGTTGATCTTACTTATAATTTGGCTGATTGCTCTGTTTATCATAGTTTTTATGACTTTCAAATGTTATTATGCTGTCATTCTACTATGTTCAATCCCACTTAGTCACACTTGGCTTAGCTCTATTATCTTATTTGATGCCTATGACTCTAAATCTTCACTGGCATGATCACAGTATATCAATTTTCAAATTATCACATTAATATCTCCCCTTCTGCAGATTTCCTTAAAGAAAATAACGGACTGTAATCAAGAGTCTAAATGTTTTTGTGCAGCTGCAGAGTCATCTGTCTGCCACAAGCTTTTTATTACAAACCTAGGAGAAGCAAACTAAAATATCTGCTTTACAAAGGGGTTTTTTCATGTATAGTTGTTTCAATCTGAAAAATAACTATGTGAAGCTAAGCTACTCATGCCAATCATAGAATACTGCCTCAAAAATGGTACCGGAAATATAAATAAAACCACTGCAAATACCCTGGTAAGAAAGTAAAACATATTGAAAATTGCTTTTATAAATTTTATTCAAAAAGTATTTATCTGTTAAATTTCACCCTTGAATCACTATCTCTACCATCCAATCTGATATTAGAAGAGGGCATTTTTTATATTGTTGATGTCCTGAAAATTTATCATATAGTCACAGCTCAGAGGAGATTGGGTTCTTTTTTAGCTTCCAAAACATGGTTGGTGATATGTTTCTAAGTGATTAATCGGACAGACATCACATCTACAACTTTAAAAATCGGTATCTTCATAGATTCTTGTGTTTATGAAAATATTTTTTATTATGAGTCACATTTCTATAAATGCTTATAATCTTTTAAAAAATGTTTTTATTGTTTAAATAACCACAGAGGAAACACTGTGCAAAAGTAAGGTATTCTTCCAAACCTCATTCTAATATATGACTAATTTTTCAGAAGAATAGAAGAGAAAAAGAGAGACATTAATTTGCAAGAGACCATGATGCAGATACAGGACCCAAGGAGGCAGTTACCAGTAAGGTTCACATAGAGGGGTTCACTGTGCTACAAAAAAACAAATTTTATATGCAAAGTTGGACATAAACATTTCAAAATCAGTCTTACAATACCAAGATCTCTTTTAAGACTTTTAAGACACCTACTCAACACAAACAGCGGGAAAATGCTTACGTCTTGTCCAGCCCATTTTCTCAGTGTCAGGTTGTTAATACACTGCATGGGAGTCTCGTAACTGATCCATTAAATTCTTGCCTTTGTACAGTGACAGACACATCCTGTGTTTTTTCCGTTCTTCATTTTCCACCATTTCGTGTGATGGAATAGTTTTAAACAATATTTTCCTGTGCATGACATGCAGAAGAGTGATTTGGTTTATGTTATGACCTCCCATGGATCAGAGCTACATGGAGTTTCTGCAATTTATTAATCAGCTGTGAATTTTGTAGGAAATGTAGGAACACAACACCACAGTTTTGAAAAGTTCCATGTACTCTCAAAATTTCTGCATTCAATACTGAGGACTAACTTCACATGAGCCTGTTTTTAAAATGTCTTCTAAATGACACCTTCCATTAAACATTCCAAAGGACTTCTAGTTTGATAATTCAGATCAGATTCTGAATGCCAGCCAGGTTTAATATTACTTATTTTACCTGGCTTGATTCCTAGGACTAAGTTCACAGTGTCCTTTGGTCTTGTTAGTTTTTCAAATAAGCATATACCCTCCACCAATGATATTCTTGTTTCTTAAAGGACATTACTTTCATGATACCTGTAAGTCTTAACTGTTCTTGGTATAGACTCAAATATAATTTTATGTATCATTATTTAAAATTTGATACACTGTTGGTGTTAAAAAACTGAATCATGAAGCCAATTGATTATTATGCTAAGAAAACAGATCCTCCCATATTTCTGGATTTCTCCTACCAGATCTGTCTCATTATTGTGTGCCAGAAATTACATTTTTCCCTACCTTTCACCTTTATACTGCTCCTTGATTCTCAGTTTATAGCAATGCAAATTTATTACTTATCTTCCTTAGAATGAGAAAGCTTCAAGTCCTTCTAAGCTAGATTAAAACAAGAAGAGATGTGGGAAATGAGCCAAACTGAATAGGCTGTTATCAAAATCTTCACCATGAAAAACATGCTCTTTTTTTCAGCATTGGCTTATATTAGCTATATCTTTTTACATTATCCATTTAATCCGTATTTATATGATCTATGTACCTGTCAGTTGTTAAACCTATCATTTACTAAATTGCAGTTTTTTGGTGCTTTTGTGGGTTTTTTTGTGTGGGTTTTTTTGTTGTGTTGTTGTTGTTGTTGTTGTTGTTGTTGTTGTTGTTGTTGTTTTTTCCCCAAGAATTTGTGTTCTGGTTAAAGGTCTTTCCCCCTAAAATACCTGTGGTAAAAATATTTCTTCTGAACAGTTTCGATATAGCTTCTGCTGATTCTCATACCGCACGATTAGAGGTATAAGGTTTTCTGTAAGCATCTCAGATTTAAGAAATGTTCATCTTCTCCTAGTGGTTACTTGCCTTATATATGATTTCATAATTTTCTTAGATCTGCTCTCTCTGTTTCTTCTGAGAGAGTCCTTACATTCTCTCATCCTGAAAATCTAGTCAAACTGGGATCTTTCATCTCTATATTGTGAATATACACATGCAAAGAAGCTTAAAAAAAGACTCTGACTACATCACAGGGCTATAACACTTTGCAGGAACTTAATAAGAGACTGAGTGACTTCATGTTCTCCAGGGAAGGGGTTTGGAGAAAGACACTGAAGAAAGCCAGGTGTCTGGCTCCAACAGGTGTCTGCCTCCATTACTGATGTATATGAGAGTTCATCTAAACAGAACCAGAAGTGGTTTTCCCAAATATCTTTGACATTTAAATCCTCCTTGGCTCAGTTCAGACCTCTTCTCTAAATGTCTGTGATACTTATGGCCTCTCTCACATGTATTGTATCTCAGCCTTTGAACAGTGCTGTCAGCCTTCGGACAACTGCTTTTGTTTCAAACTGCAGGAAAACCAGTAAATTTTAGGTCATCTCCACTATGCTTGCATGAGATGAGTCACAAGAGGGAAACTGAATCTTCGTCTGTCTTAACCCTGGCTACCACCAGTCTTCATTACATAAACAAATTATGACATTTATTTCTTCTGTTCTTCCACTTCTTATTTTAAAATACTCCATGAAAATATTCAGTTGTAAAATACTCCATAAAACTTGTCAGTTCTTATTTTTCTGCTCCAACAATCAGATTATGGGAGTGAAGTGTACAGAAATATAAGAAAGTAGTGTGTAGTAAAGTTGAATAAATGGGATGATTTGAATGCTGTTTCAGTAATTCATGCTTGTACTTTCCTGTCAAATATTGTCAGGTAATAACAATTCAGACTTTTTTCATTACAGGAGATGTTGAAGTGAACACTGAGAGACAAAGGACTTACCCTAAAAACTGACAGCTTCTATTACCATACAATGGAAAAACCTTTTTCATGGTAAATGTACCTATTTATCTGGTTTGTCTAGTTACAAAAACAAAAATATGACTAAAGAGAGCCAATATAGAGCCTGAATTCAGTTGTTCTGATCTGTCCCATACAACAGATTACAGAGATGCACAATTTTACAGCTTGAAATCAAAAAAAATCTGAAAACCAACAATATGTGTAGTAACATGTTTGCTAATAGACAGACAAAATGCTTTCTCTGTAATGTATAGTCTATGTAATCTTGTCAGGTTTCTCATGTTCTTGCCTGTTTGAGGTACCACCAAAATTTGAACATATGACCTGTTTACATTTTGTCTTCAGTGAAGAGTGCATTATGCACTGTTATTTACAAAACAGAGTTACCAAGTGGCGTTATTATAGAAACTAGTTTACATACATAGAATTTCATAACAAAGTTCTGGGAAATGACTGAAGGCAAAATGGTAACCTATGCCTTTATCGTCTTCTCTGACCTCTCACTTTTTATAGCACATGAATAAATCATGGTTTAAAACATGGGGTTTTTTTCCTATTTTCCCTTTATTTCTCTTTCTTTCATTTCAATTTATGCCTGCCTCTTTTAGATGATGACAGTTTTATTGTGGAAGAATTTATTTTTCCATCCACAGGATAGATCATTGACTCATCTGCTGTCTGTACTGTATTAAACTGTGTGCTAGCCTGAATGCTTAAGGACACTCCTTGTTTAGTCACTGTCCTATGCTGTGTGACAAGTTGGCCCCTCTGACACACTCATTACCCAAGACTTTCTTATACTGCCATGTATTTGCCTGCCTTAGAGTTTTAGAAGGTTTTTTGGGACCTAGACTTGTATGTGTGTGCTGCTATTCATTTGTGTGGAAGACAGCTGTGGGGGAAGAGCAGAAACAGATCCATCAGTGTTTGTCTGTCTTCACTGCCCTTACACCTCTGGGCCATTTCTCCTTCCTCAAACTACTCTCCTTCATGTGCTTGTGGCAGTAGGGCACAAATTGCACTTGAAGACTGGTATGTACTGGATTTCCATCAAGTCTTGTCAATATTCCTTTTTTACTCTACACTTGTTGTGCTCACATCCTCAAGGGTGTAACACTTAATATAGGATCTCAGGATAAGAGATTGTGTTGAGAGGCCTTTTCTCCACATTTGCTCACCTGGGCTGTCAACATGGGGTAGAAACTTTCTGATGGGCTGGAGAAATAGTGGCATGCATGCCACATGTACAGCCAGGGGTGTTCCCTTCAAGGTCAAGGGTCCAGCTCCCACTCCCAGGAAAATGTCACGCCAAAGAAGAGGTCCTGGAAAGGCTGTGGGAAGAAAGCCCCCAGTGTTAAATCATTTTCTTCTCAGCCACACTGCATCTCTGTAAATCTAGTCTTTAATTAGAAATCTAGGCTCTAGAGGAATTCCCAGAGAGTTAATGAGAAAGAAATTAAGAAATCAAATGTCAGGGTCTTGTAATTCAGCTGCTTCAGAGAGGCAGAAGCAATACTTCCCAACTGGAGTTTTACACCTGAAACATTGTTCAGGAGTGGTCTTCAGATCCTATTTATGCAGCACAGCCTGAGGAACTGGCTATGTATGGTAAGCAATCTTTTCTGTGGTTAACACACTCAGCCAGAATGCACAAAAAAAGGATTAATTTCTTCGTCTCACTAAAGGGAGTAAAAACTCTTCCACTCTAATTGAAATAATTTAATTGGGCCATGAAGAAAGAACAAAAGGCCTGCACATGGGTTAGAGCACTTATGTAGGTGTCAGAACATGTTTAAATATTTCATAACAATTACCCACTGAAGGTGAGTGTCAGTTTTCCCCAACGAATGCCCTTGTCTTTTTCTGTGAGCAGCCTCCCACACCTTCTGAATCTAGCTGGCTAGATATGTTAGAGACAAAGGAATTAATGTGATAAGCATCTGCAGAAGTGGGTTTACTGAAGGGCTATAGTTGTTCAATAGACTTGCAGACTCACTTCCATGACTTCTTCCTCATTGATCACCTTAAATATGTGGCAGAAACTGTCTTTCAGTAATTCCTTTTTGTTTTTCTACTTCTCTTAGGGAGAAAAGAAGCTACATAACAGAAGCTACGAGCATATCCTTGTATTCACACATTCGAGAATATATAGGTGAAAACAGATATAAGAGAAAATTCATAGTGCTGACTTTGGCAACAACATAAATCATACATGTACTATTGGAAATATCCATAACTTATCTGAGTCTGAGGTACTTCCTTAAACAATGTTGAAACCCTAAGATTGAACCTAATAGATTGATGCAGATGTTAGCAATTTTTGGCAATTGATGCATAATCTTGCAAATCTTGTCCTTCCATGATTTAAGGAGTCTTTTTATTTCACTGGTTGTTTGCAGAGGGCTAGGGCTCTAAAAAAGAGATTGGAGATGGAGAGGGAGAACTGTTAATTTCACAGAAACTTGTGTTCACCCTGATGCAGAAAGCGAGAAGAGAAAAGCTGGGATGGGAAAGCCATAAGCACCTTGAATAAGAGGAATTATCATATAATTAACAATGGAAAACGTGCATTTTACTTTGACAGAGACCTCAAAAAATTGCACTGAAATTAGAACTGGGCAACTGTGTGGCCCTGTGGCAAGGCTGAATTTTTACAATACTGGCAACTGTCCTTTCAGTTACTCTGACAGTCATGTTTTTTCTCTAAAACCGTAAACTTTTGTTTCTCAGTTAATTGACATCTAGAAGTAGCACTCTATTATTGACTGAGAATGAATGATCATTTCCCCAGCAAAGCCTTATTGTATTGGCATAACTGTTTCTGTCCTGGTCTATGTTCATCTTGAACTTATCTCCTGCTTTTTCTACATCCAATTATTTTCTTATCCATTATATTGGCTGTGGACACGAGAGGCAATGGAAAGGAAGGGCTCTGGAAAATTATTAATCTTATTTTTTTCCTTTTTTCAACTTACTGAAAGCAAAAATTAGTGGAATAAAAAAAGCTCAGTAACAGCAGCAATACAATAACAAAAGCATAGAAAGAGAGAAGATGCTTTATGCACAAAAGGTGTTTACCACCTCAGTGTAGTCCTGCATGACCGATGGGACAAAGACATGTTGGCAGACTCTCCCTGTAGGCTGTGGTCCCCTGGGTCAAAGACAGGGGGAGGCTGTTCCCTGCTGCTGCCTCCTCTCATCCCTGAGCCCAAGACAACGGAAAACAATGATGACAGACAAGACCCTGAAATCTGGGGGGTGTGTGTCACACTTTGCCACTGCTCTGCTGAGCTGGGGCTTGGGTCCTTTTGGTTTTAATCTCTGCTGTCACTCTGGATGCTGGACTCCATTCCATGTGGCTGCTACCAGCACCACCTCTTTGCCTGCTCAGCCCTGCTCCACTCAGCTCTGTTCAGCTCTGCTTGGCTCCCTTCAGCTCAGCTGGACTGGGGTTCTCCCCTGCCTCTCTGTTCCCTGTGGTATCCTCTTACTCCATCACTGTCCTTCACCACCATGTCAATTCCGTGTTTCTCTGCTTTTCAGCACCACATCTTGGAGCCACAGCTCAGACAAATGGGTAAGGGAGCGATGGTGATGGCAGAGGGTGGGGTCGGTAGGGCTGATCCTGACAACCTTCCTACTGGAGAGAGAGAGAGAGAGAGCAAAAATGGAACATTTTCAGGGGTGTGATCACATTTTCTTCCCCAAAAAAGTGCATGATGATGTGCATGGTATAAAAGAGCAAATTAGCCATACCCAGACAGTGCTAAGCTTCATCCCCTCTGCAGCCAGGACACACTGCAGATGTACAGACTCCTAGTTACTGCCTCCAGCTGAATTCCCTCTTGTTTTGCATTGCTCTCAGTTTCCTAACACTCAACTAAATAGCACCATTAACCCAGAGTATTTTAATTCCAGACACGAAAATGTAGAGGGGGGTGCATTTAGTCCAGCATTTCCCCTTAAATGGTACTTTTCAAGGGAACAGTATTTAAGGAAAATAATAACATAATGCACAACACGGTACTTACATACCATATTTTAATAAATTTGGAACACAAAGCTACAAGAGTAGAAGGAAAAGGTTTTAGTTGCTTCCATTACTATTAACAGTGTACTATTATTTACCAAGGAAAGGTGGCCAAGCTCAGTCCTGTGCTTGATGAGTAATTGTTCTGTAATTGTTGTGTTAGATATTTTACTTCACATAACTGGTGTTAAGTAATACTTGCTCAGTTGCAAGTATTACATTCTTTTTCTTCAGACAATTACAAAGATTTGAGAAAACTGGGAGATAAAAATCACATGCAGCAATGTTTGATCATTAACACACAGTCCAAGGGCCATGATCTGATTTTGATCCTGACATTGGCTTGTTTGACCTCCTTTTGTTCACTTCCTGACCTGTGAAACTGAGATAACATTTTACTTACATATTAAGATCCTTAGATATAAACCACTGAATAGTATAAAAAAGAACACTGTTACATGCAATATGTATTTGCAATATTCTATTTAAATTTTTTTCCCATATGCAAAAAATATAGAAAAAATATGGACTTTTTTTAAACAGACTATAAATTATCATGTACATTCACAGTCATATACATTCAAATGAGAGTAACTTTGGAAGCTGGAAAAGAGGCTCACTCATTTTTGCTTGAACTGAAAAAGAGATTTTACAACAACAATGATAACTGAATCACAGATTTGAAAACTGCCACAATTTTCATTTAATATATATAAATATTTTTTTTCATGGTTATGAGCCATTTCTCAGGGGGGGTTATATATAAATTCTATAGCAAAACCATTCCTGGAGGGACCTTTCCTATTAGCTGTCTCTGAGTGTTAAATGAACTCTGTAGCTTAGCAGGGAACTTTTATATTAGTCTGATGTGCTAAATGCTCCTATTTTTCTGTGAAGCGTGTGTCTATTTTTTTGGCAGCATAGTAAATCATTAAGAAAGACACAGTTTACAATGATGTGTAAAACAAACAAAAAACCATAAATGGTGGCTGTACCATCTTTGAACAACTAAATAGGACACCAAATCCCACTGATGACTGGGGTCTCAGATTTTGACTTTGTCCCACTCTCCCTGCTCTCTTAGAGGGAAGAGATTGCAGCCTGTATGGAGCAGAGATTCTGCTGCTCCCTGAGTTGCAGCCATCAGGAACCAGGTAGGGACAAATACTGGCACTGTACCCAGCCATAATTACACTGGCTTTGCCAGAAGTAGTGCAGGAAATAGCCGTTAGACCTATTTCAGACACATCAGAGGGGACTGCAAAAAAAAAAAGGCAAAGCCAGATGTCAACCATGAGGCAATTGCCTTGTGGTCTGGCTTGATCCGGGCTTGATTCTTGACAGAATCAGGATAACCAAGCCTGGCGAGAAAAAGGGCCTGGGGTGAGGTTCTCCTTGATCAGCTCTGTGTTCAAGGTCTTCTTTAGTCTTCTTCAGTGAAGTTATCTGATTTATGAAATGGCAGCGAAAACCTTATCACTGCTACAATGTGTTAGTCTGAATGGAAGCAGCTTCCTGCATTCATTTCATGCTTTATTTTGGATAATTTATGTGGTGAAGGAAGCATTAGGCACTCTAATGTAAGAAATTGATTTGTTAATTCTGGTCTTGCTGAGACCTATAAACAGACCACACACTGAACTGCAAAACATGATCATGTTGGATGATCTGATAGGTCATAAGAATCTGTAATACAAAATTACACTCATGCCTGCCAGTGTGGTATGAATTTTTTCTTACATTTTATAAAGTTTAGAAAAATGAGAATTAGCATTTCAAAACACTATTCAAATTGACAGAGATTTTTTAATACAGATAGCATTGCTTGTCCTCCAAAACTGTGGTAGGTTCTCTTGTCTGAAATATAATTCAACTTTTTAGGTTGGTTTACTGTTGACACCTCCTAGTTTTGCTTCTGATTTCAAACTCAGCTCAAACATGCAACTAGAAAACTTGGAACTTAAAGATCCTTCTCATTGCATGTCACTCCAAGGATTCTTTTGGCAGGAGAAGAATATAGGCTGCAAAAATCCAATGAGTCTTAGGAATGCGATAGTGCTTCTTCAGATGTGACTGGGATGCAGGAAGGAGGTTTAGGAGACAGATCTTTAGTTGCAGCTGAGGAGTTCTTGGAGAAAACCCAAAGATCACAAGAGAGACAGGCTCATGATTGCATATATTCAGGTGACAGCTCTCAATATCCCTCCGTAGGTAGAAATCTTACCTAGAGAGGGTATAATAATGCTGACAGATTCTGTGTTAGTGGAAATCCATCAATTAGACATCTTCAGAGTCTTTAGCTCACCCGAGGTTAACAAATTGAGCACAAATCTGTTCTTTGCCTTCAGGAAAATCAATATTTGATTGTTCAAAAAGTTATAATCTTCCATGAACTCTGTATTTTTGCTGATTTTTAGAAAGATCTCTTAGGAAAATATCACCAGAGGTAAAGGAAGAATACATGTCTGTAACTAAGAACTTTTATTTATATGTATGAATATAGAGAAATTTTACACCAATGTGAGAGAACATTTTACCTTCCTTTTTCCTCATCTCCTTTTGGCTTTCCTTTCACCACACAATGGTCCTGGCATTTTGGAAGCCCTTTCAGTTGTTGACTGGAGTAAAACATTTGATGCTATTAATGTTAGATTCCTGAAACAAAATATGAAAAACAAGAGAATTATTATGTCTTTGCATTTTTATTTCCTCATTTGTAAGACTTGACTTGCAGCTTATTTCAAGCATTTCATTTCAGTTTTGAAATGATAAAATATGAGCAAAACGTTTAATGGAGCATGGAGTGCCTTTGCATATGAAGCATCCTCAGATCTTTTTTTGTGATCTAGATTGCTCAAATGATGCTTTCTCTAATATAAACAAAGCCTGAAAGTGGAAGCTGTTTAGAGTGTTGAAATATTCTGCAGTTTGCTTTCTTCATTCTTGAATACTCTGAGGAGAGGGAGGGCAAAGGAAGTTCAAATCATCTGTCAGAACACTGATTTCATGGCTCTGACACATTTTTATGTGTACAATACCCACAGAATTTTTTCTTTTGATAATCTTCTGCCCTCTCAATATTTCTTTGCCTGCAGTACCTTCTAGCTGGTTTCATTTTATCTTAATACTCTGGGCAGAGAATGAGGTCTAATTCTTGAAAGGCCAGATAACAACATCATTTAATACAAGGCTGCAAGTCCACAGCAGACTGCAGCACAAGGCTGTTGGCTCTTGGAGAGCTGGCAGCAATCACAAGGCGATGGTAAAGGGGTCAGGATTCACTTATTTTGTTGCCAATATGTCATGAGTGATAACTACAAGGCCTGAGTGGGCATGCACAGCATATGTGCTTGTCTCATGGGCCTCATACAATGGCTGACACTGCTCAACTCCTCAGACACAATAAATCAGAGCAAAGCTCATTTTACATGTGGAGGTCATGAACAGAATAACTCTGAATAGTTTCCATTAAAATAGTGCCAGGAGGAGAAAAATTGAGGACCTTATGCCCCTCTTAGAGAATATTTCACTTGTCAGATATGTGAGTAATATGGCAGTGTGATGGGTAGTTAAAATGAGCTTTTCTTTACTGAGAGATGAGAATTGATCATTGGAGAATTAGAAGCAGTAACTGCTTTGAGATAAAGGAGTTATGTATAGTGAGATGGTTGGTCCATTATAGAGAAAGTGCATTAGGAAAAAAGTGGAGGCAAATAGCGTAAAATAAGGTGGTAGTAGGAGCAATCCTGGATAATAAAGAAAGAGAAGGGAAAAATGCAATGGGATAGAAAAAAATGGAGATTGGAGATTAATTAGTTTAAAAAAAGTGGTAGATAATCTAACTATTGAACTTTTTTTCTTCAGATCTGACTACATACAGGACCCTAAATCTTCCTTTTTCATCAATATGTGGTACTTCCAAATAACTAATCATGTTTGCCTTGCCTATGTTAGTTGAGATAAATTAGATTGATTTCATATATCCCATACTGTGCTTTCTTTGATCCTATCAGCTTAAAAGTAACTTTGTAAAAGCATAAATATTACTTAGGGAGCATTTTATCTCTGCCAGCCTGGTCTTCCTGAAGAATTTCTACCATTGATCTCAGGGGGAAAAAATTAAAATAAATAAAACCAAATGCAGTTTTCAGCTGTTGCTAGAAGTGTTTGAGGAACTTGCTGCATGAATAATCTGAAGAAAAGCAAATGAAAATTCATGAGATCACTCATGCTTTCCTAGAGGAATGAAGCAAAATAAAGAAAAGCTAAAAACACTGTGTTGTGGAGGTTTAAGATGTAAGTATAGAGGTTTAACACTAATAAAGTGGTTACCCAAAAGAAAGAAAAAGGAGTTATACCTTCCAAAATACCAAAAAATTAATGACCTTACCCCTGACTTAGGACTAATGCTCAGCTGTGGCACAGAAATATCTAACACAAGTATAGCTGTTTAGAATTTTATGAAATGAAAATTCCATCAACGAAAAAAGGCAAAGAAAAACCAGTTTAGAAACTACATCAAAATACTAATGAAGAGAATTTTGTCATTGTTTTTGCTTCTCTTTGATTTCATGTTCCTGCAATGAAAAATCCTGAGGGTTTAAAAGTAGTGTTTTTTAGAAAACTATGTGCACAAAGGTCAGGTGTTCATTATTGTGAGTTATTTCAATCTAGAAAAAGCATAAGAAATGAGAGAGTGTGCAATTTCCACAATATATAGTGTCTGTACTTCAGAAAGCCTATAAAGAGTGTATAAATCACACACACATCTAGTCTTTTTTGAATTTATAGTAGTTAATAACACTGCAGGAAAATGACATATAAATTAAATACATATTCATATACAATAAAAAAAAAACGTATTGTTGTTTGAGCAGGAAAAATTTGAGCTTCACAAGAGGCACCACTTTAATCACCTCTTCAGTTTCTCCAATGGTGCATGCAGCATGAGGAACAAACAAGAGGAGCTTGAGACTTCATCCCAGTCCCAGAGATTTAACATTTTGACTGCTTAAGTTTTTAACTCTTATATTTTTCACATTCTGTACTTCATTAGTGTATAACTCTGAACTCTGTGTAGAGTGTTAGTAAGCTCTCATCACATTTTGGTCAGTCAAAACAATCCTTAGAGGCCTGAGAACCAAAGACACTCTCACAGCCTCAGGACCTGAGATCACAGCCTCAGGCCCTGAAAAGTATAAACGAAAGTGAATTGGGTGAGGAAAACTGGAGCAATATTACTCCATTACTCAAAACTGTAATTGGAGAATTAACTCCTGATATGCAAATAGACCAAACTTATATGTGTCTGAGAAACCCATGACCACCATCCATCCTGGATGCAGCCTCTAGAAGGCTTTTGACTGCCCGAGGTGTATCTATTGAAGGTCTTTAATAAATACCCACTTTATTCTCTTAATTTTGTCTAGCCTCTGTTCTTGCCAATCCAATGCATCAATTGCTGTAAGTGAACCCTGGTGGGATGAGTCCTGTGACTGGAGTGCCCTGTCAGATGGTTGCAGGCTCTTTAGGAGAGGTAGGCAGAACAGAACAGGCAGAGGGGTGCCACTGCATGTAATAGAAGTGTTAGAATGTATGGAGCTCACAGCTGGCAGTAGCTCAGTTGAGAGCTTTGGGTAAGAGCCAAAGGGCAGACAAATAATGCAGATGTCATTCTGGATGTCTACCACAGACCTCCTAGCCAGGACAATGATGCCAGTGATTTATTCTTTCTGGAACTAGAGGATGCTTCCAAATCAACTGCCCTTGTCTTTACGGGGAACTTCAGCTTGCCAGAAAATAACTGGGAGCATCACACAGCTGGTACAAGCCAGGCCAGAAGATTCCTAAAAAACTGGTGACATATTTATGGAACAGGTCCTAAGGGCGTTGCAAATCATCAGCCATCACTACAGAATAAAGCAAAGTCATCCACTTGATCTGGCAACACAAGAACAGATGTTTCCTAATTAGAAACTCATCAGCACTATGTGTCTATTAGATTTACACCAGAAGACATATCCCTCTTTGATATCTCTAAAGCATTCAAGTGTATTAGCAATTAGGGAACAGAAAATTTTTGTGAGACTTGGTGGTGAAAGTAAAATAATTCTGTTTAATAATGCTAGTAGAAAGGGAAAACTTCATGATTTCTGACTCATTGTTTCTCTTAGATCACCTAGGCATACAAGAAACATTAGAAATAGATGCAGAGTTTTCTTAGAAAACCAATGAAATGTAACAATGTATTAAATATAGGATCCAAATCATCGATATACATCAGGAAGGGGAAATACTCATTTTTTTAGCTGTTGGCTGTTTTATTTTTTAACCTAACCTAAAAAACTTGTTTGGTTTAGGAACCAAAAGGTCATGCATCATTATTTGAGTGCCAGTGATTTTCTGGAAACATAGATAAGGAAGTGTACACTGATGAATTGGAGGAACATCCACTGTTCACTCAGATGCCTGAGAGGCAGGTGTGCACCTGTTTGTGCTAATAGAGGTAAGCATTGTGCACTGAAATATCTGCTTTTCTTGCTGTCTCTGTGTTACATTTATTAGACTAACATTACTTAAAACCATTTTATGTAACATTTTTTGACACTTGTACCTAATAGAATACAATCTGAGGGACACAGAATTATTTTACTATGATTTGGTTGGACTGCATAGTAAACCAACATATACCCCTCTCACTGCTTCTTCTTCTTCTTTCCTTTAAGACCATGCCCTGTCAATTACCATTTTAATGTGCCTCTGGACAAATTCTTAATTGTCTGCCCAAGGTGTGGTTTACGGACTTGAAGGAAAAGGTTATGCTGAATAATGGTAGGTATGATCTGAGATAATAAGTATTCCCAAATTGAATCTAGTATTGGATATCCCTGACAGATTAGGAATACATAATGAATTTAAGACCTGAAAGACATTTTAAGGTTGATCACCAATGGTCAGATTGAATAACCTGCTGTTCAGTTTGTGACATATATTAATACTTTAGGCATATCTACAGGCTAAACTATTAAATTAAACATTTCCTAACAAAATTAGGACATTCATATTTCAGAAAATAACATTTTAAAACTAGTACGTCCCTACGTGTATTTTATCTACATTTTAGGAGGCAATATTAGAAGAATAGAGCCACTTCAATGAAAAATTATTGCAATAATAAAAATCACTTTCTTAAAGATATTTAAGAACAAAATTTCAGATAGCCATAGAATCTTCAAGGTCAGAAACCTTTAAAATCATCAAGTCCAGCTGTTAACCTAGCATAACTACCATGCTCACCACTAAAATGTGTCTCTAAGTGCCACATCTACCTGGTTTCTCAATACTTCCAGTCTGTTATTCCACTTCCCTAAGCAGCCTGATTCAATTCCTTCCATGAAGAAATTTTTCCTAATATCCAATCCAAATCTCCTCTGTGACAACCTGAGGCTATTTTCTCTGTTATTTAATATTTTTAGGGTTTTACACGCACTATATAATTTCACTACATATTTTTATAATTGTAATCACCTAAGTCAACATTATATAGATGTAATCCAAGTAGTAGACACTCTCAAACAAATCTCTCAGCCTTTCCCGTAGGCTGTTTTACATTTCTTATCTTTCAGGTCAGATTTTAAGGTGTTTTAGCTGCTGTTCTAATTCTCAACAGCTAGTATATTTCCTCATTAATTTGGTTCTGCAGCCTGCTTAAGATGACAACAGAAGAAGCCTGTCTAACGGAAGAGACAACTTTTCAAAGCAGTATGACATTCACAGTGAATACCGCATGCCACCTAAATATTTGGGAATCAGTGATCAGTAGCAATTGAAGACCATGGACCTATCCAGTTTTTCCACTGAACTTCATTTATCAAGCAGTTTTCACCATTTGCCCAGTTTTCAATTTCACACTTTATAATGCTGCACTGCAGTGACCCGCTCTTTAGATGAAAAAGCCTTGGGTCACAAAAAAAGCTGCCTATGGATAAAGCACTCCCTCTCAACTGGAGTGGAGAAATGAAAAACAGTGCTCTTTACCAGACACAAGTCTCTGTCCTCCACAGAAAATATAGCAACCACTGTGAACTCTAGATGGAAAGGCATATACTTGGACACTCTGAGTGGTGTGAGTTTGCTGTGCAAAGTGACCTCAGTCATATCTGTATCAACTCTCCTTCAGTGCTCTTTATCCATGCCCAAGCACCAGAACAGGTTTTGAGTATCACAGACTATGGAGCTCATGCAAAAGCTATTGACTTCCTTTCCAAACACTCTGATGAGGCACTGGTGCCACTTTAGCAGAGTTCATGGAGGATTTCTGTTTGCAGTTGTGTTGCAGCAGAAGAAGATGCTTCTGCACATACCTGCACCCTGATTACATCCTTCTTATTACTAGGAGTCCTTGCATCCTCACATCCCCTGGCAAAACTGCCTGTGACAGTTCCTCTACCTTCATTTCATCTAAGATGTCTGGGTGAGTCTGAGTTCTTTAAAGAGGAAGACTGATGGTTTTGGTGAGTTTTTTTGCTTTTCTTTTTGGTTTGTTTGGTTGTTTGTTTGTTTGTTGTTGTTGTTGTT
Source organism: Zosterops lateralis (assembly GCF_965231275.1). Taxonomy (NCBI): domain Eukaryota; kingdom Metazoa; phylum Chordata; class Aves; order Passeriformes; family Zosteropidae; genus Zosterops; species Zosterops lateralis. The sequence continues at coordinate 45,313,515 of NC_139764.1, forward strand.
TTGTCCTTTCCATTATGTTCATTGAGAGCAGCATGTTGCAGAAGGGAATATGTGTGATGATGCCAGCATACCTGACTGGGCAGTAATCTCACTGGGGAAATAGTGATAATTTGCTTAGGGAGGTAGTGCTTTATGTTCTCAAACAAAACCTTACACACCTTAGAATGGTGCATCAGCTCTTGCCATAACTAGCTGTGGCACTTGCAGGTTTGAATGTGTATTTCCATCATTTCCCTCAAAACCCCCCAGTAGTATAGAAACATGTAACTGCCCTGCATTATAAGTGTATGTTTCATGACATCTTTAGGAAGAATTACACTTCTGAGTCCCTATAATATTTTTTTTCCTGTCAATTACAAGCTGTCCCCATAGTTCTTCCACTTCTTTCCTTACATACAAAACAAGCCAGAAAATAAAGCTGGTAACAGCTCAAATTTATCTAACTTGCTTTGATATCTAACTTTCCTACTATTTCATATTCTAAAGCTTTTCTGTGGAACATAATGTATAGAAAGTAATGATTTTTAATCTGAGAGATCTTTTATCTGTGGTCTTTGCATGTAGAATAGAAGGTTAGGAAAGGATGGCTGACTGGGTGTTAAAAGTAATGTATATTCTGTCTTGGAATCTTTATGGTTTGAGGAAACACAGTCCTTAAATTGGCTTAAGCATTACAGAGGCTTATTTTTCTCCTATCTCTACTTTTTTTTTTGCATACTCCTTCACTGGCTTCCATATCTATGATTTGGCCCCAGGCAAGTAAAGATGGATCAACTTAGGAACAAACAAGAAGTGAGAGAGATAAAAATTAATGTGAAGATGTTTAATATTCCCTGAAGCCCTGCTATTCTGCCATCAAATTCCTTGCTTATTTGAGGACATCAAGATATTGAAACCCGACAAGAAGTAAAATTCAAACCTAGGCTTTACCTGTTACTTCTGTACTGCATTCCCAACTGTGTCTGTTGCAAATATGCCTTGACTTCTGATACTGAAATTATATGAGAGGCATAGGAGATCAAGACAGGGTACAGCTGCTGAGGGAGCTTTGCTTTCCATTTGGTTTTGGGTCAAGTAATTTTGTTAGGATCTTTTGTTTTGTTTCATATGTAGTTTTGGTATCTTGCTCTACTGCAGACAGCCTGAACAGCCTTAATCAATATGATGGTCAAACCACAGAAGACATCACCCACCCACTCATGGTCCTTAAAGCTGAAAGGAAGCAACTCCAGTAAGAACAGAAAAGCTTTCTTAATATGTCAGTTTTCTGTGCAAAGTGAGAGCAGAGGCTTCACAGGATAAATCAGTTCAAAAGATAACAAAGAACTCTTATCTACTTTAGAGTGAAAAGAGAAAGCAGACAATCTTTTTAAAGCATAACTTTGAGTCAAGTGAATCAATTAGTAGCTAATCAAATACTTAGTATTAAAAGATTGAAATGCAAATAATTGCATAATGTTGCATAATGTTACTTGAATTTTTTAACAATGTATTAATCAAAATTCCTGTCTTGTATTAGAGTGCTAGCTGATAATCCATGCCCACATGCATTTCCTTTCGAGCAGTCACTTACACTCCTCTGATCAACTTTGAGCAGGCTCTGACCAGAAAGATTGCATGTGATAGTTAAAAAAATTTAAAAATCACACAAAGGACAAGTTCTTCTTGTTGCCCTTAACAAAATTTCTCCTATAACAAAAAGAGAAATTCCTCTTCCTAAATCTAATGAGCATGTATAAGAACTAAAAGAGAGTGATGTGGATACAACCATTTCTCCCTCCTTTATTCACTATGAAGTGGAAAATTTGGATGGCAAGTTTGCATAGGTCCTTAATGTTCAGGATGTCAGGAAAGCATCATGTATAATGTCATCTGTGCTTCATCATGAACTGATGTGACATGATTCCTTCAGAACTCACCCTTCTCAAGGAGCATTTTTCACCAGTGGCTCAATAAACCACCCTCTGAACAGGACCCGCATTGACGGTAATATCCTGAGAGAGACTGTGGTTTTTTTGGGAAGGTTAAACAGAGTTGTTTGAAACTCCTTTCTAAGATGTTAAAAATACCTCACTTTAGATTTGAAGTAACTCCAACACAACACCAATCTTACAATAAAGGTAAATTTTGTGTTCTGTGTATGGTTAAGGTATTTCTAGAGAGTATTGAGAAAAGGAGATTTTCAGATCTGGAAAAACTACAGTTCATATTTACTCCTGTGATAACCTACAGTTCCTACTTAAGATGAGTCCTTGAGGCAAACCAGTGTAAGAATCTGTACTGATGCCACTAAACTATACTCAGCTGTGGTTTTTCTAGGTAGTCAATGATTTGGTAGTCTAAGATAGATACAAATTTATAATAAAAAGTTGTTCTGATCTGATATTATTTTTCCTGACAACCTGCAGACATGCTTACAAAAATGGTACTTGAGATGTGTTATTTTACTGTCATAAGAAAGCAAATGTGCTCTAAATACAGCTTCAAGCAAAATGTAGTATTTTGAGGATATGATCACTGAACTTACTTGTTAAATATTCACTCAAAATATAAACAAATTGATACTTAAAATATTTGATACCGCTGCATAATTTGGACTTGTATGTAGTGACAAAGACTTTCTGTTCTCAGTGGCATTTATTTTCATTTATGTTATTGTTTACTTCTGTTTGTATTTTTGCTTCCCCTTCACTGACATGCTTTCAAAAGTTATGGGTTTTTGTTCCCCTAAATATTTCTAAAAAGAAGCTTTAATTGAATAATGCAAATGATGTTTCCCTGTCAGGCATAGACAGTCATGCAAAGGGCAATCAAAAACTATTACATAATTTTTAAGGGGTGGTTCTATGTAGAAATAATATTTCTAACTAAAAGACATTCTAAGCAAACTGCAAAGTAAGTGTCACTTGCGTCTACTCATTTGAAGAAAAAAATTATGGCAGAAGGCAGGCATTACTTAAGGCTTCCTTTGTGTTGTGTTGACCATTAAATTTCAAATTGATAAATGTACTTATAAATATGTGCATATTCTACAAAATTATGCCACAGGATTTACACACTTGAAATTTCCTAGAGTATTTTTTTAAGTCACTTTAGTCACTTCACCTCAATCCTGTTCAAAGAACATATGACAGCTGTGTGAAAATTGACACCTTCAATAAAAAGTTCAGGAGTTCAATGACCAGAAAGAAGACTGGAGTTCATAGAATGGTTCAGCAACTACTTAACAACATACCCTTAAGGTGCAAGATTAAAGTGAAGGAGTTTAAGATAACGCTTCTTTTTTTACTGCCTAGAAATGTCTTGAAGCAATTTCATATGTTCCCAATGAGCTAGAAAATGGAAACTGAAGAACATGAATATATTAAATATATTATGTGACTACTTCATAATTATTTAATAGTTAGAAGAGACCAGGGGTCAGATTCCCTAGAAAGTTATTGTGTTGTCTGTGAACTTAATTTTGGGGTCTTTTTATTCACTTGTTTTAAATTGTTTCTTCTTCTAATTTAGAGATGTGTGATGCATCTTGGGGGGAAAATCATTGTTGTATTCTTGTACTTTTCTTCATGAATTTTACTATCTTGATCAAAAGATATCTATGTTGCAAGAAAATCATTCCTTGTGTAAGCTGATGGGAGCTGCTGACTTTCTCTTGATAGTTCAGTAACAGTTTCAAAAACAAAACATGAGTTAAAGGTTCATTCAATGAAAACCTATTCTGAAAAAAGTGTTTCTTTAACTGAAATTTAAATCCTATATGTCAAAAAATGTTAATGGTACAATAATTTCCCCTTCTGATTTTTAATAACTTTTCTAAATTTAGTATTTATCTGATTTATCTGATTTTACTGTGTCATATCTTCCATAGCTTCCACTGAACCCTATAAGCTCACATGGGTTTACCTATGATTAAAGTAATGGCTTTTTCTTTTGTATTTTATCAGATTTTAATCACCTTAAAATCCTAACACCAGTTATAGACAAGAGGGAAGCTGTTAGAAAATGTGTGCCTTGCTCCATAGTCTGTTATTTCCCCCCTACAGAATTAGTGTGATGGTATGGTACCCTCAGGCAAATCAAAGGGTGAAAACATGTGAAACTGTGTATGAAATAACTGTTTAATCTTTTACTTATTTAGCTTGTTTCCTATTTCATGTCCTGGGATGCATCAGGCACAGCATTGCCAGCCAGGCAAAGGATTGTTCTTCTCTGCTCTGGACTGGAGCAGCCTCACATCAAGTACTGTGTGCAGATTTGGGTACCATGACATAAAAAAAAAGACATTAAGATTTTTTTCTGCAAATGATGATGGATTCCGTTATAAGGTTTTATTATTAAGTTCTTTCTTTCACCCTCTTAAATATAAAAATTACATTTTCAACCTCATTATTTAGAACAAGTTTAGCTCTCATAATCTTTCTGTGTTAACTCTGGTTCTCTTGTCTTTTTCTGAGCACTTCAATTAACCTGTGAGAGCTCTCCATTTTGTCTTCACCTTGTGCTAAGAATGACACAGACTCTATGGAGCAGAAATGTTGCATCTCACCTGTATCTTATGATAGCTCTCTGCAGAATATAATGTTGAAGTTTTTTGCTTACTTATCACAAGCTCGTGTAGTTTTATGCTGGTCATGGATCATATTGTGGCAGAAATAAAGATATCCATAGGGCTCTACATGCTTTTAAACAGGACAATGTTAGAAACGCTATTTGACAATGTTAAATTTTATGCCAGTCTGTTTTGGATTTCTTGATATGAGGAAAGTTTGTTTTTTTTTTTTCATTTTTATTTCTTTATTACTGTGGTTTTGACTTTTAGAGTAAGTAATTTCCAACTCTTACACATTTTGCCTGCGGAATAATCCAGTTCTGTATTGCTTCCATGGGAATGACCTGTACCATATTTATTTCTAGAATAAAAGAAAATACCATAAACATTCCAAATGCCCTTTTGCCCTTGGCCTTTCTGTTATAGCTCTGAAAAACAAGTTTATTACTTATTAGGAGGGATAAATAATCAACAGTCATTAAGACAAAGAAATATGTCTTGGTAAATGAATTATGCTCAGAGCACAAAACAATAGCTTGTTTCCCACAAGAAGTTCAGAAATACAATTACTGTTGTGTTTCTGTCTTACTTCATGATAAATGCATGTGTGACCTGCTAGATAGTCACAGAGGACCAAGTTCAAATGCGAGATTTTGCTTTATTTAGAAGCAGCAGGGCTGAAAGTTTCCTTCTCAGATGCTCTGTCAATGCCAAGATTTGAAGGCTGTGAAAACTGGGGGGGTTGTTTGTTTGTTTGTTTGTTGGGGTTGGCTTGGTTTGGGGTTTTTTTGGTTGGTTGGTTGGTTTTTGGTTTTTTTTTTTTTTTGGTTTGTTTTTTTTTTTTGGGGGGGGGGGGGGCGGTTTGGGTTTTGCTTTGTTTCGTTTTGTTTTTGTGACCTTCCCACTTGCTATAGTTGAGATAACACCAGAAAGCTTGGGATGCATTTCACATTTAGAACAGCTGGAGTTTCAAGAATAGACATTCTATGAACAGGGCAGTCCTGGACATATTTTAAGAGCATGCCTAAAACATAAGTTTGGAATCTGTACAAAAAAAATCAATTGAATTGTTTGCTACCACTGACATCTGTGAGAGAGTGGTCAGAGAAGTCTTTGAAACAGAGACCTTGTATCTATCACCTCTTGGGAGGGTGTATGAATCAGCAGACTATTAAGGTTATTTTCCTTTTGTTGAAGAACTGCTTTTTGCAGCAAGGATTATTTGCACTGCCTAGAAACAGATATCAAAGTTTCTCTTTCCTCTGAGCTATGATTCTGAATTTAAACGGTATATGTGCTTTAGCTTTGTAAACTATAAAAAAAAAAAAAAAAAAAAAAAGGAAAAGCTGTTTCAGAAAAATCATTTGTTCTTCTGATTTCATGGAATATTGCTGTTAACAAGTCAGCTAACACCACATGGACTTCAAACTACTACTGTTTGTGCAAGAGGTAAATGATGATGCAGCTTCTAAACTTTACTGTTATTAACAATCACATTTCTTATATACATCTCTCATAGTCAAAGGTGAGTGATTACTGTTTTTCAATACAGAAGTTCATTACACATTTATTCTGTAAAGATTGACAAAACTTCTGACAAAACAAGGTTATGACCTTCTATCCACAGAAAGCTGAGCTCCCTCAAAGTGGTGAGCATGAACACTGCACTGGGCACCACCTGTGCCAATAGGTACTTTGCTCATGAGTCACATTTTCTGTACTAAATGTATCACCTTTGAAATCAAAGTTACAGTAGTTTTGTTCTTCAGAGCAGGAACCATATCTTGCTTTCATAGTAAAAGATGCACTGCCAGTATGACAAATCATGGATTTGTCAGTCTCTGCATGGTAGCTTAAAATAATAGTCTTTCACCAGATCATGTTTCCTTCTTACATTTTATAATTTTTATTTGCTAGGTATAGTTTTTTTACAGGGTTAAAATTGGAGTAAAGAGAAAAGGTTCTGTTTTTTTGCCTTAGTACTATTTATTAGGCTCCCTACTGAAGATTTATCTAAAGGCTACATCCTCTTAGAAATCCTCAGGGAAGGATGGGGTAAGATTAGAGTCATAAAATGTCACTGACTGCTAAAGAGGAATGTGATACCATCCACTACAGAGCAAGATGAAGAGGAAAAGTCATGTTGTTCTGTTTTGTCTGCTATTACAGCCACACTGATACTCAATCTTAGTGGAAAAAACTCAAGTTCAGAAAGATACTGTGAACTGAAATCATGTGCACAAGCACATCCCCACGCTTAATTAATTTCTTGGCCAAAAAACCCCAAAAACAAAAGAAAAGGGGCTTCATTTTTAACATTTGAACTCTCAAAACTTAATTCAGTGAAGGTAAAGAAAAAGGCAAACAACATTTTTGACATTTAAGTGAGTGATGTTTGCAGAAGAGCAGCACAATTTTTCAGTTTATAGACAAGTATGTGTCAGAATCCTGATTGTATTATCCAATTGTGAATCCAGTATTCTCTGAACTGAACAGTGAATTTGCCACTCCTTAGTTTCCCAATACTCTTCCATCAGATGTGCTTCACTACCGGTGTAGGAAAAGACCAAACAAGTCAGCTCTCTGTTTAGGTGGGAAGATAGTTCAGTTTCTCTGACTTATTCCTTGCTAGCTGTGAGGCTGACAATATTAGGAGTAATTAAGGTTCTAATATATAGCCTCAGACACCAGAGATTTGATGTAGACTAGGGTCACTTCTCATGCACACCAACAAACTCAAAGTTGTAAATATTACTGAGAGAGTGACTTCAACTGGTGACCTGGTGTGGTGCAGTCCTTATTCCTGAGATCTGAAAGACAGGAGTAACAAGGAATCTGTTGCTATGGAATTTTTCTGACCCCTTCATTACATAGCTCTGGGGATATGATGAAGTACAAAGGAATGGCAGATTATGAACTATAGAAATAATGACACCAATAGTTACTGGAACAATTGCATTGAGGTTTATTACCACCAGGGAGAGAATGAAGGAAAAACAAGGAGAATAGAACAACAAAAGAAATAGGCAAGAAGAAAGAAGAGAATTACAAATATAAACATTTAATATGTTGTGAGGTAGAACAGAAAAAGTTTAAATACCTTTCAGACAGAATAACAAATGTTATTTCACTTTTTTCTCTTATTTCTTTTCTTTAATTCCAGCAGCTACCTCTCTGCCTTCTGTGTATTCGCTGGTTATTTGTGGGTAAGGTCAGGAAATGTTGGTTAGATGAAAGGACAGTGAGGGAGATCAAGAACAGTTTGAATGGCAGAGCTCAGGATCATGATCAGTAGAGTAGAATCCAGTTGGAGACCTGTAACCAGAGGCATTAGAGATTAGTACTGGATCCAGACTTATTCAACTTGTTTATCAATGACCTGAGCAAAGGAATGGAATGCACCCTCAGCGAGCTTCCTGATAAAAAACTGGGTAGAGTGGCTGATACGCCTTAAGTCTGTGCTGCCATTCAATGGGACCTTGATAGGCTGGAGAATTGGGCAGAGAGAAACCTGGTGAGGTTTAACAGGGCACTTTGGGAGGAATAATCCCAAGTCTCAGGACAGCTGGAAGTCAATCTACTAGAGAGCAGCTTGGCAGAGAAGGACCTGGAAGTGTTGGTGGGTGAAAGCTGACCACGAGCCAGCACTGCTCTTGCAGCCAGGAGGGCCAATGGTATCCTGGGGTACATTGGGAAGAGTGTGGCCAGCAGGCTGAGGGGGGTGATCCTGCCCCTCTATTTCCCCCCTGCAGAGGCCACATCAGGAGTGCTGTGTCCAGTTCTGGCCTCCTCAGCACAAGAAAGACAAGGAACTCCTGGAGAGGGTCCAGCGGAGGCCACAAAGGTTATGTGGGGTCTGGAGTATCTCTTAGGAGAGACTCTGAGAGCTGGGCCTGCTTAGTCTGGAGAAGAGAAGGCTGAGAGGACATCTCATTAATCCATATAAATATCTCAGAGCTGGGTTTCAAGAGGGTGATGCCAGACTCTTTTCAGTGGTGCCCTGTGACAAGACAGGGAGCAATGGCCATAAACTAAAACCAAAGAAAATGAGGCAGAACTTCTTCAAGTTGAGGGTGGCAGAGCACTGGAACAGGTTTCCCAGGAACATCTTGGAGTCCCTCTGTCTGGACACATTCGAAATCCACCCGTGTCACCTGCTTGAGGTGAACCTGCCTTTGCAGGAGGTTTGGACTGGCTGATCTCCAGAGGTCCCTTCCAATCCAAACAATCCTGTGATTCCATTTCGTGCTGGTTTTTCTGCTACCTTTGCCTTTTTTGCTACTCCATTCTTTGTAAATCAGTGAAATGCACCTGAGTGAATGAACCAGTTTTGCCTATAGCAACACTGAGAAGAAATGTGCAATGCAGCAAATTAAAATCTAACTAACTAAAGCACTTACTCTGCTCTGCTCATTTTTTGTTGGCTTTCTGATTTCAAAATATCATTCATTCTCAAGATGAGAAACAGGCTTAGGATAATATAGTCAATATGCAGAATAGCAAGCTCTGTTGAAGCCTGTGACACCAGCTGAAATAATAATGAATACAATTGTGCAGATAATATTTTGATGGAAATAGGTGCAGTTGAATTATCCACTGCAGATGAATAAGAATGAATCATCAGAATGTTCTAATTCTGCCACAAGGATAAAAAAGGGTAAGATAAATATTTTAAAGATATTAGCTATTTTAAATAATTAGTAGTCATTAAAGGAGTTATTAAATAGTCAATTTCTTTTAAAGGACCTAGATCTGCCGTTCTGTCATAGTAAAATCTTTTGGAACAAAAAGGTTTAAACCCCTAAATACCTCAGATTTTTGCCATATGCAGTTTGAGTCATTCACAGTAGAACATAGGTAAGATTTAAAAACAAGCATATAACACCCCCAGAAAACAAACAAACAAAAACCAACAACCCCCCACCTCCACCACCCCAAATCAAAACAAACACATAGTCTGGTTGGGGTTAAAAAACAAAGTAGATTTGCATTCTTTTGTGGAAATGTTTTATTTTTTTATACTCAGCCATATATCTGAAAGCCAGAAAATGACTGCATAGGTTTTGGCTGCTCTAGATAGAGCACTTCAAGATACATGAAATCTCACAGGGACTGAAGGATTCCACAAGGAGATGAATGCACTGTTACTTTGAAAACAAGTACAGTATTATGTGACATTACCTCAGAACATTTTCTTCACAGAGGAGCTTGCGGACCTACATGGATAAAATGCTCACTAGCCACTGCAAGGCAAGGTGAGGTGCCTTAATCAGGAGACCTCATGTAACCGTCTCACTGCTCCTCCTGTGAAGATAAAAATCCATATAAAGGTTTTGTTCAATAAAGTTGCCATAGGATAAATTCTGCAATCATTACTTCTGCTGAGAAATAGATTATCATGTGAACAGCAATAGTTTGAAGCAAAATGAGGTTTGTGGTGGGAATTTCTTTCAGTAGATCATCCAAAATTTAGTCAAGTCCCTACAGGATGGTGTCCAGATAAACCTTAAGAGAATAAGATCATTATCTGAAAATGTATTGGTGAAAAGAAGCAAATATCCTACTTGTTTAATATGAATGCTAGTGTAAATTGGATCAGTGAAGTACCAAAATGTTTGAGATGAAGGTGATGCAGGTCAGTGATGTAGGTGATGTAGCTTGGCTCCACACATACCTGAAAATGCAAAGCTAACAACTTCATTCAGCATCTCACTTTTGTATGGGGAAAAAATAATTATAAAATTAAAAAATTTGCAAACAAAACACTTTGAGAAATTAACATTTCTGTGATTATGGCTGCCAAAATTATTAGACAAAAATTGTATGCCCTGATAAGGTTGGTTATTATTCTTAAAATTACTTTTTGGAACATTTTTATTTGAAATCAGTCTATCAGTCAGAGAACAATACATTTTATTAAAAAAATCTGCCATTGTCCTACAATCATTAGGTGTGCTATGCTGATGGACCCTCAAATCCATATAAAATGTGTGGATGAGATTCGAGACTTAATGAGAATAACAAGAGCCTTTATTCTCTGTCTGATGAAATTCTATCATTTGTAAGGGAGCTTTCCTCTGTACTTGAAGAAAACATCCACCAACGATATGAGAAGAGGATGGCCAGTCCAAGTTCGTTTTTAGGGTTTTGCACAAAGCAAAGTTTTTGGGCTGGAATCACATTATCTGAGGTCAGTGTAGCACTGATTTGGAGCTTAGCAAACTGCAGCTCCTCATGTAGATTCAAATAGGGGTAATTGATTTTTAGTTTTAAACCAAGACCTGGAGTTTAAAATCTGTTTGCACAAATCCAAAAGACAATGTGAATACAAAATTCAGCAATGAATAAAATGCTGAGCCACATCTATTCTGTGGCTCACATAGACAGTTGGGGCAAGAGGTTGTAAATAATGTTCCCCATCCTCCTAGGAAATTAGCAAGAAGCATTGTCTGCCACTAATTTTCAAATAAGCTACAAAATGAAAGCTAATCGTTGTCTGCCAATGATGAGTGTAATTTTGCAGGGCAATTACAATCAGTTACTATTTTCTTCAAGAAATTAGTTTGCAAAATAGTTGTGGTCTGGTGCACGTTCAGGGCAGTGATTTCTGCATGCTTGCTGGATGTGGTGAGCTCACCCTGTCTCCTGTGAGCTGCAGCAGAGCTCTCCCATCACTGCAGAGTTTAGCAGTGTGACAGGACGTTTCCATAGAGCCCAAGATGCACTTTTACCATCTGAAATGTCTGTGTGGGTGTTTGTCTCTTGGTTCATTGCTTCACCAGACACTGTGTCTAATTTGGAATTACTTTTGCTTCTACATGTTCTTCACTTCTTGCCTTTCTATAAACTCTATGCTGGGAGCAGGAGCTCCTGAAATTTCCTTAGTGAAACCCATGTCCTGTGCTAGTGGTGCATGAGTGTTTCCTCTTGGCTGCTTCTGTCAGAGTAAAGTTTTCCAGACATTTGTCATCTTTGGATTTCTTTGATCAACTATTAATATTATGTATTTGCAACATACAAAACACAAAGAACGTGTTCCAAATTTTATGGGGCAACAGCTAGGGGTTGCTGGTATTTGACTAGATTTTTTTCTTGATGTGACTGAATAAATTTCCAGGATAACCTGACTTACAGAAGCTGAATTGTAACAGAATATTGGAGTGCTGCAGAAGAAAAGAATGTTACAATGGAGGTAAACCACCCGTAAATTTATGTTTATGAATATTCTTTAATTTTTTATGAAAAAATAAATGGATATCACATAAATGATATACCACATAAATGGATATCATCTGTAGACCACATAGCACTAATCAAATTATTACTAGTCATGAATCTGCAAAATTCCTGTGAAAAAAATCCATCATTTCATAGCAGCATATGAAGCTGGGAACTCATGCAGCAGAAGCCAGCTGGGATTTCACAGCCAGCAACATAAAAACTTGGACTATTTGACAACAGCAGCCTCAACAAAGTGACTGTTGCCAGCTCCAGCCTTCAAGGGTCTGTGTCTGAAGCTGTGTCTGTGTCACAGCAGCGTGTTCACACAAAAATGGATGTGAAATGTGTTGCCATGTCAATGTGACCAGCTGTCTCCCTGCAGAGAGCTAAGACAGGCATTTAGGTTGAGTTCCAGAGTGTTTTCATTACAAAGCTTTTCACTCTTTGCCCAGGACTGAGCAGTGATACTTCAGCAGTGCTATTACCTGTGTGTGCTTACTAGTCTGAGCTCCAGCAAGGCTGACTGGAGATTTTGGTACTTAAGTGAATATTTTTTCTATGAGTGAGTGCCTAAATCTAACTGAAATGTGAGCCTTCAAATAAAGATACAAATCACCCAAATCTACAGCCAGTTTTGGAAAATCGTTGATGTGTATTCTGTCAGCCCCCTGTATCCAGAGGCAACAAGTAAGCAGCTTGCACACAGCTTAGGTCAGAATCTAGCTGATTCTACACTTTCATACTTGTATGCAAGAGAGAATTCTAGCCAGCTTGAGATGTCTGAGTACCTGAAAAATCTTAGTTCAAATAGTCTTTCTTAAGCTTTCCAACTGCCTTTTTCAAGAGTCCAACTGCCAACTGTGCTGTGTCATGGAGCTGCAAAGGATTTGGAGTTCAAGTGTCACGTGGCCACACTGCCTTTGGATCAAGAGTTTGCTTGCTGTGAAACATGCATCAGCTGTGTCTTCTTTTCTGCTCAAAGCAGAAAATTAAGGATGCACACCAACAATAAACCTTTCAAGGTGGTTGGCTAAGGACTCTCTTCTCTCTTGATGCTTTATTTCTCTGCGATTCAGCTCCAAATCCTCACTAAGGATAAAGGCGTCTTCACATCACATGGATGTTGGGAAGTACAGAGCTGTGTGTGAATCCCATCACTAGTTGCTCTGATGAGTGCCATAAAATCCCATTGTATAATTGACAGAATTTAGATGATTGTTCAGATAGAAAAGACGTGTTGAATGGGGAAGAGAAAATAAAACAGTTAATTTCTGATCATGGAGATTTAAGGCACTGCTTATAACAGGAATTTTGGTTTAGTGGAATATGTATTTGGAATAATGAAAATAGTTATTCAAATGCTCAAGATTGTGCCACATCAACTTTTTATAAGGAAAATTAATTAAATGTGTGGTTTTGGCTTTAACTCTGATATTTTAAAAGTCCTCAACTTTTTTGTTTAATATTTATAAAACAGCAAAGTAAAAAAGCTTTAAACATCTTATTTCCTTGTTATGTTTTCTATTTCTACTGAGACATAAACATGCTCTAGTAATACTTACAGATACGCTTGTGAGTGGGAAGAATGTTCAAAATTCTCCTTTGGTCTGCCTGATCCCAGAAGTCCTTATATATATCACACCAGTTCCTTCATTATTATCCTGGGTCTCAGAAACATCAAACACTCACAGTCTCTCATGCTTATTTTCATTTATCTGCCACCTTCATGCCTCTGAAGGCAAAAGAAAATCCCATACTATTTCCAGGTTATGATGCAGAGGATGTTTCCTGTTTCCAGGCTCATCCTGGAAGCACAGAGTATTCTGACATTTACAAAAATGCCTAAGGTTCACAGTAGCTGTAATTAATTGCAGGTTGATGGAATTTCTTGGACAGATTTCAGGATATCCTCATGCATCCTGTATCCAACAGGAAAGGAAAAAGTCATTGATGACTTTGAAAAACAAATGTGTAACAGATACTTCTATATACAGTGCTTTGTTTTATTATTTTTACTTTCTGCTATTTCAGCCATGGAACGTTTATGCACAACACTGCAATATTCATTGGCAGAGCACAAATACTGTTGCAAACATAAGAAGACATTGCTATTACACATTACAAACAAAAATACTGGAGTCAAAGAGATGAGACGTCTTGACAAGATGCACAATAAAAAAAATGTGATAAGCTTTGTAGGTTTCTTGTGCAGTGCCATGACCCTTCCACTGCATCTGTCCAGAAACCACTGAATAAAAAACAAAAGAATAAGATGGAGGCTGGTGTCATGCAATGATCAGTGGTAGGAATAAGTTTGAAAGTGTGAATAAAAGATGAGAAGCAATGAGAAGAGCCTTTATTATTTCTGAAGAAAAAGAATGGGATATTTTAAATTTATTTGAATATCCTCTGTTTTCAGACAAAAAGGAATTAGCTCCCAGAATAACATTTTCAAAACACTATACAGCGTCTTTTTTTGAGAAGTCAAGCTGACAGTGGAGAAAACCTGACAGAGGTTGGTGGGTTTGCCTTCCTTCATTTGACACTCCAGAAGAATTGCCATTCCCACCACTGCAACATTATTCTGTCCTTTGTGGCAAAACAAATTATTGTTTAAAAATTAAGTTAGTAAAGCAAACAAAATTTTTAAAAAATTAAAATTTAAAATTAAATAAAATTAATTTTTAAAAAGATATTACTAAAGACTGAGTTATTAAGGGGTTGAACTGAATACCTTATTTTTAAAATAATAAATTTGGAACACATTCACATTCCTGTATTCTATATGAACTCTTCTCAGAACAGATTTAGTCCCGAATACTTTATCACTACAGAAAGTAAACAAACTATTTTCATAATCCTAATGCCTTTAAAATTAATGAAACTATTAGAAAAAAAATGTTTTGTTTGTACTATGAAACAGAGGAAATAGATGTTTACATTTTAGCACTCACAGGTCTATATTGTTAAGGGCAATGACCAGTTTTCCTTTTGATTCTTTTTCCTTAATGAGATTATCCTATTAAATAGAGCTTAGTGTCTCCAAGAGTTTATTCTAACCTTTTCTGAATCATTTTCTCAATAGGTACAGATGTATGGATAACCAAATTTAAAAAAATATTACAAAACTATATACTAAAGGAAATTAAATGTATTAAGAAGATGCAACAAATGCTTGCCTGGGTTTAATGCTTAACCAGCCTACCATAGCATTGGTGTCCTTGTCAATGTTCACATACCAGTTTCAGGATATCAAAGCAGTAACATTTTGCAAGCACACCTAACTTCACAGATTTGCAGGTGAGAAAGCACTGAATTCAAATCATCTGTGTATAAAATTTTCTTATTTCCTTTAGATACCTGTCAGTAATTCTGCCAACAGTTATCTGGATTAATCTCTCTTTCTCACCATGTTATATATATATATATGAGTAATTCCCTAATACTAAGGATTCAAGTTTTTGCTCTCTTTTGTAACCTGAAACTGTCATCTTCAGTAATATGACTTTCCTCATTTGTTTTCAAAAGCAGTCATAATATTTATATCCTGAAACTTCAGGTACATGCATTCTTTTTTTTTTTTTTTTTTTTTTTTTTTTAATGAGCGATTAAATTTTTGCTCTTGTCTGTGATGAAACAATATCAACAAACAAAAATGAATCAATAAAATCAATTCTCCATAATATCTATATCTGGAAAATTGGTTGGATTTTATGGAATTTTGTTTCCCAAGGATACGTATTCTTTACACACACAAAAACCAATTCTATACTAAAATCAATATTATGCTAACAACTTTCAAAAGAAGACAATCAATCTCAGTCTGATTCTGTAGCTGTGAGCATATTAAAAGACTGTACTGGAACTGAATAACCCAGACAATTATTTCTTTTATGACATGAGAAAATCTCATGTGTCTCAAAGGATGGCATTACTTACTTCTTACCTTCAAATACTTACTGGATACAGATTAGCTTTCAGTTTATTATTAAAAGGAATATTTATGAATGTAAAGCACATCTTTCAAACATTTTATAAAGTGTGGCGAGGTTATTAGTTCCAGAAATATCGTTCCAGATACTTTAGGTCAGGGTGATAACTATGATGATAGTAGGAGTCTGTCTTCTTCAATCACGCATCAGAAGTGAAACTTGAAGTTATGTGCCCTAATGACAGAGAAATTCAAAAACTATGCTACAGTAAACAAAATTAAGTGGCGTTGTGTTCCTATTAGTTTCCTATAATTCTGGAGTTTGATACAGTGCTCTTCTGAGGAAGACTTATTTTGACAGAAACCTATCAAGCTGAAGAAGATAACCATTTTTGGAGCAAATATTAAGAATATCATTCAGAGTTCAAAGAATCCAGATTGCCTCTGAAGTACCTAAGGAAGGAAAAGGAAATGTACATCCCCTGTCTTCCCAGGCTTTCCTGGGACTCATACAGCTGGCTGCTAGCCCACTGTATATCTCTCTTCCAAATATGTGTTTAGATTCTCCTCAAGCTCCATGAAACACATTGCAGATTCTGAAGTGAATTCCAAAATTAGAGCGTAAGAATCACAAAATCACAGACTGCACAAGATTGGAAGGGACCAGAGTGGGTCATATGGTCCAATCTCCCCTGTATTTCTGTGCTGGTCTCACTCCACAGAAAATCCTTCTTCAGCAGCAAGGGCTTATGGTAGCAATTCCCTTGGTTTAGAATATATCTCAGGATATCAGCTTTCTTATGGTTTCTTTCAAAATGATGACAACTCGAAGGGGAGAGAAACACATCTGAGTATATCTGTCATTGCAGCAGCCTTCTCTCTTTTTGCAAGCACTAATCAAAGTTTCAATCCTATTCTTGTCTTTAGCACAGCTGTCTTCTCCCTTTACATGTGGCTGTTAAAATAGATCCATAATTTACTGAAGTCCTATCCTCTGGTTACTCTTGCACAAAACTTTCCATTGATTCCATATCTTTACTCTTATGAAACTGGCCACTGTTGTTGTTCAATTTAATCTTCTGTCCATTCTATTCATGGCCTATCTTTAATTATTTCATAAACTAATTATATGCATTGCTGCAAAATTATGGAACTAAGTTTTATTGCTTAGTTTTTTAAAGAAATTACAGACGTGAACTGAGGAAAGTGAATATTTTTGAGATCAGGCATGATGGCTCCTTGATCTTGGGTGTGGAAAAACAAGATAAACTTCCATGTGGATTTTCTATAATCTAGCTACGCAGGTTTAATCTTTCCTTAAAAAGTTCTAGTAATGGGAAGCAGCAAAACTGATTTGGAAATTATAAAAACACATTAAAAAGTATTTAAAAACTCCTATCAGGATATAGCTTAACCATAAAGAACAAAAAATATATATTTTTGTTCTCTACATACTTTTTAAATTTTTTGATTGTATCTTTAGGATTTTAAAAATCAGTATTAGTACAATTGGCAAATAGATGTCAATCTCCTTGAAAATTGACAAAAACCAATAAGAAAACAAATTATTTCTATGAATATCTTAATTGTATTTCTTAACAAAACCAGATATTTATAATTAGTTCTGAAGTTACTTTTTTGAATGTATATTTGTCTTGTATTGACAGATGAAGAGGTCTACAAAATATTGTGGACCACAG
Source organism: Zosterops lateralis (assembly GCF_965231275.1). Taxonomy (NCBI): domain Eukaryota; kingdom Metazoa; phylum Chordata; class Aves; order Passeriformes; family Zosteropidae; genus Zosterops; species Zosterops lateralis. The sequence goes on from NC_139764.1 coordinate 45,330,919, forward strand.
AGGCTCTTAGTTTATTCCTTAAAATGTAGGTCAAAACCATGTGTCAAAGTTTAATAATATAAAACTTGGTTTTGATGCAAAAGTAAGCAGTACCTGATCTCTAAAATTTGTCTTACATTATTAGGAAAATCAATTTACTGCTGCTGACAAAAAGGTTTTAGAGTCATCTTTTTATTCTTTCATATTATAACCAGATATGTGATACAAAATAGTAAAAGCATGAGCCTGCAAAAATACAACAACATTTAAATTTCTAAGTAAACTATTCCAGACACACAATATTTCAAAGATAAAAGATAGTGTTTTTCCATAATGAAAGAAAACAAGCATATGCTTCTTGGAAATTACTTGTTTGATTTCCTGAATGACAGAAAACACATAAAAGAAACATAAACAGATTTTGTCTTACAACAGTTACACTATGGAAGTGTATGTGTGAAAGAAATATATGGAAAATCAAATTTGTCATGGAGAAATTCATTAAGATGACAACTGTGCTAAAAATGAATCCTGTTTTTTAAAATCTCTTTTTTCATATAAGTCAATACATTCACCTTGCTTTCTACAGATACATGGATGTGATATAATGAGTTGTAAATACTACAGTTATGCATTTGATGTTTTCATTTCACTGTTATATTTTATAGTAACATTTTCTAACTCAGAGCATAGCCAAAGCCTTTGACCAGAACTCTTTTAGGCTACTGTCATAAGTAATGACAAAACTCACATGTGTATTTACATATACTTCACCCTCAAATTCATTGTAATTTTATTCAGGACATATGTTTCACAGAATTGTAAAAAACAATAAAACTACACTATTACTGCATGAGAGGGGTGTACATAAAGGACATAAACCCAAATAATATTAAAACTTAAGATCTGAAGATGCTAACAGAGAGAGAGAGAGCAAGATGCTAACAGAATTTATGGGAAAAGAATATTTAATTTTCAAGTAGAAAGCAGGAAAAGTATACCTAAGCTTCAAGTGAGAATGAATGATTGAATAATTCAAATATTATCCTGTATGTTAGGATTCAGAACACTGCAAAAAATTATTTCTAACTATATTTTCTCCTCTGGTACCGTCTTTTGCTGCCTCTTTTGTCAGAAATTAACCTGAGCTAACACTGGAAAGAAAAAGTCAAAATTAGAAATAAAAAACACAGAATTATCTACTTGTTAGGGCCATGGGTGAGTAGTTAAGTCACTGCTCCTCTGATTCTTATTAAAGCACTTACAAAGTCATGTTTCAAAGGGGTTCACAGTCTCACCTTGACAGGGCTATGGGGAAAATTTGAGGTCTTAGGTGGACTCAATATGCCCTGAGGGCAAAGTCTTCCTAAAGCTTGAGTTGAAAGATTTGCAAAGGTGCTGCTTTACACTTGATCTGGAGATACGTGATATTTCAACATCATAACCTAAAAGAAGTTCAAAGTAGACAAAGAAAATTGTTAAAACATGAATTATGCATCATCTTACTATGTATTTCAGCTTGTTGTCTTTTCTCTTGCTTCTGCCATCTCCCAGCCCAAGCCCAAACTCACGTTCAAATTCTCAGATTTCTGAAATATACTGGGACAGGTTATACATCTATCATCTCACATTTCACATATTCTTTGTGAAAATTGACTAAATTTATCCCTTAAACATACAATAACAGGAAAGAAGATAAGAAAGTTTCCATGTGGACACAATTTAGGGCCAGAAGGCCTGCTAAGGATGAAGGTTTTCCTGACATTGGAAGATCATTTTAATTAAAGGAGAGTGTGTGAATTTAACTGTGAGTGTGAATGGAATGAAGCAAATTTACTCATGGGTAAGAATATCTATTATCACAATTGCTCCAGAATAGCTGTTCTCTACCAAGTCTTATTCTGTATCTGCAAAATAATACTGTGAACATATGACTTTCTAGAGGTCAAAGGCTGGTGGCCATTCAGAACTTAAAAGCTAACTTAAAATTAACTTCTTCATGCTTTAGGTTGGTGCACCATTTTAAAATTGGTGTGGTTCACTGCAGTTATTCCTAATTTAAAAAAGCGTACCAAAATTGCAATTACACCTTACAATTCTAAATCCTAAGATGTAAATATAGAAATGCATGCCATTTGGGGGTTGTTCATAGAAGCAGGTAAAATTTGCCCTTTTCAGAGGAAATTTGCTTTTTTTGGATTTGGGCAAAACTCTGAATAGTTGTCCAGACCAAGGGATTTTTTAGCTTTCTTAAATATGTGCCAGGTATAAAAGCACATACCACAAGTATGTATATAAAATATATACACACATATATACATGTAAAATATACTATAAGAAAAACAACTTTGTCTAAATTGTTATGGACAGTAGCCTTGTGTTCATACACAGTCCTACAGCTTAGTTATGAGTAACTAAGGTGACTTTTTTCCTTGGTTGTGCCTTCTTGTGGAATATCCAAAGTTTTGTTAGATTTCTTCAGGGATGGTGTATATTATTTAAAAATTAGTTCATATTTACCCACACCTTCAGTTTGAGTCTCTTTTTGTCTAACAATTGAACGAGGTTTGTTGTTGATTTTGTTGTTGTTCTAGGCATTTTTCTCAAACTTAGAGGACAAATAAAGAAATGTCATGGAAGAGAAAAAAACTGTACAGAAATTCATGAATGACTAATAAGTGGCAAGTGCTTGTTTCATCTAGCTGTTTGCATGCTGTATTTCAATTATTCTGTGAGTGGGACCGTGGGACCATAGGACCAGTCTGAAAGTATGGTAGCAAGCCAACTTTTCCCAGCCCATCCTGAGGGAAGTTTCTCTAGAGAGACTTTATCAAACACCATATGATGGCTTACTGCATTGCAGCACTGGTGGGGTTTATGTGATTTAGCAAAACAGTCTGAAATGTGTGATAAACCCTGCTTGTTTGAATGAAAACCTGTAATACAGCCAAATGAGAAGTTTTGCATCACTGAAGAAAAGAAAGAAAGGAAAGCATACAAATAGGGCAGGAAAATAAACATCTTGGAAAAGAATGTCTCAGAGAAAGTGATGTAGGGATTCACATCGGATAGACAACTCAGTTGGAATTGCTGTTTTAATGCTGGGTCAAAAAGGCCTAATGCAATGTAGATAAATACAGAGAAAATGAGTGAATAAAAGGAAAAAATGATTTTGCTTCTGTACCGGGAAGTCATGTAGGATTTTTGTCCAACATTTTTAAAAGCTTGTTAAAAATCTGAAGAGATGCCAAAAGACATGTAGGAATGAGTCCAGTGGTATAGGAAGTCTCTTTTAGGAAGGTACTTAGAGCTTATTTTGTTTAAACTTCCAAAAACAAGTCTGAGAAATTAGTTGAATGATGGATACAAGCCTGTTTAAAGGGAGAAAACACTGGAAAGTGAAGGGCTCACTAATACAGGAGAGAGAGGAGGTGCAAGGATTAGTAGCTGCAGAGCAAGCCCAGGGCAACTGAAACGCGTAGTTTTAAACAGTGAGTGTGGCTAATCACTGGACAAATTGTGGAGGGAAGTAGATTTCCCATGCCTTCATGTCTTCATATCCAGAAAAGGAGTCTTTTGGGTAGAAGGAGAAAAGCAGCAGATGAACTGATCACATATGAGTCAACCTGAAACCAGCTGGGAGTAGACCCTACGTAAGTCAGAAATCCATAAAGTTTATTGCAGAAAGTAAGAGCAGAAAAGGAAACTACAGTCTACAGCTCTGCTCTGGCCATTCTCACCTTGCCCAGGCCCAACATACTATTCTGGGGTTAGGAAGCATGACAACAGCCTGGTGTGGGAAATGTGAAAGACGAGCTGGGAGTAGTGTGGGTTTAGATACCTGCTTCTGCCACAAAGTTCTGGTTCCATGGGGAGGAAAAAGGAGCAAAACACCTTGAGAAATGCAGAGACAAGAGCCTGAAAGGGAGCGTGGGCAGTGCCAGCCCTCGGTAGTGCCTGTACTCACAGCCCAGCAAGACTCCAGGACCCTGTTAGGTGTCAGTTTGCTTCTATGAGTCACTGTCACATGTGTGCTCATATATATGTATATACTCCCCCATTCACTAAAATAGCCACAAAGCTATTTATTATTCATGAAAAGTCCGGTTTTGTTGCCTTCACCTTTAGTCACCGTCTTTTTCTTTACTAATAAGTCAGTTTCAATTTTCATAAAAATTAATTTCTAAGGGGTCATTCTAAATATTTTTTCATGTGTATCCTAAACTAATTTTACCTACATATACATTCATATTCACACAGTGCAATTTAATTGGAATACACTAACATTTTTATTCATTTTTACCTTGCTGAATGGAAGAATTTCTGTTTAATCAAACAATTTGTGGTGGAGTAGTCACAGTCAAAAAAGGGAAAATAAATATCTAAATCTTCTGATATAGTGGTGGCATTCCCTGCCTTCATTTTGGAAAGCAGAATATTGAAATAATTAATCTGAAACCTCATGTATTTCAAGCAGATTTCTTATGCTAAATGTTAATCTACATTTGGATCACATTTTTTTCCTTTTCTCTGAACTTTTCTAAACTGATTTCAAAATGGGTAGGAACATGTTTCTGGCAAACATGACTGTTTATGCGAAGGAAGGGGGAAAGCCTCCTGGTTCTAGCTGGAAGATTCTTTCCCCTGAAAACGTCATTAAAAATATAAGGACATATGACTCAAAGTCCAGGATTTTAACTTCAGCTGCAGATAGTGTTTTTCAAACAATTTTTGTAGTTGCTATTTCTTTTTCTTTTCCTGTAGAATCCTTGTGAAATGTGTAGAGAGGAGGTCCCACACAATCTCAGATTTTATTACTTTGAAAAATCTTCAGCGACTATAAGTTGTGGAAAACTGCCGTTAATGAGACAGGTACATGTCCTACAATTTAGGAACATGAGTAATCTACTCTTGACATTCAGATTCTACCACCTTATTTTGGTATTGTTAAATCCTGAAAATATGTTCCCTAAATACATCTTCTCAAGCACTCATATATGTATATCTTATAGAAGGTGCTTTCATGTCTTCATGATTTTACTGCACCTTGGAAAATCCTCATAGGCTCTCTGGGTTAACACTTCAGCTGTCTGTGTTGCAGAATCTTTGCTGCAATTTTCACTCATAATACCTAAATGCAAATGTAACTACTTCTGCTTTTAGGCTGAAAGCTCATTTCACATCTGCCAATATACGGCTTTCAGAAGATAACAACACATTTTAATTTTTTTCTCACTCCATTTAGACTTGAACTGAAAAACTGGAAGCAGTTATCATGTATCCATTTATAGTGTAAATATATATATGTAAAAGGCCAGGGGTTTCTTCATTCTTTTAAAAACTTAACTTTTTTAGATAAGAAAACTATTCAGCTTCAAAAGAAAATTAATAAAACCTGTATGAAAGTTATAAAATGTTTTTAAACATTTACTTCTCCCACCCAAAGAAAGGAAAACAGATTCAAATATCTTCAAATATTAATCCCTACAATAGTATCCACTATATTTCACTTTGTCAAAGTGTACTCATATCAAAATAACATACAGCTATAATTTGATGGAGTCAATCCAACACTCTTAACATTCTCAGAGAGCATGCTCTTGTTGATTGTGGTGGCTGCTCAGCAATATGATGGGTGAATTTATTAATCAGTGAGAACGAGAAAATTTCTAGTGGGGGAAGGTCATAAATCTAGTGGCTAACCAAAGCCCTTCCTAGAGATCTCTGGGGAGACGGGAATTCCAAAGAGACTATGGATGATCTGGGTTTTTTCTGCAAGAGACATGAATAAGCACAACAAGAAGCCAGACTTCAGAATACTTCATTTATTTGTATGTATTACCACATTTGGGAACTAAAATAAGTTTTCAGTTCCTATTAGGGCTGCTGAATAGAGAACGATATCAACTTTGAGCTCTGTCTTATTGCAATTGAATAATCATTGCAAAGTTTTCATTAGTGGTACCTCTGAGAAGACCAGACAGATCATGAGGGAAGCTGTGGGACATTTTATCTTGTTTTTTCTCCTGAAAAGTTAATCAGTTTCAGATTGTTAAAAAAGTTGACTAGAAACCAGCTGGTCACCTTGAAGACTGGCAAGTACCTAGCAATGAATCTCTATTATCCAGATTTCACCACTAGTGGACACTGAAAATACAGCACCATTCTTAAACTTCTGGTAAAATGTTTATATATATATATATATATATTAGTTTATCCATCTGAGCAAATCTCTGACATTTGTCAAAAGTGGCAGATTGGCAGATTCCTGACTTTTCATAAAGCTACAGTATCCCCTCAAACTGGGAAGACAGCAGTACTACTAGCACGTAAATTGTTTCACTGAGGAATTAGTTCCTCCCTAAAAATTTGTGCAATCATGATAGGTTCAGGATCTGCCATTATTTCCTTAATCTGGTGCTAACATTAAAAGAAGGTAAAAATAAATTTCACATCCCATAATATTTTGCCTCTTTCTTCCCAAAAGATGAAACATTAGAAATACAGCCTTTTTGGAGTAATGTTCATTGCTTTTGCCTAGCTGCAGTCCTTACTGTAGTAGTCTTTATAAAGCAAATGCTTCCTTGCAACAACAAAGATGTCATTTCAGAAAACTGTGGGGCAAGTTGATGAAAGAATTGCAACAGGTAATGCTTTACACCCTGTGAAAAGTGGTATGATGTTGTATTTCCACTTGCTGAGCAAATAAGGAAAGTAACTCTCTCTTCTCAGTAATATCTTTTTACAAGTCCTCCTACCTGTGTAGTTGCATGCAATAAAGTACAGGATAGTAAAGGTCTTCAAGTGGAAAAGTGGAGCTTGTGTTATAAAATAAAAGTGTTCCTTATTTTGAGAACTGAAAGAAGTCACCCTCAGACAGGTGTATTTTCTGTATTATTCTGGTCCTTGTATTGTGATAAATATCAATGGGTGGGTAATTCTAAATCTGAGAGAAGTAGATTAGAAATTAATTCTCAGATATTTCCTTTCAAAAAGAAATGCTAGAAAGAGATTATTACATCTTCCAAAAAAGCAATTATCAGTCAGGTGAATGTGCATTTATATAAGGTTGATTAGTGTTTAAAGAAAGAAAAATTAAAGAAACAATGCTGAGTAAACAGGAACCCTGATGCCATGACAGAGATGAGGACAGACTAATCAAGACTTAGGTTTGGATAAACTGCTTTTGAATTAAAGGTCCTTATCTTTCTCTTGTGTTTTGTGCTCTGTCAAAGCCATCAGTCTTCATGTAATTCAGAGAGAGAAGGTGGAGGGAAGAATTGAAAACTCAGGTTCCTGTGTGAAAGTAAAATGGTCTTTAACATTTTTCTAAGTGCTTAATTCAAATAATCATTTAGTGACAACCCCCTTTTTTTTTTTTCCACAAATAGAAGGATGTTCTCACCAGTCAGCACCCTGGTACCTGTTTTCTGTACTTGAAGTGACCTCCAGGAGTCAGAGGTGCCATGGTTGTGTTGTCTGATATTTGTATATGAGGAAGCAAAACGCAAGTCGTTGATTGTGGGTCATTCATACAAATAATGTATTTCTGGGCTGGGGAAGATGAAGATGAAGCAAGAGTCCTGTGACAATTCAAGGGAAGAGTATGTCTATATTCATCATTTGTAGGCAAAAAGCCAAAGACTTTTACTTGTAGAGGGAAGGACGCATTGAAGGGCCTCAGGAAGATTTCAGGCACATCTGTGGCTGAGGAATAATTACTTGCAGTTTTTTGGGGTTTTGTTTTTTGCATTTTAAGCTTTCTGATTTAAAATCCCTGGATTTGACATTTTGAAAGTGGATTTAACTGCATGGCAATCCCTGCAAATTCAAAGACAATTCTATCACTTCTATTCAGAACAATAAGATGGACATTGTAATAACAAAACCCTTGTTGTGCTCCAAACACAGCTTAGGCAACATGGCACAAAGAGTATAGCATAATATCTCCTAGACAATCAGTAGTGGCCCAACTTGATTATCTATAAAATTAAGTCTAAACACCAGAAAAGAATCTGGAAACTGAAGTCTGGCACTTGAGCAAAGAAACAGAGAAACTTTTTTTTTAATTGAACAAGTTCTTATCTGTCTCACATCAAAATACCTACCAAAATACAATATTATTCTCTTGAATTCCATGGTTATGTTCCATTCATGCTGTTATTTTATATGAGATTCTTCACCCCTTTCCAAAATTTGATTTTTTTCCTATGTTTTTAAAGCCAAGAATAAAAATAATTACCTGACCCTGTAGATAACTAGATAAAACTAGGTGAAGCAATGAAGATTGCTGAAGCAACGAACATAACAAATCAGTTCCGGATTAAAATAAAGAGTAAAAATGAAGACAAAGCAAGAAAATGAAGTAGCAACAAACAACAGGAAATCAGTAGTTTTTTTCAATAGCTTCTTGTTTTGAAAACTTCTCATGTTAACCCAATTAATAAATTCCTATATTAATTTATTTTTTGTTGTTTTTGTTTTCCAGTTTCAATAGTATTTTTATTCCTGATAATGAAATAGTAATTGATTAATACTGTGAAAAGCATTTCACATGGATAGCATTTAAAGACAGAAAAGCAAAGGAATATTACTTGAGACTGCTCAAAATTAAAATCATCTCCAAATGATTGATATTTACTGAAAAGAGGTTTAAAAAAAATGTATTTCCTGACCTTGAATTTTTGCCAAACAATGACACCAAAATCAAAAGCCTCTACTATAAATCAAATGTTTTGTGCTCCACAAAAACAAGGAATAAATAAGCATTCTGATTTTTTTGCTATTTTTAGCAGAAAGAGCTGTGTTTTCTCCATGATTAACTATGGAATAAAATGTCAATATTCCAGCCTTCCAACAAGGCTTATAAAGCTGTAGAAAAAGAAAATGATATAGCACAATGATTGATTGCCAACAGTGACTTTCCTAATAGTGGAATAAGAGAAAATCTTTAACACAAGAAGGAATTTCATAACTATAATCCCTTCTTAGTGCTATCCTTTACTGACTAAATCATTAGGGGAAAAAATGAGGTGGTTCTACGAGAATGTCAGAGTGAGAAAAGAGGAGATCTGGGCAAATAAAGCAAGGAGATTTTTATTACCTGAAAGAAAGACACTTAAAAATTATAAAAAGATCTAGTACTCGTCTGGTCTAAGACTAAAGCATATTTGAGAATGTTGAGGTATCTAAGACAAGAAAATGAGAGTGAATGAATGTCCATAGTTTGTAGTTGCATACATATTTTTCCTTTCTTAAATATGTGATTGATTACAGGAGCTCTAAACAAGAGATATTTCTATATCAACTAATGGGTACTTCTTAGGTGTAGGAAAAGTGTATTCTCAGATTCCTTGTAAGACTGACACATGGGGAAAAACTTTCAAATTGTTTGAAATTCTGGGTTTGATTCTCTAGAGAAGCCAGGATGTAAAATTCCCTCTACTGACGGGGTTATAAATTTGTGACAGTACCAGGCATCAATTCAGACCAAGGAAAATATAAGAACTTGTGACCTTAATATCATGACATTTAAAAGATCAGTTCTATGAGTATCCACCTAGGGTATACATTTGTTATATAAGCTAACTACATGAAAAGAGATTATTAAAAGAACATTATTAAAGTTGCAAACTAATAATCAGGACTATTAGTTTCTCTACTATTTTGCAACTGGATTAATGACAATTCTACAGAGGTGAATGTTTTTATTTCTGACATTAGCTTTGTCAACACAGAAAAGAACTAAAGGACTCAGCCTACAGGACATATACTAAATATCCTTTATAGGAAGAAAATAAAAATTAATTAGGATCCCATTTATTAACTCTCAAAGATATTACTCTGTGGGAGAAGTAGCTAGTGAGAAGACACTCGCTAAATGATTAAGCAGAAATCCACGGTTCTGCATCATTCTGGTAGAGTTCTTCAGTGGATGTATACAAGCTTGTGTACAAGTCCCCTGCACAAGCTCTTGGGTCAGTACTGCCTTTGGAGACATGTACATGAGGTCAATATGGCAAGAAAACAGCCAAGAGTCCTTGAAGTGAAGAGCTCTCAAAAGCAGATATGCAGTGAAAAGCTGAAGATTTGGTGGATTTAAAATCAACAGAAGGTAAAGGTGTTAGGCTTGAGCACATTTGTCAAGTGAAAAACATTGACTTGTTACCTTTTGAAAACCAAATTTGAAACCAAGACTCTATATGTCTTATCAAGAATTCAGACCAGAGAGCGATTTAAATCACTGTTTTGCCTCTCTGATCTAAAGACATCATCCTCCTCCTTCCACTAAATATATCATCTAAGTCGTCCCTGAAATAAGACAGGCCATTCAACATTGAAACTTTTAAAGATAGGTTACCATTTTCTTTTCATGTTTTTTCACATGTTTTCTCACTGTACTACTTTCTATCACTTATCCTATGGAACTAATTTGTCCAATATTTATAGCCAAATTCAGGTTTTTTAACTGTTAACAAGTCACTTAAGCAACATTAGGTTTGAGTGGAGAAATAATTTTTTCACGGAGTTGGATTTATACAAACATGGAGATTTTTCTTACAATGAAACTAAACCTACACCACAAACTCACAGTGTAGCCGATTATTTTTAGTTTTTGGAATAATTTTAAAATCATGCTACTTTTATTAGAATTGGAAATAATCAAATGTCACAGGACCAAATTTCCTGGAAGCATTGGCTGAATTTTGAGTACAGAGCAAAAGTGAGGCCAGTTATATGGTCAAATTAAAATAATTTGAAACTGTATGGTTTGGCTTATGTGAAAGTTTTTGCCAGACATTTTCCTGGTTATTTTCTTGGTTTTCATCAGTGTGCTACTGATTTAATCCACTGAGAAATTAAAAGCAAAATACAAAGAGTTAAATAGAGGCTTGGTCAAAGACAGTGGGACTTTTATTCCTGAAATGAATATCACACTGACCCAACCCTTCCCCCCTAATTAATTGCATTAGCATTTGGGAAAAGGAGGAAAAAAAAAATAACAACAAAAACAAAAGAAAAGGAAGTTTTGCCTCTGTTGGCCCAAGAAAACAGGAAGGTTTCATGCTTGAATATGGTTGTTCCTATGAAGTACTGAAAAACTATTTTGGAAACTTTCCCATCAAAGCAGCTGTGCCCTTTTAACTTGAGTCTGACTAAGTACCCTGTTTTTCATTCACATTGCAAGAACTGCTGAATGTAAAGACATTACAAGGAGCTTTCAAGATCGCTTGGGTAAATTTAATATTTTTAACTATTAAGGTATTAATTTTTTTGGTAAAAAATAATTAAATTTAATTTAATCTGTAAAGCATTTTTAAAGTCAATGATAAAATTCTTTTCAGCCCTTTAGTCTTCACAAATATGTCTTAAAAATTCCTGTGTCTTCTTCTATCTTTGCTTTATTTTCTGGTTTGTTTTGTCTTTTGTATTCATGAGTTACACAAAATATTATAGGTATACATATAAAAAATACGTATAAGAGATTGATACAGGTATAAATATATATGCATATATATGTCCTTGTTCTGATAAAGGCAAAACCATTGTATGGTACTGAAAAGAAATATTTCAAAAGGAAATTATGTTTCATAGAAAAAAAATCTAACAGATCATATGGGACATCAGTAGAATTTTCTAAGCATATTAGGATTTTTTTCATCTTGTTGTGAAGAATGGATATTTTTAGTCAGCAAGGAGACAGGTGTATTCTGTACACTAGTCATAGCAGTGTATGTGAACTTCAGCTAAACTCTGTGGGATCATTCACTCAAAAGGAATGATTGTATCAATCACATCACAAGCCACTGGACTCAGTAGAACTACAGGGTTGAATACCAGGACCAAGGTTAAGATAAGTTGGGTTGATTGATTTTTCTTTGTATAATTGATTTTCAATAAGCCAAATTTTTTTCTAAAAAATATTCCTATTCCAAAAAAGCCAAGTGAGCAGTGTTGTGAGAATATGAAGCTGTTATAAGCTTCATATTCTCAATATGAATTAAGAATATGAAGATCTGTTAATAAAGTATTTAATCATTTAGTGATATTTAAGAATTTGATGTTCAATCGGGAATAGCTTGACACAAAAATTTCCGTGTCTTCGATGCATGTTCCTATGCAAATGAAATTAAATAGCCTTAGTGGTTAAAGTGAGAGGAAACAGAACAGAAAAAGGCTTTTCTCTTCACTGATGGCAAAATAAAATAGCATATTGATAATATGGAAATGAGAAAAAGAATATCAACTATGAAGCTCTTGTTCCAGAAGACTGAATCCAGGAAATTAGAAAAACAGTAAAAATGCTTTTGGGTTCTATTTTATTACTTTGCTTCATACATATCAATTATAAATTTTAGCCCTTTGTCAGGGCTGACCCACTTGAAAAACAGTGACTTTTTCACATTTGATTTCTTTACACCTGAAAAACTGCCATTCATGGGGTCATAGATACTGAAAAAATGGATGTCGATGAATTACTTTTCAACTACAAAGGGACAACATTAAATTAAAAAGAAAATTAAAGAGGAATATGATAGAAATTCTGTTCTTTGCAAGTAATCTACTCCAATATACATATTTATTGTTGTAGTAGTAAAAAGTGAACTTTCAAACAACAAAAGAATATGTGTTTGCCAGAGGGAAATATTTCTCAAATTTCATTGTGTTGTCAAAAGCATCCAAGAAGAATTAAGTGGTTTTCCTTTACTTCTTACAAAACCCTCTTTTTTCCATTTCTATTTGATTTTTATGTTTTTTCTTCTCAAAAGTCAAGAAGATGTATGCAAAATTAATTCCAAAGAATAGTTATTTTGATTTTTTATGGGTCTGTATTTTGTCATAATAAATACCTAAATGGGTACTGTCACATTTAGAGTATTCTCTAATAGTTTTCCTTTGTTACTCTATAATGTGCATGTTGGCAGTTTTCACATGTGATTGCCTTATATTTCCTGAAGCAAAGGCTAGTTTCTAGCTTGTTTCTCATCTAGATAACTGCAGGCGGAGAAAATGGAAAAAAAGTAATGGTTACTTTCAGAGAAGTTCTGTGCAAGATTGATCAGTACTAACACTAATGTTCTTGGAAAACTGGTCACTGAAGCTGTCAGAAAATTTTAGTTTGAAATACTCTGTCTTTAAACAGATTTTTTTCAAGGGTAGAGATCACTCAGACAACCTCAAGTAGATAAAGTGATTCAAAATGTTGAATTAACTTAAATGTTGCATTGAAATATTTAACCACTACTCCAGGGAATCATGTGTCTCTTACAGAGCTTAGTTCTATTAGTTATACCTGTTATTTGAGCAAATACTCTAGTTACCTCAAGTATGATCAATATCTGGCAACAGAAAATTGCTTCAATGGATGTTGTTTCTTGAAGGCTGCTCTTTCCATCAATAAAAATATATAGATTTCATGTTTTCATTTTTCCACAGAAATTTCTCAAAATCAATATATATAGTAAAACAGGAAAAAGCATAACTATGAGTAATAAGATTAACACATTGTTATGGTGTGAGAATGTTTTTATATTAAGGATGATTCATTTGAAACTGCTGCTTGGAAAAAAGGTTTAGCTGGAGAGAGATGTAAGAAATTATACACTTGTGACTGTTATGGTAAATGCAGGTAAAATTGATTATTTCTTGTTTTTGTAAACTGAGCATTATTATTGGGTACCTGACAGAAATCAAAAGGAAGCCCATTTTTCCCCACAAGAGAGATTATTTTCACACAAAGTTTTTAATCACATCAAGTGTAAGATAGTTGCAGCTGTGGCTATTGCATATGATGACTTGAATTCCAGTTCTAGGTCAGGAAATTTCTAGAAATCTTCCTACTGATTGCTGGGAAGATAAAATTAGTTGAATATTTCCATTATGTGTTCTTATCCTCTGATCCTCTGTTAGCAGACACTCTCAGACAAATGGCTTACTACACCTATGATCTGATCTGGTTTTCTTGGTGGAGTGGCCTATCTACCAGAAAGCACATTAGGAGGTAAATTACAAAATCGTTGTAGGAAATGAGGTGATGGTAGTGGTGGAGATGTCACTACTTGGCTCGGTTGGGTATATAAATGAGTTGCCTTCACTTGTCATGTGTTGCCCACCTGATAGGGTGTGGCAACTGTGAACACACAAGACACAAGTCCCTGTATGATTTCTTTCAAACTTATCTGACAAATTTACCTGTGTAAACCTATGAGAGGATCTGCTCTTTTGCAATAGCATTATGCCATGTGCTACTGCTTCTCTTCAGAGTTAATCTACATTATGCCTTCTTGTGCGTGTATTCTACTTGTTTCAGATCGTTTCTTGAAGTGATAAATAGGTCACACTCCAAAACTGAGCCTAGACTTGTCTTCTTGAACATTGCTTGGCCTGTTACTTTCTGTACCACAGATGAAGCTATAAATGATCTGGCTCATTTCCATTGCCTGACAGACTGAAGCTGGAGTGGCAATGCCACTAGCCACTAACCATATGTAAGACTGAAAGCAATAATAATCCATAGCAGAACAGATGAAAACCAGTAACAAATATTTTCTGCATCAATTTATAACTCTTCCCATTGAAAATTAAATTTTAAAGAAGTTTCTCATAGTAAAGTCTAAGAAAAAATATGGAGTGGGGGAGAAATAGCAGGGATAGAGATTCTTTTCACTGTTATTTCTATATTCTAGGGTTTTACTTTTCAAGTCAGCTATTTCTGTGAACCTAGTTAGACAGAGCTGCCAGGAACTGATCTTCCATGAAACACAGATATGAGGAACCCTTGCCAAAGACTCCAAGTGATTAATGCACAAGGGACTATTTCATAAGCAAATGCAAATTATGATCTATTTTGATAGTAACTCACAGATGATTTCTTCAAAATTGTCTTTCATATCTTAGTTTTCTGTCTTAGTAGAAGAAAACTCTGTTGGTTAAAGGAAACAAACTCCAAATGCTATAAATTCAGGTGTTCTTAGCTATGCCATACTGACAAACGTCATTAGGCTAATTTTTCATTTAGTCATTTGATAAACATCCTTACTGCTCTTATGCACTGATACATGGATTTAGAGATTATAAAGATCAATTACTTGTAGTGCAAATGTTATAAAATTGTATAGCAAGATTTATCCTTTATTTTTTTTTCTATTCCTTCTTGCTATTTTTATAAAAGAACCTTGACTTTAAATATTTGGACTCAGATTGAGTAAAAAGTTAGATGTTAAATGTTATACACATTAGAGTAAACCAAAAAAGCCCTCCCCAACAATTTCAGATTTCACCCAAAATTGCATGTACTTTGCACAAGATTCATAAAAGGTCTATGAATCAGGCAAGATAGGCCAAATGAATCATCCCATCTATGCTTCCTACATGAACAACCTGGGGAAAACAGCTCTTGGTGGGATTGATCTGGCACTGAGACCTCCCCAGATAGCGATGAGTATGCCAGTTTAGAAATGTCTCCCTCTGTCCTTTAGTAATGCAGGATTTGTAGACAACAGCTTTCAACTAAATGCTCATTTTATCTGTCTATATTCAGGAGGAAAAAAAAAGGCAGAAAAAATAAGTACCATTTAAAGTTATAAATTGTATATCTTTAAGCAAAATTAGTCTTCCTTAACATCAAGGTACTCATGAAATAAAATCTTTCCTAAACTCCATGTATATTTACCTCTTAAATTCTTGGCTGAAGGGGGAGGATGGTTGTGGTTTGGTTTTTCTTACCTTCCAAGTAATCAATCAACAGATTCATTCATTTTATTAATTTGTAATATAAAACTAATTATCATATTTACCCATTATAAAATTATATTTACCCAATTATACCGCATAGAAAACATTAGGTACTAACAGACTTGAAGGAAAACTGTTATGAGAATATATAGAAGACTAAAAGTATAGGGCACCTTCAGACAAAAAAAACCCCTCCACTTGTGTCACTTAAAACTTTAAGGTAGGTGAGCCAAAAAGGCAAGAAGCCAAGACTGAAGAAGTCAGAAAAAGACAGAACAGAGGGCATGGATAAGAAAAGTTACAGCAAAGACAGCTTGAAGATTAATTTGCATCACACCTCTTACTTCAAAAGGATCAGCCACAGGACTTCATTGGCCGGCCCTATAAAAATGCAGGTAGGCTCTCACAGCAAGGGGCAAACTACCCTGACTTTACTAGACCTAGAAAACACCAGTAGAAACATAAACTCCTATTATGGTACTGGTCTGAGGTTGTTTACATACTAAAATGTGCCTGTTTGTTTTTCCTTACAACACAGGGGAAAAAAAAAAAAAGAGAAACCTAATAGCCATTTCTTTGGTGCTTAAAAAAGGACACTAGACCAGATAAGAGTGTATCATTGAAAAAGTAATTGAAATTGTTTCCTTTTGGGTAGCAATGCTAGGATGTTTTCTGGGATATGTTTTCCTTCCAGGAAAGTGATGGGCAGCAGATCAATCAATCAGAAGCTGAGTCTAAGGAAAAAGCAAAAAAAAAGAGGTGAAAATTGACTGAGTAGGAAAAAAGCAACCAGCAGAGATCCTGCCCTGAAATCAGCATGGCTTAAATGAGCTTCCCCATGCTGCAGTAATTACTGACCTGGCTTCTCAGCATGCAGCTGCCTCCACTAAAGATGAATAAAACAGAGGTGCCTGAGCCAGGGAGGTGTTTTCACTTAAGTGAAATGAAGAGAGGCAGATGCAGGTTCTCCAGCAAAGACACCCTGCAGCTCCCCTCAGAGCCTCTCTGTGTCACCAGCATGTGGCCAGATGCTTGGCTGGGAGCTGTTTTAAGGTATGCAGCCAGGGAAATTTCCCTAATGCTGCTCCAGAAAAACCTCTGCAACAAAGAAAAAAAGATTTGCTTTCCTCTTTATAGTAATGTGAAATATATAAAAGCTTATATTTGCTTTAAGGTTGCTGATGTAGATTTAAATCACTTGTTACCACACGTGGATGAAAGCACCTTAAGAGGAGAGAGGGATTATTTTCCCTGTATATAAATCTTAGAAAACAATTTTATTGAATATTCATATCTCTTTTCTTATACACTACACAGATGCTACAGAAAGTGCTAAGGTTTATAGGTTGCTTTGCAATACCTCTTTTTATTTTCTGCAAAATGAATAGTGATTATAGTGTTTTTATGCCGATTTCAATTAGTTTTTTTGAAGAGCCTTTGTTCTGTTGATATTAAAAAGGAAAAATAAGCTGTCTAATCTCATCCTGTGCAAGGAAATGACTTTTATTTTACTAAATTACGTGCATGCACAATGTGTTTAATGCAGAAAAAGAGACGTCTTAATAGCATAATACATATTCTATTTGTATTAGATGCAACCAGCTGCTTGAAAGACTAATAGAATAGAGAGGCTAATACTCTTTAATGCCTTTCTGATGGATTCCACAAATCCTCTTGATATCTTCATATGAGAAGAAGTTTCCATGATGCTGCAGGTTGGCTTTGGCAAAAATTGCTGTACAAACTGTTGGCCTGTGCCTGCCTCAGACTATACTGGAGGTTGGATAGGACCCCTGAAGTTCGCATTTTCCATCCTCCCTGCTCAAAGCAGGGTGACCTAGGTCTGGCAGCCCATGACAATGTCCAGACAAGTTTTAAATATCTCCAAGGATGGACACCTCTGCAATCTCACTGGGCAACCTGTGCTAGTGCTCAGTCCCTCTCCTAGCAGCAGGGTTTCCTGAAGGTCAGATGGAGCCTTCTGTAGTTCAGTTTTTGCCCTCTTAATCTACCACTGCACTCCACTGAAAAGTGCCTGGCTCTATCCTCTTTACTACTTCCCTTCAGGTGTTTTTATACACTGACAAGATTTCCTTTGAGCCTTCTCCTCTCCAGACTGAAAAGCCCCATCTCTCTCAACTTTCCTTTCAAGAGAGATTCTCCAGTCTCTTAATCATCTTCACAGCCCTTCGTTGGAACTTTCCGGTAGCTTCATATCTCTCTTGTGCTGAGGAGCCCAAACTGAACTCATCACTCCAGCTATGGCCTCTCCAGCGCTGAGTAGAAGGGAAGAAGCATCTCTCTCAACCAGCCCAGGCCTTCTTTGTCATTTAACACCAAGCTAATCAGAAACCTTAGAGCTGCCTGATCAGTTCTTAATAAATGCCTGGATTATGCTGCCTTTTATTCTTGTATTTATGTTTCAGGGACAGGGAGGTTATGGCAATGCTAACTATTTAAAGCACAAACTTATTTTTTTTTAAGATTCCTTGTCTGAGAATGGGCATCCTTCACGTAATGTTCCTGTCTCCTCTGTGCTTCTTTCCCATATATCACCACAGGAGAGAAGCAATAAATAGGCAAAGAAGGACTTTATAAAGACTACAGTTATTATTTGCTTCTGGATGCGTGTAATAAATTAAGCACAAAGGAGGGGAGGCACATCCAGAAACCCCATCACTCTCCTGCAGACCTAGGAATTGCAATGAAATCTCAACAGTTTAGTCACTGCCATGATCTTTGTAGTAGTTAAAAGCCATAGTAAGCACACATGGTGATAGACTGCAGATTGTATATGAATGAAATGTCAATTGATAGTCTAGATTCATTAGAAGAGTTAGTAACTACATGTTTGTACATATCTCCAAGTTCATTTTCAGTTATAAAAGTCTCATCTCTCTGTTACTGCATTAATGCAATAAAATTGTAACTTCTACTGGCAACTTACATACAGGTTCTAATAAGGTAATTTGTTAAGGAATATTTTTAAAGAATTAGAGCTCTACAGGTGCAACAGTACAATGAGAGTCAAGGCTTTTTGCTTTTCCTGAACTCAGGCTGTTAGGCGTTGTAACAAAGGAATTGTCATCAAATGATGTATTGTGCATTCATTATACTGTTCACTATAATTACGATCACAATTAAACCTCAAAAATTGTTACTGTCAGTTTAGGATGTATGAAACTGAAAAGACAGTTTGCAGTACAATGTATTTTGTTATTATTAAAGACTGGTTAATCATAGCCAGCTGCAGTTGATTAGTCTGGAAATCTCACACGTTTAGGAACGTGTCACCAAGTTGATTCGCTCAATTTTGGGGTTGTTTTTGCAGCTACATTTTAACTGTCTCTGTGGAAAGAGCAATCTTAAATGTCTTTCATCTCTCACTATCCTTGTCTAAACCATCATGACCAGATCAGGTCTTCTCTTAAACATTTTTTAACGCAATTGGAAATTTTTTGTTATCAGATTGGACCGCTGTATTGGTTTTGCTGAAAAGACACTTCTATAGATTTGGAAGTATGGAAAAAGTGTCAATTTAACATCCTTAAATTAGACCATGGACTCAGAAAATTTCCATTTGAAATACTCTCTCATAGTATTACCAGATAAAATTCTTAATTTATAAAATTGAAGCATCTTCCTCTAGATTTTCAAAGTCATAGCCTTTGAGTTTGATATACAAAATTTTAGTGCTTTAGTTGATACAACAGCGTAATGATTGGTTATATATGGAAATATAGAGAGCATAATCTAACCACAAATCCCTATGAAATAATAGATTAAACTTGACTCTTATTTGGTTGGTCCAATTGGAATTCTGAATTGAGTACTTTAATTACTGGAGGGTTGTACTTAAAATAATTAGAATAGAAGAGATTTAAGCATTTAATATAATTATCTTATGTTTCAATATTATTTTACTTAAATAATAATAATAATAAAAATAGAAGTGGATAAAATAAATTTTTCTATCCCAAGTCTTTCTGAACTCAGGGAGCAGGAGTATTTTAATCATTGTGTTTGACCTCCCTAGAAGATTCATGACTGGCTTGTGGCTCCTTTTTATGTAGGTGGAAATTGTTTGGCTCCTCCTCCCCGGGTAGAACATTTCACAATGGGATGATGTAATGTGTCATGTCATTGGTGAGCTTTAATGGCCCATTAACAGAAGATATCCCCCTGAGGTAATGGGGAGGTGAACAGAGATAAGAAGCAATGTCCCACTCGATTTTAACAGCTGGCTTGTTATCAGAAAAGCAGTCACCCCCTTCCTCCTGGAGTTACAACAGATAAGGAAAAAAACACCTTCCCAACCAGGTTTCAGATGGAATAGAATAAACGTTTTTTTGGTTACAAAATCCAAGATAGTCACACTCCCTTAGAAAGAAGAGCTAGGTTTCTATGTCAGTAAGAAAGGTAATTTCAAATTATAAGTCATTTTTAGATCCTGTATTTATCAGTTTTCATGAGAATATGCTGAATTATCATATGCAAAACACAATAGCAAAAGTATCCTCATCCACAAAACATCAGAACCAGGAATTGGAAAATTTTTTCAAAATTGTAATCTAAGACATAATAAGAAGTTTTATATTAGGAGTATTCCATGTTCTATGTAATGACTACAGGATGGTCACTACGTTTTATCTCACCCCATGCACCAAACCCAGTACTGTGTCTGACTGAAATAGAAGTCATACTGCTGATGGCTCTGTACATGCTCCTAATACAAGTGCAATTTTGTAGTCAAATATCATACTTCAAACCTGGCAATAAATATCTTTGTGTGTAATTCCTGGATTTCATGGTTGTTCAAATACTATTTTCCTGGAGGACATTTAAAGCAAAGAGGTTTAAAAGCATGGCTTGAGGATAATGAGCAATAGGAATGAAAAGATAATACCATATTTTTCATTCCTCGCTGGACTTCAAATATAATAATTATTTTCATACTCAGATAGTAGTGAATAAAACTTTTTAAATGCCATTAGGTACACTTGACTCCTTTTAAACTTTGTGTAATGATTATAGTTCTTGGACTTCTGGAGTTAACAGGTTTCAATTTCATATCAGTATGTTTACTCTGTTCACTCATAAATGAATTAGAAATTACTGCAACTTCATCACTGCAGATGATTCTTCAGGCATATATCAGCAGTGTCCTTAACAGCAACTCTCGGAATCCAACTACAAGAATCCTTATTATCCTGCTTTCATTTGTACTTCTTTTAATTTCTTATGCTACAAAAAAAAGTAAAAAAGTATGTCCCTGGGAATTTTCAAGGTTTTATTGCTATTGAAGATTCCACAGTTATAATGGAAATTACTAGAAAAAACATTGAAAACCTTTGCAAATGTGTTTATCATATTTTTCCAATACATTCTAACTCATTTCTAATCCAAAATACCACATTTATCGCTTTACAGAAAATAAAAGGTAACTAAATTACCTTTTTTGTTATTAATAAGATATCTGCAAGAAAAATTGGAAATAATTTCCTATTACTGATGTCTTTCTCTGAAAATAACCAAATAAAAATGGTTATTGAAGACTTTTCTTACAATTAATAGTGTGGAATTTGTAGAAATACTCATTTTTATTCTGCAGTTCTGGTTTATAGGCATCTACAAAAATATTTTAAAAGTTATAGACAAATATTTTTGAAGCTATATATTTACTTTATCCTAGGTGTTTCAAAAGAAGAATCCAATTTACAAATCCCTTTTCCCAATCCATCTAGAACTGGATACAAAGGAATAAAGGCTATTGACATTTTGTCAGTGATTTATGGCTTTTGTCTTCTCTACTGTATAGTAGACAAGTGAAAGTGTTTTAGCTCTTTGAACTATCTTTGACAAAGTTTTCAGGGGAGCAGCATTTTAGGAGCTGCTCTAATCCTGAAAATGAGCAGGATTGGTGCATCCCTCAGAGTCCATCAGCACTGGCTAGAAAACAATGAGGATACCTGGAGGTGGGTAACGAGGAATCCAGGCTCAGTCTTTAAAATTAAAACCCAACAGCTATAATGCTAATCTACTTAAAAAAAAAAAAAAAAAAAAAAACAAAAAAAAGTGACAAAATTAATTAATGTATTGGTACTTTCTCTCTTCCTTTGTTCTGCATGTTGGTAGCCCTGAAGGATCTATAAAAGGTAATATTAGTGCTGAGTGGCCATCACTTTGCAGATGGAAGCCCTTGGGGAAGTCCTTTGTCCATGCTGGCCACTCAAGCTGCAGATGCAGGAGCAGGAGGGAGTTGTTTGATGGCAGATGTCCTCAGCATGACCCCACACCAGCTCCTTCTGCAGAGAACAACATTCCCTGACAGACAAGAGCAAGTGACACTCTTGCTGGGGGTGAGGTTTTCAGTTCACTCCTGCTGATCACATTATTGTGAGCTTTTGTCTTGTTACTGCTGTTTGAGCAGGGATAAATTGCACCTGCAGGTTTCTATCACCCTTGTTGGTCCTATAAACCAGTATCCACAAATGGCCATGAAAGACAGGATTGCAGTGTAGGATTAGTAGGTGGCAAGATAGTGCCAAAGACTGATAAAGCAAATTACTTAATATAAACTTTCTGACACTCGCAAACATATTCTGATGTAACTTCTTTATATACAATTGCAAACATATGTATTGTAGCTTTTTATAACCCTCTAGTCTCCTGTTTGCAAACCCAAACTATTTTTAACTCTCAAACATTTCCCCACGCAATTAATTTTTCTCATGGATGAGTGGTGTAAAAACCAATTTGGAAAAAAATCATTAAAGATTTCCTCTTTTACTGTAGTGTGTGGTTTTGCTATTACAGAATACTTACATTACTGATGACATTGCACAGAATTATTCACACTTGCACAGTAGAGGGAAAATAAAAAGTGTGTACCTAAAACACACTCAACTGATGGATCTCTAGTTCACACTTTCTCTCACACAGATGATTATGAAGATCTATAGATGTTGATAGAAGTTGTTCTTTCTCAGAGGAAGAGCATTGCTGCCTTTAAAAGCAATTAGATTTAGCATGGAGTTGGCAGAACGAGTGAAGCCATCTGTCAGCATTTACCACCATCAAATCAAGGCAGAGCCCCACTGGTAATTTCTGGTGGGCTTCAGCAGAGCTCCACATGCAGAATCACAGCAGATTGCTGCTTCAGCTGGCATCTGAATTCACCCTCCACTCTGTTTCTGGGCATAACCTGAAGGCAGACATTACTCCCTTTCCATGGAAGCTTCCTCATCATGGACGTCCCAACGCACCTTCCTAGAGCTTCACCAGGCTGGGACACAGTCCTGTCTGCTCCCTTTACAGACACACTGTAAGTGAAAAGAGGGCAATTATCCACCAACTTTTTTTTACACCATTTTCTGACCAAGGACAGAACATTCATCTATCTTAAAATTGTGTATTTTTACTGGACAAAGCAGAAGGCTCAGTGTGGGAGGCAGCCAAGAAGCCCAGCCGACAGAGTCTGTGTATCTGCCTGATTGGGAGGAAAGTTTTACTCTCCTTTTGTAAGATAAATTATTTTCCATCTCCATCATATACTGTAATTTTTATTTTTCCTTGATTGTGGAAAAGGTAATACTCTTTAAACATTCTTTTCATCAGGAGAATAATTGGAGTTTTACTGTGAGAACTGGACTGTTACTACACCTTTCTGTTCAATAGGTAATTTTTTTTAATAACCCATAATATCAATGGAAACCATTTGTTAACACCTCAATATGAGAATAATTAATCCCATTTCATATCAAATAACAGAAAAGCTTTAATTTACAATAAGAAGCATTACTATGTCTTCAAGATGATAAATCCGTTATGAATGGGTATGTTTGAAATTTCACTTTCTTGAAGTTGGTGGCTGGATGGATTTTAACTTCTGTGGTAGAGGTCCTGATAATAGAAAATAGGAAAATAAAATTACACATGCTAAAAAGGGTTTTATATTCTACTTTAGGCCTATTTTAAAATAATCTAATTTATTTTAAAAGCAAATAAAGGAACAGACAAAAAGCTAGACAAAATTTTCAGTCTAAGGTTTTATTTGTAAAATTCCCAAATTAAATGCCATTGTGAAGAGCTTAAGTTTGCTTGATGTGCACTTACACCAACACTCAACCTTTGGGATTTTCAGAAACCTGTTATATAATACCTGGAAAACAAGAGTTTAATCACACATTGGCATCTAGAGTAAGAAAAGTCCTTCAGTAGACCTTATGCCGAGCTGATGCTGAGTTATAGGAGGTCATAATATATTTTTTTTTATTATAGGGAAAGAAGTATATAATGAAAAAATTTTGTCTTCCTTTAAAAAGGCAATTTTCAGTAAAGAATAAATCCTGAGCCAAATTTAGAACACTTTAACAGACATCCAATAATGCCACAGTATAGCAAGACTAAATTACAAGCAAAATCAGCTATAATAAAATTTCAAGGAGAAATACAAAAAAACAACTGAAGAGGGTGTTTATAGCAATAAACTAAAGCTATTAACTCAGGAAACCAATAAATGTTTTAGAAAAGCATAAGGACACCTACAGATTTAAGGATAAAATATATTTTAAAGAGCATAAAAAAAGAAACTGCAGTGAGTAATATTGATCATGCTTTTGCTTGATTAGGGGGTTCATCTTTGATAGATCAAATCTAGCTGATCAGTGAGATTTGGCAAACCCTAACCTTTCATTTCAATTACATGAGAGGCTAAAGCATTCAGAAATAGATATTATGATAAAAGATGTCAGAAGAGTACTTAATTTATACCATATGATGAAGTATTTTCTATGGCATCAGTAAATTTGAGAGCTTTTAACAACAATTACAAGAGCTAGACATATTTACATGAGGATTTCTAGTATAATTGGAAAACTTCCACTTACATACTTCAGGAAGAATCCCTCATTACCATTAGCTAATGTTGATTTTCAATAGCTCATGGAATAGTCAATGTTGAAAAAATACAATTGGGACGATCAAACTAATTATGACTGTCAGCTTATCATAAACCCTGAAGTGAAGTGTGGACAAACCAATAATAAGAATGTATTAATAAAGAGTTAAAAGATAGTAATGTAGTCAGTGCCAGTAGGCATAATTTTATGGAAAACAGATCTTGTCAAACCAGCTCTATACTTTCCTATTGCTGAAAATAAACCAAATTATCTATGGAAAACAAACAAATAAACAAAAAAATAAAGCAAGCAGCAAGTTGTGGATACAGGCTCAGGCTGAGGACTCACATTGGTTGTAGAAAGTTGTTAACCTGATGCATGCAGGATGCCTATCTGAAATGGAGTAATCAGACCAAAGGAGTAACTCTTTAAATATTCTATCTGCTTTGCCTCTATTTACCTCAACCTTCCCAGCTGAGGAAGGAGCCTGGGACTATTCTCAGTAGGTTTCTTGTAATGATTAAATTTTTAGGGGGGAAAAAGTATCATTGGGAGGAGGTATTAATAGTATGAATGCAGGTACAGTTTGTGGAGGTTGAGGCAATCAGAGTACCTGTATTTGTCAGTGTTTCCATCTCACATAGGAATTCTTTATAGAGACCAGAAGTTTCTGATTAAAGAGGTCACTGGAAAACTGAGAAGATTTCATGGACAAGCCACAAGAACAGCTGACAGACTGGAAAGATGCTTGAGAATTTGAGAAGTCATTCATTGGTTGTGAAATCTCAGTAAATATTTGTGTGTTATTTGATAACCTCTCATACATGCCTAGCAAGGAAACAGGAATTTGAAGAGTACAGGATAGTGAAGAGTAGATGTCCCATGATTGCAAATTAGTGTTAAAGAGTTCAGACTAACAAAATAAAAAGACTAATTTTTTCAATGATAAGAGTGATAATAATAACCATTTAGCAAGGACTGTAGCATCTTTTTCATTACTTATTTTAAAGGATATTATAATATACTTTCACTTAAAATATATTTTATACAAAAGGAAATTAGGCCAATATAACTCTAAAGCCAGAACAGTTGTGTTAGAGCAGCTGATTGTGATTCAGCTCACAGGACTGATAGAGAGGCTCTTACTATCACCACAGGTTATATGCTATAAACAGCTGCTCAAGTATTGCTGAGAACAATCTCGTATTTTGAGAGTCCATTAGCTGCCCAGACTTTCAGAGATATTCTCCAGCTGGAAGGCATAAGAACTGGCTTGGGGATGAAATTCAGAGCATGCTGTGGCTAATTTCTAGAGGTGGAATTTCATCAAGAGACAACAACCTGGGAGCAAGGATGCAATTACCCCACACCTTCAGGTGTCTAACTGAGGTATTGTACCTTTGCAGGCACTGACTCTACACTGTGCTCCTGTCATCTGCCTCGGAGGAAGATTTGTCACAGCTACCTTAATTATTCCACTGATAGCTTAGAAAACAAGACCTCTAACTTTCTGTGCTCTGAATGTCTTGCATGGTGGGTGGCTATAAGCACCAAGTAGATAGAAAAAAGAATAAAGAGTTGTGTCACCAGAACATGTCAAAGGAAAATGCAGAACCACTCTGCCTAACTCACACTGGATGTCAACCATGAGGAGATATGTAAAAGCACAAATGAAACTAAGATCCTACACACTTTTAACTTACATAGGTGAGAATGCACACCTTGACTGTGCATTTCTGCAGTCCAACTACCTCACTTCTCTGCAAATCCCAAATTTAGGACTACGACTCCAGTGTAGTCACAGACGTAGCTTCATTTCTGGCCACTACTCATTTGTGCCTTATGTACCCTTGGGCAGTTTGTAGCTGTAGGTATCTCTCAGGAGAGCTGAGGAATTTTAGTGTGTGTGTGTGTGTGTACATATATATATATATATATATGAATAGCATTTTATGCTATTCTTCTGGATGAGAGCCTTTAAACTTCTCTTAAATATGAGGATGACAGAAAGTAAAGGAAGTCTTATAGTCCCATTGAGGAGAGAAAAGCATGGTCAAGACAGACTCCTAAGCTTAAATTTCTAAACAGCTTCTCTAATTTTGTTGGGCAAATAAAAATTTGATTCCTTTGATGTGCATATGTAGTTGCCACTGGTGCTAATGAGAATTATTTGCACAATTCAACAGAATAAGCCCTATAATTTAAGGGAGATTTGGAGGGAGACTTCAAAGAAAACATTAAATTCTTGATAAGAAGTAAAAAGAAGTCTATGAAAAGTCTGAACCTTTGAATAACAATCAATTTTTAAATTATCTTGAATTTTCTAATATATACCAGAAGTTCTAGTCTTCAGAAGTCCAATACATGGATGTTCAGTCAAACTTTAGTAATATAAAAATGACAGAAAGTAAGAACATGAATGTATTTAAAACTCAGTGAAGTGCAGTTATAAAAAAGGAAGTTATTGGGATTTTTTTTTTTTTTTTTTTTTTTATGAAAACTGTAAAAGACAAAAATAGTGAGGTTTTAATCTCAATCTTTGATATAAAAGAAATCATTAAGTCCTAGGTAAATCAAAAAGAAAGAAAGAAGGTCAGACAGATGGATAAACAGAGTAGATTTTATTTTTCCATTGCATTTCTTCTTTCTCCTTTTAGGTATAGAATTTTGTGTAATATCTATAGCAGTTGTAATTTCAGATCTTGGTCTGCAAATGTGGGCAAAGGCATGTGCTCTCCCCTTTCTGGCTGCAGTAATTGTCTATGATGGGATGATACAGAACACCATGAAACAGAGCCAGAGCATGTCTGGCACCCAAGCTGTAGACTTAATTCTTCATTAATACTCCTAGTACCTCCATGGACCTGCATGGTGGGAGTACCACAGCCGTGTAAACTGACAATTCTTTTAAAAATGAACAGAGGAATTCACCATTTCTTGGTAATAGGAGTGCAGATGTTTGCATCTGTCTCATTGTCTATGATCTCCTAAGCGTCAGTAGAACAATCCTGGGGAGAAATTAATCCCATCCTAAAGTAAAGATCTACAACAGACTAGAGTAACTGGCAATTGAAATTGTCTGTTTTGTTTTGTTGAATGCAGAAAGTGGACAAATAGCCTAGACAGGTGTCTGAAGGTAGGTGCAGAGACTCCCACCCCCAGTTTATCCATTGATGTAGAAGCTGGTCCGACCTCCAGTGACAGAGACTGTAACAATCATTTTAGTCAATGTATTCCTGCATTCATAATAATTTTAAAAGCATTTTTTAATTACAAGCTGTAATTGAGCCAAATAATCTAATGCAATCTTTCACAGAGAAATAGAACAGAATGGTTTTTCTATTTTATTTACATCTTTTTTTACATACATGAAGAAAAGTAAACCCCATTTTGCTTTTGCCTTCTCCAGGTCAAACAAAACCAGTATTCTTGATACTTACCTGTCATGCTTTCTACATCTGTGCTCATCCCAAACAATATTCATTTGAGCAAAGACTTTTTTTTCTGTAGCATCTAAGGATGGCTGTAAGATTCCAGCTGAGACCTTTTCACAGCAACGTAGACATTAGAGAAAGAGAAAATCTACTTCAAATGTCATAGGCACAAATTTTCTGCATGGAAATTGCTTTTTTCCCACTCTACACTCCCCCGTTCTTCAACAGCAAAAAGGTTACTCATCCTTTTTCTCTTTATAAATCAGGTCATTTTGCAGGTGTTTTTTTCATTCAATATCCTACCCTGCTTATTCCTGCCTGTATATAACAACTTCCACTAGAAAAATAATGGTTTTTTCGGGTCCCAACTAAAATCTGACAAATTCATGACAATTTCTGACAAACCTTTGAATTTCATGGTAATAATTACAATCTTCTTGCCTTTGTGGCCCTTCATACTTAATGAGCATACTTTCTGTTCACTTCTCTAGGTCATTCATACAAATATTTTATAGTTTTATATCCTGCAGAAACCTTTTGGAGAGTGGAAACTGCTGAGCTTTCTAATTACATGTGGTATTTTTTATCTAAACAATGTTTTTCCATATTTCTTCCTGGAAAGGCACCTGTGTTGAAAACCTTACTGGAACTGCAATTTGACATCTGATGTTCCTCTTATATGCATAAGACCTTTACCTTTTGTAGGAGGAAATGAAGCTACTTAGGCATGATTCATTCCAGAGACACAAAGGTAGGTGGTTATTCATTCCTCTGTTTACTCAGTGTGTTCACAGATTTCTTGCTTATTGGCTCCAAGTTTTTTAAGCAGCGGGAATTAGGATATCTCCAATTTTCAAGAACCTCCTTTATAAAGCAATGCACCACTTTTGCCTTTTGCTATTTTTTTTCATATCCATCTGTCATAACTTCTCGGATGCAACCAAACACTGAGCTTTTATTTATGAATCCTTTCAATTCTCTGAGGAAAAAAAAAAAAAAAAAAAAAAAAAAAGTCAGATGAAGGCAGTTTGAAAACATCTGATTGAGTCAAGTATCAATTTGTTCTTTGCTATACCAGGCTGAAATCTTGATCCTTCACGCCTGATATTAACTATGATAGCAAATGAGCTTTTTAGTGAGAGTGGAAAAAGTCATTAAGCGTTCAGAAATTTTCAGCATTGCATGCCAATCACTTTCAATCTCTACAGGAGCAGACTAATGAGATCCTGCTTCTGGAATACTTACTTGTAACTGGTTTCTGTTGGAATCAATTTTCTCCACAATTTTCCTTTTCTGCCTTTGTTTTTCTAACCCAAAGTTTAATTGTATTGCTGCATTTTTGCACCCATCCTCAGTAGTCTGACCTGGGGTCTGTTTTCTATGCTGATCACTTTGTGATTAAAATGACAACGAGATTATAGTTTCTCAGCTCAGTGCCCTTGATATTCTTGTAAATTACTAATCTCTTTTACACATTCTACTAATACAAGCCATTTAAAAGTTTTTCCTTCTAATTCTCTGATTTCATTGAAGTGTGCCTTTCTGAAAGCTGTTTTCATTCTGGTCTTTTTTGTGCACTCTGTTAGGGTCATGAAGTTACAATGCTTTGTTCACCCATACCCAAGATATGTTTTAATCTGAAGGACTCAGAATTCTTTCCTCTTGGTTGAAAAAATGTGTAGATTCTCTCCATTATGAATGTCCTACAGCTTTGTTACTAGTGGGAAGAACTTGCAGAGCAGTCAGGGTCTAGCTATGTCCTTGTTTCTGTTTGTTATTAAAATTTCCAGTGATAATTACTCTTTTAAGGGTTTTAAAGGATCAAAATGACATTACCTGCTCTGGTTTACACTTGCATGAAATTTTTCTGTTGGAGATTTTTCAGTGGCTAGTTCTATATTTTGTAGCATTTTGCTGCTTGAACATCTTTATTTTAATTTTTTTTTTTCATTTTAGGGCCAGATATGAGCCTCAGATACAGCTGAGAATTCAATTTTTTAGAATAATCATCCCTATAACTCTTATATCCTTTCACAATACACTTATTTCTACCCAAATATTTTGTTTTTCTTGTGTTACCATCTTGCCTCTAAATACTCGTTCAGCTCAGTGAACCTGTGTGTATGTGTGTGTGTGTACATGTCCAAGCCTGCACTTACTCAAATACTGAACTTAGAATAACAAATGCGTGTTTTATTTCTAGAATTAAAAGTGTCACTAAGCTGCCTATAACATGAAGATTTAAAAACCTGTGGGAACAACTGGCAGATCCATGGGAACAGTGTAGTGACTGCAGCAACCTCAAAACTTTTTAAAATATTCCCTGTTATAGAACCAATGAAAAAATTGTCTTAGCAATATATAAATAGAGACAATTTCAGAAACCCCTGTGGATTAATAATCTGTTCACCATTCAACTTTTTAAAGCATTTAATTTTGATTTTTTCCTTTACCATATATGGCTTTGGTTATGTCCTTCCATTTCTTTAGAATTTTTGGAATTGGAATGAGACAGTTTGATTTACTTTGACTCATGTTTCCTATAAGTCTGCACTTAAACATCTTGTTCATGAAAGACAAATAAAAATAAAACATATCAAAGATACGAAGCACTGAGAAAAATATAATGTTTTTCTATCCTGGAATTAGAGTACCAAGGAATTATAATTTCAATCTTCATTAAAAGCAAACTATAATTTTTAATCCTCTGTGCCCTTAAAATCATGATCCAATGAGGCATTTAAACACCTGCTCTACTTCAAAGTATGCTCAAAATTGCTTTATTGGATCAGGTCCTAATTCGCTCAAAACCATAAATGGACCTTATCAAAAGTCAACAAGCTTGTGCTTTGTGACTTACTTTCAAGTTATTTCATTTGAAGCACAGGATCCAATTAATTCCAATAGAGCTGTTTTACAGATATTAAATTTACATATTAAATACTAAATTGAGGCCAAATTGAAGAATACTGATAGTCTAAAGGCTTTTGCTTCTATAGCTGTCTGCAGTGCAAAGCTATATTTGTGGGAGGGTTATTAGACAATTTCACAAATTATACAGATTCAATCCTTTTCACCTAAAACTTACTTCATAAAGAGATGCATCATCCTTAAACTGCTAACACATAGTCATGGAATGATTTTCAAATATAGCTAATAAAATAAGCAAATGTAAATAAATGGCACTATTTGTACACTGGACACACTACATACTGAATTTCTCAGAATTAATTTTTGGAACACTTAAGCTGTATCTCGTTAAGATGAAGTTTGGTTCTGATTTACAGGATCACTGTGGAGTTCCTTATTAAACTGTCACTCAGAGAGTATGAGAGTGGAAAACCCATTACTGTGTTAATTAGATCTGTGGTAGTTTTCAGGCTGGTGGTGACAGCTGCCTGCATGTGGCCCAGCATATACATTATCCTAGTGGCAACACTACCTCTGCTGTGGTAGAAGACTTTTCACAGCCGTGACAAAAGGGAAAAGGATTTTCCCCTTAGGGGGCAGTATCACAATCTAGGAAAAAGCTTCAAAGGTTAGATTTTATTTTCTTGAAAAAACATTTGTAATGACAAAACATCTTGCAGATTCATTGCACTTAGTTCTCTTAAAATTTATTTCTTACTTAAATGTACCTGCCTCGCACAAACACACAGTTACATTCAACTAGGTACAAATGTTACCAAGAAAAAATTATATTAATGAATACTAGGGGACTATATTGTTCAAATATGTTTTGCTTCTTGTATGACTACAGGATTTCAGGAAATTATTCCATGATAAATTAGGTGGTTTTACTTCTGGGCTATACTGTGAGGGGTCAGGTGATAGGTAGCCACTACTTCTTTTAGTATGTTTCATCTGTTAATTACTTTCAGTTTCAGAAAATGGGGTGAAACAGAACATCCAAATATGCCCTTGTGACATGGAGACCAGTCAAATTTTCAACAGTGTTAGTGAAAGCAATGTCCCTGGCCTGTTAACCAGCCCTAGGCTACAATGCAGCTGTAACAGGGATGGAAACAAAGGTACAATATTTGGAAGTTTACATGTCCTGGAGCAAACTCACATAGGCACACACCTCTGGTAAAAGTACATTAGCAAACTCCACCTCCATTGATAGGAACATGTTTGGAAAGGTTGGTGAACTTCTTTGAATTGCCCGGAATTTGCTCAAAACTGATAACAGTAGCTAATATTTCTCATGAACCCTAAAATTCCACATCAACAGTAAACATTCACTTGTTCATGTGGTCAGGATTCTAAGTCACTTATGAAAAGCAGAACATCTTTTGTCAAGCCAGCACAGAATTTCTTCAAGAGAAGCTCAAAACTAGATACAGTGAGTCAGGTCAGGCCTTCCAAAAGCAATAGCGTTGCCAGCTGAACCCATGAGATTTTTCCTTTCTTCTACTTTGAAAAGGAAAGCACTTTCCTTTTTTCCTCGAGTAGTGTGCTGGGAGATGCTGCTCAGCACTGTGGTGAGCAGATATGGTACACAAACTGAATCATTCATTGAGTATTTCTGGGCTGACACTTTTACCTGTACTTGGGGAGCGTGCTTAGAAACTATTCCCACAGACGCTGCTGTTTCTGTGCATTAAAAAATAAACCAGTCCAAACAAGAATATGCTGTGAATCCACTGAAGTCAGTGAACAGTCTCTCCCTGCCCTTTGTGCCAAGGTCTCACGCTGTGCCTTGCTGAGAAAAATGACCTAATGAATTTTTCCCCATCTCTGACTTTGATGACTCCCTGATGTTATCTTCACCAGGCTTCCACTTCAATCTCATCTTCTTCTACATAACTTATCTCATTGTATTTTCTGTCATATTTTTTAAATTCACAATTTAATACTGAAAATTATGTAGAATTTTGGATATTTAAGGGATCATGGACTGCTCAAAATAAATAAGCTAAGTCTGCCAGTCAGAATACAGACCACAATTAGTGTGGAATCAAAACTTTTTCCATGCATATAAATTATTCCCCTTCCCAAACTCTTAGAAAATAGGTGGATGAGACTTTAGCATCATAAAGTTCCTTGGATTAAAACAAGAAGCAGTAACTGAGACAGGAAAAATATTTCTGTTTTTTAATTTTTGGTCTGAGGTCATGAACTTGTTTTCAGGCAAAGGATGGGACCCAAAGCCACTTGTCTGGAAAAATAAAGCTGTGGTGCGATAGTAAATGAGGTATTTCAGCCAGAATATTTACAAGAAAAAAATGTTAGCTACATTTGTCTGGAAGCTTTGTGGTCACTGAAGGGGATGTATGACTGAGCTACTAAATTCAAAGCAAGAACGAGAGAGAAAATAAAAAGGTGCATCATGATTAACTGCTCAGTGTTCATAGTCCATCCCTCACACGGTGGAGGAATACAATGGTAAATTGAGTTTTCTTCTCTTTGGATTAAGGAGTCTTTTCTCATGGAACACACATGCCATTTTCCTTCCATCATAACCTCCTTTGGAGATCTCTACTGATCAAAGGTTTTAAAAAGTGGTAGTAATACACATTAGAACAAGGAAGTCAGAAACCTGTTTTCCTTTTGCCAAAAAAGGACAGCTTATATTAGTGCTTTTCTTGATTTACAAAATAACAAAATAACACTTTATTTTGGCCCCGTAAAGCAAGGATGCCAAGAAACTGTATTTTTATAGGAAGACATAAAAAAATCAAGAGCCACTATGAACATTTCAAGTTTTCTGCTGATTTTATCAAATTTATTTTAAAGTCTGATACAAAAGAGATATAAAACATGAAATCATGATAATTTTCTTTGACCGTGCTCTGAGAAGTAGTGTCCGTACCCCTAAATGAGTTTGTATTTTTTTATCACCTTCATACCTCAAAAATTTGTTTGAAAAACAGGTTCTCAGAAGCAGAAACATGTGATTTCATGTGAGTTGAAAACCAGTAAGAGTATCTATTAGATGAGCTTAGTTTGACAATTATGGCTCTATATCAGGGCTGCTCAGCTCATTTTTAAAGTCTTACAACGTTTCTAATTTTGAAATGGAGAAGAATTCATGCTTCAGAAGTCAGTCAAATTCTCTTCTTGTTTACACATCAACAAAAACCTGAAAATTTCATTGTCAAATGAAGATTATTACACCCACAGTTATACACTTCAGTTTGAAGACTGTGGAATGGGTGTGTAAAGGCAATGTGATTTAAATTATGAAAGGTTTCTAGAACTATCATAATCCAGAAATCCATTCACTGCAGAATTCAATCCAGCAGCTCTGATGAAACTGGCAAGATGCATTGGCTGAAGTTATCATGAATCACAACATATGCAATAGCACTGAATTTACTAGTTTCTCTCATGCTTATAACTCCACATATTCCAGTAATGACTCTGACTATTCTGTTTTTGTATAACTCTCTGACTATTTTGTTTCTGACAAGAACCTGGCAAAAGAAATGGAGAGGGAAATACCTCTATTGCATATACTGAGAAGAAAATATCAAAACTTTTTTTTAACAACTTGGATTCGCCTTCCTAAGTTAACTGGTCCCTTGCCACCAGAAATTTAGATATTGCAGTATAATACAGCAATACAAAACACCAGTTTCTCATCCCAGTAAGTTTGTTACCATGAGAGGGGCTAGAGGAGCATTAGATTTGTGGCAGCCCTGCTGTAAGGAAACATTTGGTCTCCTAGCTGCCATAATTATTATCAGCTGCAACTTACTGGGTTTCCTCTTATTATTGTTATCACTTGGCACAGAATTATAATTCAGGTTTAGCCAGTTATTTAGCCATCTGTGAAATGTCTTAACTCCAAAAGGCTTGGTATTAAATAAAAAAATCTTATTAGTTTTGAGGAATATGGGTTCATAGTATTGTCTGCAATTCAGTTAAATAAAAACTAAGTCAGTTGGGAAATTGCTCT
This sequence comes from Zosterops lateralis, assembly GCF_965231275.1. Taxonomy (NCBI): domain Eukaryota; kingdom Metazoa; phylum Chordata; class Aves; order Passeriformes; family Zosteropidae; genus Zosterops; species Zosterops lateralis. Next base: position 45,365,871 of record NC_139764.1, read on the forward strand.
AGTTGGACTAATTGCATATAATAGCCTAGAAAAATATGGAGATTGTAGATTAAACTAAATCCTTCAATAAAGCTTCCTTACACTAGATGGTTTTTGGATTCCCTTTCCTTGCAACAAACTATGTAAAAAATTGAACATCTCACTAAATTATCTTCCTTTAATTATTCAAATTTAAAATAGAATATTTTCATCCCTTGCCTTCATTTCCTGGCAGAGACCAGAAAAAATAAATTAATTTCATTAACAGACATTAGAGGTACAATATAGAATACTAAATCTGGTCAATAATACACTGACTTATTGAATCATCTTGTAGTAAATCAAAAATTATTTCAACAACCCACAGGCTAAAGTATTAAAACCAACATCAAATCCCTTTCCCTTTCACATGTAAAAATTAAAGGAACCAAATGGCTGGAGTCTAAACACAGAATCTTCTGTTTCATTTATTCCCAGGGATGCCACCAGCAACTTCAGGCTTTCTGCCTACCATTGAAACACACAAAATTTGCCAAGACTTATATTCTTATATCAGCAGAACATTCTAAGCCCATCTCTGTACTCCAGCCTAAAGGTCTGGAGAAGCAATTTTCTGAGTAATGTACTAGAAAGATCAGAATGTTCAGAAACCAGTGTCTACATTGGTATAAAGAAAGTTAAAAATTAATTTAGTTATGTTGCTGAGAAGCCGGTATATTTTTTTCATCATGTCTGATAGGTTCTAGATCAGACTAAAGAAAAACAAACAAACAAAAAAACCCCACCAAAATACAAAAAAAACCAAACAAACCAAAACAACAAAGCCAAAACCTCTTTTTATTAAAATAAACCCCATACATTTTCTTTTTTAAAAAGTTCTGCAATAGAAAACTTATGAGCACAGAAAAAGTCATAGAACTTTGTTAGTGGTTTGATACGTTACTAAAATTTATGAGACAAAGTTATTTTATCAAGGGATAAAGTAATTCCCATTTTCCACATCTTTGCTTGGATGAATAGGACTGCTCATAGATTTTGTTTCTTGTTTGAGCTAAAAATATATGAATTATGAATATATACACATACATATATATACAAATATACAAATTAAATTCCCTCTAGGCAATGTATGTTCTCAAGGCTACTGAAGCTTATTTCCAAAAGGAACAGGACAATTTGTGTCTGTGGTGGATTTGATGAGCAGAGGTGGATTTAGCAGTGTGAAGGAAGCCTCATCTTAATCTTTATTAGAAGTGTTTATAAAGCAATATCCAAGAGGGAACAAACTAGAATAGATTATGTGGGAAGTGATAAGTCTACATTTTTGGACATCTTTACAAGCAAGCTGGAAAATACCAGGAAAAATACAGTTTATCTTACATTAGGAGAAGAAAACAGATCAAACAATCTCTCTTCAGACCCCAAGACAGACAAATCAGAGTTGTGTACATCCTCCTGGAGGGCAAAGTTTGGAACTTCAACATAGGTATTTAAGCATGCATTCACATAATTGTTCTAATTTGGCTCAGGAAGATGCTTTCCTGGTGAATTTTGCAATGATTCTCTCACTGCACCTTGGTTTGCATAGCAGAGGGGTATCAGGAGGCACAAACTCTGTTCTCTTCAGGTAACACTAAAGTGAAAGCTGAAATCTGGGATCACATATAATATATTGTAGCTGCTAATTAGCAATCATCTCATGGGGTCGTGCTAAATTGGTCTGGAGGAAAGTGACTGCAATGCAGGCAATGTTTCTTACACAATCTGTATTGCTGTACAGGGCCTCTCCTGTTAGAACACTCCTCTTGCTAGTGTAGACATGATTTAAGGCTTTTACTAGTTACAACAAGTTGCTGGTGCAGCCAGGATCTGTTGAACCTCTGAACCCTGACCCACAGATACAATGAAAATCAAGCAGAGGAAAATGAAAGGAGAGGCAGAAATTAAGAAAAGCATCTTTTAGCCCCCTTTAACAGCAGAAAAAATTATTAGACAATATTTATACTGTATTAGATCATCTCAATGCATCTCTATTTCTAGATATTAAAAAAACATCCATAACACTGAGATTCAATTATTTGAAGGCAAATCAATGGACACCAAGAATCTGCCTAGGCATCACCTTTCTTCATCTTTCCTGAGAGTTCTTTCCAAAAGAGGCATTTCTAACACAGATTGCAAATGAAAATAAAGTCTTTATGCTAAAATGTCATGCCTTTTATGTTTTCTTCCCAATTCATATCTGACCTATTGTTGATCTTAGAAGGACACTATCTTCTGAAAATAATAAGTTTCCAACAGAATTTAAATTAGTAGATCACCTTACAATACAATGGTGTCTCTCCTCTTGTGGTCCCCCATGCTTCTGGCTGTCATCCAGCAACCAACAGTCAGCCACAAAAGATCAGGAAAAAATTGTGAAGATCTGGAGGATACACTTCTGATTTCTCTAATATTAAAAACTCTTTCTGTTAGACCTCAAACTCATTTCAAAATGCTTAAATGAGCTTTATCTCTCTTGATGGTTTCTCAGAATTTTCCTATTGTGCTGAAAGACACAGAGAATCATGATTATAGACAGTTTATAGCCAGAAGAACTTATTTTTAATTCAGAAAAGGATCAGTAACAGACACCAACATTAATAATGAGATTCTAAAAGGACAGGGAATGGCTTGACTGTCAGAACTTTACCCTGATGGTTGCAAACTACAGGGAGATGCTGGAGTCACTGAATAAGAGACAGCAATGTGATAAATGTCAGTAAGCAAAGATTAGCCAAGGAGGGTTGTGTTCAGGTGTTTAGGTTGGATGCTTTACTCAAAATTAAACTGTCCTTTTAGCCTTTATCAGTTAAGCAAATGGTAAAGTTTAAACAGGTCTTGTGAAGCTTATGTCTAATTACTCTTAAAATTGCATGTCTCTGGAAAGAGCTAAATGGCAAACCAGAGTGCCTGCAGCTTGGCTGAAATGTTGATGGAGCATCAAAGAGTGATGGTGGAGGTTTAGGGGAAGCTTTATTTATTCTGACACAAAAATTTTTGGTCTACAGGTGACCTGACCTCTAGGAGTTCTCACAAAGTCTTGAAATTCTACTCTGAAATGGGCACATTAAAGCTGGAGGACAAAATCAAAACCAAAATATTGTAATGTCCTGAGATGATGAAAAAATGGGAATTTCTCTCCATATGTACAATATATATGCATCTTTGAAACACAAACATGCACACACATACACACCAACACAGTAATTACTAGAAAGCTCACAGGAAGTTCTGATAACAATTTGTAAGGAAAATTACAAAAATATTAAATATATTTGAATTGTCTAAAATGCAGAAGTGGCTCCTCCGAACAATTGCATAATGGCAAGATTCACCACTTGCAGTCTGCATTTTTTTTATGATCCAGCCACAAAGTGTTGCAGATCTGTCCTTTCCCAGATCCTCTCATGGGTGGGACTTCAAAGTACTCAAAGCAGCCAAAAGAGTGAAATATTACTGAATTGCGTATATTTTGGAAAACATAAACTATTAAAAATTTGCCAATAATTGTCTTTCTGTCTTACAAAGCCATTTTTATTTCTCCTACAAGAGTGCTACTTCTATTGACTTTGATTACAGAAAAGCACAATCACATATTCAAATAATGAACCAATGTCTCTCTTTTAAACACAGACTGCTGGTAGGCTGCAGTATTTCACTAAAGACTGAGGCTAGACTGAACACAGGAGACTAAACAAGGAAGAAGATAAAAAGGGCAGTACATTCCTGTGTGAAATGCTATATTCATTTTGTCTCAGAATCTGACACCGACTTCCACCTCTGTGTGTGTGCAAGCGGGCGCTGCCGGCACCACAGGGTATCATTCCCTTCCTCCTGCCCAACATCACCAGGGCAGGATTCTGAAATTGCACCTGAGTTTAACTCTCTCAACAGTCACATGGTCCAATTTCACAATTACCAACACCTCTACAGCTGAATTGCAGTAAACATCATGGAAATGATAACTCCCTGTGGCACTGACCCTGCCCAGTGCTAACTTTTTGTATCCCTAAAGGCTCTTGAGGATCATATATCCAAATATTAAGAAGGATTGGCATCCAGCCAGATTTCTTCCACAGAAAATCTTAGGCTTTAGGAATGATGTTTTTTTGAGAGGAATAGATTTCTAGCTCTGACCATTGGATAATGGACCCCACTACTTACAAAAAACAAAGAAACCTCTATTAAGGCCAAAGTCGGTGATCTTGACTAGGTTGTATAAGATAGCATTAATTTCATAATCTATCCTTTTTCCACAGAGAGAATGAATGATTCCTCAATCAGGAGCTTATCTTAAAAATACTGAGCCTTGTTCTTTTTACAGTCTCTATCTGAAATAGTGTTTGGAACTAAATTATAAATTATTTCCCTCTCATATTTCACACTAGTATTGATTGGAATGAAAACTAGCTTTGACAAGTGCTGTTTTATCATTTGCTGAGGGAAAAAGTCAGCACAGTATTTGAAAGAGGCATGGCAAAGGAATGATCCCTCAACGGCTGCTTAGGCCTTTCCAAACATTGCCTCTTCTGAATTTTTTAATGAGAGAACAAAAGAAAAGTCAATGTTGAGCATTTGGTGTATAAATAATCCTTTGGATATTGTTCATGACAGTTGGCTCTCACACAAGAGCAGGTGAATTCCTCACAACCATTTCAGTGTTAGAGGAAGTTTACAATTGCTGCAATAACCAGTGAACACACAGTTTAGGTTAGAAATGTGTACCAGGAGACAAGGTTACGGATGTTTTCCAGAAGGCAGAAAACAAAAGGCCAGTTATTTAACTGTTCCAGTTGGTGGAGCAGAGGAGAGTCAGCCTGTTTTGTGACTGTGTGTACGCAACTTATCCCACATAGTTCCTCAAGGGAGCACTTTCTGAACATAAAAAAGCTGAAATCAGGTCACTAACAGCAACCCAGAATTCTAGAAAGGTATTTCCCCCTCCTGGGGTAAACAGAATTTTTTATCCTGATGAGGTGAGTTTTCTTTAGTCCTATTGACACAGTCTCTAAAACCAGCAATTTCTACCACTTCATGTAAAGCATGGGGTTCTTCATGCAAACATGGTTCACAGCATCTTGTGAGCAGAGACTGTGTAAGAGCATTTTTTCAACAGGGCAATAACAGAATGTTACTCACGAGGTCACTGGAGATTGCTGCACAACAGGACTTTGTTCTCTGTCATTCTGAGTAATTCTGACAATAGAGCTCATCTAATACAGTTGCAGTCCTGCCTTTAGAAAATCATAATGAAAGATGTTAAATGCATGGCATAGTCATGAAAAAAACCACACGTGGTGTGTATTGTGCTGTTCTGTTACACTCTCCAAAGAAAATTCTCCTTGATATCCAAATAAAAAGGAAATGGACTTACGAGCAAAAGCAGTCTAAATAAGCAGAAACCCAAAAATTATTTGATTAAAAGCTATTTTCTTCTTTTTTTTTTCCTTCATGTGAAACCTGAGAAGTTCACTAAGGTTAGATTTGTAAGCTCTTCTCTGTAACTATGGGCAAATTTTCCTCTTAGCTGAAGACTCAGGACCTGTGGCTAAAAGGAAAGCACCAGCTACCACAAGAGTCATGATAATATCATACTGAGCTCACCTCAAACCTCCTGGCTGTGAGTCCTGTGAGCTCATTGCAGAAACAGCTGGCATTGAAGAGATGACTCAGGTGCCACTTTCAGGGCTGCTATAATGAAACAGAAACCAGGGACAATATATTTCTACTCTCACAGAGATAGGAGAGTATGTGCTCAAGCCCAAAGGTGCTTCACCCTAGTAAGGTAAAAAAGCCACGGTGAGAAGACAACTTCAAAACATTGTCCTGTTCCTCCTTCTATTTCTTTTGGCATCTGTCTGTGCTCTTCCCTTGCCTGAGCACAACAGACAGCTCAACCCTTCTGGCACTCCCTTTTTTTCCCCAAAAATCACTCCAACAGATTTTTTAAAATATTATTTATTGAGGAAAAATGTATATATTGTTTATTTTGCCATGGGTTGTGGTTTTTATTTTTTCTCATTCCACCCTTCCCCCTTCCAGACCACAAAACCAGGTATTGTGTAATTCTGTGAACAAGTAGCCAGGGCTAGAACTGAAATGTCAACTTCACTGAGACAGCAGTGAAAAATAACGTGAAAAGGTCATGACTCTGATAAAGTGTCCTTGCATCTTTCTGTTGAGAAATACAAGGCTTCTGTTGACTTTGCAGAGCTAATCAGAAGCACAATGATTTGAAATCAGACTTCCCCTTTTCTTACGTAAGCTACTTACATAGACAAAAAGGTAAGCAAGCACTTAACTTGGATTAAGGACTGTCTTTGAGTTGCAATATCCTGTCATGGAGGGACCATGACTGGAAAGGAAGTTTTTAAGCGTTATCAGCCTATTCATGTATTTGGGTTTGCTACACAAGCAGAGCAGCTCCATTGATTTATCTACATTCTTACCAGGGTACTAAATGGAGATGTATGCCCTTCAGCTATTTATTTTCATTTTAATGGAGTTTCTTATAGTTTGCTAACATGAGAATTTCTTCAAAATGCAAAGTGAGAGGTATTTTACACTGCTGAGAATCAAAAATGAAAAATTATATTTTGAAATTTATTTTCTCAAAATATGTTAAAGATTCTGTGGAAAGTGGCTTTGATTAAATAATGCATTAAAGTAATTGTCAATAGCATCAATTAAGAAAGTGAGACTATTAAGAGACTATTAAGAGACTATTAAGAGGATGTGTTTCAGTGGACAGGTTAATATTTAATCTGAATCTATGGCTTAAGTGAGTCAGCAGGATGAGTGGGAGAAGGGCTTGTGGAATGCTTGTCAGAGGTGGAAACAAAATTGAATTATTCTGTCTTAATGAAAAGGGTACAATCAGGCAGCTCTTGCTTGCAAGGTGTCCTTTTTTTTCCCCTATTTTCCTTTGATCTCCATCTCATCTGTTTCAGCAGCTGCTTCCCAGACTCTGACTCATTGCTTGGAAAGGAGGGTTTCATCCTCTGCAGCTTTGTGTTGCAGGGTGAAGTGGACAAGACAGGCTACTTGTAGTCTGTCTTTTGGAGACATCTGCTGCTCCCAAGAACTCAGCCAGGCTATGAAAACGTCACTTTTGCCCACACCCACAGCGCCAAGCATCAGATCTCCCAACCAGATGCAACTCATTGATTTAAACAGCTTCCCTCCCATACACTCCAGAGCAAGAGAGTCAAAGTCTCTATGCTACTGTGCTCAACAGTAAACCATCTCTGCACTAGCTATCCAGAAGAACTAATGTTCCTAGACATTTAGTGTAGGTGTCTGGAATTAAACTTCCAATATTACTACATTATCATGCAAACACAGTAAATCAAATTTCCCTTCGCCAGGAATGGTCCTGCTCACAAGAGTTAGCTCTGCAGAAAACTGGTCATTCCTGGATATTTTGATATTTTTTAGGCTGAAATTAAAATTAGAAATTTTACTGATTAACAGAGGAATGTAGTGAACTGATGGAAAAATTAATGTGAGGTTTAAAGATATGGTAGAAGTGGTGAGTTTTACAAGTATGTCCATTAGAGCTAGGGAAATAACAGGTCATTAGTTTTCTTTATTGAGGATGAGAGCTCATGTCCAGAACTTGCTTGTTTGCCAGAATGTGTTAGAGTTAGAATTACAGGGATGTTGAGAATTGTGTGTTCAGAGACACAAATCCTGGATTAACTTCAGAGGAAGCTTGAATGTTGTCCTGGATTTGTGAGATAAGAATGTATTCTATTTGCCATCTGTTGGAGGTGGGGGGCAGTTATCTTATCTCTTCCAAGAACAATGTCTCCCTCCGGGGAGATGTCTCCTGCTAATGGGCCATTAAGTGACTCACTGCATGACTGATAAGGTACATCATCCCATTGTGAGATGCTCCACCCAGAAGGAGGAACCAAGCATTCCTACCTGCATAAAATAAGCTTGGTCTAAGCCATCGGCCCAGTTTTTCTTCACTGGATTCCCAGAGGAGCAGCCATCTTCGCTGGATTCCCAGAGAAGCAGCTTCTTCCCTGCTGGATTCCCAGAGGAGGACCAGGCCCATCTACTCTATCACCAGACCTTCACAGAGAACTATACCCTTCTACAGGATCTCTGCTTCAGCAGCATTTCATCTGCCACTGCAGGAGGCACAGCCACCATCCAACTGGACTTTTACCAACACCCTGACTCCTCAGGGTGTCAGGTTTTCTGACTGTATCAGTAGTTTTGTTTGTACTAATTACATTTGTTGTTCTTTTTTTTCTATTTTAGTTTTTTCTAGTAAATAACTATTATTCCCATTCCCATACCTTTGCCTGAGAGCTGTTTTTTTTATTTTGAAATTGTGGTAATTCGGAGGGAGGGAGGGGGTTTACCTTTCCCACTTCACAGGAGGCTTTTGCCTTCCTTTACAGACTCTTGTCTTTCCAAACGAAGACAATGTTCCATTTGTTCTCAAAAAAAAAAAAAAAAAAAAAAAAAAACCACCAACAACAACAACAACAAAAAAATATTTTATGGATTTATTTTCAGTTAGATTCAAGTAAGCAAATGTTAAAAAATACCACATATTTTGTCCTTCTTGTTGCTAAAGTGGCCTCTCTCAATCCTTATATACTGCCTATCTGGATCTCAGTATTCATATTAGGAAAGACTTTGTATCTGTATCCTGGAATTCAAACTTCCACCCATCTTTTATTTTGCCATATTCCTTTTTTCTTAAGACCTTAATTCCTGAAACTGCCAAACTCCACTCAGTTACCAAAAAAAAAAAAAAAAAAATCACATCTTTTTTTAACCTTATAAAATCATAGGTGGGAGGTTTGAGTGAGTATAGAACCCAAATTAGAATGAAACTTGTGTAGCTAAATCTGGCCAGCATCATTATTTGTACTGATTATCATGCATAATGTAAAGGGAAACTTGGAGAAAAAAAATAAAATCTGTTACTTGAGAAGTCTGTAACACCAAGGATGAAAACTGTCAAGAGAACAGAAGATTTCATATCTCATTTCAAGTGCTTTTATGACTAAACATTCCACAGTTTGTGATCTTGCAATATAACTAAAATATACCTAAAACCAAAGCCAAATCACAGTGATGATGATTTGAAATTTTCATATGAATAAACTTCAACAAACATACACAAAAACCCCTCATTCCCCATACAGAAAAGAGATGGGTTTTACCAAAATAATAGAGATTTATATGATCTTACAAAAGAATAAGATCCTGAATTTTAATTGGACATATTTTGATTTTAAATTAATGCTGTTTACCAGGGTCATGATTTTTTATATTTTTGATAGGAATAATCACACTATATGAACTATTATAGCATTTTATATTTTCTAACATAAGAAAGTATATGTCAAGGTTTTCCCTATACCTACAAAACCTTGTGATTACATGCTTTCTGTCATTTAAATGGCCACCTTTCAAAGAGTCTTTGCTATCATATGAAACTTCATAAACACTTGAAACCTATTTTCTATAGGGAACAAAGTGATGTATGATGATTTGGTAAGTTTTCATTTTGTTTTGAAGGAGTTATCCTGATCATCCTTATATTCTCTGGGAATTGACACTCACTTGAAAGCCTGACCATTATTTTCTGCAAAACACCATCATAGCCATAAAAAAAGAAGAAATTTATTTCTGAAGCTTTAAGAGCCACTTCAAATTTCTATAGCAAATCCCTGTCTATAGAGTCTAAACATCACCTTATCTTCATGACCCTGTAATAGTAATTATAAAAAAAATTAGGCAGAGCTTTTTTCTTTTCTGGTAATCACACACAGAGCACTTCTGCCATAAGCATATTATGGATAATGAGAGCTGCAAGGACCAGTAAGCAGCATCACTCTCCCTTCCAAAGTACAGCATTTATTGCTCAAGCTGTCAGAGCTAAATGGCTTTAGCATGTGTGCTTATAACAATGTGCTAGCTGTTATGTGCTTGACATGTGGCAGCAGCTTAAAACCATTTGAAAGCAGAGGTTAAAGAAGGCTTTTGCACAGTGAAGGATAATATTGCTAGAACAATCATTACTGCACCTGTGAGGACAGCCTACAGACAGCCTTTCAGATGCTGATTTGCATCCTGCTGTGAGAAACCTCCCTGTGTGGAGTGAGCCTGCATTTTGTACAGGCTCATCTACAGGGCAGGTGGGGGAAAAGCAGCCCCTGCTTCCCCAGAGCCCCCCAGTTTGAGAACAGGTGCCCTAAAAAAGGTAAATGATTAACATCCACTCTCACCTGAAATATCTCCAATGCTTGCATCAGAACATTGTTATGACACAAAATACAGCTGTATAGAGCAAAACCTGCAAGAGATTTGGAGCTCCATTTTTCTGGACTCTGACAAAAAGCACCAGAACTTTGCTTTGAAAAGAGCAAAGCAGTGTACAGCACACTTATAATGTTGCACAGTGTACTCAGCAGTCAGGCTGTATCTTTCCTTCTAAGGCGTTGCAGTGTGAAGTAAGGATTTCTGGGAAACAAATACGGTAGTACATGTAGGACAAAAGTTCTTTCTCATTTGTTTGTTCAAATGACTGAGGAAAACTTGCACACTTTTATCAGTAGATTTTGTCTGATCCAGACCAAGGAGAGAAATTAATTCTAGGATCTCAACTCTCTCAGAAAACATGATAGTGGTTTCCCCCTGTGTTGTACCAACTCTGTACCTGCTCACTCAAATCTTGCTTTCTCAGCTGGGAAAAGTAACACAGAGGGATAACAATATTCTTCAGATTTCTTCACAAAGACAATAAAGCATGACATGAACTCATATATCCACATTCTGTGCTGTTTTAAAGGAACTTTTATCCTGCAATTATTGTAAATAAGTATAATACTTATGTAGTAAATGTGTCTAATCAAAGAGTAGCTAAGAAAGTGATAGGTTCACCTTCACTTGACTCTCACGTTGAGAGATAGACTTCCAAGAGATACTGTTCTTCATCAAAGCTCAATAATACTCCTAGTTTTCTGCTTCTCACTCAATGACTCCCTAAATACTGCATGTAACTTGAAACTTTTGAACAAATTGAAATGAAACTTTCCTGTTCTCCGTCTCACATCATGTGTCCCACCAGGGGCATCTGAAGAGTGTCAGCATTTCCTTGAAAGAGCTTTCAGTCTCAGACTATTTCTCGCATAACTTAAAAATAGAAACTTGTTTTAATAAAAAATAAATTTCACTTTCCTAAAAAATAGGCTTCACTTTCCAATGGACACTACTTGAATAATATTTTTGTAGAATGCACTTTGTACAGAGGAAATAATTTTGGATCGTACAGATATTCAAACCAATATGAGCGCTCAGCATGGCTGAACTTCTGGTGTCTACTGGGCACAAATGCAGCCACAAGAGCTTAGGGAAGTAAATACTTTCAGGGTTTCACCTAGGATGAGGTTTTAAACATTCTCTACATGGGAGTCAAGTTTTAAAATTCAAACACTTAGTCTAAAAAGAGATTTAGATAGAAATCCTCCACATTGAGGGAAGTAATTAATCTAAGTGTTGAAGTTAACAACTGCAACAGTGATTAGTGCAGCAAGAAAAAATATTTTCTTACAGTGCAAGAGCAGAGAGAAATGGCATTTGTGAAGAAGAAAGACAAAAAGGTGTCCATCATGGTTCCTTCTGATTTTACAGACCTATGAGAGAAATTTTAACTCTCTTTAGATGTTAACCAGTTTTTCCTTGCTGCCACATGAGTTCTCCAGTGCTGCCATCATCCTTCAGTATTTCCTTTTCCTTTTATTTGTTTGCTAACCCGAATCTCCATGCTTCACTTTCAAGGATCAGGCAAACCTCTGAAGGCAGAGACTGCATCTCACTCTGTTTGCACAGAACACTGCATGATCCTGACAGGAGCTACAGGAGCACACAAGCTTAACTTCATTCATCAAATACTCCCAAACGAAATGAATATTCATGAGGGAACAAAAAAGGCTCCAGTGATCCTGGGAAAAAATGGACTAGGCATTTTTTTTTAATTGGGGTGGGGGGAGTGGTTTTGTTTGAGGGGTTGTTTTGTCTTCTTTTTTTCTTTGGTGGTAGTGATTTATTTGTTTTGCTTTGCTTTTGTTTGTTTGGTTGGTTTTTTTGTGGTTGGTTGGTGGGTTTTTTCCCCCCAGAAGAATTGTCAGGTCAGGGCTGAGCTGTATCAAAGTTGTTTTATTCTCCCACACCAGCACTGTAATCAGGTCCCTTTTGGTTTTCTCCAAAGATCTTTAGACATTGATTTCTGAGGTTGCTTTTTATTTTATTTTCATATTTAGACTGTGTTATCTAAGCAGATTTTATCTGTTTCTTCTGTTTTGATGTTCTGTGAGTGTGCTCTTAATATATAAAACTTTTTCCACAAGATCTAGGGAGCCAGCATCCACTAGCCCCACTAGCCCCAAACTCCACCTCCTCGTCCTCCTCAGGTTGCTATCAGAGTTAATGATGTTCTTTTCAGAATGCTAGAGAGGGTGCATGTCCTCAGGAAGACATTGTTCACTGATCACCCCATCATCTACTTGTGTGGTGAAGCTGAGTGAGCTGGAATTGCTCTTTCCCTTAAAAGACAGAGCCCTTACAAATCACAGGAAGACGATATTTTGGCTTTTGAAAGTAAATCTTACACCTGCCTTATTAAGTAACTGCCTAAACAGCCTCTCTTCACCTTCAACTGCTAAAAATTATTGAAGGCGTTACTGTTCTCTCCTTTTCAAAATTTTCAAAATTTTCAAAATCTGCATGAAAGCTATTTGGCAAAATCACGATTTGGCTTCCTTAGGGGATTGCAGACCTGTTACTAACCCAGGTATCTCTGCTGTTGAAGTGATGGTCTCTCTTGGTAAATCTCTGACTACTGGGTAGTGTACTACTTAGATGACTAGGTTCAGGGAAAGGACAGCTCAGATATAGCAGTCTCTTCTTGATGGGTAATTAGAACTCGAATTTCCTGTGAGCTCTCAAAATCCCATGTCTGCCATTGCCTCCTCACTCTAACTGCTGCCATCCATTAGAGGAACTCAGTCAATTTGCTTTCTAACCGCTGGCTTTCTGAAAACTCATGAATAAACACAACAAAATAGACTACCTTTATTTTCTGAAAAAAAAAAAATCAGACAGCTTGGAAGTAATGTGCTGTCATTACAGGTCCTTTTCTTAGCTTATTATTTGGTCATTTTTTAAAGTCCATGCCTTAGTGAAAGCCAGGGGACAGAAGACAGACACACCTATAAATCATCTTTCCCCTAATGAATGAAAGGTGAACTAGATGGCTCAGGGCTTTCACATCTTTAAGAGCACCCAAACCAGAAAGACAGATTGTAACAATTTACCTGCATGGCTGCTGAATCTGGTGTGAATTTGTTCAGCAACCAGCAGACTAAAGCAACCATGGCATGTGGCAGTCATTGTGTGCGCTAAGGCTGTATGCCAGCACCACCAGACAAAAGATGTTATCATATATTCCTTAAAAATGCTACATAGCTTCTGGAATGGGTTTGTGGGGTTTTTCTTCATTCCAGAAGGGGCTTTACTGAGCATTGCTTTTCCTGTAGCTATGGAAGATAATAAATTAGCTCAAATCTGAAGAAAATTATGTTGTAACTGAAATGAAATTGTGATGCTTTGTGACTTACATTTCTCATGATGAATAAAAAAAATGTAGAAAGTTATAGCATATATCATAGCTCTGCAAACAGCTATTTCCTCCTTAGAGAAATCTAGTGAGTATGGAAGGCTGTTTTCTATCCACATAAAATCCAAGTATTTGTGAATAAAGAAACCCAAAATCACACACCAACAGAGTTTTTGCCAAAACCAGTGGGTTGGACATAAAATACATAAAGGATCCACTTTGGTTTATGGAATGGGGTACAAACTCATTTCAGTATTTGGAGTCTGCTCCCCTCAGAACACGCTGCCAATTTTATGCTGAGGTTGTCCCCAAAGCAAACCAGCCTAATGGAATCTAAGGAGAAGCTGCATACTAATCAGCAAATATGAGTTTCACATAATTCTAATGGTTTTCCCTGTCATAAATCCTCCTTCAAAGCCTGCTGATGAAAAAAGCATTTTCACAACAGCTGTTGATTATACTCATATACTACCAAAACAAATATTGCTTTTCAATTATTTCATGGTATGTTCAGCCCTGAAAGTCATTGGGAAAGTTAAAAAAGTCATCTTGTCCTGAATGAATCTATTAGCATAAGTGTTTTGTGCTGTTTTAGGTCAAGCTGATCTAAACATAAATGGATACATCATGCTTATTTTAAAAATAACAAAAATAAATGTAATCTTTTTACTCAGTTAAATTGCAGCATCAAGTTTTCCCTCATGCTTTTGTCTTCTTAATATTTGCTCCAAGCCATTACAAAAACCTTGGCTTCACTTTGTTCCTGTCCAGAAGACTGTCCAAATTGTGTTTGTCTTGTATGAACAACAACAAAAAGGTAAAAGCTGAAGTTGTTAGGCAGGTTTCTCTTTTTGCAGACATTATTACTCAGTGGCATGGTAATGGCAATTATTGAAGTTTTCTTTTACTAAGAATTTTGAGCAGTTTTATCATTTGCATAGTAAATATAGCAATAACTTTGTCCGGACTGACAAATCTTCTTCATGAGATCCATCACAGATGAGAATTCCCATATACCGATAATGATTTGATTTTGTCACAAAACACAGAGGAAAATCAAAACCAGTTAAGCAATCGATGTGAAACAGTCTCAGGCCTAAATGGATAAACAACATGTTTTTATTTTCCTGCCTCTGGAGACAGAAGGAAAGGAGGATATACCAGGACTATATCCACTTCAAGTATTCTTGACTGCATATGGCCCTAAGTTTTCAAATGCTTAAAGATATTCTTGAGAAAATGATAGGAATAAAACTTTAAGTTAGGCCCATTTTTGGATATCTGATGTATGAATATATATATGCTGTGTCCATACCACTTTTTCTAGTTTTGCCTGCATTGGCTCTTATCTCCTAGACTCTTGAGGGATCATTAGAAATTGGAAAATTAAAACAAATAAAAAAGTGCAGTTGATGCAAACGGTTCTGGCAACTAAAGGGCAAAGAAAATCTCAAATTTCTGAGGAAGGAGCAAGAAGTGACTTTGATAAATCTCAGTTTACAAAATTTGATACATGTAAAAGCAGTAAAATATTTCGTGAACTACCCCTATTTCATCTATCAGTTTTAAGTGCTTTGAAAATTAGTGTTTCAGAAATAATTTGTCCAGTAATTCTGGATATACCTACATTGCATTGCCAATGAATATTTCTCGGGCTGTAAAAATCAATAACCTCTATTGTCAAACTGTCTCCCTGTCCCTGGAGCAATCTGGATGTTGGCCTGGTCCAAGAACAGAGGCTGAAGGAGTTCCCCTATTCTGCAGGAAAAGGGCATTTTATGGGAAAGATATGGGCTGTCCCATACCTGTCAGTCTCAGTGCCAACCCATGTGTCCTGGACATAACAATTTTTAATACAGTTAGACTGTTATCCTCCTAAAACCCAGAAAATAAAGTGGTGATATATTACTTTTACTTTGAGTTTCACTTCTCTCACAGGTAATTTTGGCAGACTTTTAGGGGGACTTCAGCTCTGTAGCATCACAAATTCACACATAATAAACATAAATGGGTAAGTAAAGGGCTAAACCTGCCTGGTACAGGTCTCAGTTTTTATGTTATGATCATCCACATATTTCATGAGCTAACCTAGTGTTTTGCCATCCCTGATCAGCCTCTCATAAAACTTATCCTTTCCCAGAGCAATACTTTTCTGCTCTGTTATATTGACTACATAGTTCTCCCTCGCAAATTGCAGTGTCAACTTTATTGGCATAATTTAATTTTATTTACCCACAAAACAAAATTCTTCAACCAGAAAAACTGGTTGTGGCTTTTATTTTTCAAAGTTACAATGAACTCGGCTTTCAGAGAGAAAAGTAAATATTTAATCAACAGCAAGTTATATAAAGCAATTACCTCTATAGGATGTGCACTTTCCCCTTCTTTATGTAAGAGATTCATTGTTTCCAAAGAGGAATTTTGTCAAAATACTGACTGCATGGTACACTTATATAAAAGGAGAGAATATGATACACCAGTAGTGTTCGTAAGTAATATTTAGCCATTATTAGTTTATCTTTTGTCAAAAGTTCAAAGTATTCAAAGGAAATTAAAGAGGCCTTATTTGCATGCTGCATATGACTGTCTGTGCTATGTGTTTATTACATTGAAATCTCAGAAATGTGTGCATTTGTGTAAACTGACATTTTTAATGCTTGATATTGTCAGAAAGTGACAATATCTAATTGCCCTAAATTACTGTCCTTAGAATAAACAAATACCTTTATAAGCTTGTAGAATGGATATGTCACTTCTTGTTTTGACTGGATATTTTTTCTGCTGCTCACTGTACCTCTCATGGCTTCCCAAAGATTTCTGTCCTGTGCCAGGGCTGATCACAGCATGCTCTTGCGTCAGAGTCACAGAAGTGGCCCTAGCTCTGTCTCCCTCTGTGACTTCTTCCATGAACAATGCTGAGCAATTAAGGACAATTAAGAGTGACTAATTAGTGAGATAGCCTCACTGAGCACAAGTTACTCTTTTAAAACTCTTCTTAGTCAATGACCCCTCACTGATAACTTCATTGTCCAGAGATTGCAACAGTGAGGAAAAGCCTTTTCATGTGGATATTGTGAGCAACGGGGAAAAGAGGACACAGTCACATAAAGGACCCTAAAACTCAATATTTACAAAACAGAAATGCTCTCATTCATCTGAGGGAAGTGAAGAAAACAGAAATATGGCCTCCTGGGGTTGTTTGCTATCCTTGCTGGGCACCTCTGACATGGGATGTTTCTCTCAGAAGACAACTGGCACAGTGTCTCAGGTTCACAGGGCAAATAAGGGATGAGCTGATAAAATGCAGGCAGTTGTTGAGACTGTCTGTGCCATGGCCTTGCTGACCCAGGCAGTTGCCCATAAAGAGACTCTACCTCATCTCTTGTCACTCTTGGGGTGAATTCTACCTGTTGACTCTCAAAATTTCTGGCTGCAGGTCCACAATAGCTTCAGTGCCTAGGCAAGCCTAAGCGCTCACAGTGTCCAGAGTCATGGCTACTCAAGGAAGCAAGTGCTGGATCATTGTTTGTCTTTTTTTTTTGTCTTCACTGTCAGCGAACACTGAAAGTACAAAATGCAAATCTGTCCTGGGTTGCTCTAACACATATAATCTCTTCCGCTGAGTGGTGTTTTCTTAGCAAAGAACCAGATACGAAATGTGGGGTCTTTTCAGTAACCCTTATTTTAACTGCCTTGAGGCTTCTAGGTAAAATACAGAAACTTTCTTCATTGTAACATGAGATTAAGTCATCTGAAGAGAAGTCTCATAAGTAGCTGATTTACAGAGAGTTATCCATGCTTAAAATTAAGTGTTAATCGAAGAGTTTAGATGTATAAGACCCTTTATCAGTGTGTGTGGCATTGATAAGTGTGATAGAATTGAGGAAATATTACACTACAGATGAATTCCATTTTGCTTTTAATTAGGAAAATTATGCACGGTTTTATAATAATAACCTTGGCTCTACATTGTTATATTAAAAAATAACTTTAGTCCTACTTGTCTCAAAGACATGTAAAATTATAAACATAGTTAGATCTTAAGATGGACAAAGTGTACTTGAGATATCTGAAAAAGGGAAAACTCACTAGCTGGTTTTCCCTTTGGCTACTGAAACATTGTATTTTCAAATTAAATTGTCTCAGGTTTGTGAATGTCAAGAGGGATTTACTGGAAACACAATGTGACCGTGAGGCTGGCACTAGAAGTAGTATTAGAGCCACACAAAAGGAAATATTATTTGTTTGTTTAATTGCCCATAGGGCTCAATTAAAGGGTTACTAGTTGTCCCTACTGGCAGTGTTACTCTTTACCTTTACAGGGTACTTTCATGGTTAATGTATCTCTTATAAGACAGAACACTCTGGAACTGTGAAAGCACTATGACTCCTACTGGGCCTTGTGGTACCACCATAGCCTGTATTTTGTAGTCTTTTGCTTACAAGATATATCAAAAATTATGCCTTTATATGATTTAATTCCCACCTAATGAAGCCTCTCCATCATAGGAGAGGCTGGAGCACCTCTTAGGAAATGCTAAGGGAACTCATTTAATGGATTTTTCAGCCTGAAGAAGAGAAGGCTTTGGGATGACCTAATTGTGAACTTCCAGTACCTGAAGGAAGTCTACAAGAAAGATGGAGAGGGACTCTTGAAAAGGGCATGTAGTGACAGGACAAGGGGGAATGGCTTCAAGCTGAAAGAAAATAGGTTTTTATTAGGTATTAGGAAGAAAATCCTTACTGTGAGAAGGGTGAGGTATTGGAACAAGTTGCCCAGAGAAACTGTGGATGCTCCATCCCTGGCAGTGTTCAAGACCAGGCTGGATGGGGCTTTGAGCAATCAGGTCTAGTGTAAGTTACCTCTGCCCAAGGCAGATTGTTAGAACTGGATGATCTTTAAGGTCCCTTCCAACTCAAACCATTCTATGATACTTTGATTCTAAAATATAAAATCTTGTATCTATTTTCTACTTCAGAAGGGCTGTCAAACTATTTGATATGGCTAAATTGATTAGCTGTGAAGATTGATACAGAAAAGATGAAAGCTCTGAACCTACTTTTGGAAGCAAATAAAATCACAGTTGCAGATATTGTAACTTTAATCCATCTTGATCACAAAACTTGTTATAACAAGTTTTCTGTATGTTGGAACTCATTCATTATTTTGAAGTGAACAGGACTAATTTTTTAACTCTCTTCTGTTTTCAAACTGTAAAAATCAAGAGGCAAAAACATTTATGACAAATTGAAGTTATACACATTATTGCTATTGTGAAAGTGTTTTCTGTAGAAAGCGGGTAATAACAAGGAGTTGCATTTTTATCAGTCATCACTGAAGCAAAAAATCCAGTTAAAATATGATTGAAATTTCAATTTGAAGTCTGATAATAAGTTTATGTGAAGTTTCTGGACACTGCAAAATCTTATTTTTAGAGATAACATTATATGCAAACCTATTATATTATATTGCATTATTCATAAGTCTTTAGGACAATATATAACCCATTTTATTCCTAATGTCTAGGTTCTGTATGTTACTCATGAGTTTACTCATGAGTATTTTAAAAATATATATATAATAGTAGGTTCTTTTAAATAAAGACAACAGTACTAGAAATGCCCTAATTTTAATCAAGTTTTGTTTTTACTATACCAAATATAATTAGATTATATTAAACATTTGGCTCTTGGCATTTATAAAGCAAAAGCAAACATACAAAGATTAAAAATTTTTATTGTATTTGTTTATGATTGTGACTAGGAACTTGGAACATCGTTACTTAAATTTTGAACAAAATGTTCTTGCCAGAGCTACAAATGAGCTAGAGGTGAAATGTTTTTTTTTCTTGAAATTGGAGAGAGTTTATTATTGACATTTTAAGAAAGTCAACATTTGTTTCACACTTCTTGGCTACATATCAACACCTCCTGTCAAGTGCCTTGTGCACAGTTTTTGGGACATGATCATTCTGGTACGAAGTTGATATCCAAATTAATCTCACAGGTGTTTTGCTGCACCTTTTAAATTTGCAGTAAGGCATCAGAATGCTTAATGAGCACTGACTGTGTCTTGCTTTTGGCTTGGCTTGTACAATGCGCCTTACTGCAGAGATGCATGTCTCTGATTGCCTCTGTTATGTGCGCCCCAGGATAAGTTACTCTGAGAAATATGATGTTGCCAGTTACAAGACCAAATGTTTTTCAAGAAGTTGCTCCAAGAGATTGATAAAGCATTATCACAGATGTGCTGTCCGCAAGAGTCAACAATTCAGTAGCATATTTGTTTTCTGAATTTTATTTGCTAAATTTTGCATTTACTCATCAAATACCTACTATTGTCTATCACAGAAGCATCAGTGATCCAAATCAGTGAAGATTTAAAGTCTGTTTATACTGGAAATTGTAAAATTTTGCTCAGAAAGAGAAGACAGAAAAAAAATTGAAATAATTTCATTGACATTCCCAGTGAAGGACAGAAAAAGGTTTAGACAATTACTTTTATGAAGCAGCCCCAAGAAGTGCAGTCTCATCCCAAAAGGTAAACAGAGAAAAAGAATACAAGGTTTTTAATGGCATGGTTTTTAAAGGCAGGGGTACAGCACAGCAAAGGAAATGAGGAGACACCACTTGCAGTATATAGATAAGGGAAGAGAAAAATAATGAAATATTCTCAACCATTTTTTCACACCAGGTGGAACTGAAGAAGAAGTATCTACAGCATGATCATATCACTTAAATCTGCATATTTATTGCTGTGCTATGAACTGATCTGTGGTGTGCTATTAACATTTTTCTGGCCATGAAACAGTGTAGAAACTGCAGCTCTACTCAGGCCTGGTGTGGAAACTCTCCTTCATGAGGCAGTCAAGATGATAACCACCTTGTGGGCCTCACCAGAATAATGAAAATAAATCCAGCTAATGAGTAGTAGTAAAGCCTAAAGGCTTTAAGGCTGGGAATAATTTACAGCATAAACCAATTAATGTTGCCATACTCCATATGACTTCCCCAGGCTATGTACCTAGGGAACTGAAGTTAATCTGCCTGACTAATTTCAGTCTATTTCATACAGTTTATTTATAGGTGACTATTTCTACTCTAAATCCGCAGCTGTTCATAACAGGAAGATTTCGTGCCCTGTCTTGGATTTCTGATATCATTGATGTTTGCAGTTTGAGTTTACTGACATACGTGTGCATGTAGCTATATATCCAAGCTTGAATGTAAATACCCCTTAAAGATCAAGTTGATTAAATGTCTCAAAAACTCTAGGCCTAAGAATTTACTTAGACCTTTTAGGATATGAAATTTTCAGGCTGTTCTACTGCTAAGTGGAGTATGGTGGCAGAAACCAAGACTTTGCAGTGCTGTGCGGGAAGTAAAAGTTCAAACCTCAGACCTACTGGTGGATGTCCCCACATGTGATCCCCATGCCAAGGGGTACCTAACCTTCACTTTTTGAACTCAAGGAAACTGTGTGAATTCTTAGCCCTGCTGCTGCCTTTTTACTTCATTGCAATTAAGTACTATGCACTTTGCAGGCTTCAAAAATCCCTCTGAATCATGTATGCAGGTTCTGAGATTGTTTTAGTCTAAAGAACTTACTTACATTCCTGACAAAATGTAGTCAAACTCATTTGGTCAGCCACAGCACAGTGAATCTTGGTAGAACCCTGCACCTTCCACCCCTTAACTTAATCCCCACTCCCTAACTTGATATCTGATCATACTCCTAATGTGTATTTACATGCTCTTACAAAGAGTTTGTATAACAGTGCTACCTTGGGACAGATTTCACTTTGCAAGCTTCGCATTTCCAGATTCAATCATTTCATGGTTTTCTTGTTTGTTTCAGTCATAGGCAGCTGTCCTTTCAAGAGGACTCTTTAATGGCAAAACTTTATTTCAAATGGCACTCTTTACTTCAAATGGTGAGAACTGCTGGTCTGTCTCAGGGAGGATTTCCTCACCTGAGATTTAGGTTGTTTAAAGTCTTTGGCCCTCTAAAAGCCCCAAGTCATGTCAGTAGAAAAAAAGCAGAGTCCTCAAGGCCTTGTTTTCAGTTTTCTCATGTTGTTTATTATTTGAAATCTCAGAGTTTTTCTCTTCTCCCAGATAAGATCTGGACAGCGGCTGAGACATGAGGCGACTGCCCCCCAATGAGATGTCATCTTACAGTTATACAGATAGTTATGTGTAGGTTATTTACTATTTTGTACCAATACCTAGTGCTCACACTAAAACGGTAATTTCTCCTTTGACCCAATCCACTCTAACTACCTTGTGTCATCACCACCTCAGAAAATGGAGGACGAGGAAGAAGGAGAGGAACACGAGGTACCACCCTAATTCCATCATTTTGTCTTCCATTTACCTCTATTCTATGAACCCTAAAACTACTGAATTTTTCATCTTCTACTGTGCTAAACTACTGTTTCACATATTGGTGGTTTGCAATTCCTCTCTCAGTGTCAGAAGTCTTTCCCATAGACTAAAATCAAACTCAGTGTCTTCCTGGGCTCTGTGCCGAGGTCTCCAAACCCGCTGAACCAGCTCCACACCCCTCTGTCCAGGGCTCAAATTCCCTTTCTTGAGTCCCAGGTCATCCAAGGGGATGTCCTGGACTCCGATAGTCTGTGGCAACAGGATTCTTACCTTGGAAATGGTTCTGGATCCATCACCTTTACACAGGACACACCTTTACACATTTCACACTGAACAGCAAAAGAGGCCTTGAAGTGAATCTCTCATCCAGCAGCAGTGTACACTCATTTCAGATGCCAGACTAGTACTGTATTCAGCTTGCTAATTAGGCTATTCATTTTGTCCCCTTATCTTGCTTCTGGGCCTTTGGAAAAACAGTTTTTAAAGCGACTGTTCAGAACTAAATTACTGCTTGGAAAACTTTCCTGGAAAATAGTCTTTGCTTCTTTCTGCCTGGAGAGACTTGGTTAAAAATAAGAAATGTGTTAAGTAAAGATTCAAAAGCTAATGATATGTGAACTCTACTCTGGGCCAGACGTAGTATTTGGATTAAATTGGTGTTACCCTCCAGCAAATCTCTATAGAAGCTCTGCTATTGTCTCTTGCCTCCCCTTTTTCTTTGTTGGAGTGCAGTTTCTTCATTCACTCTATTTTCTGATTTATTTTTTTTCTCTGAAAGTATGCTGAAGAAGTTTTTTGGATAAAAAGAAGCCCAAAAAATGTTGAAAGGTGGGGGGAAAAAAAAAGTTAGAAATGTGTCTGTTTTTCCTTACCCAATTAAGAGTCTGATATGCAGTCTGCATACACTACCTGTGGCATTTCCCAATCTTCTCTTACAGATTTTGAAGCAAATTATTTTTTGAAAAGAGTCTGAGGGAGTGTGATTTGGCAAATGTGGAAAAGGGACGGGAGAGGAAGGGGTCTTTTTGTTCCCTAGTGTGTAGTTATAGAGAAAGTGCAAAGAGGCATTCACAGAACCTCCACCCTGAACGTCTGACAGGTCACAGGCACCTATTTCATCAATAAACATTTTAATTAGTTATTAACAAGAAATATTCTCAGTGTTGGTCAAGTAGTTTACCCAGATGTTTTTCTGGAACCTCCCACTTTGGAGAGATTTTCAGCTCAGCTGGGAAAAGACATGACCAGCTCCTAATAGTTTTTAGTTTGGTCCTGCTTTGGGCTGAAGTTGGGTCAGACAAGTTCCATAGGTCTCTTCCAACCTCAATTTCTCTTTTCTTCAATAATTAGATCATGTGTCTGAGATATGAATAGAAACAAGCAATATATTTATTGAATCATCTTCCCATTTCATACTTTCTCTCTGTTTTTTAACTTTTCATTTTTGTATTATCCAACTCTGACATTTGCAGTACATCACTGTTGGAAAGAAAACTCCTGTGACTTTTCAAAATGTTTTGTTTGAGAGCTTAAAACTTCCTTTATCTCACTAAGAGTCATGGAAGTTCTCAAAAACAAAGCATTTCCTATGAAAATACCTGTAAAATAAAAAAACTAATTAGGGGAAAACTGCCCAAAATTTTTTGAAAGCTCACCGCACCGGAATGGTTTACTGCAATGCAAACTTTTATCATTCTCTGGTCAACCTGATGTATTCTTCATGCTGTTAAGGAAGTCTTTACCTTTCTGCAAGACCCCAGTGGTACGAAGATCAAAGAACTAATGCTCATTTTCACACCCAGCTGTGGTTGTGCAACTTCTGGAGAACACTAGGTAGTGTTAGAAATGAACTTCAAATAATATTCTTTTTCTATTGTCCAAAATTATAATAGAAGGAGAATTGTTGTTCTTTGTTCTGCAAAGATTCTGTTGAACTTTTTCCTGTGCAAAAACAGTACAAACACTGCACTCTGGAAGAAGAAATGCCTCCTGTGCTACAGTCTGCATAAATCTGTATGAATCTCACAACTTAAAACCTGAGCTTTGCTGTCACATGCTTAAAGGAAGTAAA
Source organism: Zosterops lateralis (assembly GCF_965231275.1). Classification (NCBI taxonomy): domain Eukaryota; kingdom Metazoa; phylum Chordata; class Aves; order Passeriformes; family Zosteropidae; genus Zosterops; species Zosterops lateralis. Next base: position 45,389,999 of record NC_139764.1, read on the forward strand.
ATACCTCTAAGTTCCCACCAGGCTGTTATCTGCAATGAGAACAGCCTGTTATCTGCGGTGTGGAGTGGGGTCACCCTGCTGGGCAGGGTCTGTGCCAGCAGCATGGCTCTTTGCCCAGTCAGGACAGCATAAAGGAAATCCACGACTGACTGAGGTGGAAGATATAAAATATAATTGTGCCTTCTCAGAGAGAAGGAAGATGTTAATATATACCTTCTGCAATTAAAAGTAGTGCAAGAAACAAATGCTTATGAATAAAAGGCCTTCACTGACCACCAAAGTGATCTTCCTTAACAGGGCTTATCAAATTTACCTTTACATAAAAACGAAACTTTATGAGCCTATATGAACTTCTATATCTTATTGAGTGATTTATAATATTTTCGCAATAAAATTAATTGGAACTCCTAAAATCTTTTTTGAGACACAAAAAGTCTCAAAATTATTTTTTTATTGGGACCATGCAGCTTTATGTTAACTGTTTATCATAGTTTGGTCACCCAGTCTTTTCACTTGGTCCTTACTTGCATACACTTTAGGAATTTAAAATATTTATCTCACTTAAAATATATCAATATCTATCTTATCTTATACAAATGAAATATCAATGTCTCCTGATTTTATTTTTAATGCAAGCACTTTTCCATAAGCAGTACATGAACTTCCCAATTAAAAAAAAAATAATAAATAAATCTGTTTTATGCTTTCTGGTCCAGGTTTATTTTCTAAAAAGAGTTTTCTAAGATGCAGAACCTAATACCTCATTTGCAAGTGATTGTCAACTCACAAGACTCTGGTAATTTGTTTTAAGCAGAAGATTGAATAAAAATAAGAATACGAAAGTTTGCTAACTTTTTTACAGCCTCAAAGCTTTCCATAAGCAATTGCAAATAATAGCTCTGAAATTGTTAAAGCAAAGAAAATGAACTGTAGAAAAAGGTCAAGATTTGTTGCTAAAGTACGAACGCTTCTGTCTAGAAAACAAACCAGTTCTGTTCTTGTTAGCAAGGTCATGCAGGCAATTCATTTCATCTGACTTTAACAAAACTGTTTTTAAGTACTCAATTTATTAGATTTGGGGCTTTGAGCTGATATAGATTATTGTGGCACGAGCAAACCTTTGGAGTTACATCAGCTTGGATACTGGTGCTTTTTTTTTTTTTCCTGTATCTCGCCACATAAATAAATGTGACTATGATAAGATCTCATCTCACAGAATTTTATAGGTCATGAGGTCACCAGCAACAGTAACTCACTGAAATAATTTGCAGATTCTTGTGTTGCAGGGGATGCTGCTCTATTTTTCCATACCCAAAAGGCAGCAATACAGCCCCCAATGACAACAGAATCCTGCCTGACACAAAGACCTAGTATGGACTGGTATGTTTTACAGATCTTGCATTACCCTGTGTTTCTTCTCGAGGTGTTCCGTCTATCTAGGAGGAGCAAAACCAAATTGAATTTCTTGCAGGAAAGGATCAATCCTAAAACTTAATTTGGCTTTCATACTTTTGAAGGTCGAATAAAAATATGAATAAACAATTAGATGTGTATTGAATCCAAGGGTGCAGCCATTCTAACTCAGAGCCTGGTTCTGTGCAGCCCTGGTACAGGACATGAGCTCAATGTGGCTGCACTGATGTGAGAAGATGCTGGGACTGGAGCCTCCAAATGGCAGGTAAGAGATAAGAAGTCCCCATAGCCACAGGTACTGGATAACATCTAGCAGCTCCAAGATTCAAAATACCTGATAGGAAGAAGTGAAGAAATAAAAAACAAAGAGAAAAAGGGATTAGGGGGAACCTATGGTGGGTAACATGGTAAGACCAAGGCTCAGCCTTCTCTGCAAGCAAATTCATCCTTCTCTCCAATTCACCCCCGACAGAGAGCTGCAGGCAGAAGTATTTTGTTCAGCCAGAGGAACATATTAGTGTTTGGTCTGCAACTGTGTTGGTCTTGGCCATCTATTGCATGCACTGCTCCCAATAAATAACTGCTGTGCTGTTTGTGCTGTGCCCAGCTTGCTTGCAAAGTCTGTCTGCATGTGGTAAAATGTGCCTGAACCAAGGTGACTCATGAAGGTGTGCTCTTGGCAAAGATTCCTGTTGATTTAAATTCAGTGTTTGCATTTCACTATAAATATTTTAATTATTGATAAAAGTATTATAAGGAGGGATTGCAGAGGGACAATTAATGGGAATGGACAGAGGAATGGGGAGGAAGGGAGAAAAGTGAAGCAGAAATGTTTCCAAACTTCGTCTGAAGCACAGGTTAATATTGTGCTCAAGTCAAGAGTGTCTTGATACGTGATCAAAGATCTCCATCATGAGTAGAAGGTTACTGAGACCTCTTGCTCCACAGATTACTCTGCAACCCTACCTGTACAGGGTGGCCATTTGTCCCCAGCATGTGGCTTGAAGGGTGCACTGACTCTTACAAATACAGTCTCCCTTGAGTGTCACATGAGTGTCAGCTTTGAGAATAGAGGAGATAAGACCAGAAAACAACAGGGTTTGGGACAGAGAAGGAAAAGGGCAAAGAAAAGATAAGCAACCTGCCTGGAAAAGTAAAATGGTTATTCCACAGGGAACAGAGATACGATAATTTGAATTTTGTTACATTTTTCTTGGTTTAAGTATAGCTAGCCAAAGAGACATATTGCAGATGAACTGATTATCAGGTAAAATATTAACCTTTAATATTCCATACTCTTAAATGCTAAAATTAGTTTGAAGTATACAGTTGGGTTTGTTGTTTGGTTTTTTTTTCCTAAAACTGTTGTGCATAAAAGTAATGGACTTGAGTGTATTTTCTTTCCATACTGAGTTTTCTTTCCATTCTGTGTGTAATATGGCACAAAACAGATTATTCTGTTTCTTCTACTGCAAGCCTCCATGGAGCATGGAAAATCTCAGATACATCTCATTAGCTTTTCTGCATGTGGGTTTCTAATTATGAAGTGCTATAATTGACCATTTTCCTTTTCAAATTAATTTATAACATAAGATTTGATTGCGGAAATGTTCAAAAGGAATAATTTGGTTTGACCTTACAACTTGTTCCAACTCTTTGGCTGGTATCCATTAGGATCATTAAAATCAATTAAGGAGTTAAGTACAGGACATCTATTGTTCTGCCATAGAATCAATAGACCCTTTCAAACCTCCTATAATTTTATGGATCACAGCAGACTGTTTAAAGAATTGCTCTTTTGTAGGATCATAGGTTCTAATCTTAGGATGGTTCTAAGCATGTAGTGACTTTTTCTAGCTTTATTTATTATTTTTAATTGCAAACACATGCACTTTTGAGGTTTGGAAATAGACCTCAATCTTTGGAAGAGGCATGCAATCCATATTGTGTTTCTGATACCACAGACAGGCTCAGCAAAAACTGAAGTATAGCTACAATCAATTTAATTGAAATTGTTGAATATTCAGTTCACTAATGGCTGTCCATTTGTAGCTGCAGCTATATTTAGAAAAAGAAAAAAGAGATATTTGTATCCCAGTAACAGAGATGTGGCCCACGTCATAGCTCCATGGTTAGATCAGCCAGTGGCAATCATTGCAGCTGATGAAATGACAAACCCTGGGGAAGGACAGACTAACCCTGTCCTTAAGGCCCAGAAGCTACACTATTGCAATAACAACTTAGGTCCAGAAATAAGATTGACGTATTTGGTGAAACAGTGTAATTTCGTAGGAAGCATGTTTCTTTACAGTAACTGTGAACTGAGAGCTAGGACAGTGTTCACTCATATTTGTGTAGCACCTCACACATGAGACTGATAGTGCCAAAGGAGTCAGTCCTAATGGTGGGTATATGTTAAATGACTCATTTTTATTATTTAGAGGCTGTTGCTGGCCTTTGGAGGAGGCAGTGCTAATCAATTTCAATCACAGTGAAATATTACAGACCAGACAGTCATGCTGAAAACTAAGGATGAATGGAATATAGTACTACACACCCTATTTATGACTGAGTTGAATACATTGAAGGAGAAAGAAATAAGGAGAGGAAATTTTTGAAAGTCAATGCCTACAATTACATTCACACCTTATTTGTGGCCTCAGAGTAAGCATGCCTTATGTATATAAAGACAAAAGTTTATTCCTCATATAATCAAAATTGAAAAAGTGTATCAGTTTTTCATCCAGATCTAATTGTTGAGAAAAAAGAAAGAATAGAATTGACAGTGCACACACTTCTTAGTTTCTCTCACTTTTCCCAGGATTATGCTCCTCCTTTCACTCTTCTGGCAGTGGGAGGTCTTATTGCAAACTCTGAGCACCTGGAGCTCTTTACTCGTAGAAAAACCATGGTCACATTGATGGTTTCGCCTCACTTGGCCTCCTTCTTCTATGTTTCCTATCATGCTTTCACACATCATCCTTTCTTCCTTGATCTGATGCTCCAGGTTATGTCCAAATTTACTGCCTAAAGTATCTTTTTTCCATGCTAGATACTTTTCCTCTGGCCTCCTTTCGACACCCAGGTGTGCATTTCTTTGACCAACCATGGCTGAGCAGTTTTTTGCCTTGGAGTCTCTAGTGCCAGCCTCTTCCTCATCTCACCAGTCAGCTGTGTTTGGTGTTCCAACTTCCTCCAGCTACTGTCTCACCAACCTGTGATTCTGTATGTGACATCATCACGTTAGTCATCAGAACAAAGGAAAACAAATTAGCTGTAGACAATCTGCAATTAGGAAATATGTTGTTACAGCTAAACCACATTAAAGTAAAGCTGCTGGCAGGTCAATAAAAGTTCAGGCAGAGCAAGCATGACAATCCTCAGATCTTAGGCCATGCAAACTCAGAACACTTATGGTCAATTGCTAAAAATGGCAATACCATATTGTAGAGCTGCAGGGTAACACCATTGGCAACATGTAAGTTCAGCAGTATATCTTATAAATTATTATTTTTTTAATCTGACTATGTGTTAATACAATGTCAGCCTGCAGTGAGAAATAATAACTCATTTTTTCTTCTGAAAGTTTGCATATGTTTTCATATTCAATCAAAGGATTCCTAGGCACTGATTACTGCATCATCTGTGATAAACTATCAGAGGTGCCTGCATAAAAGAAAAATAGTAAAATATCAGTGAAGCCGCTTCCTCTTATGATATGACTTTTGGCTTACTTGAGAATAAGACAACATAAGCATGATACATCTCATAGTTCATCTCATACCATTCGTATTTATTATTAGGCACAATTTAATGGTAATTAAAAAGAATTTCTTTCTTAATTTGTGGAAAGAGATGCTCAATCTCTACACTGGAAATGTGAAGACATTAACAATTATGCTGCTTTTCTTAAATTAGCCAGCTATTCCTCTTTCTCTTTTCTCCTCAAGTTCTTGAACTAATATCCCATCAGACTGCAATTATGTCTGCTGCCATCTGGGCAGTGGCAGAGGTGACTTTCCCTTCCACCTGAAGACACCTGGCCAAGCAGGGGCAGGGGGGAGCATCCAGGAGAGGAAAGCAGGAAGGGACACTGGCAGGGCATCCCCTCCTTGGCCACCAGTCTCTGGGGAGTGACAGAGGGAGCTCCTGTCTTCCTTGGTCAAGGAAAAAGCTACAAACATTACTCTCATGGCAGACTCAGAACCAGGATGGAGAGGTCCTGGAAGGATGTCTGCTGTGTCCCCTGTGAAGAAGCAGGACTCAGTGTCCACTTGTGCCTCTAGGCTTTCCTGCTGGCATGCCCATTGAGGGCTTCCCTACCCTTTTCCTACAGGGAGCTTTGAATGCCTCTCTTCCATATGTGGGCCCCAGGTACATTTCTAAACGAGATGTGTGACTGCCAAAGTGAGAGACAGGAGCTAAGCACCCTGCCACTCCTTGGCTTGCTATAGCAGCTATCTGGGTAACTGCAAAATGCTTACAGTTGAAAATTCATCAATAAAATGTTCTTCAGCATCAGTCTTCCTTTCCTCTATCACCAACATCAAGACAAACAGGGTGACCCTGACAAAGAGCTGACTATTGGCTTGTGTGTGCCAGCTATCAGCTTTTATTACTTCTGTCTTAGCACAGCTATTCCTAATTATATGTCAAGAACATTTCTTGCCTCAGAAAGCAATAATCTATATTGCAAAAAAATAGGCCACCTAAAGTATGAGCCAGAGTCTCTTTCTTCTCTAGTAGTACTTTCAGGGCTCAGCATCCTCTTTGTCTGTTGTCTGCACAAGCCCCAAATGCACAAATATCTGGAAACCAAAGAAGGAGAAAACAGCATTTTGCTGAAATACTTCAGATTCAGCACAAACTGCAGGGTTCCTCTTGTATCTTTCACTTGAAACACTTGATGTTATAAGAGGCAGGATACAAACAAACACACTTGGGAAACAGAGTAACTTTGGCAAGAAAATCCCCTACTAATACACATTGATTTACATCTGTGCAGCATGCAAAGCAGCACTATGGAAAAATAAAAAAACACTGCATAGATTTCTTCTGTGGAGCAATTGCCAGTACTGGCCTGCATTTTGTAATAAACTATCTTATGTTTCTTCAACTGTAACATTTTGATGTTTCAGTTTGTGCTATAGTTCCCTTACAGAGCCCATTTGAAGAACATTTTCAGATCAGAATGCATGTTGAGAAGCAGTCTTGCCTGTCTAAAATATTAATGTATTCTTAATAAAAGCAAAAGGATGCTGCTTCTGAAAGCAATCAAAGTTTGGTTTCTGGGTTTTTTTGTTGGTTTGATTTTTTTTTTTCAGTACGCTGATATTTTCCAGGAAATCCTGAGATCTTGGTTTTCTGCAGTGCAATTTCCACATCCAAACTATTTATTCTGATTATTTTTTTTTTTTTTTTGATAGCTGTTAGCTATTTATACCTGGAAGATACGAACTTTTGTAGCTCTAAGAAGGCAGCCATTATGTTTTTCAGCCTGATAAATTATTTTCTTTGCTTTCTCATTACATCTTTAAAATTAAAGTCCTCTTTTACTTTCTTGAGAAATCAGACATGTAACATCTCATTTACTCTTATAGATCATATATTTTCTCCTTATAATTTTGTTTCATGCAATTTGCAGTGTGTTCTTGTATGTGAGCCATCAAGTGCTCCAATTCCTACATATATCTTGACTGTCAGAAATATATATAATATTTCAATGTTTACTACCTTTGGGTAAAAAAAAAAAATTATCAAATTATTTTCTTTTTTTTAGTATTACACAGATTAAAAATCACAGAAAAAAAAACCCTGTTAGGTAATAAAAAGCCTTTTAAATAAAAGAACCATACAATTTTAATGTAGTTAATGCATTTCTGAGTGCCATGCTCTGCAGCTAAAAGGAGTGATGTAGAAATCCACATTTTTCAATTACTACTGTTACATTCAGAAAAAAATAAACTTATCAGAAATGGAGCAGAACTAAAAGTTTCCCATCTAACTCCATTTTCCCAGCTGTTTCTTTTTTTTTTTTTTTTCTGAAAAACACTTCAACAAAGGCTCAACAGAATATTTTATAGCAAAAACTGAACACCTGAATGATAACCATGTATGATAACAAATGTGCATGTTCTGTTTCATTACTCTGCAATAAATGGGGGAAAAGTTATATAACGATGAATAATATCTCTATTTTATGTAATATTTTTATTTGCTGGATTAAAATAATCATATTGTAACAATAAGGAAAAAAATAGTTCAAACTTTTTTTTTTCTCTTGCATGTGTAACGTCCTCCTGAATGAAATCTGGAGATCTGCTTATTACAGCCTAACATGCCCAGTAAGAAAAGGTACATTGTGTATTTAAGTCTGTATCAGAGGGAAAACCTGCTTTTTAAATGATCTTGAACTAGGGCTTTGAATGCAAATTACCTTCCCACATAAATTAAAATAGAAGAAAATAGAAGCATTATAAGTACTTGTTTATATCGAAGTCAAAAGGAGTAATTATTCAAGATTTTAACCTAAATTTCGTACTGACACTAGCTTCGTTTACAAAAATTTCTATAATAAATTAAATCCAGATCTTCCTCCTCAGCCTCCTTTCATAATAAAATTAGCCAGTAAAATAGGTTATTGCTGAATGAAGCAAAGCTGAAATGCAACAGCCTTTGCCAATGGAAGCAACGCTCCTGCCTTTTGTCAGTGTGCCTCTATTTTCACTTTCCTTCTGCATCTTCCTATCCAGTTAATCTATATTTCAGTCCTATCCCATTTTCTTATCCTATTCTTCCATTAGTATTGGATCTGAGTGCAGACAAGTGTTATATACAGCCCAGGCAGTACCAACAGAGAGTTTGTTTGCATTATGCTGTCATCAGTGTGATATATCACAACCACTCCCAGAGTAAGGCATGAAATTTACTTTACTGTCTGTCAGGGACCAAGTTTTAGAGCTTATAGTGGAGAGCAGAGTAGAGTAGATGAAGGCTGTATGGCTTCCCACAGTCACTAAATTGATTTTTTTATGTCCCTGTGATGCTAAACCACAGATTCATAAACTTAGATTGAAAGCAATGTTTTCATGACAGCTTTTTAAAAACACTTGTAAACAGTGTTATGTCCTCTTTTGTAAAACATGAAAATGTCAACTGCTAATCCTAAGACTCTTACATCCTGCAGGTAGAGTAACAAAAGAGCTCTATTAACTAATATTTTCTTCGCCATGTAAACCACAATGGGGAGTCATTTCAGAGTCAGAATATTAGCACAGTAGTCATGTTGCTAAGATCAACCTCAGATCATCCCTCAACTGCACAAAGGAAACATCTGGAAGAAATGCTTATTTTAAATATTTCTGAGTTACCTTTACTTTCTGTCAAAAATTTCTTATAGGAAAAGTCTCTGTTTATCCTGCCATGACACCAGCTGTCTGTCAATCCTGCTGTGACACCAGGTGTCTGTCATCCACTTTGGGAAAGTGTGATGTGCTGAGATATTTCTGCTTGTTGGTGGGAGACGTAACTGACTGAGCCAGAAAGAGGCAGCCACCCACATCTGCATCTAAGATAAAATTGTTCTTATCTTAAGAAAGCAACACAATATGAGGAAAACAAACCAATCACCTTTACTAAAGGAGTAGTGACAGTGCAGTGTTGACTCACTTGTAACCTTTTGGATAGCGTGTCTATTTCATCACACTTCTGGGTTATTTTTCACGAGGAGGTATGCAGTAAAGCTGTGAACTAGTGGAGAATGTAAGGCACATTGCACAAAATTTCTGCAGAAACGAATAGCTGAAATATGAATCCATTTAGGACAACCTAACGCTCTGTGGTTTTGCCTTTCTTTTGTATTGCATGTACCAGAGAAGCCAAACTCAGTTCTCTGTGCTTACCATTTCCATGACACTTTCCATCTACTTGCAGACCCAGACCACTGGACCTCCAGGTTCAATATGTTTTGGATTTAGATACACCTAAGCCAATAAACTTCTAAACCAAGCCAAGCTTCAGCCTCTAGTGCATGTCAAAGGAATAAAAAAATGCATTTTTTTCTTGTGGGTGGGATTTCTGACACGATTGGGTTGCTGTGAGTAATGATAGCACTGTACGGATTTAAGAACGGTAAACTGAAATTTCTTGTCATATCCATTTCTAAAAGTGAATTTTTAATACCAGTAAAGCTAAAATATAAACAAGTAATTTAGATGAAGATTCATGCTTCAGAGAATTGTGCTTCTTTTTGTTGGTGTATCATATAAAGGTATTTAAGAGGTGCTTCACAGTGAGATTTGAAAATAGAGAAAGCTATAGCAGAGCAAAAAGAGGAGGTTTTGGCATAGAGGAAAGACTGCAGGAGCAGTGAGCTAAGTCATTTATTTATGGCCACAAGGGGCTAGTGACATGAACTAAGACTAAAAAATAAGATTAAGATACAAAAGACATGATATAATGCTTAAAACACAATGGTGCAAGGTAATAGGGAGCAGCAGCTACTCCCCTGCAAAGATATGAGGAAGTCTGATGTCTGTCTGTATGCGCTGTCACACAGTGTTAACACATCTTCATACCCTCCAGTCTGGCATGCATAAAACTAACTTTCAGCAGCACCTTGCACAAAACTCATAGCTTACCATGCCCATCAGCAGCCTACTAGATGTTAGCACTGGAGTGGAGACACAATGCAGTCCTTTCACTGTTGATAGGTTTCATTTGAAATGCGTATCTCAGCCACACAGAGTGTGTCACCTGAGGCAAACCCCCCAGCAGCCAGCTCCAAGGATGGCTGTTTGTTACCCCTGCTCTGTGTCAGCAAGTGTGCTGCCTTGGGAGTCAGCTCCAACAGGAGGGCATCCAGAGCTGACATGGGATGCTCTTGTGGGACAAGCATTTGTCATGCCACTGAGGAGCCTAAGAGGGTTGGAAGATGGGGATATGGAGATTCAGAGACCATTAATGGCAAATGAAAAAAAGGGGTAGTATGGCCTACCCTGGTTCTGGAGAGTTTGAAGGGGAGATCCCTAGGAAAAGAAATTAAAAATGTAACCACTAAACCACAATGAAAGAAAGTGAGAAAGGAAATGTGTTCAATATGGGTAACTGTTGTGGTTTGAAAGCAAAACGAATGAGAGGCTCCAAGTCAGAGATATAATTTAATAAGAAGAAAGGTAAAAAGGTAAAAATAAAATAAAATAAATTCAATAACACAAAGGATCACTGACAGAGTCAGAGTACAACCTGAGCAGGGTGGTGGAAGCAGTCCAGATGAGGTGCTCTTCCTGAAGCAGTGATCCTGTAGAAAGGTCTGGGAGCTCTGCTCCTCTGGGAATCCAGTGGGTAAGTGCCACCTGCACTGTCCCACATACCAGCTTATATCCAGGTGAGAATGCTTGGCTCCTCCCCCTGGGTAGAGCATCTCACAATAGGATGAGGAGTGTGAAGTGGGTCCTTGATGGCCCATTAAACAGAGATAACCCCTGGAGGGAGTTACCTGTGACTCATGGGCCATTAGCAGAAGACACCTCAAAAGTCATTAGCAGAAGACACCCCAAAGGCGTTAATGGGCCATTAGCAGAAGACACCCCAAAGGCCATTAGCAGAAGACACCCCAGAGGCCATTAGCAGAAGAGGCAGGGGGCTTGGGAAAACACTGCCCCACCTGGTTTCAACAGTTCATGAAGATGGTGATAGAATAAATACTTTGTGTACATCCTACACTGCAACCCAGGACAGTAACATTAAGGCTCCAGTTTGATATACAACATGGACATGGTCTATGTGATGCTGGGCAATTAAAAGAGAACAGCTGTTCACAAAAGTTGTAAAGGAGGATATAGCATTGCAAACAACAAAGACACACAAACATGATTTAACATTACAGCTGGAGACATATACAGTAGATTTAAGGTAAATCCTCTTTATTTAAGAGTTGGTTTATATGATTCATCCCATAAAGAGCAAGATAGCTTCCAAAAATGTGTTCAGGGTTCTGGAGAATAGGAATTTCAAAATAAAAAGCTAATTTTTTTTGTTCAGTCTTAAGAATCTTGGCCATGTGTCCATGACAACAAGAATATGATGACATTATCTGCCTTATGAACTCCTGAGTTCCTCCAGCATGTATCTGAATAATGTGTCCTAATTTCAGCTTTTTTTTTCTATATCCAGAAAATCTCTGCTTTAAAAAAAGAAATTAGAATGCATACTTCTTAAAGGAAAGCCTTTCTGACTCCTATACCTAAACCAAATAAGGCAAAACTCACTCCTTCCCCATACGACGTCTGCATTGAAAATTGTAAGTCAGTCAAAATACAGAATTATCACTTTTAGCCATTTTTCATACATTTTTCAGGAGGTTTTTTTTATACTTCTGTTTTCTTCCATATTTGCATAATATATGAAAATAAGCCTTTTCATACTTTCAAGCTTATTTTGCAATTTCTCATTTGCCAGCTTTTACACAAGATAAAAAATACTTTGCAGGGCTTGTTTAAGAACACCATATTTCCTTTAACAATTATGAATAAAATAATATCTAATGCTAGTGCAGAAAAATAATTTAAAAATTAAATAAGATGACAGAATGGATTGTCTTAAAGGGGTTTTATAGTTCAATTGATCATCTTGGTTTGAGACAATTTAAAGGAGAATACTGGATATGAGTTGCCTCCCTTTATGGGTTCCAACAGTCCCTTTTCTCCAATAAGGAATACTAAGAGATAAAGGTGAAAAACAAACAACCTTGGACAGTCATCAATAATATTTCAGTTCAAAATGGGACATCACGATGAAGAAAACAAACCAACTAGACTCCTGCCCTCCAGGAGGGTCAGCAGTGTCCTGGGGTTTATCAGGCACAGCCAGCTGAGGGAGGCGATGGTCCTGATTTACTTTGCACTGGTGCAGCCACACCTCAACTCCTGTGTGCAGTTTTGGGCAGAACAATATAAAAAAGACCTTAAGCCACCAGGGAGAGTTCGGAGGATGGCCAGAAGGATAAAGGGCCTTGAGGGAAGTGATACGAGGGGTGGCTGAGGTCACTTGGTTTGTTCAGCCTGGAGAAGAGGAGACTGAGGAGAGACCTCAATGCAGTTACACCTTCCTTGTGAGGGGAAGGGGAGGGACGGACACTGATCACTTACCTCTGACTGGTGACCAGGGACAGGATCTGAAGGAACAATATGAAGCCATGACAGGGCACATTTAGGACAGTTTTTTTACCCAGAGGGTGGTTGGGCACTGGATGGGGCTCCCTAGGAAAGTGGTCACAGCACCAGCCTGACAGAGTTCAAGAGTTTGGACAACACTCACAGGCACATGGTGCAATTTTGGAGACTGTGCTGTACAGGACCAGGAGTCTGACTACAAGGATCCTTGTGTGTCCTTTCCAATTCAGGATATTCTATGACTATCACACTCTGCATTCGTAACTGCATAGATAGTCTTTGAAAACCAGACATGGAAACACACACTATAAAACATCATAATCTTTTAAGTATCCAAATCACTGGTGCTAAATAGAAAGAAAAATACTTATATTTCAAATGAAACATAAGGAAAAGGCTGAAAGAATAATGTTCAAAATCCCCTCCACACTTTCAACTTAAATTTTCAAGATGCTGCACCCTTATAATACAACTCTGTAAATATTCTTCAGAGTATGTGTTAGTAGCAGAATTACTGTGTTAATCTGGACTAAATTTCCCTCAGTGAGAGATTACAAAAATCAAATTTTTAATATTTTCCTATCTAAATATTGAGATAATACACATTTCTCATGTGGCTAGGCTATTCTCTGTTCCAAACCACATCTAAAAAAGGTTAATAAATTCAGTAAAATGTCACAAATGTCTGGTTGGTGTTCTTTGTTTTCATATTTCAAAAGCCTGTGGCAACCAGTCACGAAATATAAACAGTGGCATGTGTCAGGGAAAACATTCATACCCTGCACATCACAAATTTTGAATTCTCTGCTTCACCAGTGTGGTTGTACTGTACCCTAACCCGTCCATAAATAGTGAAAGCGGTTTACATCCTTAGAGGTTGAAATCTATAGGCTTTCCTCACCCTCACTGTAATATTTAAACAGAGCCTAGCATTATGTGTGCTCCAATGTAATTTCCTTACCCAAAGTGGACTGGGGAAAATGCCTGGATTCTTTGCCAAATTCAGGTCTTTGCTGGTGTTCCTGGATTCACTTATATGGTGGCCCAGATGAAGGCCACACAACTACATAACCAGATGATTGCAGGAACACAAGAATGATTAGAATCCTAAATAATGCTTAGAGAGTGCTGCCAAAGAAAAGTCTTTGGGAAGAATGAAGTAATTAGTCAAGACTGTACTATTAACAACCCACATATATTTCATTTTCAGTGCTCAGGAACTCCTCTTTAGGTCTTTCTAACCCCCAGCTCATCATGCAGCACTCAAGAAAAACAACAAAAAAAGCACTTGCTTCTAGATTTAGGAATTTGTGTCTTACATAAAGACACACTGATAGATGAATGTCTAGACTCATTAAATGAATTAGACACTGTTTTATAGGAAGTGGCAGCTGGTCACAACTGGCTGCTTTGAAAAAAAGTCTCTGTTCTGTCTTTGCTCACAAGCAGCTAATATGTTACTGTAGGCAGGAACCATGCTTACATTAACATATTAGGCAAGGTACAGCGCTGCCACTGGTTGCCATATTTCTGTTTGCTTATGTTGTAATAAATTACTATTTAGTTCAGGATAAAACTGAACACCAAAGCCCCTTTATGAATCTATCTATTTGACATTGGCAGGCAACCCTCAAGTAGCTGCACAGCATCTCCACAGAAGGGGAGTAGTGACCTGGAAACTCCTAGGGAAGAACCTCATGTCAGTGTTTTCACAGTGACACTGACCAAGGCAAAACAAAAGGCAGATGACTTCTTTAAAATCCAAATATAGAGTTCATGGAGAGACAAGAGTATTAAAGAAAATGCTTCTTACATTAAATCTTTGCAAGTCAGAACTGGTAGCCAACTTGAATTCATTTGTCACCATTCCATTTTCCCCTTGTGCTCTGGTAGACATGAACCATAAAGCATTTACAATGGCACAACCTGACTCAGCAGGCTAAATGGTGACAATACCACACTGTACAAAAGGAATTTACAGACCTTCAAGGAGGGACAGAGGTAAAATTTGTTTTCAATGTACAAACACTCAGCCAATAACAATTTCCTAAATTTCCTTTATTCAGGCAGAAATAAATAACTTGAAGGAAATATCTCCTGTGCAAAAAAGAAACAATAGTCCTTTACTCTCAAATGCTGTGTGCCAAGTGACACAGAATCATTTAGCAGACACAGAATCATTTAGCAGACCAGCTCTCACTATGGTCTAAAATTTGAGTTAAAGTTTCTTGAGAATTGTCAACAGCCACACATTTTTAAATGTGAAATTTAGTTCTATTCTTTAAAAATTAATTCTGTGACATTCATATATAGATGACAAGTAATAGATCTAAAAATGTTCCCTATTTTCTGTGACCAAAGAATTACTTTATACTTTATTCAAATCTCTAAAATCATTGCTCCTCTCTCTCTCTTTAAAAACAAACGACAACCAAAAAACCCCAACAATAACAACAACAACAAAAAAAAAAAAGCAAGAAAGCATCAGCCTGTCACAACAAATCAGTTATTTGGTCTTAATGCATCTGATGTGCTATATATGCTCTACACATCACTATTAGGTGTAAAAGGTCTCACATTTCAGGATAACCTTTTATTTTAAAGCATCTCAGTTTATATAATCAAGTTCTGTTCCTCATTTCCTCATTTCCCTAACAAGCCCTTAAAACAACATGAGAATCTCACTTTAATTCTTATACATATTTCTGGAGGTTTTTGTGCAGGAGGACTGTGAGAAAGGCTTAAGATTTTGAGTCAATCTTAAATCTAACATGAGGAAAATAATGCAAAATACTGTATCTACACATTTTTCTTTTCTGAAAACTTCTTCCAATGAACTGTAAAAATTGGTGCAGGTCTCTTGACCCAGGTTGTAGTTTTAGTTTTACATATATCTACCTGCATAATAATGATCAGACCAAATTATCATAACAAAACTACATCATATACATCTAATCCTATTCTCAGACACAGCTTAACAAAACCTTCCACTTGTTAAGAATGGACGCTATACTCTGCATTTCTTAATACAGATTTCAGTGAATTTGTCTTTTCCACCTGATTCTAAACAACAGCTCAGATATGTGCAGGGTTTTCTTGGAGGATGTCACAGTTTGACCTAAGCCCCATGCAGCCAGTCACTCACTGCCCCACCAGCAGAATCAGGGAGAGAATTAGAAGGGTAAAAGGTAGAAAACTCATGAGTTGAGATAAAAACAGTTTAATAGGAAAAGCAAAAGCTGCACACACAAGCAAAGCAATTCAAGGAATCAATTCACTGGCTCCCATTGACATGAAAGAGATACACCTCCAGGAGGGCAGGGCTGCATCACATGTAACTGTTATTCGTGAAAACAAACATCATCACTTCCAGCATCCCCCCCCTTCCTCCTTCTTTCACCCACTTTTTCTAGTAAGCACGATGTCATATTTTGGAGAATATCTCTTTGGTCAGTTGGAATCACCTCTATAAGCTGCATCTTCTCCCAATTTACCATACATCCCCAGACTCCTTGCCAGAGTGGCAATGCAAGACGTAGAATATCTGTGTCTAAGCCCAGCTCACCAATAACAAAACACTCCCACATTATCAACCCTGTGTTCAGCACAAATACAAAACATAGCCCCACACTAGCCCTGGGAAGAAAATTAACTCTACCCCAACAAGCACAGAAGAGGAAGTTATTCCTTTCCACTAGAGGAGATAAGATTAAACTCTGATTTCCTATAAAATATGAAGAACAAGGTCAACCTTGCAATGCAGAGCAGAGTCAAGGAGCATTCTGGATCTGATAGCTCTTGTCTGCTGTTGAGGAAAACAGCATAGTGGCTTAAGATCTAAATTGTCTTGACTTCTCTCAGAGCAGTGAATAGTGGATGACTGAATAAAATCATCAGAACAGAATAAATTGCAGTGTACGGATATAATGGGCCAGAATTAGAACTCTGAGTTTAACAGCCTCTTAACATCCTCAACATTTCATGGCAAGAAAGTTCACTTTAATCCTGTGAAAGAGGTCTATCTACTGCCTCTTTCATTTTTAAATGCAGACATCTTTCCAATACCTCCCTGAGTAAAGACTGTTGGTTTTGGTCTTGTTTGTAATTCTCCGTTTACACTTCATAAAGTTATTATATTCTTTTTGAGATGGGATTCAGGATTGCAAGCAAACTCCAAATCTAATATGTGTATTATCGATTAGTGCAGTGACAATGTGAAGCTTTTTTTTTAAATTTCCTAACATTCTTTTTGCTTCTTGAATTGTTGCTTTTCCTTTAAATATCAAGAATATTGATGGCTTTCAAAATATCTGATAAAAAAAGCAAAAATGTCACCATAATTTCTGCAATTATTCACTTTGACAGATGTTTAAAAACACCTTGAGTTCATGAATATTGCAATCACTATAGCATGTTGAGTCTACACCGAAGGTAGATTTTAGCATTTCCGTGTACTCCTGAAAGATCTCAGGTAGGTTGTCATTACTTTCTGAACTGTCTGTTAGCATTATGATAAATTACATGTTATAATCATAGTTTGCTCCTGTCTGGTCCCAAATTGGTTGTTAGTGTTCCAGGTATGATTGTTATCTTGTTTTTGAAAAGGCACAAATATGGATTAACTTTTTTTGGTGATAACTTTAATGGCACTTTAGCCTTGATATCCAAATGGATATCATGTTTCTTGCAAGATTCATTTTGAGTGTGCTAACTCTTAGCCTAAAAAAAGCAAAAAGGCTTCTTTACCAAGCTGAAATAGTAATTCCCTGATAATGATTTCTAAGTCATATTGACAACCAAGTCTAGAGATTTCCTACAGCAGTGGAAAATACCCTCTATGGATAGGACCTAACACGGTTGCACTAAGGACAAAAGAATTTTTTCTCACCACAGGATGTTTACATTGCTAATGCATGTGAAAAACTGTCCTTGACTGCCTCTACTTATCTTCTACTTGTAAGTCTTTCTACATTTCTCATCTGTAATTGTAGTGCATGCAAAGGGTGCATTGATGCAGGCACAGCACTGCAAACAGAGCTGTAGTCATAAATAGGGTTTGGGTCTGGAAGAACAGATGATGCAGACAGCAGCTCTGTGGATGGCACTGCACACACCACATCCATCTGGGAACAGAGCAGAATGAATATAGCATAAGAGGACCTGAATATTTTAGTGAAACCTGCTGAGTTTCACACTAGTGTTGTCGAAGGCCTCACAACCCCCATGCTCACTGAACAGTAGAACTGGAAGGTTTTCTCATTATTCATGTAAAAGATCTGTGCAGTTGCAATAGGTCTGGAACAGTCCAAATGAAATGATGGGGCCTTTCTCTACAAACAAGTACAGAATGGTTTGATATTCACATATTACATTATATTTGTCTAAACTGATGATGTCAGTGATTCCTCAAAAAATTATGACTCATAAATGTACAATAATACACCAGTAGTAAAGCCGAGACCAAACACTAAGAACTGTGCCCCTTGTGAAGAGGAGATCAAAGAACTGCAGCCCTTCTGGTCAGAAGACCAAAAGCGAAAGGAGACTGAACTATTAGCTCATTAAGTGAAAATGTATTCATTTAATTCAGTATCATCATTTCTGTTACCTTATCCTGTGTAAATCTCAAATGCTTTTCTATTGCTTGTTAATTCAGCTTAATAATGTTCATCTTAGTTTTGTAAACCAGTAAGTCATATTCCTGAGAATCTCCTTATGAGTTATTCATCACACATTTTAACCAATTTATAAATGGAGGAGTTGTGGAGTCCCTTCAGGCACTCAGGCTCTGGCCTTGGCAAGACAGACCCCAGCTGCCCCTCCTGCCTGAGGGAACACTTCCAATGTGCTCTGTACACAATGGTTTGGTTGATTCTGCCCCCCTCAATGACCTTGGCCTTGTGGTTCCTTCTCCCTTGGTGTGTCTCCACTGGCTGCAGATCAATGCCCTTATCTGCCCTTTGCCCCGCCCCCAGACCCTCTACTTAAGGGGAGACGGGGGTGAGGTTCTCTCTCTTGCCCTCTCTCTCTTTGCCTTCTCCTCCCTCCCCAGCTCGGGATGGAGGGGAGAAATAAAATGGACTCTCATGCTTAACAAAAGAGACTTGTCTTGTCTGTTTCCCTGCCGGCAGCTGTAACCTCCCTGGACACGATGGACACTGTAGCCACAGGATGAAACACAATATATTTGTGGTTTGTGAAGAGATTGCCAATAAACAAATATAGCAACTATATCTAGTAGTTGGGACACAGTCCAAACCCATTTCCTTCTTTAGGTTGATTACTCCTGGCTATGGAACCTATGAACCTAAAGACTACTACTCCTACATAAACCTCTTAACCACAACTTCTCTGTCAACTGTAAGAAAACCCTAGAGAGGAAAAAAACTTCAAAAAAATTTTAAAATCTCACTCTTTGATAGGCACTCTGAGTTATTAGGCTGACTCATCTCTGAGAGTATCATGTATCTTCATTAATAGCTGGCACTTTCCTGTGACTCTCCAAGGCAAGGTGGACAAGAATGTCAGCAAGTGGAAAGCAGTGTTAAGGGACTGGTTGCTATTGGAAGCCTGTGCTCATGGAGTGACTACACTCAAGATTTTCATTTATTGTGCTGGAAGTGCAATAATCATTGCACTTTCAATTCCTTTTCATTTTCAGATGAAATGGAGCACCACTGGATGCTGCCACCATAGTATTGTTAGAGTCCATTTTCCTTAAACAGGTATCTGTATGCCTCACCTTTGTTCATATCCACACATTAATACTTAGCTGCACCTTCCTGGAAAAGACTTCAGTTCAAAGCATATTGAAATTAGTTTGAAATAGATTTTATTTATAGAGATGAACACAGGTTATTATATTTTAGGCTAGGTAACCAAGTTCTGTATGGAAACTAATTTGTGATTTACAAATTAGATATGTATCAACAATAATGCCTGTTCTGGAAAAATAAGAAAAGCATCTCACAGATATGTAAAGAAGACAAAGATGAGATTTGAAGTATTCCTCTAGCTCTACTGATCTGTATTCCACAGGCCAACTTTAACCCATTCTCTTATATGTAGTGCTAACCATTAAAAACAGGGTACAAACCAAAAAAGTTGTCATAAACGTAGAAAAAAATAGCCTTCAAAGAGGGCAACTATAGTTATTCAGCATATTAAAAAGGAGAGAGAGAAAGACACAGTGAGTATTTTAAAATGTACAAAAAATCTACAAAGAGGAAGGAAATTAACCCTCTTGCCACAGGCAAAAGAAATAGGCTTGAATTACAGAATGTTTGATGCTTTTGAGGTGGGAAAAACCTTTGGTAACAAAAATGATGAAACCTGAGCATGGAAAGGGAATGTTGCAGAATATCTTGCTGATAGTTTTGCAATATCAAATGAATTAAACAAGAACCTGGTGGCTTGGGCACCATCTGGTCATACTCTTACTGAAACATGCTTTCTGTGATTTTCTACAACTTTTGCATAAATAATTAATTCCTTTTGTTATGTAAAATAATTTTTATAAAAACCCTGCTGTCAATTTCCAAAACACATGGAAACAAGTATACTGATGTTAATGGAGCAACATGACATCAGCAATGTTCTAAAACTCTCTAGATACAATGACTTTAAGTTAGAACCTGTTACGGTTTATCCTGATGATTAGCAGACTGGAGAAAATTTGAACCTGGTGGAAATCTGCTTTCTTGACATCAAGGAATCCAGACACATGTACATTGGATCTAAAATTGGCACTGAAAGCATGATTGCTTTTCCTTTCTTAATTTTAAAGAAAATCTTTGCTAGATCCACAGGGACAAGCCCACCCATTCATTGTTCTTAGGTTTAACCCACCCATCCACTTTCCTTTCTGATCCTATTTGTTCTATTTTAACTTTCTTATCTTCTGTACTTCCTTCTTGAATTCTAATATTTATTTAAAGCTATAAAAGCTAATAAGATCTGCCAGAAACTTAAAATTGAAAACCAGAGATTACTGCTGATTATAATGTTATCTTAATTGTAATCTGTTGGCAGGTACCACACAGTTACTATGAAAACTTCAGTAACTGACTTTACTAAGCATAAAATAAATGAAATCAATAAGTTTAAAATTAAAACATTAAAAATGTTTGCATTGAATAATGAGTTGCTATCAATATTTTAATAAGGTATAAAATGAACATGAATAATCTCTACCAGAATACCTTTTTATTTTTACATACAAATAATTGGTCATACATGTGCTCATGCATGTCTACATGCAGTAAATGCAAAATGAATGCAACAAAATTCCAGATTAAATCCCATTATTGATAACTGGATATATATAAATAAAGACACATTCAGCAGATTTCCCTTTCTTAAATGTACTCCATCTCCTTTGGCTTTAAGACCAACAGTTCTAACTGAGTCATACAAGTGGTATCCTGCTATTGTATTTGTGGTGCACCACGCTTTTGTGCTTTTGGTGAGTGGGTTTTTTTTTTGATACAAGCAAACTCAATTTATTCTATAAAATATATAGAATATTATCTAAATATATAGAATACATAACATAAAATAGTATTTTATACTATAATGCGCTAAGACCATGGCTACAGCCAGATTTGATGGCTTATCTTGAAAGCAATACTTGAGTTGTTTTTATCCTAAGGTAAACACTAGTGTTTGTATTAGGGGCTCTTCTATCACAGACAAGAGCTACAATGTTATATTTATGGCTAATAAAATTTGACAGGCACTCATTGGGCCAAAAATAAGGATTTTACTAATGTAGAAGGTAAACCCATGAACACTGAGATTCAAGTGATTTGAACTGTCCTGCAAAGATGGTTCTGAACCTCCTTTGTATACTGTCATTAAAGAGAACATCCCTGGCAGAGGCTGAACAAAAAACTGAGGACCCCAACAGACACCTGCTTTCTATTCCTTTGTCAAAGAAAAACCTCTGTCTTTTGCTGACAACAGATTGCTGTTTTGAACAACAATAAACAATAACAGTATCTTTTAATCTTAAATTGTGAATCTATTTTTTCTATTATGTAATCCCTCTATCCCCTGAATCAGCATAAATAATACACAATGCATGGCATTCCTTATGGTTTTCTGTTTCTCTCATGGTTCTCAGGGACTATAGGAAAATCCCATCAACAAAATTGTTTGAGAATAATTAGGAAAACCAAGAATTGGATTTCCTAATGGCAGCTACACTTTTTTTTTATACTGATAATTTTAGTAAATAAATATGATCACATTGTGATGTTATTTTTCTTTCTTTGAATGTAATAGGTACACAGCTAAATTTAAAAATAATGCTATAAGAATCCCTGACAGGATCAATTGCTCTCGATCACTCTTGCACTCCAGGGCTACACCCCCTCACACACAGAATAATATTCTAATATTTATCCTTCTCAGAGCCTCTTTCACAGAGGACTCACACTGTTACTGCAGACTAATTATATGTTTTTCTGAATCATCAAATTAGTGTAGGAGACAGTTCCAGTTTGAAAAGGAAATTGTGAATTTTTGGCCTAGATTCCACTTACGTGATCTCAAAAAGGATGGGATTTGGAAAAAAAGGACAGAAATTATATAGGGAGAAGAAGTAGCACTCAGAACATGCAAGTCACGATAGAGGAATTTTTAGAGTGTAGACTGCTCAGATGGAAAAAAAAAAACCCTTGAAACCTGAGCAACTACAGGCAGATAGCATTGTAACAACCTTCAGATAGCTATTAAGACCCATGGTAATGCAGTAATGAGAAAAAGATTTTATTTCTCCACACAGCTTTATCTGAAATGTCACTGTGCATCATGCAAGCCTCATGGTTATTTTTTAAAGTAATTTTCTATATGTGTGTGGTGTTAAAAGCAAGAAATATGCAGACTGATATTGATCAATTTCAGAACTTTTGGAAGAAGCACCTCAAGTGTGTGTGACAAATTAAGGAACTTTCAATAAATTATCATGGCTTTTGTAGTTACTTAGTCCACAGTAATTTCTAACAGTTGGAATTGTCCCCTTCAGTCACAGGAAAGAAGCAACATATTTTATTGATAGAACTTCATTCAGTAGTAAATGTCTCAATGGCAAGGTACATTTATTTACTGCATAGAAGACAGGATGAGATAAAACTGCCAAGAAGACTGTCCCATTGTTGTTCAGAAAGGACACCCTTGCTTTCTAAATTCCTTCTCAGAGAGGATTGTAAGTGTGGCTGGATTTACTCTTGGTTCCAGACTTGGTAAAGGGTTAATGCCTAAAGGATTATATACGAGTAGTCAATCCTCTAGATCACATAGCTAAGATTTCAAACTTCAATATGCTATTAATCACTTACTGAACATCTGACGCCATAAGGATTCTCTCAGCCTTGAGGAGTAACTTTAAGAGGTGTCCCTACTTGGGAATATCCTGATGTGCCACCTGCAGTAGTGCATGAGAGCTTGATGGCCCCCATGGCCACCCTTTATGCAGTAAGATGATTGATTATTGTGATATTTGCAATATTTGCACAATGCCTAGATCCGTGCAGCCCAGCTTCCAGACTGTCATCTGTCCCTCAGAGTACAGAATAAGGTGGATGAGCCATCACAATCCTCTGCTGGTGGTTATGGCATAAGCTGAGGGGCATGCCACCACATACTTGTACTTTTAAAGGTGTGCTCCAATCCCAGTATCCATATGAAAAATAATGAGAGAGGGACAAACAGAAAGTAACATATTTCCAAAGCAAATATTGAGAAACTCACTGTGGAGCAGACAATGACATTCTAAGTATGCAAGTCACTGAGATGTGAAAGAATTAAATTAAAGCCCCTGGTCAAAATTATTAAGTTAGATTTTCCTTATTTGACTATTCTAAATGAACCCAGAGCCTCCTGTTGCCACAGGAGTGGAGCTTTTGACAAAATTAATATAGATTCACTGAAATACTGCTTTATTGGAAAATACTGCTTTACTGAGAAACAGCCACAGAACTGTAAAGGGTAAAGCTCATCTTTTTGTATCTTCTCAAAACTCATAAGTACCATAAGATCGGAACATAGAGGCGTCCCAATTCTTCACTGGCTTGCTTGGATACAGAGGATACTGAGTAGTTTTAATTTATTTAATGTTATTCCACTATTTCTTTCATAATTTCTGAAAGTTTCCTAGACTCTACCTCTTGAAAAAGGATTTTCAATTTAGTGCCAACCTGGCCCACTTTACTAAAATCAGTGATCTTATATTTCTTATAGCAACTCCCATGACTTTGATGAAGTTTAATGTCTTCCATTTTCTCTTTTAGTTACCCTGGTGGAATAAAATTTGCTGCTTTCCTATACAGAAATTTTCTTTTTTATTTTCATCTTGGTGCAAAGAAAAATCTTAAATGTTTGCTTTGCTATAGCAAGTTTTTAAATTTTAACAGTGGTATTACTTGCCAGGCAAGAAATGTGGTTGCCTTGTACAACTGCTAAATTATTTAATATTAATATGTGTTACAATGATGTGTATTCTTAGGCCAATAGTTTAGTAGAATAATTAATTTTATCAAAACTTTGAATTATAAAATTTGTGCTAATACATAATTCAGTTAGACAAGAAGTCCTTTCAGTTCTTTGTTTAAGCAAGCAGTCATGGGAGCTTTGAAATGCACATAGAGTAAGTGCTGCTCTACCTTAGAGTTACTCTCCATTTCACAGTAATGTTCTGTTTAGTTCACAAATACGCCCCTCATATAAGCACAGCACTAAGTGGGGGAGATCATCTATTATACAGGTTAGTTCTCAGTGCTCATGCAGTAGGAAGGCCACTGTAATCCTGCTGTAAACCTGTAACCAAATATTTTACTGTCAGGCAGGAATTCCCTGTTTGTGCCCTGCTCTGCATACTTTTCTCTCAAAGCTGTCAGAAGAGGCTGCTAAGAAGGAGAAAGAATAAGAAAGAGGACAAGTGGAATCCATAAAGAGTTTGGAGAAGTTTCACCATGTGCCAAAGCCAAATTGCAGCCCTATGTGTAAAAAACTCATAGCAGGCTTATTGAAACGTGTTTATTCGCTGCAAACTGCCCTAGCTGGAAAAAAGGAGATAGCAAAGAGTCTGGTTTGAAATCTCTGCACACTGATCTTGATCATAATATTCCACAGAAGCTAGAGGGTGTTTGGGACATTTGTAAAGAACTTTTTCCCACAGTCTTCTTTTAAAATAAAAAAATGTGATTATATGCATGACTTCTGATTTTGTCATGGGAGCACAGTTAGGAATAGCTGATAATATATGAGCGTATAATGAGCATTAAAAATATAAAAATATGAGGTAAGCAAGTGGTTGCCTTTTCAGTGGAATTCACAAATGTGTTACTTCTCAGAAATGCCCATATCTGCTTTCAAAAATTATTGAGGTTCTTTTCATACAGCATCCTGTTGCACATTAAAACTAACTTTCTGTACAGCTTTTGAACTTGTTATTTGGTATGTTAGTAGTGTATTGCTACCCCGTTCCACTAGACTACTTCATCATAGCTAATTTTGTGGTGTTCTTTCTGTATTGAGAGAACTTAATAGCCAGGTCACATATTCTTTGTAAATAAAAAGGATTAGTTAAAGTATGATCCCTCTGAAAGCAACAGGAATCAAATAGAAGAGAAAGTGTTTACTTCCTATTCCAGTATTTTATAACAAGTAATGTACAAAGACTCTGAGCTTCATTTCAGGTTATGCTATAAGTGTTCTTTTGGCTGCCCACTACCTTTTGCTGTTTTTTTTTTTGTCCTGTCTCTGCTGTTCCTCTCAAATACAAACACTCTGCTGCAATCCATCCATATTGATATCTCACCCAATCTCTGTTAGCAGAAGTTCTGGATCTCCTCATGGCCACGGCTTAAGTCCTATTACATACTATCATACATAAATAATAAAATTTGCTTTGGATTAAATTTTCTTGTACTGCTTTGGATTATTATTTTCATGGAAAATACAATTTTCTAATTTCTCAAAACAAAATTTTGCCAAGCAGTTTTCATTATGTTTTTTTATACCTTAATTTTATTTTTTTTTTAATTGATTAATGGGAAGACTTCTAAGCTAAAAAGTTCTAAGGGATTTATTTATCTTTATCATTTACTCACTGTGGTCAGAAGAAGAGAGGACTGATTGATTACAGATGCTCTACATGCTGCTAGTTTCAGGAGTTCCTCAGTAACGCATAGTGATGGATTGACCTGCAGGTTGACTGAAACAATTTACTTTATCTTTCTGAAAGGATGTCAGTCAGTGCACAGTGGAAGGTGGTGAGGGGAATCTCAGCCATACTAATGTCTTTAAAGTTCTTATGAAGCAAGTGAAGAAATCTGAGGATCTAAAAAGGTAGAAGAGGGCACAGGATTTTTTATTTCCCTGACTGGGCAAGTGATATTCAGCTGCAGAACTGCAAGGCATGTAAAGACATCTTCCTATTCAAAATGCCGGTGGTGTAAAGCCTGATACAATTACCTTTTCCTGACACATCTCAAGAATTTCAAACTTGAATATGGCTTAGTTATTTTAAAGTGTCTGTTTGCCTGTTCACTAGAATGATACATTGAAAAAATAAATCCTTTACAGCCAATATCAGCAAAAAACAAATCTTCACTAATATGGAAATAAATTGACCTTGAAAGAACTTATTGGATGACACACTGAGAATAGATCAGACATGGTAAATGTTATACTGACATTTAGGCTTAAACTCCATTTAAGCAATTACACCAGAAACACTGTTTCTAAATAGGTAATTTATATTTGTCAAATGTCTGCCTCTGGTTTAGTATAATCACAAGTAAGATTTTTCAAGTTTGAGGAGAAATAACTACACAATGTACACTAGTAAGGGGATATGAGAAAAAGTGGAATGACCAAATGTAAATTTTATAGCAGTTCCTTCTTCATTTGACTTAGGTTTAGGAAAAGCTAATGTTTATTTTTAGATTATTTCCTAGGCAGAATTGAGCAAATATAAAGACACATTATTTTCCTGGCACAACTGTTGAAATTCACATAAAAATTAACAGATTCTGTTTATAGCAGCAGATAATTTTACCCCAAATATTTGCTCAAAATCAATGCATTTCCTGAGTGGTTCATATCTTATTCTACTGCAGCAAATCTGCTGAGAGTCAGTATGTCTTATCCTGCAAATAAGATGACTCCTGCAAAAATAATTCTATCTTTTGAAAAATATGACCTTTTCAGCCTCTTTGTATCTGGCTGGCAAAAAAAAAAAAAGTACAAATTCCAGCTCATTAATTCTTCCATTGTCCACCTGGATCATCCTGAAATGAATTTATTTCTTCTGTCTAGGGTACAGAAGGTTAATTTCCACTGTATTGCTCTAGCTGTAACACAGCATTCACAAAACTTGGGTTTCATTCCAATTCCATCAGAAGTCTACCTTTCTCTATTATCACCTTTTTTAAAACCCTAGTGCTTATGAAAAGTTTATGTATTAATAGAGTTTCCAAGACATATATGTGGTAGTATTAATAAATCAGGGCCCAATTCACTCCCAGTTATGGATTCTCCCTGATACATTTAATTTTCGTATCAATCTTGCAAGAACTTGTTGTTTAAAAAAATATGTGAGGCAATTGATATTTTAATTCACTATGAACTAGTTGCCTTAAGAATTCAAGCTGGGAATCAGTATTTTGTGTACTTAGCATACACAGTCTGTGTTAGGCATTAAGTGCATGTAGCTAGTTTGGTGTGAGTCTTGTCTGGAAAACTGCCAGGAAGCTGAAACAAGCCTTTTGACACATTCAGAATAGCAGGAAACCTCTTCATGAATAATTATTTTTACAGAATTGTTTACATTCAGAAGTTTTAAATAAATATAGCACTTTAAGTAGAACCACATTTTTCTTAGCATGCTGTTCAAGTGCATATAAATCATAATTTACCTTTGCTGCACAACCTAATGCAATCTATTAAGGAAATAGTTCTTTTAATAACAAGACTACAGGAAACAGAGAGCTCAATCACACATAAAGAGACAATAAGATTACTGTTAATACACTTTTAACCTTTTAATAAATCATTCTGATTAGCACACAGAGCTGAAAGGATCAGTGGTTGTTTTCTTACAAGCTCCCTTTATGCACTGAAAATTTTGCCACCCCAGAATACCTACAGAAAATGGTGTCCCCATTCATTCCTTCATTCTTCTGCAAGAAAGTCTGGTATGTCTCATTCACATCCAATATTTTTACAATTAACAGAAATATTTTTAAAAGGAAAAAAAAAAAGGGTGCAACTCCTATATTTTTCTGTGGTTCAAAATATTAGACTAAGTCTAAAATACAAAACTCAGAAGACAATTTGATAATTTAGTGTGTTCAAGAATTGTAAAATGTTACTGTTTTGAAACTATTTACTAAATATTTTATTTAGGAGAAAACTTTAGTCAAGTGCAATCAATTAAGAACTAATCTAATAGAGTTATATAGTGTAATAAGCCTATTCTAATTTGGTCATATAGTTGAAAGAAAGGCATACTGATACAAAGAATTCTAACCTTCACACCAGTCTCAAACTGTTTAGCCCTGAGCAGTTATAAGGGATGAAAAAGTTTATTGCAATTATTTTTTTAATTTATCAGAACAGAATTATAACATGCTACCAGCAAGTAGAAGACTATTCAAAGTTTAAATGCTGGATCAATATAAAAATGTTGGTAATCTGAAGCAATTATACTTCAAGCATCTGCAAATCTCAGGAACAAACTTGCTCCTAGTATTGACAGTACCTTTCATTTCTTGTCTCTGATCAGTCCAATCTGGTTTCAGTGCCAAACAAATGATGTCTCTGAGGATTCCTTCACAAAGTGTTAGCCATAACAGCAAACGTGGTAAAAAAAAAACGTTTTTCAAGGGGCTTGTTGGATTCAGGACTACAAACCAGTTTTCATTTTAATATTGTCTTAAAAATTCTTTTCTTTCTTGTTTCAAGCAGCTTGGTTAAACCATTGATAGCTCATAGGAAAGTTTGTTTCAGAAGTGCAAACAACTTTCTAATCTCCCTCTGATTTATTACCTGAGTGGTTGCTGGCAGCCAAGTAGCCAGTAAACACACAGATTAATATCTCACTAGCAAAATAAAAAATAAATAAGAGAAAAAAAACCCAACAACATCAAAAAGACATTTTTGATATCTATGGGTGGTACACAAAGATTTTTACAGCTTTTTTAAAAAAACCATACATACATAACTCATGATTTTTAACTTCCTTCCAGGAAAAGGATGTATTTATTAGATGTACCCAAGGAGTACACAGACCGCAGTGAACCAGATCACACTTTGTTCTTGCTTACAGTGTGTTCCTCCTGTATTTTGCTGAAGGGTTTTGTTTAGCCACCCGTGTTTGGCTGGTGACATCATTATAGCTCTTTGGCCTTTAACAATAAAGCTGAAAAAAAAACTTACAGATGACAGTTAGCTTGGAAAGTGGGCCTTAACAAGAAAATTTCTATCTTTCTGATTGACTGTCCCTGAGCTGCAGATTTTGGATTCACTTACTCCAAATAGTGCAGTAGCTAGGCATCCAAGGCCAGCTCTGTAGGACACTCAGACCATTTCAGAACTTTCCACAGGACTCTCAAGTACCAACATGCTCCCACATGTGCCAGTTCTTCCTGATGCTTCCTCTGGGGTTTCACGGCCCCAACAGCACGCACAGGGTGCATATCCATGCACATCCATGCACATCAGCACTGACACTGCTGCAGGAAAAGCCTGCACAGCTGTGCTCTATGATGGTGTTCTGAGCTGCTTTACCAGCTAGCTTGCTCTCTGACCAGCATATAAGGAAGGTTTGGTGGGTTTGAACCTCAGGCTGGAGCGTGGTGGACAGTGTGGAAGAAAAGAGTGGACTCTTCATGTGGATTTCACTAGATTTATTCCATCCAGGGAGCTGCCCACATGCAAAAGTGAGCTCTGGCCCTCTGTTCTCACTGTAAATACCTGAGGGTATACCTCAAGCAGGGGAGAACCCAGAACCAATCGAAGGGGAGGGGGGGGGGTGACCCAGAACAGGGAAACTTAACCAAACAATGAAGAAAGGTGGTACCTGAGTACTTGCCAAATCACAGGGCATTTTCACTAGAATCTTCCTGATCTTTACAAGGTGATTGACAAGGTCTATCACCAGGGATAGACCACCGGGGGGTTTGGGGGTGTCAGAACAAACCATTATAAATAAATAACAAAAACATCCAGAATTATTGAAAACCCAAAATGTGCACTGCAACAGTGCTCCACAAGGAGCACTCTGAAGTAAGCCACCAACAGCAAGAGATAAAGTTGTGGCTGTTGGGTGTAGATGGTGCACAGAGCACCATCCAGGAAAGAGAACCCTAAGGAAACCAGTGATTTGCCGAAATATTATAACATTTTACATAGAGATTTGGAGGGAGGCAATTGCTTCATCAGCTGATGGACTTCAGCCATCAATGTTCAGCACAGAAACCTCAAGGACCAGCACTAGCCAGCTTCTACCAACACCTCATTTTTTCCTGGTGTCATGTAGACTTTAGAAGCCTAATCTTTATGACAAATTTTGTTTACCTTCGTATCCATGGCGAACAACAAAAGCTGATCATGTGATGTTTGTTCAATCAAAAGGATTGATAAGACCAGCAGAACACAGAAAAACAACAAAGTAAAAAATTAAGCTTTGGTTAAAAATTAATTAGCTATATATATATATATATACATATATCTGATAAAAACATGCGCACAAACATTTATTATATGGTAAAAGCTCCTGATAAAAAGAAAAAGCTCAGAGTTTAAAAAATAACCAAGAGAATATTTAGACACATTTAAGTGTAGAACTTGGTTCTGTATTATAAAATATTCTTCCTCCTCACTTTAACTTTTTAATGGCTGATCCTTTCACCTCCATTCAGGCCATAAACTTGAAGTGAACATTGTCTTGGTTCTATCTGAATGAATCTTCACAGAAGGCCCTTATAATCATCTTTTCATAATGATATTTGAAAAAAAAATAAAGTATATTTAGAAAGTAGTCAGAAGTATTTATGCTATAATACCCACATACTTTTTCTGTGAAGAGAAACAGGTGAATATTGTTACCATATTCCAACATATATTAAAGCTTTTTTTCTCAAACACTAACTAAAAAAAACACACTGCTGAACTGCTGGGTTTATGTTTTCTTTCCTCTTTAGTGGACTATAAAAGAACCAAAGGTTAAGTGGGAGAGGAGAATACTTGTTATGTTTCCACATTTCCATCCAATATCAAATTTAAATGTCAGACCAGAAAAAAGTAACCCACTAATACTCTAGCAGGTTGAAAGGGTTTTTTTTCCCTTTTTTACAAAATCATTTGGAAATGCCACATTTTCAAATCTGAAATTTTTGTGCAGTATCATAGCAGCTTAAATTTAACTGAGTCTGCCATGGGATTGCTGACCAACATGGAAGTGGCAGATGCCAAGACAAAAGATAAGCATGTGGTTGGGTTTCAGGCTTTGAGGTGAAGATTTTTGACACTGAAAATACAAAATGTCTTGTACTGTTGCCACTCTCCTGTTCAAAGAACAGTGTTCTGCATTTTTTTTTTTCCAAAGCCAGTAACATGTCATCACTGTCTTTGGAGCTAGTCTCCTAATTCTAAAAAATAGCTCCTATTTCCTGACTACTAAAACAGAGGAAATAGATGTTCCTTAACTCATTAAAGTCATGCTTGGATGAGTACCTGTACTTATCTCTTTACAATGTGCAACTTTTCAGAAAACCTTAGTTAATTTTTAAATGTTCTTATCTTCTAGAATGGTCTTCTTAAAAGAATATAGTTCCTTTCTTATAATAAACTTTAGGCATTTAAAGAGGGTTTTTACTTAAAAGAGAACACAAACTCTATATAAATGCTGAATAATAAAGGTCATTAAAATTAAAGTTTAGGGATTATGAAACGGTAATAAAACTACCATAAAATTCCCTTTCCTGTTGACTGAAGGGTGTTTTGAAACACTTTTGTTCTATATGTGAACAATATACCCGGTGTCAATTCAGAGAGGAAAAAAATTCGTATTTTCTCCATTTCCAGCATGGCTTCTCTGATTCAGGTTAACATGTTTTGGGATGACTGTTCTTAGAGATGTTCTCCATTTTTTTACGATGATATATGGAACAATGATGTAGTCTTTCTTCTCTGCCTATAGACCACACATAGCAAACAGAAGTATTCATTTTTTCTGCAAAGTTGTTTCTTTCTCAGCTGAATTTCATATGGTTGTGGTAGTACAGTTTGCTATATAAGCAAGGCATCACCAGGAAAATAGAGCAGAGTAATATAGGGAACAAAGCATAACTCAGATAATATATCAGCATAGCAAGAATACCTCTAGGTGGCATAACACAATGACTTTTCCAGCCATGCAAGGCCAGTTGATAGGAACCAGAAGCCATCATCTTGTCAAGAAGCATTTAGAAATGATGTGAAACACTGACCTAATGCAATACTATTAATTATTTGTTTTCAAATTTAAGAAAATACTGACTGAATTACTTGACATAAAATAACTTTTTTGTTTATGAATATTTCTATAACAGAAATTCCATAATTGTAAAAATATATCAATAGTCAAAAGTAAGGAAGTTCACAGAACAGTTTTTTGAAAATGTAATGCAGGAACCACTGTGTTATTTTCATTCCATATTGTTATCTTTAAAAAGATAGAAGTTCAGGCCAAGATGTTGTGTATGTATTGCTATGAAGTTATGAATGGCTATTTTTCTGAATGTATGGGTGATAGCAGTTGGGACTGGCTGCTATGATCTCTGTTATTTAGAAAGCTTGCCTGTAAAAATAGTGTGTCTTCTCCTGTCCCAACAGTTCATTGTGATGCACTGTCAAAGTCTGCAGCTTACTGCAAAGAAAGCAAGCAAGAATCAGATAGATCTCCCATTTATCCTCGGTGTGTCTTCTGCTCATAAAGCAGAATTTCCATGAACCCACTTCTGAAATTCCCTACCATGAGGTTACTTTTACATGCTTCTTTTAGGTGTTCCACAGATTTCCCATGGTCCATATTGGCCACAAGCCACATATTTTTTTTAAAATGGTGCTAGCTAATGCTAATAGTCTTTTCCTTTCCAGTAGATTTTATTAGATTGAGTTAACCTTAGTTACACAGCTTCCGATTCACCGTCTGGCTCAAATTT
The DNA here is from genome assembly GCF_965231275.1 of Zosterops lateralis. Classification (NCBI taxonomy): domain Eukaryota; kingdom Metazoa; phylum Chordata; class Aves; order Passeriformes; family Zosteropidae; genus Zosterops; species Zosterops lateralis. The sequence goes on from NC_139764.1 coordinate 45,422,793, forward strand.
GGAGGCTTTGCACAGAGGATAAAGTTACACACTTGTAAAATTTCATTTAACTGTAATCCGCATTAAAGCACATGGTCACAGTACTGGCTCTAGTGCTGGAATTTTTTAACTGAGATCTACTTGTGATTTCAAAGAACTGTGTTTCACAGTTATCTATGATTTTAAGTAAAAGATCTAAATCCTATTTTGAAAATTTTGATGCGGAGCAGGCTGACTATTCACAAAAGAGATTGTGAGTGTCATAAAATATGAGATTTTGCTTAGATGAGAATGAAAGACTCATGTACCCATAGCCTTCTTACCTATACTAAAAAAAATATGTGGCCTTTTATGAGCTACCATATATCCTATACTTTTTGTTTACATATTATTGCAGCTGCTTACTATCCGTCACTAGTACTTCTGCTTACCCTGTGTATGCTCTGCAGGAAAAACCTTTGTGAAATGCTCTTGAGAGCCAAGTCAAAAGAAATTATCTAAGAGTAGTTGAATATGAATATAAAAGTTCACCATACTGCATTTAGATGTCAATCTTGAAAGTGACTTTGAGTCAAGGCAGAGCTTTGATTTTTCCTTGGAAGCCATTTTACTTGGGATTTCATTAAGAAATCTGGGCAACTTGAGGGCTCCCCTAGTGATTGCTGTAAATATTTATCCACAGGGAGTCATTTAAATATTATTTCAGTTAATTAAGTTGGTGCTTGTAATAAAAACAATAAAAATGTTTTACTTTCCATGTTGTCCAGTTTTGTCTCATATTTTAGTTCTCATTTTCTAAACTCTACTGACCTACATAAGAGTTTAGTGACTATAATAAAATTTATCAATATTTGCCCATGATTGCTAGAAATTATATCTCCTAAACATGGTTTTGCCGTACTTCTCCCCAACTAATTTCTTTTAATGTACTGGTACTTCAACTGGCTTGATTTAGTTTATTAAATGCCTGACACATCATGCCTACTAAACTGTCCTTTCCAAAAGCATCCAAATGTATAATTACTTTCAACAAATATCCACTCAACAAATATCTTGGTGTAGTAATCAGGTTTTGTAGTTTCTCAATGACCCACTTGCTTCCTTACTAACAGATAAATGAGAGAAAAGAATTATGTAATGACAACATTTTTTGTAGGAGCAGTCCATTGGCATGTGTAAACTCCAACATCCCTCAGAACAGGTGAGGGACATCAGACTGACTTCATTGTGCTTTTTATACCACAGTGTGGTATGGTGCTGAAAGGTATGTAAATAATAGAACACTGTGTGGGACTGAGTTTATATAAGTCTGACTAGTTCAGAGAGTTTGATATAAAGATACATATGCATGGGTACTCACTAAAGCAACAGAGCATATTTATCTTCAAACTGTTTATACAGCACTAGGCAAAAGATAGTAAGAGTTGTCCCTTGTAAGTGAAGAAATTACATGTATTTATATATACACAAAGAAATCCATCAGAAAGGAATGTTAAATGTTTGAATTTCACATCCAAAAGATATAACCATTCATCCATGAGGAATCAGCAGTGTGTGCAGAAGTAAAGAAGATTTCAGTTTTTAAATTAGTAAACAATTCATCCTGATCCCTGAAAACCTTTGAAGCCTAAATATTGCCTACAGTATACAAGGTGTAATTGAAACTCCGTTTGTCTGAGATCAAACCCAAGGGAAATTGCCTGAACTTGAGTACACTAGTCAGTTCAATTTAAAACAGACTTCTGAAGACATTATGGGCTTTGTTTGCCTGCTTGTTTACTTTTTAATCCAACACATTTTTACCAATTGTTTAGTAAAAGCCCCTAATTAAAGGTGAGTGTTAATGTGAGTAGAGAAATTGCTTTTATGAAGAAGCAGTTTCTAGGAAAAGTCTAATACGATCAGCATAGAAGGATGCAGCATATGTGTCTTGTTTCATGTCAAATTTTTTTGCTCCTTATTGGTAAAATAGTGGCATTTCAAAGCCAGACATTGAAGCTCAGGGAGGTTAATGTCAGACATATTTTGCATCACAAATGCAAGGCAAGTAATTGCAACTGCCTTTAGAAAAATCCTAACAGGACATCTGCCTGTGTGTGAATGTAGGCGTCTATCTACAAGCACACAGACATACTGTGCACAACTTTGCAGGACACTTTATGTAACTTTCATATGCTGCAGAAAGTTAAGAAAAGAATGAAATGACAGTGGGAACAATTTTCTAACATTTTCCCTCTCCTGCACATTACAAAGGACTCTACAGGCTGGAAACCAGTTGATCTGATGCCTGTTTATCCAACAGTAAGCACAACAATCCCCAGAAAATTATCTTAATGGGTTTTTTTTCTGGTGTTTAGTCATTACAATTCTATCCTAGCTACATTTACTGGCAAACTTTCTAAACAAACAAGGCTGTCCAAACTCTCCATCTTGTACGCTGACAGAAAGTGGAAGTTTGACTTTACACGCCCTTGTTATGGACTGATCATTATCTCCTCGTATATGGTTTGTGCTATTTTTGTGAGGCAGACAGGGCCAACAGAATCACACAGAAGTACAGTCTGTAGGTTTTCTATCTTCTGCCAACCAATTGTTAGCAATATATCTATTGAAGGATCTATTGCTTCACTTTAATTGTTGGGAAAACAGTGCTTAACACTGGGTGCATTTTTCAGTGAACCCACATGTAAAACCTCACTCAAGCCAAGTATTCTGAAGGTGAGATGTAAAACTGGTTAGCAGGACTGGGAATACCTGTATGTTTTAGATAAATCCTATCAGCTAAGTCCCTTTCAAATTAATGATGATACTTGAACAAAACTCCTGGTTGGGGCAGAAATGTGAAAATACAGGATAGGGGAAGCATCACTCTTGCAATTCCTAAGAATAAATTCTTTCACATCTTCTATCATAAAGCAAATATCTAAAATAAGATATTAATTTAGATTATTGTTTTTTCACTCAGTGAAACTACCACCATGAAAGTGCAGTTATGACTGAAGGATGAAAAGGAATACGAAAGTAGAATCATTGAAGTTGGAGGAATTGAATGAGAATCATGAAAAACATTCCATGTTATCACAGTGGTCAAATGATTCTCAGTAACTTCTTTAAACACATTAAAAATTACTGGTGCCTTGGGCTAGATTTTAAAATTGTACCATTTATTAATCTGTGTACTTCAGATTTTAGATGAGATTTGTTATGCTCATTACAGATGCAGCACTGAGGGGTTTTTTCCCTACGAAAATACAGCACCATATCCTGAACTTTGCAATTTACCAGAAAGTCGTTCCTAGGAAACTAGACTCAGGGAAAACTATAGGAGAGTTCTGTATGCTTCTCCATATATAGAGCTAGGTGTTCAATATGAAGTCATCTGAGAGATAAACTGTAAATGGGATTCAAACTCACTCTAGTACCAGCTGCATCAATTCTGTCAAAGAAGCTGTATTGTGCCCATATAGGGAGAAAAGCCACCAGGACCAAGAACTATTTTCCTGTGCCTGCCATTTCACAAAGCTGTTTCATGTCCACATGGCCAAAAAGACCATGGTTATGAGAGCAATTTGTTGTTGAACTTAGTCCTGAAAAAACACGTTAAGGCTATTTCCCAAAGAGAGAGTGACTCAGGGACCATTGCAAACAGGAACAAAACTCCAGGCCAGACTGGGAATTCAGCTAAGTTTTGTATTTGTTTGCCCCCGAGCTACAAACATGATTAAAGCCAGAGCTGCATCCTAATAACTACTGCTGTGATATGGACTGGGAAGGAGGAAACTGAACTTCTTCCTCTCTCTGGACCTTGCCTGTGCTGAATGACCCCACTCTGTGATCCTCAGAAGACAATCCTGGATTTCTCTCTTTTTTGTAGGACAACAAGGCTGTCACCCTCATTATTCCACTCCAGCTTTTACACGGCTAGGCTAGCATTTGGCTAGCTCTTCTAGCATTTCAGAATTGAAACAATATTAACTCTCTGTACCATATCCTTAACATTTTTACATATTTCTCACAGGAAAGCAATATTAATGGATAAGCAATCAAACTTTTACACATCAATGCAATTGAGCAGTTGTGATTAGAGTCTGTCTTGAAAAGATTACTATATGCCTTTGATTACAAACAGCAATTTTAATGGTTAAATGACAAGTTCTACATTTAATAGCCCCAAATGAAAACCTGAAAAAAAGGCACATGGCAACTAAGACTATTAAAATAAAATTTGAAAGAAAAAAATTATTATTCAACAGATACTAAATAGCAAAATATTAAAAAGACAGTGCAACCATAAACTGCAGTCATCCAAAAATAAACTATGAAAAAATGCATGGAAAAGCAGCAGTGGCTAATTCAAGTAACAAGGTACCTTCTGTTTAATGCAATGAATTGGTAGAAAACAAAGAGAAGAAAACACTAGACACTGAACTACAGTGCTCAGCTATTAACTGGAACTATCATTTTATTTTTAATAATTTGATAATTATTGGGTCAAACTGGGTAACAATTTTGGGTTGAATAATTGTACTTCAGAACTTTGTAATGGAAGCTTCCCATGCATTTATCAATGCACCAGCAGAACAAAAATATGTTGCTTTCTTGTTTATCAGAAAAATGGGATTTTGCACGCACAATTTATGTACATTTCAAAATCAGGATAACATGCTGAAATGGTTCATTGAGTGTATATTTTGAAAAGTAGATTTATGGTCCACCTAGGAAAAAAGATTAAAACTGAAATGAAAATCTTGGTTTTTAAGAGTAATCAGAAGTTTCCTGGCTATAATCCACAAAAGCAGAGTTAACTGAACAGTAAATTCAGAGTTAGCACCAATGGACTACATAGTCTCTGCTAGCAGTCTGGTCAGGAGAGAAGCTGGTTGCAATAGTTTAAAATTAATCACCAAAAATATGATTATACTGTAAGTATTGCAAAATAATAACAATCCCAGTATTCATATGACTGTGTTTTGCAAAAGTAAGAAGACAAGAAAAATGTTCATGGCTTGGTGCACAAAAATATTTCATAGACTTACTATAATGCCCTAGCTCTTCCTAGTCTGCCTGATTTTTGAATGATTTGCTGACCTGCCAGCAGGTGAAGGTGCCCCTGCTCACAGGGGTGGAAGTGCAATGGCATTCAGGACCCATCAGAGAGACAGAGAATCACAGAATCCCAGAATATGCTGAGTTGGAAGGGATCCACGAGGATCATGGAGTCCAAGATCCTGCCCTGCACAGGACACCCTAAAAGTCACGCCATGTGCCCAAGAATATTGCCTAAGTGCTTCTTGAACTGTCAGGCTGGTGTTGTAACCACTTCCTCGGGGAGCCTGTTCCAATGCCAAACCACAGGAACCTTTTCCTGATATCCAGCTAAACCTCCTCTGACTCAGCTTCAGGCCATTCCCTCGGGTCCTGTCCCTGGTCACCACAAATCAGTGTCTGCCCTTTCTCCTCCCTGAATGAGGAAGCTGTAACTGCAGTGAGGTCTCCCCTCAGTCTCCCCCAGGCTGAAAGTGACCTCAGCCACTCCTCAAATGCCTTCCCCTCAAGGCTCTTCACCATCTTCACTGCCCTCCTTTGGACACTCTCTAACAGTTCAATTGTCTTTCTTAAATTTTGGCACCCAACACTGCCCCCAGCTCTGGAGGTGAGGCTGCCCCAGCTCAGAGCAGAGCAGGACAATCCCCTCCCTTGCCCGGCTGGTGATGCTGTGCCTGATGTCCCCCAGGACAGGGTTGGCCCTCCTGGCTGCCATGGACCAGGATCTCCCTTTTCATGGCTCTGCTCTCCAGCAGTGCATGCCCTGGTCTGCCTGTACATCCAGGGTTGCCCCATCCCAGGTGCAGAATCTGACACTTTCCCTGGTTGAATTTCAGAGGGTTGGTGATTTCCCAGGCATATTATTTGTTGAGGTCTCTCTGCAGGGCCTCCCTGCCCTCAAGGGAATCAACAGCTCCCCCCAGTTTTATACTGTCTGTAATCTTGCTCAGTATCCCTTCCAGTCCTGCATGCAAATCATTTATGATGATCTTGAAGAGCACAGGGCAGAGATAGAGCCCTGAAAAACCCCACTAGCAACAGGAGTCATTCTTGGAGAGACGTTCTTGGAGAAAGGAGTGCATGGCTCAAGGGCCTTCCTGACCACAAAGGCCCCAACATCTTTCCTGCACTGTGGACAGAAGGATGTAAACATTGATAAAAAGCACCCCAAATGGCTGGTGAATTCTGCATGCAGCATGGCTGCTCAGAAGAAGACTTCATGTTGTTTTAGAAATAATTGTTCCTGATTTTCCAAAGAAACTCTTTATTAATAAATTCCCTTTTCATGGATACTGTAAATATTGACAGTCCTCAATCCCACTCAAAATAGGAGCTTCAGAATACTGGAATTTCACCCAGGTTGAAAAGTCCAAGCTTAAGCAAGCAAGTCTCTTTGTTTATATTGTCTTCTGTTTAATCTCCTTTTTGTTTTGGATTTCATTTTTTTATTCTTTCATATAATACCATGAGCTGGACAGTTGTTTCTTAAGCAGCTCAGTAGAATTTCTATGCAGAGTAATTTCTCTTTTATCATTTGAATTTTCAAAGTAATGGATTGATGCAGAAATTTTCATACAGAAAATGAAAAATATATTTTCAGCTTCTAAATACATTCCAAAACACTAGCTAGAGGGAAAAAGGTGGATTTAAGTTGACTTGCCTTTTAGGGATATCTTTTCCCAAATTTACATTTTCTCACTTCTCATATTGGATTACACAAGAACATGAGTTTTTTCAGACATCGGATGAGCATGTCTCTTGCTCATTCCTTTCCCAAAATGCACATCTGTCACCTTTGCATGAGTCAGATCTCCCTCTGATGGGTAATAGTTTTATGAAACAAAATTTACATACATTTTATGTTCTTGAACTTTCTGTAGTTATCTCACTGCTGCAGTGAAAATATGCATGGTGACAGTGTGGTCAAACAGGCTAATGAGCCCTCCTTGGGGTTTAGCCCACAGCATTAGCCATGGTCTCTTCCTTGTATACAAATACTTCCATCACTCCTGCAAAACCAAAAGTGTGAAACCTGGGTTAACAGCAAGCACAAGCTCTGGCCCTGTGACATTTAAATCTTCATCATAGCTGACCTTTTGTTAACAAGAGCTAGGTCTTCATGTTGTTTGAATAAAAGTTTGCTTTAACAACTTACTCTTCAAAAGTGTAAAACGCTTCATGCTTGCTTCTTAAAAATTACTTTATTGTTACATTTCAAAGTTATCACTGATGAAAAAAACCCTACAAACCTCAAAGTAAATGAAAGGCAAAGACAAAGAAAACAAAGCACTTCTGAAAAGGTTATACAAATAACTGTAAAAACTGTTAAAGCTTTTTTTTTTCCTTTGGATAGAAAGTTTGGGGTTTATTCTTAGGTCAGTCAAGGACAGCACACGGAGATATTTTAAAACAAGTTTTAAAGTAGGCAACTCAGATACCTTATATTAAGAGGCTTTTACAACGCTGGATCTTCTGCAGCCCACACTGCTTGTTACGTGCAGTGAAGAAGGCTTTGCTCAACACTATGGCTTTAGAGAATAATACCACTTATTTTTCATTTGAATATCCACCTATGTTCGTATCCTGGCACCCAAAAGTTTTCTTGATTGCAGCAGTTTGTTCCAAATGCTCAGGGCTTCTCCATCTTCCTTTTTGCCTGTGTCACTAGGGACCCATCCATGCCCTGAGCTGTGTGGGGGCCAAGTGAGGCACACAGCCTCAGGGAGTCACTGGTGCAGATGAGCAATCAGGGGCCTCCCAGCCTCCTCTTCATCTTCCTGAGTATCACTGTGCCCCCACATCTCCCTCTCTCTCTCTTCTCTTTTAATTTGCAGAGGTTAAGCATAGAATTCCTATCTTGAGATGACATTATTTTAAGCAGACAAGGAAGAGGCTAAGCACAATATGAAGCAAGATGTCAATGAAAAGCATTTATAATATAGCTCCGTGTTTTGTGATTTCTCTCTTTTCTTCACGCTTTTAATTTTTGCCTTCGAAGCCCCTGAGCACTGAGAGTTTCATATTGGTTCCTTTCATGATTAGATTTTCCCCTTTCCCTTTAATTCTTGCAGTTTAACCCGCTGTTCTCTGTTAATAAAATCACTCTGGCAACCTCATCTTGTCATCTTATTTCATTTGTGACAATCCCAGCTGTTTGCTCTTTTATTTTGAAGTCCATTACTAGGTCTAAGCAATGCCTTTTAGAGTCCATCTTTTGCTTTAAATGTCTTTTATCTGCCCATAACAGCTATTGGGTTGGATTTTGATACTCTGGTTCCCTCTTTTCCTAGTTGAAATGCAAAGTTCTTTCTTAGTCTCCTTTTTTTTGACATGTTCATCTGAGGAACCAGGTTAATACAATGTGAATTTCTTTTGGTCAATCCCTTGTGTGCCTCTCTCAAAATTTCCTTCATAAAAGCCAACTCCTTATCCTTTTCTGATAGTCTCCGTCCTAGTTCTCCCTGTAATGTTGCTACACTTCCTTAGAGTTTCACTTCAACACATGGCCCAGCTGCTGAAACAATACCCTGTGACTGAATGTTGTGCTTCAAACCAATAAAGCAGGTACAAGTTGCCAGCACTGAATAAACAACAAGTTGAGGATTGTGGTTTGTACTGCTGCATTTTTTTTTAATTCTCCTAGCTCTTTGCAATTGAATTACTGCTTTCTAACCTTCTCTCCTTGCAAATAAATCTTCTACAGGGCATGCTCTGCCACAGCACGCTTACACAGTACAAGACAGGAGAAGATGCAAGCCGGGAAAGTCTCTGGCTACAAATTTCGGCTCTGTATAGGCTCCCTTTAATGCTCTCTGAATAGGATCATGCCCCTGGTGCCCAGCCTCCTTCCATGCCAAGCAGATACTGTGGGTTATAGCAAGGTAAATCCAGAGGCAGCTGGGATGAGGGCAGCATGGCCAGAATCTGCCCCACCCCAGATGCTGTTCTGAGCACAAGCCAATAAGGAAAACTTCACCCCTTCCCTTTAGGAGGCTTATTCACAAAGAAAGTAGTAAGAAGGAAGGTTACAGCCTTTTTTTTTAATATCTGGCTGGGTAACCTCTCTTTGAGTTGTGGTCAAACAGTGGAGATGCCCAGGGCACCCTGACAGTGCCACTGAAGCACCAACATCAGCAGAGCAGCTGCCTGGGATGGGCATTCCAGCTCTGGAAGTCCTGACTTCCCCATGACCACTGGAGACTCCTAAATACTTGCTGACAACTGGGTCTGAAAGTCACAGTTAAGGCTCGGTCACTTAAAGCAAAAGAGTCATAGCACAGTTAAAATCCTTTAAAACATAGCAGGTGTGTGATCCATTTCTGGTTTGAAGCCTCAGAGGTACATCAGAGTGAGAAGTAACCATTCATTATCCAGGGAGCTGAAAAGTCCAAGCTGAGAGGAGCAGGGTTTGAGTCCTCTTCCTTTTCTTTTCTTCTTTGAAGTTTTGGAATTTTCCTGGTGGTTTTCACCTCTTTGGAAAATATTTTCATTCAAAAAGAAACAAAACCAAAAAACTACAGCCCTTACCACCACCATCAATTCAGGAAAAATAAACCAACAGAAAAAAATATTCCAACCACAAAATATTTAAGAGATCTTTATACAACAACAACAACAAAACAAAGAAAAAGTGTAATTGCAATAAGGTAAGAAAAATATGAAAACCTATGTTGTCAACACAGCAGTACTGCAAATCCATGATATCTGAAATATGGTCAGAATAAATCCCTCTGGTATTGCAGCAATAAGCCAGTTACCTCTGTGAATCAAATGATTTCTTAACAAAACTTTGAAGTTTTTTCATACCAAGTCTGAAAAGAAATACTCATTTTTAAAAATGCAAGATCTCCAGAATGTGTGTTAACCTCAAGGGTCCTGACTGGTTTATTGAATTTTACTGTTCATTTTAATGTAGTGAAACACACATAGGTGGTTAGAGACTGGTGTTCTTGTCTCTGTGTGTCATTCAGTGAGTTTTTGATGCAATGATTTCACACACGTCTGCTCTCCAGGTATGACTGTGACATCTGTGAATCCTCTTGCTCTCTTGTTGGAACATACAGAGAAATTTAGGGGAAAAGCTAGTGTAAATATGCTATTGGCATAACCCACCTTTTTTAACCTTTTAAAAGTGAGGGAAATGTTGGTGAGCTACCCTGAAACGTGTGAGAGGCTGCCTCAGGAGCTGCAGAGTCACCTCCAGGAGGACACCTGACAGGTGACTTCTTTCCCTTTTTCTCCTGGCCAAGGCATCCAAAGCTGCATCATCCTCCTGAAGATACATGTCCAAATGTCTGTTTATTCTCCACTTAATTGTCTCCTGCCTGTCCATCCTGAGCATTAGGCTCTGCACAATTTTTAAAGGCTGTCCCAGAAACCTTGAGTAACAAATTGCTTGTGACAAGTACAACCAAAAGCTGACATTTTCTGGGAACACAATGATTCCATGAGTTTGTGTTTTAGAGAGATAATGATTGTTGCAAAATTGTTGCAAAATTTTGTGAAAACTGTGTGAAATGTGTTAAGACTGCAAGCTGGAGTATGTGGTTAGGGAGTCATCCAAAGATTTTACATGCTCACAACAGAGCTTGTTCTCAGCTATCATCCGGTACAGCCACTGACTCTAGTGACAGACAGAGGCGGTGGTGGATGGAGTGAAGTCTCTCAACTCTATTTTCACCATGTTGGAAAGATTTTATGAAACCATAAACCTCCTAAACTAAGGTATTCATAAGATGTTTTTCCTATGTATATCCACAAACACTTAACAGGGTCAACTCTACAGTTTTCTTGAGTGCAAGAAGATCAAAATAAAAATAAACAATGCTGGAATACTTGGCTGGTCGAATAATTTAATTAAAATCTCAGACTGCACCAAAATTCCTTCTCTTCTTTACTCTGATCAGACATTTGCACTGGGCTACTTAATGCGCTCCAATGTATTGATATCCATGTGCTTCTTCATAAAAATTAAAAGTAAAAACATTTATCAACTTTTGTTTAACCTCTGAGGCAATTTTGCAAAACAACCCAATCCTTTTGTTCGAAATCCTTCTGGCACAGTGTTCACAGGCAGCAGTGCCCCTGTTTGCTGTAAGTAGAAGCCAGAAGGGAAGAGTGGTTCACCCAGAAAGTCAAGGGCAGACCTTGAACCTGAGTCCATCAAAATTTGCTCGATGCCTTGGAACATTGCCTCTCACCAGCCTTCTCTATTTGTCTTTCACAGGCTGAAAGCCTAGCCCTTTGTGCCAGTGGGTACAGCTCTGCTTTGGCTTCAATGGGCCTGAACAGTCCTGCCTGCCCACACTCCTTGGGAAGGGGTTAATGGGAACAGGAGAACACACAAAGTAAGGTCAATCCCATCAAACATGAGACTTCAAAGGGAAGTCTCTGTTCTTAAAGCCAGAACTCTGCTGGTGGTAGTGTCACACTATAGAACAAATTGTTTCTTGACCTTTTTCTACTTCCATGGTAATAATCAAGCTAGGATTTAGAAAATTCATAAGATTTTCTTATTTTCTTTTGATGGGTACAAATGACAGTGATGATTCCTATGTGCTAATACTCACATTTTTGCAAGAAAAGGCTTCTAGAGAAGAATTAAACTAAGCGTGTGTGTGGTAGACAAAGGTAATTCCCTTTTATTCTTTTTTTGGCCAAGAAATAGTCTTCTGCAAATTTAAAGAGGGGGTATTTTGAAAATCTGGAATTTCTGCATGCTAACACTATCTCTTTCAGTTAAGATACAAGTAAAGCACCGGCTCATTTCAGAGGCAAAACTCTGATGGCAGTAGATTGAATTTTAATGGCAGTCAGCCTCTTATATAGACAATGAGAGGAACTGACAGATCATGATTATCTTGCTACAGGTGCTTGAAAATGCATTGGATGAGGGAACCTGGAATTCCTGGCTGGCATTCCCATGCTGGCTGTCACTGTCATGCCAGCCTTCACTCATATATATATAGCACTTCAGAAACAGGGGCATTTTCTTCTGCCTGTACCTTCCTCTATCCAGTCATCCCCTTTACCCACCATGTCACATTCCCAGTGGGTTCCTGGGGCACTCTCATATCTTTTTCACCTTCTGACACATCATTGATTCCTAGCTTTACACTATTTCATGATAACTTGTGAAAGTAAAACCTGCCTCTTGGCCAGGCTCTGTGACTCTTAAATGCATGTTTCTATCCACTAAAAAGAGGTTTGGGCTCTTTTGCTATGTACAGCCAAGGCAGGCAGCAATGCCAGCAGGTTTTACTCTTGTTTTAGCCCCAGCACCAAAACCCTCAGCACATAGTTTGCTTCAACTATCTATATGGAGATTTTTTTTATCCCTAAGATGAAACTATGGTATACACGTTTACATACAATTTATGGTGTAAAGGAGTAAGACTTTTTCAAAGCACACAGTTCAGAAACACATCTGTTTGAAGACAGCTCTATAAATGGGTCTTCAGATGATATGGGTGTAGAAAATCAGAAAAAAATATTTTCAGAGATAAAAGTTTGTTCAGTCAAAAAAAGCCACATTAAGCACAATATTTAAGTTTTATTTTACAGACCCTTAATAAAATAAATAGGTTTCTAGACAGAACATTGTGCTAAGGTTTTATCACTAAAAGAATTCAAGATATTTTCACAAAATAAAACTAAATATTTAAAGTTTCAGTAGTTAATTTAGTGGTGAAAAATTATATCATTTAAATTAGTCCAGTTTTATTCATGGGCCTAACTCGGATTATGATTTTTTTAAACATCTAACCTTTTTTGAAAAATATCCATATCATGATTTCTCCTTCAGTACAAAGCTCAAAATGGCATAGTTTTTGTAAAGAGATTACAGTAAGTTACTGCAATGTAGAGTTTAAAGAAAGTTAAAACTGCAAAAAAGACAGTGTAGCTCTTTTTTTTGCAGAACTAATAAGCATTGTGTTTAACCTAAAATATTATTCTGTCCAGACATTGAACTGAAAACTTAGTTTTTGCAAAGTCCAAAACCAGTAATGGCTATATCTTGTAAAGAATTTCTCAGTCCTTGACATAAAACACTTTACAGAGAATGCAAGTGCCAGTTTCTGGAAGTAATGGTGATAAAATATTACTGGTTGAGGGACTCTTTGCCAAGCAAGAGGCATGATGTGAGGGAATGGCAAGGCAAGGAAATGTAAGGCAAGATGGGGGAAGGATCCATTATGCCAAAAAGGCAGTGCATGAAAAGAATATCCTCCATCTCCAGTAACTGAAACCTGTTGAAAACCTGATGTATATTTGGGCTTGTTTCTTAAAAGCAGATTTTTTTTAGGTGTTAGGAAAGTGACTAGATTGGAAAAAGCTGATCTCTGTAAAGAGGCCATATATATTAGTTTCTGTTTCAATGTATATGCTGACTTGGCATGCAGGGACCAGCACAACAGCTTCGCGCTTTTACTGGCTTAATTTAGTAACAAAACATATTCATGGGATCACTGCTGAATGTCTAAAAATATCAGAAAAATACCTTCTTCCATTGAAATATGTAGAAAATGTTGCTCTATTATATCTGAAATATATTTAAGAAAATGGTTTCAAGCAATTCAAAGGTAAGAAGTTACTGGATCAGTAGGGTTGGCAACTTCTCCTGTAAAATATTTTCAAATTCGCAGAAAGCATCTTCTTTGTCATCCATGGTAACTGAATTAACAGCATCTGAAATTCTATTCATAAACATGACACTGATTTGGGTGAGAATAGGAAAACAATGACTCTTAAGGTTTTTTAAATGTTTTTTAACATGTTTTTTATTTTCCAAAAAAGGAATATTAATAAAAGAAAGTCAGTTCTAAGACTAGCATTTGCTTCTATAACTGTAATGAAAATGATATTGCCTATAATCTAATAATTTCAAGGCTAAGCTTTACAGAATGCTTTCACAGATGGGAGTATTTGCTCTCCTCTTCTGCTAAATAAGAGACATGGAGACATGTCAAGAGACACACACTGCCTAAGATAAGCTGCCTCCGGAATAGACTGCTTCTTCATTTTGCTTCTGGATCTCCTCTGCTACTCTGTTTTCTTTAAACAGAAACATTATATTAGTTTTTATGATGTTGAAAGTGGTGTTGAAGCCCACCAAAATCTTGCTCCTGGAGCAGGAACCTGAGGCTTTGTGTTTCATGTCCTGACATCTGGCATGAAGGGATAGGAGGGTACAAAGCTTTCTGGAGATGTGTCACAGGACTTCAGGAAGCCAAATCAGTGTTCAGTCTTGGGAATGCTGTCATTTAGAATCCATCCTTGGAGTGAGCTACCTTCAGACTGTACTTGGAGACAGCTAGGTGATGTCTCCCTGCAGGAGAACAGGAGAAAAAGCTAATAATGAGGTCAGAAAGACACAGGTCCATTAAAACTATTGCCCACAGCCTTCTTATATTTTGCAGCAAAAAAACTTTCTGGAGTCTTTGAAAAAAAGAGTTTCATCATAGTCATCCATTGCACTCTATGAAGTGCATAGCCACAGCGGCACTCAGGGGTCACAGATGCACTGAAAACTGATGCACAGGGTAACCTACCCTCACCTCCTTCCCTTGAAAAAAGCAAGTACAACACCTATGTGTAGTTTATATCCCAGCTGCATTTTACTCAGGCCTGAATGCAATTGAGATACAGACCTTGTATTACAAGGACAATTTCTTAGCTCAATAATTAAATTAAATCCTAGGTGACAAGTTGTGTCATATGGTTGATAAATTCTAAGACTCACATTAAGGATCTATCCAAGAGCTACCAGGTGTAGCATGAGCTCTTTATATGATCCTCTCCTCTATTCATCTACAGCACTAAATGCTGGTCTGGAAGTGATGCCTTTTACGCTTTTTGCTGTTGAAGTCAGAGCTGTGACTCCTGACCAGTGACATAGTTCCTGAGACTTAACTGCAGTGTCTCAAGGAATACCTCTGCTGCAGTGTTGTATGTCAAGTTTTTAACAGTGGCTAATGGTTTTGCTATTACTTATTTTATTTTGGGATGACAGTGATAGATATTTGCTTTAATTATAGATGTACTCATTCCAGTAAGCTGAAATGTAATGTCTAAACTACTCAGAAGTATGTCTTTAAACACATATGTAGTGACAAAAGACTTCTGCATTGAAAAGGAGCGAATTTTAGAGTGAAAAACACACAGCAAAGAAACCGTTTATGATCAGTTCTAGAAATACAAAAACATTCTGACACAATACAAAAATTTTCCCTCCTTTTCTATAAATTGCAATCACTTCTTTCTTAAAACAGTAAAGTGATTTCTGGACTTTGGACAATGGTACATTAATTCTTGGTCCTTGTTTGGCCAAGCTCTGCACAAACCCATTACCAGGTTGCTATCCACATGTGAATTTCAAAACTTTGCTTTCTCTCTGAGTCTTGAAAGCAACATTCAGTAGAAATGGGCTTGGGGGAAGCCTGCTGCTTGGGGGAGACCTTCCAGCAAGTGTTCTCTCTGTTTACCTTCTGACTAAAATCACCCTGCACATAGCTCTGAGGAGTTCAAGCCTCTTTCCTGGAGAGCTTCACGTGCTGCCTTTCTGCCTGGAGGGATGCATTGATGCTTGGGTGCAGAGCAGACATGCTCAGCAGTCACTGTAAGGCCAAAATCTTCTTTCAGCCTTTGCACCACCAATTTATGAAAGATGGAGAGAAAGGGGTTGCTTAACTAAACACATTTTTATTAAAATCTTAGTGATGAAGAATTTCCATCAGTATAATCAGATGCAGAATAATTGGCTACTAAACGTACAGTATAATTGATTTCCACTAAAACTGGGGCTTTGAAGGATAATTTCTGATATATTTTTCATATATAAAAAATTGCTTGCAGATTATGAATAAATAAAATGAAGGGAATTGAAACTTTTTTTAAAAAAGTTCCCAGCACAAAACGTCTTTGAGAATCGTAAGTAACTACATGAATAAAGACCATTATTAAAGAAGATGATTTCTTGTAAGGATGTTAATTTGTACAGTAAATGTAACTATGTACAGTAAATGTAACTGCCTAATACTAAAAATTAGGTTCATGCTATCTTATATGCTGCAATAAGACAGCCTAAGAAAGTGAAAATGGTGAAAATCACTATGTCTTGTCCATTGCCACTGTTAATCACCCTGCTGATAGAAAACGGTTATAGAGAGATCCTGATCCATCTCTCTGGTCTCAAGTCAGTCCAGGCAAAGACCAGCTCTGGTCCAAAACCTGCAGCCCTGAGGCAGGGTCATACACAGCACAGGTTTCACTCACGTCAGCAACTGGATCAAGTCCAAGCATTTATAATGCAGAAGCAAAGTAAGTTCCTGTCCATCTTCTGAGATTTGTGCAAACATGGACAGTAAAATCCTTTGGATGTCTGTTTTCACTGTAGGGTGTGTACGGTGTTATTCAGTTTCTGCTTCTATGTATTCTGGACCTGCTGATAGAAAAACACCTGAGAGGTTTTTCAGATTGAATTTTCCTGCATGTCACAATTACCCATATTTTTGGGGGTCTTTGAAGTCTAAAAGGAGTACCTAAAGGTAACACAAATGTCCTCCATGCAAGTAGCAAACTGGTCATTTATGAGATAAGAATGGCATATATTCTTTAGCTGATCCTAGAAGTAGATACAAATTTTACCCCAATAAGACAAAAATAGGGTGATAGGAATTAGTGTAAAACTAACATAACCCTTTTAGTTTTTTAATTGATTAATTCTGTACTTTGGTAATGTTTTTTTCTTCAGAAACAGAAGAAATCACTAATATCTTCTAAGCTGGAATAATACTGCTAAAATTTTCATTGCACATAATAGTGAGATTTTGTGGTTTGTAATTAATTTGAAATTGAGAGCTATATTGAAGATCAAATCCATATGACCTGTGTTATATTGCCAGATCTGCCCAGTAAATCTTTTTATGAATTTTTCAAAAAAGTAAATTTTAATTCAAAACCTACCCTGGGAAAGATTCAGTCTAGAATTCCAATTAAATGAAAGGGAAAAAAAGTGAACAAATTGTATAGTAAATACTCCAGGAGTAAGTAGTCATGTTACCCTTCAGAGTAAGGGAAACTCTGCTTCATGTCCTTCCAGTACTCCTGAGCTCATTTTTCCATATTATTGACATAATGATTTCTAAAATCTTTGAATAAGAATTTTTTAAATATTTTAAATATCATGGGTTTTAGGATGGAGAAATTATCTATTCTGCAGTCCCTTTAGCCTGTCTACCTGAAAAAAAAGTGTAGTCATAGAGCACGTGTGCAGAACTCAACACATTTCTTTTTACTGAATAAGAGTAATCATAAAGCCTACAGAAAAAAAAAAAATGTGGGTCAATAAGATCTGTGTCATAACTTCATTCCTTTCCATAGCTGCCTTATGCATCAGACAAAAAATAACACTGTAGCTACTGCTAGCTAGTATTTGATTGGTGTAATTTCAAAAACGATGTGTAGCAGCAGCAAAGCAAATGATGGTAGCAAAACAGTGGCAAAGTGGTTAATCTTTCTTTATTCTTAGAAGGTTACACGTGGAAAAGATAACTTGTTTTTGGTGGTTTCTAAAGGAGCCACAATATAAACACTCAGCTACCTCCAGTGTTTCATACTTAATTCAGTATCAAATCTTTCCTTAGCAAACAGGAACTCAGTATTTACCTAAATGGCATAGTGGATATGAAACAAAATTTTGTCTGATTATTAGATATAATGTTTACCAGCATGACCAGAACTTGTATGATTATGTGACATCAAGGAATGGAACATCCAACAGAAAAATTTCTTTTCAAAATCTTCAGTGTTTTGAAAAATATATTTACCTGTGAGAAGCAGACTTTGCCATGGCAACTCATGTTTTTTTTTCCCCCAGTTCAGGTCATTCCTTGGGATAAATGACACTAAGCTATCTACAAACGCTGCTGAGAATGATCAGAAAGCTTCTGGCTGCTTCCAAACTAGTATAAAATGGCAAGAGCAACCCATGCCTGTGAATCAGGAAGCACTGCTCAGACAACTTGCTTGAGAGGTAAATAATTTGGTCAAGAGACACTCCAGAGACCTCATTCTCTCTGGCTACTGCTGCCAAGAGGCCGTGTTCTTAAAATGTAAAGCCACTGTCCATTTGTCTTAACTCAGGCATATCAGTTAGAAAACCCAACACATTTCAGAAGCTTAGCAGGGGAAAGAAATCTTAAAAGCCTGGGAAGCTTCCAGTGATGTAATTGCTCTACCCACTCTAGTAGGATTAGACTCTGGCTGGTTTTGGAATTTTATAATTTTCAAATGCTGCCAGGCTCAGGGGATTGGACAGGCTCTTGGAAGGGGTAGGTAGACCCGCCCTGCAGTATCTTTTACAGGACCGCAAATATATTCCTGAGATCCTCCAGCCTCAGGATACCCCCATGAAACTGTTTCAGCTTTTTCTTTGTCACTTGCAGGCCTCCAGCGGCCTCTTTTCACTCTGCAATCTCCCACATGCAAGCTTTAACCCAGAGCCTTCATCCATATAGGAACTTGCCGTGCCCCTCATTCCTCCTCCAGCACCCATTCCTTCCTTCCCCTCATGCCCTAGCAGCTTCAGCTTTGCTGTGCCTGCTGTTACCCAGCATGGTCCTTTTTTCAATGGTGTCTCCCTGTACCAGGGCTTCATTCCAAGCATGGCACATCGATTTCCCTATCAGACTCCTACAAAGAGCCCATTAACAGAGACATATGTCTGCACTTCCATAACACCTTATCTAACAGAAACAATCTTTCCTCTTAATAAATTGTACATGGCACAGCCATTAATAGTGAAGGCTTTGCAGCACTGCTATTTGTTTTCAGAATGCGTTAACATTAGCTGCTACACTTTCAGTGTTTGCTCCTTCATCTACTCTCCTTTGTGTTTGAGCTTTGGCTGAGCATAGGAAACAGTTCAAGTAATTATTCCTCTATTTGGACAATAATGGATAGCTTCTCTATGGTTACAACTGAAATCAGTAGGTCTTTTTTATACTTCTACAATTTCAATTCCACAAAACTAGTTTGACATGCAATTTTAATCCAATATTACCTCCAGATTCAGAGAGAAATAATTAAGTTGTCTTTAAGCTAAATTTAAAGAGCACAAGGGAAAAGGCAGTAAAAACTGGTTCAAGGTTTGCATTTTCAAGTAACATTCCTTTGTCTACCTCAAGCTTCTTAAAAATTCATGCTTAAGGTATACTTGGCAGTAGTTTTATAATTACAAAGCTATTAAGCTTTCATAAGGAACAAGTGAAACTGTTTTTTCCCTAATTAGCTAATCATCAATTTTTCAAGGAAATAGTCTTCTGCTAGAAAATGATGATTTGAAAAGGCAAAATCATCAACAGTAGTATGCTGATTATAATATATTCATCTTACAAAAATCAGTACATCTCCCCAGTTAATTAAGTCTGTCCTTTGATAGCAAGTTCACTTCTCTGCCTGGATAACTCATATCCTACCTCCCACTACTGCCTTTATATATGCCGCACAGTGAGATGTCAGGAAATCAAGCAGTTACAGTGCTCACCACCTTATTAATTCCATTCTGAAAAGTTGAGAGAAAACTTCTGAATCATCATTTCTCAGGGAATTTTCTGGATTCAGGGGGAAATATTTATGTCTATAAAGGAATATAGTGATTTGGAGAAATTCTTCTAAAACAGATCTCTGACTTCTCCAGCAAATGCAATACAGCTGTACTTTAGTCTTGTAATTCATTTTCCCAAAGACCATAGAGGTCTTATGAATATTAGCTTTCTGTTATGGACATGCGAAGGCCAGACTGAGGACACATTTATAGAAATGATAGCTCTTCTCTGCAAAGGAGGTACTAATATCAGGCCTTGTGATTATTGTCTTTCATTACAGAAAATTACCTGCAGACTGGAAAAGTAGCTTGTTGGTTAATTGCAAAGTGAATATTGGGTGTATTTTCCTCAATACATACAAGCCTTTCCTTCTGCTTGCAGAACTTGCCTTAAAGATACAAAAAATCATTTTTCTCCAGATGTTTTACAACTCAGCCTCAGATGCATATGTTCTAGGTAGGTTTTAGACATTAATGAAAAAAAGGCTTTAAAAAGAGTGTGGCTGTATTCAATATACAGAGCAAACAAAACCCTTTCCACACACATTCAGTCACACCCCCCACACCTGCACACATCAACATTAACCAAATTTCCTGTCACAAATAATTTCTACCTGCTTTTGCAAGATATAATGAGAACTCTTACTTAAAACATGTATTTGATATCTGATATCAAGTTGCCAAAGAGCTCCTTCTGCTTTTTAGGCTCAAAGCAAAATCTTTTCTGCAAACCTCAAGAGCTCTGAAAGTAGAGTATGTTTTTATTACCTAAACTGACTTAGGGATCTCACTAGCAATAACTTGATTGATTCTTGAATGTCTAAAATACAACAACAGCTACCTTTCTCCCTGATCTGGAAAACTAAAGTTAAATGTGGCAGGCAGGATGAGAAAAGGGAAAATTACAAGAAATTAGTGGATGTCCTGTGGGAACAGTTTCTACCGCTCAGTAGAATGAGAGCTGGGAAGCGAAGAGAGGAGACATTATGAAACCATCTTCCTCTAAAGCCCAGAATGAAGAGGGGACTTTTTTCTACCATTCACTATTTCCAGAACAGACTCATCCCACTTCTCAGAGGTTATAGTCCAAGCCGATCTCAGTTCTTTTCCCATGCCCCTCAAATAAAAACTAAGAGAAAAGCACCATTTCCTTTTCCTAGCAGTAGGCAGAAAGAAGCTGTTTCCAGCAGCTCAAGATGTGTCTTGCAGAGTGATCACAAGCTGCAGGGTGCTGGTGGCCCATCGTGAGGCTGGAAGAGGGCAGAATTTTTAATATTTTTTCAGCATGAGATAGCTGAATGATTTCTTCCAAATAGTGAAAAGAAGTGTGGAGTGGATGAGACTCATAGGAGGACAGAAAGCAAGCCTGTTGCTCAGGAGACTCAGTTGGTTTTTCCAGAGCATGAAGAGCTTTGCACCACCCTCTATCTTTCTATTCCTTGCCAGGTTCCCCATTGCCAGTCTCTTTCTCCAGCACCTCCGTATAGAATTCCAAGCAAGTGATGTTCTGTGTCCTACACATGGGATTTCTTAAGCAGCCCTTGGCAGTTGCATTCATTGAAAATATTCTTTTTTCCTCAGAACAAGACAGAGCATTAAGATGAGGGCTTGCAACTGAATGGAGTAGGTAATGCAGGCTTACTGTTGTGGCTCCTCTAAAAGAGGTGAAAATACTTGGGAGAGGAGTGAACCTTCTCACATCTCCATGTGAGTAAGCCTGGGGATGAGCATTCAAAAGTTACAAAAATATGACTTCTTGTCCAAATGAAAATGTGAGGCGTGAAGGTAGGTTGTGAAAATTCTGCAACTATGATATGTAAAATATCCACTGCCTAAGGAGAAATAACTATGGATTTGATAAGATCATGTCAGGTTCTGTCCTTTTCCTTAGGAAGCATTTTTCTCTGTGAAAGATGTGAGAGTTACAGAAAAATCAGATTGGACGGGTAAGGTCATGGTTGTGAAAAGATGTCTTCTTCAATAAAACAGCAAAAAGAGAGTTTTTGTACTTATGAAGAGAGTAAAATCAAGAAGACCTGGAGACTCCTTTCTTTAGAAAATAATAAGAGGAGGAAAAAGAGTTCTGTACAAAAATATTTGGCAGTCTTGTGTCAGTATTGTTAATATTTCAGATTATATCAATTAATTATGTAAATAGCTATTTAAACGAAATGACAAGTTACTGTGATTTATTATGAACACTGTATGTGTAACCATAGATGCACTATGAGATTGACTCTGATAAAATAATCAAGGCCCAAATTAATAAATGATGATGAGAGATATGAAGTTGACTGATGTGTCCTCCCATTTTGGAGCCTGGCTTTAGCCAATTTGGCCTTAAATGAAAGAGGAATCATTTTCAATCTACATATCCATTCTCTTTTGTTAGCAGATTGTCTACTTTTGTTTGCAGATTTGCATGAGTTCCTGATGACAGCTGACTCACACATACTGTAAACCAAGAAATATCAAGTAAAATGCTGTTTGGCAGCAAAGCAACTAAAACATATAATCACTTAAATATTAACACTTGACTTTTGTCAGCATATTTTTAATGTGTCTTTTTCTTTCAATGATGAATCTAGAATTCTTAAGCTCCTGTTTAGTGCGCAGTATTTTGTCTACCATGCTTGATCATGCAATGGGCGCAGCAGCATTCAAGTTATACAGGAAGTTGTAGGGAGACTGCAGATGCTCTGACCAGTCACCCAAACACCGAGATGGTCTAATAAGTGATCCATATTGCTTCAGAGATGGAAAAGATAGACAGAAACAATAAAGTATCAAAACCCTAATGCTTCCTAGTTCAATCGTATCTGCTGTTTAGTTGGAACATGTGAGGATCTGTTTCCAAAGCAGAGGAGAATAAAGATGAGACCAATCAGTTTTCTCATCCATATAAGTAAAGAAAGATACCTTATGCATCATGTAATCTTTAACAGAAAAATGTCCTTAAAGATTTGATATGAGCATCATGCTTTTACAGATTTTATTTTCAAACATTTTTATTTTTATAACATTATTATACAGAAATTATTAAAGGGAGTTTTATACAGAAAGAGAAGCTCCACAGTCAGTTAAACACAAAGGTTTTCTGAATTCTGTTTTCAGTTCATGAGCATGGAAAGTGGATGTGCAGATGTGAACTGAAGAGCCAAGCATCTTAACATGCCTAAGAAATTATTTCTCACTTTGAACTGTTTAAGGAAAATGATTTTAACTGAACAGGGTTTTTCTATGAGAATTAGATTCAATGACATGGAAAATTGCTTAATTTATTTTAATTTTACCTGATAATTTATTCTGGTGTTATAATATTTCTTTTTCACCTTTTGATGAAATTGGAATTTCCTTCAATTTTATGTAAGGACTTTTAATAAAACTTAATAAAATAAAACAAACAAACAAAAAAAATAATACCAGGGAATTGTCAAAAAGTTGACTTTTCCTTTGTTTTGACCTGATTAGGGTTGAAATTTTGCCAGCCAAACAACCTACCAATCAACCAACTAAAGAAACCAATTAGTTTCACATGCTTAACTTGGGAGAGCAACAGGAAAGCCATTTTGTATGTATCTCAGTAGTATAGTAAGGGATGAATGTTAATGATGTAGTAAAGTTTATTCTCTTCTCACATGCTTCACACATCTGAGGTGACTTTTTCTTTTCTGTTGCACTACTAACATATCTCACCATTACAAAAATTATACAGTGTCATATCCTTAAACAATACATACCAGAAATCTTTTACCAATTTTCTCTTTTTTTTCTGCACATTATCATATGTGGCTGAAAATATGTGACCACAATTGCCCAAATTATGTCAAATTAAGTTAGTCTTGAGTCTAAATCCTTCACCCCTTTATTTGGGTAATTTTCTCAAAAGATAGACATTCTGAAGAGCTACTAATAAAGTGAAAGATATGTTGTTGTTCTTAGACAAGGCTACTGTTCTTTCATTTTCAAATAGAGCTCAGCAGCAACTGCTCTGACTAAATGGATCTTTGCAATTAGAACTTGAATGACAATAGCTCAAAAGGCTTTACTGGAAGTAAAGTCAAAAGATGAAAATAACTTACAGAAGAAAACTGTATTCAAGTATTTTCCTAACAGCTGAAGATTCTAGGTTACTGCATTATTAAGGTAAAAAAATATTTTCAAGTACAATTTTGACTTTCAAAACACTGACAATTGTGTCAAATGTATGTTCTGATAATTTTTGTTGTTGAGTCTGTGCAAGAGGTTTATATAGAAGGGTTTGTTTAAATTTAAAAGCCTCAGGCAGTCCTAAAATATCTGATGGGCATATCAAGATTTTCTGGTTGTCATTAATACTGACCCACACATCTGATCTGAGCTATGCTATGCTTCTGGCCTCCTACAAGAAGCAGAGCAGAAGTAAACGTTCTTAAGGAAGAACACTGGCATGTCTCAAAGAGGTGTTATTTTTCCTCCTACTCATTGTTTGTGCTTGAAGATTCAAAATCACAGCATCCCTTCATAAGTCAGCACAGTTTTGTCATGACAGTGAGCAAGCAACAGATCACCAGCAGCTTTTTGGTGCAAAGTCTGCTACAACTGCACAAGTTCTTCAGTCTCTGTTGTCCTTGAGCATCACAGAGCCTGGGCATGCCAGGAACAGAAATAGAAGCAGGAGAGAAATAGGAGCAGAATAAGATAGAAATGGTAATTTCTAATGCATAGTCATATTTGACAGAGTTAAGCTCGTCTGTAAATGCTGCTTTTTCTGAAAATGCATTTATATTTCATATAGCATTTCATTAAGTGAAAGAATAGGTTTTAGTAATTGTTTCTGATATAACAGGTTCTTGCCCAGCCACAAGGGAAACTAAACTTTGCTGCAACTGCTTTTTGTTACTGTGAAAACTATAGCACATTCACCTTCACATAGTTTACACAAGTATGATAAGAAATACGTGTAAAAACACTGTTTCCTCTTTCTCTTGCCTCTAATGTCAATATGTTGTGTGAGGGAGGAAGCTGGGAGGAAATTGAAGTTTTCCTCTGAAAGATCATAAACCCAGATCTGTTACTCATTAATGAACTCCATGTAGCTCTTAATTGCCAGTAGATTTGCTGTGTAGAAAAAGAGCATGACAGACAGTCAGGAAGACACACAGGCAGCAGGAGACCTCAGGTGTAACTGGTGCTTTGCCTCCTGTAGTTTGTTAAGGTGTCTGATAAATATACCAAAAAGTTATAAAAAATTTGATGAACCTAGTCTACTTGACCTGCATTTTTCATCAAATTGATATTAAAACTATGAGTATTTTCTGCTTAGGACGAGCCCTCAGAGAAAAAGAACCCCCCACCTGTTAGGATCAGTTTGGTGATGAAGTTGGCTACCTCATTGCTTTATCAGCTGCTGGGTTTGTGAGGGCTGGTGCTTAGCTTGTGGTCACTTTTGTGAAAACTGATGAAAGAAATTATCATAAAGACAAAGCAGTTTTACAAAGACTCAAACACCTCAGCCATAAAAATGGAGAGTTTTAAATCATAAGTAGCTATTTAAGTAAGCTGTATGCTATGTACGGTTGCAAAACCCCAGTATGTCATATCACTGGGAATTATGGCCTTGATACCTGTGAGAATCACAAAATCATCTAGGTTAGAAAAGATCCTTAAAATCTTGATACCAACTGTAATCTATTTAGAATGCCTAAAATGTGAAAAGATTATTTTACCTGGGATGTAGATGAAAAAACTGCATGTTTTCCATTTTGATAAGAGATACTGAAATAAGACATACATAAACAAACAGGAGGGGGATGAACTGTTGAATGACAGAAGATAACAGGGTTGTTGTGTTTTAAATTTACCATTTGAATCTAACAGAGCTGTTATTTGCAAGACAATGAAGAAACACATTTTTCTAAAATTTCTTGCCACATCCAAAGGGTACAGGCTAGAACAACTAAAATTTCTAACCCAAACAAATATGTTCTGTTTCTGAGGGCAGACCAGTTAATTAGTTTTCATATCAGTACTTTTAGGCAGTGACAGTGAGAACTCTGTTGTATCACACTTGGGTTTATGCCTGACAGCAGGCAAGGGAGAGTTATGTGAAAAGCCCATATTTTGTATGCCTAATGATATCCAAATTGCTGCTAGGCACTGGATGATGGGAGTTCTGTATGAAACAGCACCCTGCAACATGTATGCTCCCTGTCTCAGGTCACTGCCCAGGCTCCAGTGTGCATCACCCACAGGGCAAGTAGAACGACACAAAGCAGAATTCACCCAATGCCTCATCTTGTTTAAAACACTCTGTGTGCTTTGTTTTAATCAGCACCTTAATGCTAAATCATACAAAGACTGTTTGGATGTCTAATGCACATCTTTTTTTTTTTTTATCAGAAGAGTCATATAGAAAATACTAAACAGAAAAACAATGTTAAAGGTTTTGCAATTGGGACAGCAAGGAGCTGATGGTTCTCTCCTGCTGTGCAGGGATGGGCTTCATTGTTCTGGAGTAGCCAAATGAGCAGGCTGCCATGAAATGTCAACATTTTGTTACTTCCTTATCTTTTGCTTATATTTTAAACAAATTGTATTCAACCATTGATAAATTAAGAAGTTGGAGCTGAACAATAGATATATGGCCACCTCTTCAGGACAAAGAACTGGCAGGACTGGGTATGGGTTATCTGAACAAAATTTATTTATTTGCTTGATAGCAGGACAGAATATACAGGTGCCACAATGGAAGTGGACATCTTGAACATATGGTGCACTTCATGTTTGCTTTTTCCCTGTAGCGCAGACTTCGCCTTTGATTTCTGCCTGCAGCCCGGCTGTGGCTCAGCTTGGATTTATCCTCTTGTTCCCATCTACCATCCTTCCTCTTTGCTTCCACCATCAGTTTGGAGAAAAAAAAAGCTGAACTTAAGTATGTGTTTAGACTCATCTTTCAGTTGTTCTTTCGGCTGAAAAAAAATCGTGATTAAAAGGAACTTTCCACTAAGATGAATAAGACAGGATCATTTACCATCTCACACCTTTTTTGTTCTCTTTGAGGTTTAGGAAGACATTCCAAGAAAATTGATTTTCCTCTGTTCTAAATTTATATAACACACAATAGAGTTATCTACAGAGCAGCATCACATCTAAGGCAGAATATGAATGTTAAAAATAGGGGGGCTTTGTCATAGGTTCTCAACACAGTTTTCTAATGGACTGTTTTTACTTAAACTTTTAAAAATAATTTCATCCTTAGCTCCTCCTCTTGTTAATTAATGTAACTGATAAACATGGAGATTTGGGGTTTTCCACAACTCTTTATTGAGCTCTATGGAAAAATTGAAAAACTGAGTTAGGAATTTGTTTTTTCACCATGTTAGGTTGTTGAGTACTGAGATTTATATTCAGATTGATTTTCAGTTATGTGGATCTACAAATCAATAATGTCGCTGATAAAGTATAGTTTCAAACAGCAGGATATTAAGAAGTCTGTATTAAAGAACAGTTTGAATCTAAGAATCAGACTGTTCGTTTGAAAAGATAAGAGAAATTCAATAAAGTTCAAAGACATGGAGTGAAGCAAAACTTTTACAATTGTTATGCTTTTTATTATTATAGAATTCATTGGCAATGACTAATTGGTATATTATTCTTTTTTTCTCATCTGGAAACAAACACATGAACTTGGTTGTAGGTGGAGAAATGTTACTTGTGCTGGCATAGAAAAGATTTTGTCATTGTAAAGTGCATAGTCCCATACAAAAAGCTGCTTTAAGCTTCGTGGGCAAAACTCTTGCAAAAATTAAAGTTCAGTGAAATGCAACATGATAAATTCCCAAGTCACATCTGATTACATCAGCAAATTTGACAAGGTTTTCTTACTTCTGTATAAAAACAACCTCTTTCTGTCTTTATCAGTGTATGTACAAAGAGATTCTCACTCATCTGCCAGGAGAAGCCAGAAAGGCCTGAAAAGACCATTAAAGAACAGCCACTTGCTAGTTTCCTTGCCAGGAATCTGTTCTCATTTACCTGTGTATTTTTGTCTTCTGTAGTTCAATTTTCTTAGGCCCTTTCAGCAAGGCCCTAGATACATATTCTCATTCCAAAGTTTTCTTTTAGAATATCATTTAGTTCTGTGGCCACAAAGAAACAACAACAACAACAACAAAACCAACCAAAAAAAACCCCACCAAACCCAAACAAAACAAACAAAAAAAACCCAAAACAACCCACAAAATAAAACAAACGAAGAACCAACCAAAAAAACCCCCAATCAAACAAAAATAAAATAAAACCAAAAAACCCAAAATGAAACAAAAAACACCCAACCCAAAACCTCATAAGTATCCATAGTTGCTAAAAAAATTATCTTTGATCAGCAGATAATGAAAATTAATTTACACAAGTTCACAATGTTACTAAGTCTGTTCCAGTACTTCATTGGAAAGTGATCCTAGTGTGCTTCCCGCAGACTTATATTGATGCCACAACAAAAGTTTACAAAGATGCATACTGTGATTGGAATCATTTGGGGTTATCTAGGTAAAATAATTCTTGAGATATCGGATAATGAAGAAAGTGATTAATTCCTAGAGGATATTCATATTTTCCATGCAAGATTTACAGTGGGAAGATTTTGTTCACACATTGTTTGGGTTTGAAAAAAAAATCTATTAAATAAACATAGTCCTTTATTTTGTTGTTTTGCTTTTTTATCTTTTTAATCTTTTCTTACTCTTCTGATGTGTTTTCTGCTGTGTACTGTAATACTGCAGGAGTGCTCTTTGTCTTCTATTTTCCATACTTACTCTTCCTACTTAGTACTAGTAGTTCTTTAACTGTTGGAAAGCTGCAGAATGCCACATAGAATAAAAGGCTGTAAAGTAAAAGCTTTTTTTTTTTGTACCATTTGTGACACTTGTAGCAGATTGATTAAATGAATTTATGCACAAACCACTTTGTATAATTGTTTCTTCTTCCCCTTCAATACATTAATACATGTATAAAATGCCTTAAAAAACATTTTGAACAATCCTTATAGTAGTGGATATTTCTCATCTCAGGCTGTGGGAATGTGTGATTTTTATTACTATAGGAGTTATATTCTGTCCTAGAATCTGATTTTTAGGCACCTATAATATGCAGGTATTACATTAGTTACAACACGCACTGATGCAAGAAAATGCAGCTTCTCTATATTGTGATGAAGTTCAGGTTCAGAGAGGCAAAAAGGTGGTGTGATAGCTCTTTTTCCTGTCATAATGGTGCAGACAGTTTTTCTTTTGTGTCTAGTGGTAACTTAATTTCATGGTCTACTGTTTAACTAGACTCTACAGACTACTAGAAAGTATGTGAGAGATTAAATTATTGATGTCAGCATGTTCCTCATACAGACGTTTACAGATAAAGAATTACTTGAGGAAACAATTATTGCCTTCTGAAACCATGAGGGCAAATTCATTCTACAAGGCATAACTTTGGAAACACAAGAGTGCTGAAGTTACATCAGAGCTACATAACCTAATTTTATGTTGGGCTTGAAAAAAGTGTACTTGCAGGAGCCCTGTGCAGGGTAAGAGCTGAAACACACTAGATTCCTTCTGCAGTATAATGGGCCTTACTGCAAAATACTACTTCAAAAATTCCCCGCCTCTCTCCAAACTGATTTGCTATATTTTAAAAACAAGTCTAAGTTCTACTACCTTTTTTGCTGCCTGCTGCCAAGAGAGGATGTAATACACCCCAGAGCAAAATATATCCTCTTCTGTAGGTCTGACTGTGTATATACATAGAGACTGGCAAAATCTGCACCTTTACCTACATATGAAAAGTCTTTAAATCTTTCTGTGTAGTTTATGCAGAAGTGCCCTAGCTCAAAAGACCAGTGAAAAAAATAACGGTATTCTGTGGAAGGCTTTTATTTAGCTGCAGCCTGAGGGCTTTTTTTTTTTTTTTTTTTTTTTTTTTTTTTTTTTTTTTTTTTC
The DNA here is from genome assembly GCF_965231275.1 of Zosterops lateralis. Lineage (NCBI taxonomy): Eukaryota > Metazoa > Chordata > Aves > Passeriformes > Zosteropidae > Zosterops > Zosterops lateralis. The sequence goes on from NC_139764.1 coordinate 45,452,394, forward strand.
CAGATCAGAATAAAGTTAGTTCAGGAAGACCTTGCTGAAGGGAGGTGAGAATGCTGTCATTGGCCACCATTTAGCAGGTTGGCTTCAGCTAAAGTGTATCTTTTGCTTTCCTCCTTCAAAATGCAGGAAAAGAGTTTTTGTAATTCACACTGAAAATTTTTAGCAATGTTTGATACCTAGTGAAGTGTTTGAAATGAGATCATCTGGTTAACTAAGAAATTTATTTCAGTAACTGGAATAAATATTTATTTAAAAACTTGAGTAAATATTTATTTTGTGGCAGGTATTTTTAGTGTTTGCTAAGAAGGTAGGGAGCTTAATGTCTCATTAACTTTGTGCGTAAGAAGTTCATTACTAAAATTGTATAAGCTTTGAGTTTCTAACTGAAATGTGAGGTCTTGGTGATATAGATCTATATCTGAAAAATTAGTCAAAAGATAAACATCAATTTCATGTCATAGAAGCACCCCACCTTTCGGTTTACTGGGGAAGATGGGCTATTGCTGCCCTGCTTACTTTTCACCAAGGTTTCAGATATGGGGTCCATAGGTCTTTGTTCCTAGATAGGACTAAGATGCATCAGGAGTTCTATTTGAATAGAATTTGTATTTGAATTACAATAAGAGACTTGAATATGCAGCAACTCTAGGGATCCACCAACCATAATCTTTGAAATGCAAAATCAAAAATGAATTATCCAGCAATGGACCATGACAGAAAATCTGGACCAATATCAGATGAGCTGGATCCCACCCACTGATTTTTCCCATTGTGAAAGCTGCCATCATCAGAGAAATGAAGAGACCATTACAAAAATAGTCTGTTGGATGTAAAAGAGAATTTTTATTGTGCTTAACAAGAAACAAGAATAAAATTATCCATTTTGTCATATGCATAAAGAAGAGTGTTGGACTTTAAGGTGGAACAATCCTGCACTGTTTTATAATGTTTAACATCTGATGAACTAAGATTCAAAACCAGCTGGATGGCTGAAGAGACTTTATAGACATTAACTCTGATAATACCAAGGTATCTGTTGATGTTATCAATAACAATAAATTCTAAGATTACCGTGCAGAACAATGAAAACATAATGTCCCATCCAGTCATTATGGAAATACTCTATTGCATATGAAATCAAATGAAGATAATCACATCTGAAAACTGCTTAATTGCACCACACCAACTTTATAAATCTACATGCCCTATGGTGACTTTTTGTTCCTACTTTATTTCCTTTCTTTCTTCCTCCCCCTTATGTGTATATCTAACTCTGAATGAAGGTTAAGGAAGCATCAGGACCTATATGCCTCATTTGGCATCTATTCCCTGACTGTGTCATGGCTTTTGCAGAGCCTAATTTGGATGAAGGAAAGATGAGAGAAGGCACTTTTCACAGGTAATCCATTTTTACCTTTTTTCACTATCATTATTTCCTTCACAAAAAGCCCCTCACCCAAATTATACTTTTTCCTTTTTTTTGTTATTTAGAAGTAATGGTTCAAATTCCAGCTACTGACATTGAGCTAATGAAGTCTAAATATCACATATGGGTGTTTTTTCTTTTTAGCTGCCTGAATGTACAGTGAGTTTTTTCTACTTCATGGAATAAGTGAGCAGTATGCACTGTATTGTTTGCGGATTTCCATGTGCATCCTAAAAACTATATCTCCCTCAATTACTGTGTGAAAATAGTGTAGCATTTTCTGTAAGTGGAGGATTTGTTACTATACCTTTATGGAGAGTTACTGCATTGCTGCTAGGATCTATAAACTGGCTGGTTTTCCACTCCAGAAATGACTGCCTCACACCTGTGTGATGGTTTCCTTACATCAAAGGAACCAGACTGCTGAATTGTCTAGATGCCTAGCGATAATACTTGTGATCAGAAAAAAATTTAATTATTACAACATTAACCATATTTTTTCATGATACTAATTAAAAATATGGACATATTATGAACATGCAGTACAACCTACTACAAAACTCTCAATTTTAAAACACAGAGCACAGTTTTCTGATGTGGCAAATCTAATAAATAGTTCTCCAGAAAGTCCACCTTTTTTTGAAGAAAATCAATGTAAAAAGTGATGTCAAATATTATCAAGTATATAATACAAGTGGCAGAATCAGTCACTACACCTATTTTACAATTTGACCTGGTCAGATATAGACTGGCAGAAATGCTTTCATCTAAAATAATACAAAAACTTCTGCAAGCATGTCTGCATTTTATACCTGCATGTGTCTCTACACACATGCCAACCAAGTGTCCAAAGAAGGGAAACAACGCTGGAGAAGGGAGAAGGGTCTGGAACACAAGTCTTAGGAGCAGTGAATGAGGGAGCTGAGGTTGTTTAGTCTGAGAAAAGGAGGCTCAAGGAGACCTAGAAACCTTATCTCATCTGCTATGAGATTAATCATTCTGTTAATTAGATAGATGCACTCAGGGTTTTTTTGGATGAAGTTTTATCTCTCTCTTAGTTTCTTTTATTGAAGATTGTAATAGATATTGCATATAAACTCGCGTATAAAAATGTTGTATTAAAAGTTCAGGCTATTAAAGGCTACTGGGGTGTCTCTGAGATTCCAGGACCCATTTTGCAACTGTGGAATTACAACATTTGCAACAGAAACGGCAGGACCTGGCTGAAAATGGCCCATTCACCAAGGATGGACTTCTACTTCAGAGCCACTCAAAGCCTGATATCGATCTTGATGGGAGATCCAAAGGATAACTGCACCTGCACCCCAAAGGAGGAATATGGGAAGACTTTTGGGACTTCTTTCTTACTTACAGGAAATCTTTTCAAACCAAGCTGAGGAATAAAAAAAAATACATGAATATTCAGACTTTTCAATAGACGTAGCCTCCAGACAGAAAAACTGTATAAAAGCTGTACGCCAAGACCCAGCATTTGTGGGCAAGGTTGGATGGCACCGTTGATGCTGTCAGCCTGTCCACCCGGCATTTGGTCGATGTTGTCTGTTTTTATTGTGGCCTTTTAATTTGATTTTAGAAAATTGCTAAATAAATTCTTTTATTTTGAATTGGCTCTTAATCATTTATACCAAAGATGATTTACTTTATATCAATAAACTAAATATTTGTTGGTCAAAATGAAGAAAGTGTGATTTACTGTTGTCTAGCAGTTTCATCACTTATCAGCAACATAGGAAACCAGTGTTCAAGCCTTTACTCTGGTCAATGCACATGTGCCAAACTTGTTTTTAACAAAATGTGGGACCTGAAATTCTCAAAAATCATATTACATCTTAACGCAGACACTGGGAAATCCACTACTGGTTTGACACTGTATTGCTTTCAAATCCTAAGAACAAGCCTTTGGGCAAAGGACAAAGGGTGCTGCTATAAACTTCACCTTGCCAGGTCTGCTGTGAGCTGCAGTAGTCCATGCTGCACTTACCAAATGCTGCCTTTCAGCTGAGCTGTTACCTTATCACCTGCCTCCAGCACCTTCTGCAATGAAACAAGGTTTTTTTTCTAGTGGGAAAAAAATTAGTAATTTGACCAGTGCAGTGCATGTAGCAATGAACTAAGAAGATTTATGTCAAATTAAATAAGACACCCAACTAGAATTTACTTATTTTCTTGAACTTCAGAAAAACAAACAAAAAAATCCCCACAAAACTTCCATTTCAAAATGGAAGTCTTGCATCTAAAAATATGGATTTGAAAAAGAAAACAAAGAATATAGGAAAGTTAAGACTTATAAACAATATGAAAATTAAAAATTATTCACAGCTTTCACAATTTAAACATAAAAAATTTATACAGATTTTTCTTTTAAGATGAGGGACAGTGAGCCATTTTTGGTTTGCAGAAACCAAAATCACTGGTAGGTGCATCACTCAACATGTATTAGTATGTTAGAGTACTTTTGCAAATATTTCCTTCGAATCTTTTGTTTTTCTCCTATTGAGGTGGAGCTTAAATCTGCAGAGTGTGTTTCTCCTGGCATAGACTGATGGCATAAAACTGATGAGCAACAGATAAGTGAAAATTTGCTGTTATGTAAATTAATCCTTATGGAATACTTTCTGAGAATAGAAAGGTAACAAAGGTTGGGATGCAAAAGTATATGAGGGAGGGCAGATGTGTTGCAAAAACCGTTTCCTGAAGGAACACATATTTCAGATTCACAAGGTCCAAAATCAAGTTTTCAGCTTTTTTATTGAGCAAATTAAAATTCCTAGAATTCAGAGTTTGATCAAACATGCAAGCTGAGGAAATAGCCTTAGCAAGTCCCTTTGCTCTTTTTGAATAAGACCTCAGAGCACTGAAATAATGATGAACTAAGCAATAGAAGGGGCGTTTTCTCAAACACTACACCTTGCAGGCTGCAATTTTCAGCCTGCTCAGGGACTCTTGATCATGCATACTGAATTGAACTATTGCATGAACAATTTAAAAGGTGCTTTTATCCAGGGATGAGTACTCTAGCTGAAATGCCCCAACTTACACCATTTTGCTGGCACTATTGTGTCTACCTCCAAAACCCTCCATGGCTATCTGCATTCCCAAGTTACATAGAGACTATACTGGAAAGGGTTGGGGCAAAATATGGAAACAAAAGAGATTTTGCATTATTTTAAAATTACCAGAAGACATATCTGAAAGTAGATATCCCTCATTGGTCAAGTGCTACCAGTGGATGTCTGAATGCACAGCAGGTTGTTCAATGAACCACAAGACTCCTCACATTCCAAATGGGTGACAAAAACCAACAAGATAATCTTACCTATAATAATTTTGTTTCATTAGTTTCCATTCACCATATACAATAAAGGTAGGGGAAGAAAAGGAGAAAAAGCCAACCAAAAAATGCAAACCATAACCCACATTTGACAAACACTTGTATTCAGACATAGGGAAACTAAATCAACAGTTGAGTGTTTATGTTTTTGTACCTTTTTACTTTCACTGGTTTTGTTTCTGTTTATTAATTCTGTGCTGGTTTCACCAGTGGTACTGTACTTAGAAGGTTTGAGAACTTCCAGATGTTTACATCCGTGTCCTGCCAATACAATACTCCAGCCTGGGAGGATGCTTCCTTGATGTGTGAGCAAAACAACAGCAACCAAGTGATGTCAAATATACAGCAGGTTACCTATTTAACTGGCCATAAACCACCAACTAAAGAATAAAAGACATCACTGAGCAGCAGAAAATTTTATTTATTAAAGGTCAGAGGAAAATATATCAGAGTTCAAAGACCCACAGGGTCTCCTAAAAAGATTAAACTCAAAGTTCTTGTAATATTTGGTAATATTTCCTGAAGTATATACTATTACTGTGCATTGATATTTTGGCTATGAAACAAAGGGAACTAAATTAAGACTATTTAGCTTTATAAAGGAGAAAGAAAGAGAATGTATCCTGCACTAACATTGCACATGTTAATGGAAAGTAGGACAAAATAATGTTTCTCAGCCTGGTACTAATTTTTATTATCCCTTGATTCCATTGCTGAACTGAAAAATTAATTTTCCGAGTTCTGTCCCAAAACATTTTATTGTGCTAGCAAAAGATTTTCATCCTACAAAATTATCCTCACTCCTATAAAACAGCTTGTTGATAGGTGAGCTGTTTCAAATATCTTTTTAAGTTTGCCTTTTGGTCAGTTAGAGGCAATGGCATACTAAATCCAGAGTTCATGAAACTTGTGTGCCAGCCTGCCTGTATACCATCCATGTCATTCTCTCCAATAATTATTAAACATACAAATTGGGTATATTTTGTACTTGAGAATCAAAGCTTACATTACCTCTCAAGAAGTGAAAGACTCATACATTAGATTTGGTGCATGATCTGGCACTGGATTTACCTTTCCAGACTCCCTAGAAGTCGTGATCTTTTTTTAATTTTTAGTTACAAACCATTCCCAAGTTCAAACCAGAGCCAGCATGGGCAGATTCTGCAGCCAGTGGTAGACAATCAGGAGAGCCAAATAAACGGCTCCTGCCCATAGCAAATCTGTATTTCGGAAAAATGTTTTATGTTTTGACTACATCTGTTGGTATGAGGGAGAATCCAGAGAAAAAAAAAAACAAGCCAAAACACAATAAATCACTTTTAGTTAGCTAATTAAAACAGTTTTAGCTCATACACCAATGCATTCTTGATGCACAAATAAAGTCCTAAGCAGGAATTTCTCCCTGGAAAATAAAATAATTCTGTAAGAAATTCGATTGATACAGCTGTGGAAATTAAACATGCTACAAAGTAAGACATGATGGAGTATGTTGTGTTCTTGCAGCAAAAGGTAAACACAGTAATATTTACATGGCCAGAGCACGAATTTATGTGTAAATTCAGCAAAGAACTCTATGCAAAAGTAAAGATTTGTGTAGTGCTGTGTTTTTAGTTTCACCCGTCAAAGTATGTGTTTATGGTTTGTTCTCGTAGTGTTCAATGCATGTGGATGGTTTGTTCCATTCACCACGCTGAGTTTGACCTTTATGATTTGCACCAGTTACAGTTATGTGTCAATCATCTGTTATATAACCCCTGGGTCCTGTCTGTCACTTTGAGGCCTCACTCTGGGTCTAGAAAGTTCCATTGGGGTCATTGAGTGATTGGGCAGGATCCCAGCTATTCCCTCCTTCCCCTCCTGGGTTGGTTCCTTTGTATGTCCCTCAGTTGCAGAGCCACTCCTACCTATGCCTGATTGATCCCTTGCTCTACCCCTCCCATTGTTCCACCCCCATATTTAAGTTGCTGCACCAGGGTCATCTGTGCTCTGCCGAGGCAGAGTCCCTGGAGGTGCCCTGGAGGTGACGTTGTCCCTTGCGGGGCGTTAATAAACTCCAGTGGCTGAAACCTCGACAGCGTTCTCCCTTTATTCCATCATCGCAGAACATACTTCTGGTACAAAGAGTCCACAGGATCAGTGAGGTATTCCAGAACACGAAGCTGTACCTTTCCTGCGGCTGGTGTCAGGGCTGGCCAGGAGAAGCGGGAAGAGGTTCCCAAGACACCGCGACTACCACAGCTTTGGATGTGTAAGTTACAGAAAATAGTATTCCTTTTCCCTGCTGCTTCTTAGAGTGCAGTTTGCTTCAACACATTTGCATTCTGCTTGGATCTCCCAAGCTAGCCCCGAGGCAGCCTGGGGATCATGCCTTCAGCGATTTCCGACTCACAGAGGAGTGGGCTGCTCTTCTACTTTGTTGCCATGGCACCTGGAAAATAATTGGCACGTTACCACAAATGGTGGCTTTCAGCAGCTGTGGCATGCAAGGATTATAGCTTCAGCAGATATATCAGTTCCCCAACTGACATTTTCAAGAGGGCTTCATGGTACATGAGCAGTATTGAGAGTGGGCTCAGGGCTAAGAGAGAAGCCTCGTATTTTCATCTGGAAAGACAAAACTACTTCTGACAGCAAGGAGCTGGATTTCAGATCACTTCTTTTTCCTGGATACCCAATAGTCACCACTGACATCTTCCATGAGTTTAGTTGCTCCAGTGAATAAAGATTCTATTAGTGGCCCTGGTTTTCAATGGAAAATTTTCCTTTCTGTTCCACAACTGTTCATGCAACACTGTTTTGCATGAATTCAGTCTGCTTCAGCTTGATCATCTTTGTAGAAAGTGTACCACAAACTTCTCTACCATGGGGGGAGAATTCTGAAACTGTTACTATTTTGATCCAACCTCCTTAATTATCCAAAACTCAGTCATTGATGTATAATTTACATGGGCTTCTTGAAAATTACAAAATTTATTTAACAGATTTTCACAGTCAAAAGTCATGAAAGAAAAAGCTCCCTAGCTAAAGTCTGGATAAGAACACAATGCAAAAAGTCACTCAACTTATATATCTATTTTATTCTCCAGACTTTTAGTTTAGGGTTTTAGGTTATTTTTTTTCTTTTAATTGCAAATTCTTTGGAGTAAGGGTCATATTATGTGCATGCATCTTCTCATAGTAGCTAAGCCTGAATTTTAGTCTTGGTTAGATTTTCAGGAAAATGTATCAGCTTAAATCGCTGTTAGAGAGTTCTGCTTCCATATTAGAGGAGCAATCAAGACTGCAATAAGTATGTAGTCTGAAGCACATTGATGATGAAAATTTAAAATGTAATTTCATATCTTTCCACCTTCTCAAACTCTGATGAGAGACAGCAGAATGGAAGGAAGGTGGGACAGAATTTTTCAATTTTCATCTGCCTCTATTGTGCCATTTTAATGACAGGTTCGCCTTCCACATTCCTCTGTGAAACAGAGCAAGACTACAGAAGATGTAGTGAAATAAAGTAGTAGTGAAAGTGTAAAAAATGTCAGAATAAAGTAGACCAGCTAGCAACAGCTAGAATAGATTAAATGGGGAGAGGGGGAACAGAAGTGGACAGCTGGAAGTGAAGTGAAAAGTTAAGCAGATAAATCTTAATGCAACCTGAGAAACTGCAGCAAATTTAAAGGTGCAGCAATGGAGACAGAAAAAGTAATCATTTAAAAGAAGAAGACTGTTTTCTCAGAGTACAGAATCAGAAAAGAAATGATGTCTGAGAAGTTTTAGGAGAATTATTCATCAAACAAAGGCATGAGGGGAGAGGAAAGGAAACAGGAGTAAGAAAAGATAACAGCAAAAAGATTGGGAATCAAGAATGTAATTGAAGAATTGGAAAGCAAATAAAAGATGCCAAAGAGCTGGAGGTAGAAAAAACATATAGTGTCAAGAAGAAAATGAGAGCATAAGTAACAAGGAATACATTTCATAAATACAATCAAAATATACAATAGATAAAAGATATAAGCACACATATGAAGATTAACCACAATAGAAAATAGCCTTGTGCCATGTGTGTATGACTTAAGTTTGCTCTAAGAACAGGTAGTATTTTTCCCACTGCTGGTGTGGAATTGGTTGATTGAAAGTATTAATATGTTATACCAGTGAAAATATATTTCACAGTGAAAATGTGTGTAATTTGCACTTTCCATGGTGAAATGCTGGGTATCCAAAATAGAAATGGATTTGGTATCTACAAAGCCTGAGGACATAATTTGTTTTCTGTGCTTCAGTATGCTCCCTTACCTGCTTTATCCTACCATGCTGATGCATACTGAGTGGCATCATGACCTGTAAGTGATTTCAATAAAATCAATAGGACCTCTTGCTGAGCAAAGACAGGATTGTTACTTTGCCTGGGTTCAGCAGCAGAATTTCCATTACTTCCTGAATAACAGTTGCAAGAAAGAATGACGGAACTGCATACTGTACATAATGAGTACATGCATGGGTATGGGCGAACAACAACACATTATGTTGTAAGCTATTAACAGCTCTTGGCAATGCTTCCCCTTTCCACCACTAGGTGCAAATGAAAATCACTGCAAAACAATAGGATATTGAATGAATGTCTTACTTTTGAAAAATATTGCACTGATAAACACTAGCCAGGCATCATGTCCAGAAGGTATCGTGGTCTTCAGCACACCCTATTTTTAATCCAAAGTTAGAAAAATTATATTCGCTTTGAAATGTATAATGGATTTTTATGAAAATCATATATTACATAGGGAGTAAATTATGGGTAGAAAGTAAATACAACTTTGTCTTAATACAGCGTAAATAAATAAAATGGGTCCTGAGGAAGAGCATCTGGCATGCACTTAATCACACTTAGCTAACAGGCTTCCACCACCTTGAAATTCTTTTTTCCACCAAATCAGTGAAACATTTAAAGATCTTCATAATGTAACCAATAGTCCATTAGTATTTTTTTTTTAAACTTGACCCTTCTGGTCTTGCCATATCTTCTGTTTTATATGAATAAAAGGGAAATAGTATCTGACTTAATGCCATTAAAAAAAAAAAAGAAAAGAATCAGGAAATTTTTGCAGAACTGGTTTCACTGCCCTGAACTGAGTGAGAATAGTCATTTGATTCATCTGTAGCTTTCTTTCCACTTCATGCAGTAAGTCAAATATTGAGAGAGGAACGAGACCGTTTCTCTTTTTAACTCAAGCTCTCCTTTTATGATACTTGTCAGTCCCTTAATATTTCAGAGGTTCATTTCTGAGCACACAAACCCACTAAAGGTTTGAAGTTTTCATAATGAATGATCAAATTACATTTGTACCTAAAAGACATGTTTACTAAACCTAATTTTCAGAGTACACCTCTAGGGGAAAAAAAAACCCATAGGTCACTCAAGAAACAAAGCAAGTAGATACATAATGGTGAAGCCAGAGAGTACAAATGGCGTGATGCAACAATCAAAGGAGTTTGCAAAGACTAGATTAAGATGTGTCTAGGCTTATAACAACTGGAAGTTTTCTGACAATTCATATGAACTGTCTTTTAATATCCACAGTGTAAAATACTAAAACTTATGGGTTTTGTTAGCATGACTAGAGAATTGCAGTTAAGGAAATGTTTGGAATGATGAATCAAAGGGAGGAAAATGAGAAATAGTAACAAGAAGATAAATAGTATCATTGTACTACCCATCCCTATCACAAAATGCCTCCTACTTAACTCCATGCTGTTGGAAATCCATCCAAGCTCATGTTTGTTAACTGACAAAAAACATCACTCAAGGATCTTCTTTCCAGATAGATCTCAACTAAATGGATCCTCTATGCCTAGGAATAACTGTTTTTACAGTTGTTTTGCTTGCAATGAGCCAACACACAATGTCAATGTATTCATGAGTGAAAGTAACTTCGTATATCCTCATATACGGCTACTGACATGCAGAAATAGCAATCAGTCACAATAAAAAGCAATTAAAAAATAATGCCAGAAATTAATGTAGTACTATGAATTTTGTCACTGTCTGGGTTTGTGATTCAGTAGGATTTCACTAATTAAATGAGCTAGGGCCTACATGAACTTGTGTGCTTACAGATTCATTTACCAAATCCATCATGTAGGGACCTCATGAGTCACCTCATGGACTCCAGCCCTACCACCTCAAAGCCACCAACTTCTTGGGCATACAGGGAATTGGCTAGTTGCCTACACTGATATCCCCTCATCTTCTCCATCATCCACCTACTGATACTAACCTAATACTTCCTAATACTAACTCCATATAGCTATTAAAATATTTTCTGTTAGACATGTTTTATCTAATGAGAATAGTCACTTTGGAGAGAAAAAACATTTTAGAAGCCAGCCAACTTTATGAATCAAACAGAACCATAAAACTTTGTAGGGTATTTTAGAAATCACATTATACAAATGTGCAAATCTCAGTGTGTATTTTTTGGAATTAAAAAAAAAATATTATATAAAAGCAATTATCTTTTGCAATACCAGAATTCTATCCCATTTAAAACAATCATGCCTAATAGCTCCCAATTCATTGGACAAGGATGGAATTCACTATATAATGAGACTACACATGATTTACCTGATCCCTTGGGGGCTATTATTTATATCTATTTTCCAAGCCCTAATACCTCTGTAAATACACATCTCTGCATTTTGTCGCGCATGTTGGATCAATGTGCAGGATAGGCTGACTCTAAGAAAAATCTATTTGCTGTGGAAAAGATTCAGAAAGCATCATTAATTTACACTCTATGCTACAGTCACTTGGTGTTCCAATAGGGCAGCACTAGAGTTACTCTGTCTCACAGAAATAGGAAAAAACCACCAAATTTATGACATGGTAAGATTACAAGTCAAGGAGGGGAAGTTCTTTTTAGCAGGCTCTGCTATCATAGATTTTCCCATATTTCTTCTCCTATACCATTTGTTATTTCTACATACCATAGTATTATTCACTTCCCTAAATCATTGTTCTAGATGTCCTAGAACAAACCTTCACAGTAGGAGAACAGTCCATTCAGAAGAAATATTTACTTTGTTTGGTTTAAGATTTCCTGGATTGATTGCTACTTGTTTAGTAGTATTGAAGAATTTTGCCACAAAACAAAGGACATATTCCACTTCTATTCAAGTCTCTAGTTTTAGGAGTAAAGTGTTTTCAGTACTGTTATGAATCTACATCACTCACTTATTTTCATACATATGTTACAGCCATTTTTTTGCTTAAATACTGTAATATAATTTTTCTGTTTCTCTTCCCTTGTTGGGTAATGCTTTCAATCACTATTACATAATTTCATATTGTAAAGGCTTATAAAAACCCATGCACAGCAACACCACCAACAACAATAACAATCTAGCCCTGAGGAACTTCTCCTTAGATGTTTCAAAATTTATCAGCAACAGTCATCTAATCAGAGATATTAGGAACTGGCAAGTCAGAATCCTTCATTGTTTTTAATTATAACCTTGCAGCAACTTGACTATCTCATTAAAAAATCTTCCTGACTTCTTGGAACTATTTCATGTGTCTTTAACAGGTGGTCTGGATATATCTGCAGCTTTTGTAATCAGAGCCAGCCTTGGCTATTTCAGTCCTCTGAAGAATGGGAATGAATCCACCCTCTTCTCCGTATCACTATAATTTACTGTGCTCACCAATCAAAAACCTCTGAATGAAATTGTGAAATGGAGCCACACAGTCTATATGTGGATGGAAAAGCTAAAAATGTAAATTTGAGTGTATTTCAGGAACAGAACAAGCAAATAAAAAATTCACCCTCCAAGTGAAGAATTTTGTTGTTTTGGTATTGTGTCCTCACATCATCATGGACAGACACATTTTTCATGAGACTCTTCAAGTCACTCCACACCCATCCCTAGGGGAAAACATTTTATGGAAACACAAGACATTGCCGTTTTGTTGCTTTGCTTCTCCATTATGTTAATAGTAGAAGGCAGCTAAAAGAAGACATTCATGAGGCAGCTTAGATGTAATTCAGAGAGTGGACAATCCTCCCCAGCCCCAGCCAGGTCCTCTTTGTGGCTGGAGACCCAATTCTCTCCAGAGGTTCTCATGCAGGATACTTCCCTTATGGGCAGCACAAACTTCCTCACTCCAGCAGACTGCCGTGGTAATCAAAGGGGAATTTGCATTTAAGAACAGTTTTTCATTGATCAGATTTATCAAATGAGGCTCCAAATGAAGCAAAGTAACAACAGCCATGTAAGACGTGTGTGAGCTGAGGCGCATATTGGCCCTTAAACATACTCATGTCCTTGACATTGCTATTGCTCCTCTTGGGGTGAAAGGAAGAGGCTAATTGCTGTTTTGACAGGAAAAGGATTAGAGATACAGTTTGGTTAGATAATACTTTTCTTGATCTTCAGAGAAATAGAGAGAACTGAACTGATGATACATTAATGTTATCTAGCTTTGTCTCCTCTACTATGGTCCTCTGTAAAAATATCCCAGAGCAGGACTCTATAAAGTGAAGAGAGTATTGGGATGACTGCCACTAGAGAAAAGAGAACTGAAATCCTGATAGATTATAAGCAGAGATATATCAGAGGACCAAATGATACAGAAAATCTGTGTATATGGACTGATTTTCACTGGGAGAGAGTTAATGTTCTTTACAGCAGCTCATGTGATGCTGCTCCAGATCTGTGATCAAATCAGTGTCGATAACAGTGTTTTAATTGCTGCTGAGCAGGTTTTAAATGGATAAGTATTTTCAGGATAAGGGCTTGCAAATAAGAATCAAAATGCTGGAAGTTTGAGTTTTCATCAATTTTGTTATTTTAAAACATTAGTTTGTCTTAAAGTAATTTTGTATGCAAATAGTAGGTATTTATCAGTGTTGAATAATCTCATTACATGATATCATATTAAACATCAACATAACTGAACATTTTGAATTTTTCACTGTCTTTTTTTTTCCTTTTTATATGCACTTAAGTTGCTGTATCATGGGTTAATTAAGAGATTTATCTTTTTCTGGATAAAATATTGATAAAAGAATCAGCAAGAATAAGTGATAAAGGTCATTGGTAACACTGAATTTTTTTCATTCTTGATGCAATCTTTAAGCCAGGGAGGGCAGCAACGAATTTTGTAATACCATTAGCAAGTTGAGAAACAAAGAAATAGCTGCACTTCCATTTAATTGGCATTTGGTTCTCTCTAGATTAAAAAGTATGCCTTGGAGCCCAAATGTATTGCTTACATATATTTCATGATTTTTATACTGCTGATTTTAAGAACAAAATAATGATTGCTGTCATCTCCCACAGTGTATGTGTCTGCACTCTGTGCCATACATGTGTCCCAGGTGGGAAAGAGAGGAGTAACAAAAAATGTTTTTAATAACAAAGCTTTCTTCTTTCAGCCTTGATTCTAGTGCAAGGTTACAGATAATAACACCTAAGACATCTGCTTTTTTATCCATTTGAAAACATTTTTTTTCTTTCTTTTATGTTGCAGTTAAATACTACAAATTTTCAAAATTGAATGTTTTGTAACTGAAAAATCAAAGAGACTGATGGAAGAGGACAGAAGGAAAGGATGCAGAGTGGGAAGAAAGGAGCGAGTTTTCCAATAAAGTAGTGCTGTCATCAGAGATTGTTCTGTGACTCATTTGTTTGGAGACACAACAATCAAGTAGGACAGTGGGATGCTGAGATGCTAATCAGGAATAGAGACTGTTCTTTCCCACACGCTGCAGTGTCACTGCAGTTCTCCTCTCATCTCTGAAACTCAGTCCTCAAGACATACATTCAGTCAGGTGATATAAAAATAAGTCTTAAATTACAGCCTTTACCATAGTAATTTTTTCTTCCTAAGTCTTATATCTTGGTGCTCTTCTTCCTTCCATGTATCTGTCATTGCCTTTGTTCTTGCTGCAACAGGGGGACCAGAATTATCTCCCAGTAAGGAAGAAGTCAAAAAGTCCAAGTTGTCTGAGTTTTCTTTTTACTTAAGCCTCTATTCTCAGACATAATAATGTCTCCTCAATCACTGCTGTTTTTTGGTGGGATGTGACTCAGGATCAGGCTTTTGTCTGCTGTTGTGGTACTCAATAGCACATTGGCTTTGTAATGTCCAACCACATACAAATTTGCCTATCCTTTGTAGTGAGTTTGGTAGTAGCATCTCTTCTAATGTATCTTTATTCATCAACTTTTAAATATTTTGTTCCAAGAGCTGCACTGAATATTGCTCATTTTGCCTTCCATCTTATTATTTTATGTCACAATTCATTTTTTCATTGTATGTTTTTCTCACACAGGTAATAGAAACCTAATTAGAAACCTAAACACACATGGTACTCCTATGATGTTTGTAGCCAAAGTGGCTGGTGTGGTGACTGACATAAAATAATATACAGTAGAGGATCAAAGGGAAATAAGCATGCAGAATGAATTGAACAGAATCTATTCATATTTCTACACAAACAATCCCTAATACCAGCTGCCTGTCTGGCAGGCTTATGTGCCTGTATATGGAAAATCAAACAAAGTAGGTGTAAGAAATCACACAACAGATTTTAAAGTTTCTCTCCTAATGATCTTTCTCTGCCGTAGCTTAGCTATATCTTTACCCTATTTTATTGGCAACTGTGTAGAGTATATGCTTTCTGTTCACAAGGCAAAAAAAATGAAATCCAAGCAATCAGTGAAGGTCGAAGACAAAAGATTTCCAAAAAATTCAGCTTGTCCACTAGTTGGCTAGAAAATCAATGTTTGTGAGATATAGCAAGAAAATAAGTTGAAGCATAAGTGAAAGGTCCAAATTATCTGGAGATAGAAGTTCAAATCTATCATTCACTGATTTTTCATTTCAGCTGTTTCCTTGAGTCTGCATTTCCTTTTTGGGCATAACCCAAAGCCTGGCATACCTGGGCTGGGAATGGCAGTAACTGCAGGTGAATGCTATGCTGGGCATCCTCAAGCCCCCCAGAGCTTGAGGAGCTGACCTGATGATGGTTGTGAAAAAGGCTTGGGAGAAGCCTGGGACGCTGATGTGCTTCAAGTTCCAAAATATTCTGCTAAATGCTATGGATTTATTCTAGAAAAGAGAATTATGGATTCAGGGGAAAACTAGCCATGGCTCTCTGATCATAACAGTTTTGTGCAGGTCTTGTTAAAGTTTGACAAATCAGGCTTGTGGTTTGGGATAACAGTCTAAGTGTTCATCTGGACATTCTCAATACCTGAGATGTCAGGTTTCTCCTTGAGATCCATATTTGTGACTGCTCCCCATACTCTGGGGCAGCAACTGCACTCTGTCATTGTACACAATGAAGTTATGAAGAAACTACTTTTCCTCTGAATGCTGTATGATTGTGTCATGGTTTAACATCAGCCAGTAATTAGGTCAAATAAAGTAGGTGAGGATCTGGGTTAAATGAGTGGCCAGGTTTCAGGACACTGGGACAAAGGCAGCAGGCTCTATCTCCATCCCCACCTGCTTGAGGATTCTGAGCATCCCCACCTGCTTGAGGATTCTGAGCATGATGTCATATGGTATGGAATATCCTATGGAATATCCTATGGAATATCCCTTGGGATCAGCTGTGCTGGGTGCGCTGGATGTGACCCCTCCAAACAGATTCTTAATGACACGGGATATAGGCCTGACAGAGAAAATAATAACCAGCATGTAGAGAACTTGAAATAATAACCAGGTATTTCAGAGAAACAGAGACCAAAAACGTTATGAAAAAGAATCAGGACAAACAACAGCTGGACCAATGTGGATGTACTCAGATCTGGAAAAGACAAAGCTTGTTGAGTTTTTTTTTCACACACAATTATTGGAGACATATTTATTGTACTTTTCTGTGGCTTAAATTTCCTGCAAACTTAAACCAGGATCATGTACATTTCAATAGTCATTGCATTCATTAAGGACCAGCTGTCAAGTAAAACTGTAGCAGCCCTGGGTATGTAATTGAGACAAGATCCAGGCAGTTGCTGTCAAGTCATGATGAAGAGTCTTTATCAGGACTGAAATGAGGGGATTGTTTTGTTACTTTTGTCAGCTTGTGCCTTCCTGAAATACTTCTACAGACTGTTATAATCCCTTAGTTAAATCCTGAGTTTAAGTCAAAATGCATAGATCAATGAAGAGATACTTTTTGATTGTTTTGGAAGATAAATTATCTCCTTGCTTACTTAACTGTTTCATAGAAAAATGTTTCTTATTTATTATCTTTTGCATTTCATGTCGAGAAACAAGGTGTGTGAAAGTGACTTGACTCAGAAATCCTGATAGTTTGGAGGAGTAACTCTAATACTTTTCTTTTGTTCCAGCCCCTCCAGCACTCTCGGTGAAAGCAGTGGAAAATGTGACTTTATTAGGAAAGAAAGAGAGATCAATATTTCAAATTATTTATTTACATAATTAACTATCTTGAAGTAAATCAAGCTGTAGTTCCAAAAAGCTTCATATTTCTTACAGACAACTGATCAGATACTTGCAGTGAAAGCCATTAGCAAATCCCATGTGCGGTATTCACCATTTGTGCCGTGCATTTACAGCTCTCTCCTAAGCAAGTGGTGGAAGGGTAAATAATTTGCCTTACAGAGCAATCTGAGACTGTTTTTCATTAAATGGAGAACTACATGAGCTGCTTACAGAAGGGAAACAAATTGCAACTGGAGTTAAATCTCCAGGGAGAAAGTAATTGCTCCAGCAACATTTTGAAAACTTTCCTAAAACATGAATGTAGAAACTTCAGTGCCCCAGATGCACCAGATTTCAGTTGTCCTATGGATTGTTCATTGTGTTCACCACAGCCTGGATTTTGTAGAGTTATGTACAAGTGTGGCACAGTGGTTGGACCATAAAATCCCACTAAAGGCTCTGCTGCCATCAATCTAAGCTCTCAGCTGAGCTACATAGCTGAAAAGTTCTCTATGCCAGAATTAGTGCCATATACAGCACTCTGAAAGCCTAAGGTGTAGGTGAGGTGTCCAAGGTCACCGGTAGGATGTTGTGGAGGCCATGGGCCTGCTAGGGGACTTCCTGTGGCTATGCAATGGAAGAATGTCCGTAGACTTTAACCTCTCCTATGGACCCCTTGTTTAACTGACGTGCTGTCAGTCAACTCCAGTGCCACACCCCCCTGTTGGCCCATTGGCCGTTACACCCCTGGCTGACCATATATGGTCAGGTTTCTGGTAGGTTCTTTGTTCCTTGTAACCTCATTGGTTTGTATCCCCATCTGTTTACCCTCATGTTTCCCTATTGGTCATTGTACTCTCTTCTCCCACCCACACCTCTTCATGATTGGTTGTTACCATTGGCTCCACCCCTTTCTACACACATATAAGCCTAGGCCCTCGCACTGTTGGGATTTTTGTCCTCGAGTGCTTGTAGTGTAATGGTAATTTAAAGTATCACTGGGAATCTACACAAAGACCCTTCCTGCCTCTGCTGTTACAGTTAATCAGCTGTTCTGTGTGAGGGTAGTGTTTGTTGTGTGCCTGGTGGAGCAGTCCCCTCATGAGAACACTTCAGGAAGGTTGCAGCAATCCACCAACCCCCTGCGCTGCAACAAGAAATAATGAGAAGAAAGGCTACATCTAAACCCTCTTGAAGAGAGATTTAAAGGACAGGGACCCATTTGGACCAGTTGGAGAGGAGAGTATTCAATATGTAAGAAACACCCTGGAAGAAAGCACAAAGAGGTTTGCAAAGTGGAGAGGAAGACACTGAAGGACAGTGTCACTGGCACAACAATGCTGATTTTTTTTTTCTGTATAGAAAAAAAAAGTTGATTTCTGTGTGGAGCAGTCCATGAAATATTAATGAAGAAAACATCACTGCTACTGCCGAAGTCATATAAGAAAACCTCAAAAAATGAGGTGTGTTTTCAGCTCTGTGTTCCTGCTGGTTTTGGGGCACAGAAGAAGCACAGAGACTGTGAACTCAGTTGCCTTCCTTATAGGGCCTGTGCAGCTCCACCCAGGACTGGGTCCTGGCCGTCTGTGCTCACAAGGGACATGAAGCAGAGATGGCATTGAAACACCACTTGATAAGGCAAAATTATTAGGTGCAGAAAAAAAAGCAGTATCTTTGTGTATAACCACCTAAGCATCCAACCGTATATATAAATTACCAAGTTCTCCCTGGAGAAATTAAGAGGGAGGTCAACCTAATTACTTAGTTCTTGGTCAAGAGTCATATTTAAAGTTATGCTGACCTGAATTGGTTCGAACAATCTAATATGATCTAATATGACCAAAAAAATGATGTGAAAAAAATTTAAGGGATTCTAAACAATATTGCAATGGATAAACCAAGAGCCAGGATGCATTCTGCTAATGCTGAAAGACATAGCTATAGATATATAAAATGTTACATTTATGGAATACGTTCATTTGCTGCAAGTTGTCACAAATTATCTTTGTGGACAGATTGAAGGCTGAAATTTTAATCGTTGACATTTCTGTACATCAATTCTTCATGTTTTTAGCTTTGTGTCTGCAACTCAAATGGAGAGGGAAAGTTCACAGTGTGGTAGAAGGCAAAGTGTCTCTATTCCTGGAATTCATTCACAGGAATGCCTCCTCTAAATTCCCTGGAAAGAAAAGAGAAGGGGGAGAGGAGGTAAGCAACAATTGTTTTGTTTATCAATTCAAAATGAATAGTGACATTTATGCATAAGCATAAATATCTCGAGATTTATTATGTTTCCCACATCAAAATAAGTTATGAAGCATATTTGCTATGATCATGGGCTTTTCTGAGGTCTTGTCTTTTACTTGGATTATCTGTCTCCTATACCAATGGAGTCAGCTAGAAAAATGAGTACAGGAAAGAATGAGAACATATGAAAGAATGGGGATCTTAAGAGAAAGGAAATACAGGACCTGAAACTAGAAATGCAGCTGAATTTATAATAAAGTTATTTTAGAAAAAAAAAAAAATCTAAGGAATTTAAAAGAAACTAAGTGGAAGAAAGTTGATGTGAAAATCTTGCTGAGCTGATACCAAGCTCTAAATTGAAACTAAATTTTAGATTCGTTTGCAGTGTGTTTTTGTTTTCTAGCTTAATCACATTTAATTGCTTTAGTTGCTTAGTTGCTTTCCTGCTCAGCAGGAAAGCAATAGAACAATTGCCCCCTTTATATTATTTGCTCCCCTCTACATTTACTTCATAGCATATCTTTCTAGGATGTCTCCTCTTACTCATTCTCCCTCTAAATGAGACAATATTTCGATTTCCTTCCATAGAGTAGCCTTTTTGATAACCCTTCTTTTCTGTTCGTGAACCTTTTATTGCTGTCACATCCTTTTCTGAGATAGAATGATAGGAAGTGAGACAAATGTTCTGAAGAAGAATCTATAATTGATCTTCGTAATGACAGTATTGGTTTCTTTGTGCTGTTTTCTTGCTTATTTTTCACATTTTGTTCTTGCAAGTGATGTTTTGGACTTGAACAATTATTGGAGTAGAAGACATGAGCAGCTCAAATTTCCTTTCAATTGTACAACACCCTGATTTTTTCAATAATTCAACTAACTGCCAACTGTATACCCTTTCTTCAAGCATTCTGACCTTTGTGAAGCTGTTCAGAGCCTTCCCTATTTATTTACAGCTCAAATGTTTGCTCTTCTAATACCCATGCTGAAGTAGTCCATCCTGCATCATGAGATGCATGCAAATCTCCTTTATCCTCTCAGCTCCCATATAAAGTCGCATTTCATAACTTTCCAAAAATATTTTTTTAAAAAACCTAAAGACTCAGAACAAAAGCAAGGATATGGGATTTCAGGTTCAATTTCCATTATAACTCTCTGAGGGGATGCAAATACATCAGCTCAAATTTTTTTTATTAACTTCTTTCGCCAGCTGTGAGAAGGAGAGAGAACTTGCCATCAAATGTTCTGCAAGATCCAAAATATTATTTATACATGATAATAAAAGACAATTTTTGAAAACAGTACTCCCAAATTAGTCCCTTCCATCCCCTTATCTGGAAGCCCTTACCCAGAGACTGACAGTAGCCATGCCAAGGCAAAACCTATGTGCCTGTCTTATGCATATCTTCCTACCAGGAAGCCACCTACAGCTTTCCCTGGCACCTAACCAAGCCCTCTCTCGAGGTGTCAGCACTGGTGTAATGAGATTCTGCTCCTCTCTTTCCCCCTCTAACTTCCTTTCTTGTTTCTGCAGTCTTTCATCCTCAGTAGCCCTTGGCTCCTCGTCCCCAGCTCTTGCCTCCCACTGCCTTCTCCACCAGCAAGCTGCACCACCCCCTGTCCCCTTCACCATGGGGATAAAAGTGTCTGTGGGGGCACCACTCCAACCTCTCCCCTCCATCACTTCTGCTGACCTTGGTCCAGACAGTGTCCTGATCTTGGCATAAGCCCTCCTGGAGCTGTCATCCCAAAAAGAGCTTAGCCTTTTTGTTTGTACAACCACTTGAGCCTTTTGTTCCCCCAAGACTTACTCATTCAGAGAGTGCACACAGCTAACACAACTAGCAATGCTTTGTAGCCTTTTGCAATTGATTGTATCCACTGCCTTTTCAATAGTTTCACAGTATAATACTTGCTGTTCTTTCTCCAGGTAGGATTTCTAAAATTCCCTTAGAAGAAATAAGGGCAAATTTATGCTGCTTATTGCTGACAAGTCTATCATTTTCTGTTTTATTTAAGATCTATTCTGCTGTAATTTTCCTTACAGAGTGGAATTTTAGAAATACATAAATATATTAAATGTTTGTTGTAAAATGTTGCCTACATTTACTCACATGCTAGTGCACCTCTCAATTAAATGACTCATACGGATCAATGACTCAAAGGCATTTTATATGCAGATATATTCTGTGTTTATCCTGCAGACCACCCACTGCCAGCAAATACAATTATAATTTCATAATTGAAAGAGAGCTGAAGAGATGCAGGGTGTATCTGTCTTGCTTACTATCTATGTATGTCTATGTATAAAATGCATGTATGCATACTCCCTGAGGGTGAAAAGCAAAGGAAATTAATTAAAATTTCCTGGGCAATGTGATTAAAACACATTCAAAAAGTAGCATATTTGCACCGTGCATAACTAGAATGGCTGTGGAGATCTCCATGAAGTTCAAGGCTACTGGTACTCCAAACCTCCTGCACTGGTTTTCTTTGCTTTGGTAGAACATTCAAAGCACAGCACTCAGGGAATGGGATGGGGGAAGGGCAGTGCCCTGGTTCTGCCTCATCCACAAGCACACTTTTCTGTCACTTCATATATTTTACACAATTAATATTAATTAAGGAAATAGTTGCAGAGGATTAAGTAATAGCATTAAATTCTGCAATTCTGAATGTGTTTTTCCAGGCTTTCAAAAGTACAGCAGCACAGGAGCAGCAAAACAATATAATTAGAAATAATAATTTTGAAAGAAGGCACCTTGTTGTGATGCAATTTGTAGAAACAGTCAAAATTACTAAGTGTTTGCAGTGCTAATAGGTGTTTATTTCCACACAGAGATGGCTGTGAATTTTTCATCAAAACATCTTTTGAAATAATCATGATGATTTTGTCTAAATCAAAGTTTAATTTTCTTGAAAAAAATTAAATGTGGCATAAATTTTTTGTCCTTCTTGAGAGATAATAATAACTTATTAATAAAATACTCTTTTCTTTTCTGGTACCTCATTTTCTCTTAAAGATAGAAGTAATTTGTGTTTGCATTGCCATTAAAACTGAACACTGAATTATACATGAGAAGAAAAATTATGTGCTTGCTCTGAAAAAATAAGAGAAATATTTCAGTGAGGTAGCAGCCCTTTTTAGACACGTTAATGAAATTGAAGTAGAACATCCTAACTGCATTAACAAGAACTGGCATTATACTAGTGACTGCAGTTTTTGACCATGAAAGACAATGAAATAAGAGACAAGAGTTAAAAGTTTGAAAACAATTTTGAATTTTTCCAAACAACTCAAAATCTAATGTTGAGTTTCATTACAAAAGAATGTTTTTGTAATATTTGAACTGGAAACATATTTGAAAGAGAGTAGAAATGAAAACAATAATTCTTAATTTCACAATTTATTTTATGTACATACTTATAGACAGACATTGCAGTGTGAAGACAAATGTATTACTTAAAGTAGGTTACTGTCATTCTCATGTCAGCAGAAGAGAATTTTCCAGGCTTCATAGCAAAGCTATTACAGGGAAGAGGAATGGATCCTTTGGAGCTGGGAAGCATAAAACAGTTTTGACAACCAAGACCTTCAGTGCCTGGGAAGAGCAGAGGGGGAACTCCATGGCTCTTTCCTTAAGTGGAGAAATCGTTGGTGTGGCTGTGAACTCCCAGGCAGCCAGAAAAGCACCAGGGGACCAAGAAGAGCATAATGCAGCAGCTTCATGTGTGAGATTGTGACAGCTCTGAAAATGTAAAATTCCAGGTGTGTATGTATGCAAGTGTGGTGTATATATCTCTGTCCTTCTCTTTTATAGACAAGGATTTTTCAGTGACTTTTTAAAAATAGTAAGCTAGAAAAATTTCAGTCTGCTTATTGATATTTATGACAAATAAGTTTTGGTGTAGCTGATTATATGTGTATTTCAGGCCATATATTAAAGGTGCTAGGTATAGACAGCAATATTTTTAAAGCATATATTCTTGAGTTATCTCACCAGATAAATCCACTGTTGGGGCTGGTCTCTCTCACAGTCCCATGTGGTTTCTAGAGGAAGAAATTTAGGAAAGCAATGTTGTTTGAGTTTATTCTCCTATAAGCTTTAGGTAATTAGTTGTTAGATTTTCAGTTCATGTAATTTGGATAATTGTTTTCCCATTTTTCCAGCTAACCATTTTAAAGTTAGAGGTCTGCACTGGACTCATGTGATGGTGTTGCTGAGAGTGATCTGCACATACTGATACTCATGGAGAACCTCATTTGGGATCTGGGACTGGAGATTTTGTTTTCCTCACATGGACCTTTCCATGTTTATCCAGTTGCCTATTTAAATAAGGTGCTGAGGCTAAAAGAGTAACCTCAAGCATTTTTTTCCTACCAAAAATTCCCCTAACAAAACAGCTGATGGAGTGCACACAATGGATTTTTACATGATGGGATTTTGTGGTCACTTTTCATTTATTTTCAGTATTTGAAAATGCAATGCAGATACCATGACCATGGTTTTAGAACCAAGTATCTGCTTTATTTAAAAGGATGAAAATATGATATATACTCTTATATGAATGAAAACTACTGTCTTATTTTCATGAAACTTAGAATAACTGTCCAAGACTGAGATTTTGGACTTATAAGGTTGTTTTAGAAGAAATTTTCCAAATTACTACATTTTAGAAGAAATCTTCCAAAGTACTTAAAATAATTTATATATTCAGTGAAAAAATGCACGCTTTCCCCAAACAGCCTGTTAACATGAAATCTCTAGCGCCTGCCAAACTCCAGCAATTTCTTTTTTTTTTTTTTTTTTCCTTTTTTAAGTCAAGATTCACTCATTCAAGTCATTTATGTCATCATCTGGAGAAGGTGACACACGGCAATTCCAGTGAAATCCTGTGTGTTGTCAAATCTACTGCCTGCTGTGCCTCATCAACCATAGCATTCATTTCACATCTTATGCATTGTGTTATTGGAAAGGGAAAATATTTTCTCTTCTGTTTTCCCAGGTTATAGTGCCAGTGTATCACTGCATCACTCAGAGTATGCCACCAACCACACTCCAGTAAAGGTAAAAAAGCGAGATCACCCATATAATGATTTTCAGGAGTTAAATCCATGTGCCTTAGTAATAAGGCAAGCATGCCAGCTATTTGCCAGCAACATTATTTAAACCTTATTTAACAGGCTACCAGGGTCCCACCAAAAGGGTAGTCAAAATATAAATGAGCATCTTGAAGTGAGAGGCTTCCTAGGGATGGGCAATTAAAAACCTGCTGTCTCCATAAAGGGAACAACATAGGTATTGGGTGGCAAAACATTGAATTGGTGTGTTTCAGCCTTGGAATGGATGGATCACCCACAGGGGTGCAAGGAGAAGCAATTTTTCATGCTTATCTTGCAAGTCCTGACTGTCGCCATGAGTTTTGATTAATGTGGGCCACTAGAAACTGTTTATTTACACAGGCATGCTTTCTGATAAGCTATCTTCATCTTTTTCTTCTTTGTGGCATCACATTGTGGCAAAACACTGAAAAGTCCAAATGGAATTAATTGCTGCAAAAATGGCTCTTGACAATGACCTACCTGTGAAAACATATTCATGTTGAAACTCTCAAGTGAAGAAGTAATTTACCTGATTAATACTGGTTATTTCTCCTCTTCGTCTTATTTCTGTGAAGCCTGTGTCCTTACACCTTGATGAAATTGTAGCAAAACCCTCACTGACAGATCATGGTCATGCATGATACATTTTGAAGATCTTTCTTGCACTCTTGACTAGCTTAATCTAGACTTGAATTGGATGCTGCACACAAAAAATTACTATATTTAATCAGTCTACTGAAACATCTAGTCCTATTCAAGAGCTTCACATGCAGTTATTAAAATACGGTGTGGTGTAAAAATGTTCTCTTCCTACGTGACGGCCCACACCATGAAGCTACCAAGGAACTTTCTGAATATTTTCAAAATATTTGCAAAACCACCTTTCACTTTGGCAAGAACTACTGAGAACTTCACCCAGAACAGTCTGTGACACAAAAAAACTTGATGGCTGCTGGTTACTGTGGTATAAGAAGTAATCATCATTTTCCAGACTAAGTGCCAACAATAAAGCTCCCAGGGAAGGTGAACCAAGTAGTGCCTTTCACCTCTTAAATTATTTTTACTGTCTTACTTGGCCTTAGCACTGTTGCAGTCCTTCAGTCAGATTCTTCACTTGCATCAGCCTTACTTTAAACACTTTCCTCTCTTCTGGTGCTCTGATATCCTGATCAAGATTTCAATGAAGAAAACATATAAATTAGTTTAACAAGATGTTGTTGTGTGCCCATCATCTGTCTGGTTTGTGTTCTTTGCCCCAGTTACTAGGTACAGTCATATTTGGCCTGGAAAAACAAAGCAAAACAAATTTTTTCACTGATTAACCTGTTGGGATGTTTTACAGTAAAGTATATGAGTAAAAGAAGCTTGAAATTGCATCAATTTCTCTTGACCTTTTGGGAAATTTATGTTTGCACATTCTTGACTTTAAGTTTTCCTGTGACTTCAAGAGCTTTGTCCAACACATTACTGCATCATCCTGTGGGACTGTTCATCACTCTTGAGTCAGCCTCATTTGTATACAGTGCTGTGTTTGATTGTACTTGCCTTCAAATTTTCAGTTTGCATCTTCCAGTTATGCTTTGCACCCACTGAAGGATCAGAACAACTCTCTTCAATTAAAACTTTCCTTTGTACGTGATTGGTGATGACAATAATTCAGGAACTACAATAGAAATCAAAGGTGGCTATGATGGCTCTGAGTGCTTGTTCTGGTTTTGGCTGGAATCAAGTAACTTTCCTCACAATATGTTTTGTAACTGTGCAGGAAACAGTGTTGATAACACAGGGATGCTTTGGGTATTGCTGATCAGGACTTGCACAGCATCAAGGTCTTTTCTGCTTCTCAGCCCACCAGTGAGAAGACGGGGGGGCAGACAAGAAAGTTGGGAGGGGACACAACCAGGACAGCTGACCCCAGGTGACCCGAGGGATGTTCCAGACCATATGGCATCATGCTCAACATATAAAGCTGGAGGTAGAAGAAGGAAGGGGGACAAAGTTTGTCTCCCCAAGTAACCGTGATTTGTGACAGAGCCCTGCTTCCCTGGGAGTACTGAGCAGCACCTGCCTGCTTGTGGGAAGTGGTGGATGGAATCCTTGTTTTGCTTTGCTTGTGTACATGGCTCTTGCTTTACCTATTAAACTACCTTTATATTAACCAACAAGTTTTCTCACTTCTGCCCTTCTGTTCACTCCCTCATCCCATTGGAGGGGAGTAAGCAAGTGGCTATGTGGGATATAGCTGCTGTCCAGAAACTAACCATAATGATGCTTTTTAGAGCAGCTATATTTTCAGCTAAAAACACATGAAGAATCTTTTTTTGTGGCCTTAATCAATCTTGAAATGTCCTCTAGATGAAATGCACTTTTGATTTTGGAAGTATAGTTTCTTCCAAAGCATTAGTGCTTTTGGCTGGCTAACCATTATCTTCCTCCTACCAAATTATTAATTATACAATTTATCAAAGCAAGTAGTCAGACAAATGGTTTGTCTTGTCTCCTTTGCCTTTTTGCTCTGTCAAATCTTCTTCCCACTCCCTTAGAAGGATGACTATCACAACATCATCCTTAATCTGAAAGAATTTGGGGTTTAGTGTTCATTACTGAAGGGTAGGAGGAAGGAGTGAGGTTTTAGGGCAACCTTTACATGGAAAGCTAAAGTGGGCTACAGTGCTGTTAACTGTCCTGAACCCAAATTTTCTGACAGGGGGAAAGCCTTTAGGGAGTTTTGTAGGGAGGCATACTCTATCACGATTTTTTCTGTACTGTTGTGACGCTCATTTCTCTACCATTGCCAGCTCATTTGACCCTGATGAACTGGTGGAATAAGCTTTTCAGAAATTAAGTTATTAACAGTTTAAAAATAAAAATAGGTGTTTTGTTTCTAATTCAGCAATAAGAAAATCATTCTTCTTCTAAAACAAAGGGACCTAAAGTCTGGCAATTTACATTTCACACTTCTTGATTGAACAGCAGAACTCTTCCCCCTAGGACTCTGAGGAACTTCTTCCAGTGTCTATTACTAATAACATTATTCTAAAATCCATTCTGTCTTAAATTCTTCTGCTGTTTTTTCAAAATCATGCAAATTGCACACAGCTCAAAACTAAGTTTAAATCTTTTCCTTTGCCCTCATGTACAGCCACCAGCTATCCAATTCGGTCGGCTTTCAGAGAGAAAATGAAGAATTATTCATTTTGTTTGCTAGTCTTCTTTTCATTATTCTCCTTAGAAAAATAATTATTTCCCTGTGGTCTCCAAAAAACTTCATAAAGTAGTATATTTCTGTGAGTTCAGCAGAAATTCAACTCCTAATAGTTCCTTCTGGGCCAAGGAATAAGTAATGAACTCAATCCTGCTACACCTCTTCTTTATTAAGAATGTGTTTTGGAAAGTGGAAAATACAGTTTGTCTTGCTTGATTGCTTGAACTACTATGATCTCACACCAGCCCTGGTTTTTAATTTTGATCTTCTGGTTACTATAAAAAATGAGTCTAAGTAAGTGAGGAATTTTCCAAGTGCTTTCTCTTCTTGCAGTGTGTTCAGCACAGAGTGGCTCTTTCCCAGACCTGTGTCCTGCTGTGCCTGAAGGTCAGCCCTGATGATGACATGACCACCTCCAGCTACAGAACACACAGACATCACCTAATGAACTCATCCCCTCAGTCCTGCACAACACAAGTGGCAAAACTGTACGCCTTTCACTCCTTAGCTCTTCTCTGTCAAAATTATTTGGACTAGAAAATACCTACAGTGAAGGTGTCCAAGTCACGTCTCATTGGAAGCCACCTGGATGCTAACATGTGCCACTGAGCTACTCCTCAGCTGAGGTTTTTTAATGTTTCTTTCACTTTGATCCCGTTCTGAAACATATGTTATACCAATCTAGCATTCATTACTTCAAATTTCACAAGTGAGGAAACGAAGCACTTGCTGTGCCTCCAAAATGATGATGGTGTTTCTACCTAAGAGCTGATGATTTTCATCCCTGCCACAATGAAAATTGCAGCAATGTATGAATAAGTCATTTCTGTAGCTGACAGAACAAAACATAACAAAAATGTTAGTATGGGCACAGACAGGTGTTCATTGTGATCAAACCTTTCTAAATGGAGAATTCTCAATGTAATTTTTAATGAAAATAAGTATTTAAAGGGCAGAAAGAATTTGGAATAGGTCAGAACAAATCTTCCAGACTGTCAGGGGTTTCCATATTATGCAACAGTTCTTGATGCACAGAATTTTATGAATCATTTTTAGAGAGATTGATGTGGTTGTATTAATTGCAATGAGATGATACAGGCAGCTTATACTTTACTGGTATACCTTTTTATCAGTTAAACCTGACACATTTTTTTTTTTGTGTACTGATGACATCAAAGAGAAAAGGGACAAGTTTTAAGGGGAAAAAATATATTTCAAAGCCAGGAAATGCTCTTTAAAGCTGTCTCTACATTAAAAAACCCCAGTACTTCAGTGACTCATTGGTGCTTTCTACTGGCTAATGGAAGCTGTTCAACATGCAATGTGGTGAGAGTCTTTGTTCTGTGCAGATCACTACCCATTTTCTAAGAGAAATATGGAACAGTAGGTCCCCATTCTGGCTGCAGACACATAAATAGAGGTTTGATGACATTTGGTATACCATCCCCTGATAAGCAGTACTCAAGGCTGCATAGAATATTCAGACTTATTTTAAGAGGGAAGTGTTACCTTTCAAGTGGAAGAGTTATAGTCTGTATGATATCTGCTTTATGTTTTGGAGACAGCATATGTGTGTAGAATGAGAAAAAAAACCAACTATGCTCACATAATGGTTTTGTCAGGTTAATTGGGTCCAATCCAGCATGAGATTTCTAATGTCAATTTAGATTCTATTATTTTGACTAAGATGCTGCATATGTAGGGAAAAAACAAACAAACAAACAACAAAACACCCTACATTATATTACCTGCCAGACTGAACTGATGGAATTGATGAATTCTGAGTTTGAAGCCACTATAATTTTAATTAAAGTGAAGAGCTCTAATGCAGTCTGACCACATTACTAAATTCACTGTCTTATTGTGAATTAATCTTTTGCTATTAAAAGATAAGAAAGTTGTCATATGCATTTGTTTCATTATAGTATACTTTCAAATCTGTTGGTAACATTCAAATGTTGCTTTTAAATAACTAAGTTGTCTGAAAGTTAATTTAAAGGGGTTTTTAAAATGTACTTTTTTCCTCATGCTATTATTTTCTTGCCACTGTTAGAAGAACTGATTGCTTTCTTCAGTCAAATATTGACCAGAAGAGCATCTGCAATTGTAATCACCTATGAAAAGTGATTTCATAGAAGAAAGTGTGCTTTCTCCAGAATAAATATTTAGACATTAAAAAAAAAAAATCCTATTCCTGTTACACAATTAGTCTAACTTCATGGACTCATCCACAGCCATTTTTAATCCTTCACTGTCACAATGGGAGCCTAGTGGACTGTGCCTACTGATAGCATTTTACGTTATTGCTGCCCTGTGTCTCCTTCTTCAGGCAGGCAAGTAAACTCCTACTGACAGGTACTACTAAAAAGAGTGTTGGAACAGTGTAGAAGTTTCTTTTCTTTCAGTATGAGGCCTTAGGAAGTATTTTTACATATTGCCCCTCAGAAATGGACAGCTTTTGGTTGATACGGAAGGGAATGTAATAGCATTAGAAACATTTAAGATTTTAATCTTTACCTTCAAGGCGTACTCCCTGGAGAGCCTGGGTTCAAATTTTCCTTGGTGAGTCTGTGTTCCTAAGGTCAAGGAGCTGAGTTGGACTTGCAGCTGAAGCAAGAGACTCTCAGTTGGGGATGCACAAAACTGTCAGGCGTATTTTAGAGCTCAAGGGAAGGCTGATGTTTATGTGTACATAGTTAGTGCCTCAGATTTCTGATTACTCATGTTGATCCACAGGTCACATTTAGATGATACAGCTGCTCCAGTTCTCCACTATATACTACAGCTGTCCATGAATAAGCCATGTTCAATAAATGATAAGGCAGAACTGGAAAGAAAGCCCCACATCAGCTCTTTTTTCCACCAAATCTCATTTGGTTCAGTTTAACTACTTTACACAATTCAATTTCTATGAAGCTTAGAAAGAAAACAAGCAGGTCTCTTACCTAGACGGCAGATAAAGATTTGAAAGAACTAAGGACTTACTCACCCCAAATGCTGGCTTCCCCTTACCCTGAGATGCCAAGTACTGTGTTCTGGGATTGGGATCTGAGACCTCAGGGTTTCACAGTAAATTCTGAAACACAGGGCATGGGGCACCTCTCCATAGCCCCCCGCAATCACCTTAATTCCTTTCCTCCTTGAGTTTTTGAGAACTGTTTTTTTTTGTTCTCACTTGTTGACAGCTCTGTGCTTGCCTGATAAAGAAAGGTAATGGCAGACTGGAAAAAAATGAAAGGATAGAATGAAACAAAACATGTCCTAAATGCATATACCTTGGCAAAAGTGGGATGGTCTAAAAATATCTAGGAGTTTAAAGGATGGATTTTAAAGACAGTGTTGGGATAACAGAAGTCATCTTTTATGAAATATCAAGATTTTATCATAAAATTATTGAGGTATGTTTATAAATGCTTAAAAAGAATAGTCTATTGGAAGTTTCTTTCTCTCTTTCCCCTTATCTTCCATATTTCCAAAGCCATCCTTTACTATAGATGATGTAATTACATGCTAAAGCAGCATTTGAAAATATTACAGTCAATACCTAAAGAAGATATTTTTAAATACAGAATGTGTCCAGACAATGAAGATGGCCATAATCAGAGATAGAAGCTGCTGAAGTTACGATTGGGTATCAGCTCAATGCCCTTGTCAGCAAGGAATGGGACACAATCACTACCCTTGCTAGAAGGGATGGCTCAAGAGGAAACATGGATCCATGAATTCACATTTAGGGTGCACTCCTTGCGAGAAGTTCACAGGAGGTAGATATGCATTTTTAAATAATTTCTAGAGAAAAGAGTCTTGGCAGCCACTCCCAGAACTACTTCTGATCTGCAACCAATGCAGCCAAGCCTATCAACTGAATGTGCACAGCCATATTCCTTCTTATGCTTTTTGGGTTTACCACTGTGAATCTTTCATTGCATTCTTCACAGTTTTATAGTCCCATGAGGAGGAGCTGACACGACCCACTACAGAGCCTGTGACTTGCACTGAGTGCTTGGCAATAGTTACAGCACAGTCAATAAGCTCCTGGCAGATGTTCTTTGTTTTAGTTTTGCCCAGTTTCTGGGCTCCCAGGCTGTTCCACACTGCAAACCAAAGCATTGTGAAAACTGATTAGGACATTTGCTTTGAAGCACTCTTGCTCAAATGAAGCTTTTAACATGTGCAAAATCCTCTTAAGACTGGGATACATTGCTCGGACACTCCAAGATTACAAACAAATCAAACTTCAGTCCCTATCATCCTGTGCAAATGTTTTAGTCATTGTCTTCAGGCATAAAAAAAAAAAAAAAAAAAAAAAAGATATAATAGATATAATAATAACACTTTATCTCTAGCAATCCTCTTCCAGGTCACTGTAGGTTTGGGGTCATTTTTCCATCCATGGAGATAACAGTTCTCAAGGCATTAGTCACCACTGAGAGCTGGTACCTGTTGGCAGCAGTGCCTCCATGAACCCCTGAGCCAGAGGATTTAATGTATTTTTTTGTAAAGCTTCAGATGTGGTCTTACTTAACCGAGGAAAGTTTTTTGGATCTGAGTTTTGTGTCTTCCATGGAGGCCAATGATGTAGTTTGGGGGCTCGGTATCATGAAGTTGGGCATGGTGGTATCCAAAAAAATAGAGAAAGAGGGAAAACACCAAACTAAACTAAGGAGAAAAAGAAAAAAATAAGTATGTGTATCTTCTGCATAACAGAATCTCATAAAACCTTAAAGTTTCAGAATCAGAATGTAAGGATGCTACATTTCAGGTTCAGAAATGTACAGGTAGTAGTTTTTTAAATGGAACACCATTTTCATGATATTTCTTGCTTACTTACTGGGTATCACTGACTCCTGTCTGCTGATGACAGTGCTTAGTTGGCTACTTCTGTCTCTTTTGCCTGCTTTTTCAATCTTTCATACAAACACAGCAAGTCCCCAGCAGTAGCCTTTTACAGATAATTTCAGGCATTTATTCTTTTGACTAAAAGAAGGTGAAACTCCATATTCACCTCTCCACAGGTTAGCAGGCTGTCATACTAAAAAATAATTAAAAATACCCACACCACTAAAATTTAAGCAGCAAACTTACACTCCTGAAATAAATTGGTACAATACAGCCAAATTTGCAAAAATAAATTCAATTAAAACGGTTCACTATATGGGACTCTGTCAAGCTCTATGCCTGTGGGTCTAGACTAGTCTTCCCAAAACACTTCCTTTTATCTGACTTTTTATTTTTAAAACATATAAAGGCAAAGCAGAAACAGCAACAATAATTACCTAAGGATCAGCTCAGTATTTTTCACAACAGGGTGCTTCCTGTGCAGCAGATGTATATGAAGCCAGAGTAACACAGACAAGTGCATAAACCCTCCTTCTGTTCACCCACAATACACAGGGGCAAATACAGCTCAAATGGCAAGATGAGTTTTAAAGACTTTTTCCCAGCTTTTGTGATTTTTATTGCAGAATATCCTCTAACCTGAATAATAAGGGCTAGAGAAGTTCCCTTATAATTTGCATATACAGATTGTGACTTTTACTTACTCTTCAGCATATCTTTTAGACAGACTACCTTTTGGACAGTAAGTTTTAAAGGCTGGAAAATCCTGTATTTTTCTAGGCAAATTAGTACAGTGTTTTTTACTCTAGCTACTAAATTGCATATAATTTCTATTCTGAATTTGTCTAAATTTAATTTCCAGGCATTGGATTTCATTATCCTTATTTTACTAAATTAAAGAAGTCATTATAGGAAGTCTTCTCTCCACTGAAGTACTTCTGAAGGCCATGATCATATCACGTGTTTGACTAATTAACTACCCTGAGCCCCTTAATTCTCTCTAGATCTCAAATCAAGCTTGTAGGTCTTTCCTGGACTTTTCTAATCCTTCAGCATCCTTTTCCAAAGTGTGGGAAGAATCAGACATGCCCCTGATCCGTAGGAGCCTCACTGTAGTGACAAAGGACTGTTACTTTCCCATCCTTTCCTGGCAATTTTCAGCTCAAACTTCCAAGGACTGAGTTGACCTCTGTGGATTCAACTCTGCAATGGGAATTTGCATGCAAATTATTTGGCTCCTAGATGTCTGACTTTTATTTAGCTATGCCAAAAGGCATTTCTCTCTGATAAACCTGCATAACTGCTTTGTCCTTAACAACACATAGAAAGAGACCTGGTTTTGTGTAATTTACTGGTTTTTTCTGATAAGCATATTTTATATTTTCTCCAGGTCATGCTTAGGGTTACTGAAAAGCACAAGGAGCTCAAAAATCATGTATGCATAAAGGGATTATACAATCTGAACATAAGGAAGCAATGTTTAAGTTGTACAATGAAGCTTGTTTGCTTTGTGAAACAATATAAATGACCAAATTATTTAAAGGTGTTTAAACTTGATATAATACACTGTTAATAAAAAAAAAAAAAATCTAGTTTCAATTGCAAATGGAATCTAATTTGTTTGGGAAGAATAAATTCCCTGTTCAGGCCCATGTGAATTTGCATGAACTGAAATTCCACCTTTTTTTTTGGGTTGCCCTAAGGAGCATATACAGCTCAGGCTGCACACCATGTCACATAGCCAAGGTTGAATCCTGAATAGTATTCTTTACTTCCAAATTTCTACAATTTTTATGCAAATCTTTCTTCACCAGTGATCCTTAAATGTTTAAATGCTTTCAGTTCCTTTCCTGTGCCTGGATTTTATTTGTGATGTTTATTTCAGTGCTGTATTTTAACTTCCTGTACCCTTAAAAAGAGGCATCCTGCAAACTTAATCAGGAAACCTGATGCCTGCACAAACAGCAAATGCAGGGCTCACAGACCCTACTTTGCAGTGGGTTTGACTCACATTTTCAGTCCTAAATACATTAAATGCTCACTCCAAAATGATGACTGCAGTGAAGGAAAAGCCATTATTTGAAATTGGTTTAGTCTGAAAGTGTACCTGTAAATTCATTTGATTTCTGTTCAGAAGACCTAAAAGCAGTCAGTTAAATATCTGGTGCCTAGCAAGTGTGGGGTTTGGTTGTCCTTTAGGAAGGGCAGTGTACCAAAAATGCCAGAAAGCGTATCTGGGTCTTGGCTGTATCCCAGCTACCACTTCAGTCCTTCCTCATTCCCGCTTTGGGTCTCACTGAAGAAGTTGGGGCTGGAGAGCAGGGAGTCAGAAAGATCTCAGACTGATTTCATTATTTATTTGGGGCTTGTTGAACTGGGTGTTTGGAAAGAAGACTACTTTCTTCATGTAAATGGAACATGAATTTTATCTGCAAATCTCAGAGAGAAAATGGTAAGTGGAATCCACAATGCCACCTCCAATGTCATTTTGTGGAATAGTTGTGCTTCCAAAGCATTTAAGAAGGTACTTCACAAATTTCAACATCCTTTAACTATAAAAATATTAAGTGAAAAATACATGTGACAGATTCTCTGTAGATTTATTAGTACAATCATGATGAGCAAATTAAATGAAGAAGATTTCCAGGGAGGGTAAATTTACTTAACAGTATGGAGACAACGTAATTTATACTTAAATGAAACTCTGGTCAGGATAAACATACATGAACCCACATTTTTTTTTGTATTTTGGGAGAGAATTTCCTCTGATTCAGACTTCTTCATGTTTTTTGTTTTTCCTTCATAGGACACCTAATAGATTAAAAAAAAAAAAAATACAAAAGTAGTTGTTAAGGCTGTCAGAGTGTTAGGTTTCCTACTTCAGTATAGTGACATGGTTCATTCCTGGCTGAGGAATAGGCACCTTTATCACACTTAAGAGGTTTCCATGAGAGAGAAGCTACACTCACTGCAACCAATACAATAAAAGTTAAACTACCTTCCAGTCTTGTCTAATTAAGATTATATATACTGAGGAAGCACTGAATACTCTGTCAGAGCAAATGGATTATTTTAGATTACTTTCCTATATTCAGAATGCATAACTGAAGGAATAACATGCTCAGATACTACTCTGTATACATATGTAACCCAAAGTTCATGAGTGTTCTTTCCATTAGGGAAATGCTATCTCTTCTTGATTCCTGAAAAATCAAGAGATTTCTTCTCAGGTAGTCTAAAAAAAAAATATTAAGATCATCTGAAAATTTCCCAGGCTAAGGACACAGGTTCCTGTGCCAAGTCTTATTAGAAACATAAGTCATAATTTCCTTTGACCTTAATGAAAGCAGTGTAGTTAAATCCAGGGTAATTATTTTATGAGACAGAGCTAAATCTCTCCAGAATACTTGCACAATAATCAACTGAAACAAATTTTCAGTAATGTCAGAGCAGCAGAAGCAGATCAGCAGAACATACCAAAGCCACAGTAGCTAGGCTGGTACGCCTATTTGTCTCATGTCTGTCTAACTAACCAGCACAATTACTTCCATTGTAGGTATCTGAAACAGAGAAAAATCACTAGAGTTTAGAAAATAGTTATTCTTACAGCTGTTACTCTAAGTTCTGTTTGACAAATAATGTATCAATATAATATAACAAATATGAACTTAGTCCTACAACTGTTCCCGGGAATGTGCTCCGTATTTATCCAGCTGTGAAAATAAATTCAGACATTCCCTTGATAATTGGTACAAATGTATCGTTATGTTAATGACATCTCTTGAGGATGAGCTACAAAATGAAGTTTACTTGGGAATATTTCCAGCAACATATATAATTGCAGATTTCAGAAAACATTTTCTTTGAACAATGCACGCTACTTCCTATGATCATCATTCTTGTGCATAATTATCTTTTAATAGTCCCTTTAGAAAGCTGATAGGTCTAATCGGAGCTTGCATAATTTCTGTTTAACATCTAGGAAAGTTAGCAAGTCTTCACTAAAGGAAAACATCTTTTGCAAATAGTACAACTCAGCTCATTACTGAAAGAGATATATTAATGTATCACTGAGAGGTTTTCTTTTCTGGTAAAATTCATGTTTTGTTAAATCAAACTAAATTTGACTATGGGAAGTCTGGAGATTTATAACTTTTTTAAAGAAATATTAATATTCCTAAGTATGAAATATACAGGAAACAGAATTCTTACCAGCGGACAGATATAATCATCTGTGTAATCAGCAAAAACACTGGTCATAAATAAACAGTCCTTGGTTAATGGCTCCATCCCAGTGCTCTTCAGTTGGTGCAGTTCCAGAGGCAGTCCTGCACAGGGGCAGCCACAGACCTATACACTTCTACCAAAATGCAACCTGGAACTTGGGCTGGTGTAGTGGCACCCCTCTGGTTCTGTCACTGGGAGATTTACTGAAGGATAGATTTCCTCTTTTATTTATTGTTACAAAAATTGCTTGCTAGAAATGGTTAGATTATACGCAACCGCCTTTAATTTTATAGGTGCAGAAGTGCCTTTTACTGATAATGTAAAGCCTGCACCCTTTTTGGCCCATGTCTACTATTGCTCTCAAAATCAAAATTTCTGATACAATGAGATATTCACAAAGTAAAGTTTCTGATACAATGAGATATTCACAGAGTCTGCAGTTTGACTAAATTTCTTTCCTGAATTTATCAAGAATAAAGAGATAACCTAGCCAACTGGTGTATGTGAACACAGATTATTTTATTATTTGTGTCTTCTTTAATTGTATCAAAATGTTTTTAAGACTAACACACAGATGGATGTTTACTGTATGTAGTTCCAGCATCTTGAACAAACAAGTCTGAAGTGTTTTCAAAGCATTTTGATGAGTAAAAGCATAAGTAAATAAATGTTGCTTGTCCAGTGGGGAGTGAGAGACTGTTTCATGTTCACTAACATTTTTTTTTATTATTTTTAATTAAATTTAATTTGAAATGCTATCTGTATAGAAGATTTTATTGCAGACCAGATTGCTGATGCACTGAACAGAGCTAAGAAGCAAGGCACAGGACTACCCAGTTTCTTGTGGTGTGATAGAGGCTTGGAGCATTTTTTTGTTTGTATAATCTTTAACTTGCAGAAGATCTTCAAGTTATAGCTAAATAAATTTTTTTTCTAAATGACAGTGAATGTGATTTTAGCAAGAATTAGAATACAGAAGACATATTATGCCATAGCTACAGTTTAAGAAAAAGATGGCTTTGTGGTTAGGATGTAGTAGTGAAATTCTCAAACCCTGAGATGTCTCTTCCTTTGTCTTGCACTGCACTGCATTATGTATGTTAAAGAAGAGCTACCATCAAAGCCATACCTTCTGAAAGTTATTTCTTTCAGAGAGAAAATAACTGCATTACAAGAATCATAGAATACTGGGTTGGAAGGGACCTCAAGGATCATCTAGTCCAAATTTTTTTGCGAAAAACAGTCTAGACAAGATGACACACAATCCTGTCTAGCTGAATCCTAAAAACATCCAACATCGTGGAGTACACATTTTGCTGTCCCCACCCCTGAAACATGGTAAAATCTCCCCTAAGCCTTCTTTTTTCCGAGACTGAACAAATGCAGTTTTCTCAGACTTTTCTCAAATGACAGATTTTCCCATGCTTTGATCATCTTTATGACCCTTCTATGGACCCTACTAAGTTCTCTGAAACTAATATTTGTTGCTACAAATACTGCAATAATGCCCATTGTGAATTCCAGTGAGTTCAGAGGAAATTACTCAACATCTCATCTGTCCCTTACAGTGTAAAATAAGAGTAAAACCTGTTAATCCACCTATCAGATGGGTTTGAGACAAACATACAGATACCTGGAAAGAAGAGGCTTCAAAAACACAAATCCAGTATTAGATTCTGTCTAGATGTTGTGCATGCCTCTTCCTGAGTCATCAGACAAATTAGATTTCACTCACCATACCTTTGACGTTGGACTTGTGCCGCTACCTTAGCTGTGACTTTTTGGATTTGCTTCCTTGCCCTTTTCAATACTGTGATTTCTTTGCAAGTATCAGATATGTACACCATGTAACTACTTAAAGCTACTACCTGACCATTTTTAACTTTTTTTTTTAGCTTATTTAGAAGAAGAGGGATAAAAGTGAATGTTTTTAATGTTATTTCTATATCTTTCAGACATATATGAAAGAGAGGGAAAGCATTGGCTTTCTGGATGTGTCATTATAAAATAGAATCTTATACTATAGTGCAATCTAAAAATTATTCACTAATGAAATTTTACAATTTCTTTTTGTTCCCCAGAAAATTATTTCTTCTCAGTTAATTCAGGATAATTTAAATATAGCTTCCTTATGAAATCCAAGTATTTATTTGTACAACAAAAACTCCTAATCAGAACAGGATTAACAAAAAAATCCTTATAAGAGATAAAAATCTCAGCAAATGGAGATTTGAATCATTAAAGACGCAATAAATAGATGTTCATCATGAGATACATAGCTCATACTCAAAAGAAAAGAAAAAACTCCACACAAAACCAAAAAAAACCAAAAAAAAAAAAAAAACCAAAAAAACACAAACAAACAAACAAAAAAAAAAAATCACAAACTTT
This sequence comes from Zosterops lateralis, assembly GCF_965231275.1. Classification (NCBI taxonomy): domain Eukaryota; kingdom Metazoa; phylum Chordata; class Aves; order Passeriformes; family Zosteropidae; genus Zosterops; species Zosterops lateralis. The sequence goes on from NC_139764.1 coordinate 45,491,627, forward strand.
AAGCCTTTCATTATAATGTCTAGGGTACCTAAATTTTCTTATGAGGAATTAATGGATGTCTGCCTGAAACTAGGTGTTTAGCCCTGAGCTGATAAAGTCCTTTACTATCCCAGTCCAAAAAATTCTGCTTCTTGCTTCCTATTCTCTTTTACCTCAGAACAAAAAAAATAATGGCACAGAAGAAGAAAGAAGCTAGCTTCTTCATTTAGCACTGACTTAGAAATTTTTAGAGACTTTACTACATTTGAAAGGATACCAAATAGTGACTGTTTGAAACTAATTTTTTTTTTCCCTTGTGATCAGATGGTTGGATTGGGTGATGCATCAGTCCTGGATGGTGGTCTGGCTTTCCCCATGTCACTGTCCTGGCACCTGTCTCTGTACTTTGGAGAAATCTTTAAGACTGGGACAATTTCCCTACATGCCTTTTTAAGTGCAGTGTTGGTAAAATACAATTGCAGCCCTGTTACTCTGTAACTTCATTTATGGCCTACATACATGTGTGCATCTGTGAAGAGGAAAGCCTGTACCCAGGGCTGTTCTGTGCTCCCCAGCACAATCTGCAACAAACATTATCTGTTCAGCTGTGTCTCTACAACAGACACTCTGTCTGAGCAAAGACACTCTCTGAACATGAATTAAGTTACCCTCAGTATGAAAAACAATTTATTGATCCAGTCCCTGATAGATATCCTTTTGACTCAATTTTTACCTACTGTTAGCAAACCATAGAGCTCTAAAGAGAAAATTCAATAACTGCTGTTCCTCTTGGGTACTGTGTATCTGGACAAGCTAGAGCTTTAAAAGCATATGAACTTGTAAGAGGAGTCCTATTCTGCACAGGGGGAAAATGGCAAAAAAAAAAAGGCAGAGAGAAAGCAGTACCTTGCTTCTTTGGGAAAATCAGGATTTAAATCCTTGCTTTTTCTGAGACGAATCTGAGAGAAAATTTTAAGCAGCATCCCAATTTGTCACCATCAGGCTGTAAGCTATTTTTTCCCCACATTTCAAAGAAAAGAAGGGCCTGTGTCAATCTCTGGACAAAACAAAACAAAACAAAAGCTGAAATCTTAGAGATATTTCCAGCTTTAAGATGTATATCTACTATTGGCATTTTCCTTTGGAAGAAGTATTCTTCAAATGAACAATGGCTTGATTTATAATGACAACCAGTTTATTAAGTTTTTGTTACACCAGGAAGATTTCTGTTTCTCTGTTTGCTTTAAAGTGAAACTAATACACTTTTGAAAACTTCTGTGTCATCCTAGTGAGCTGTGTTAGCCAGGAGTTGGGAGCAGAGCCTCCCTTTTCCATATTTGCCTTCCTTTTTTCTCCTCTCCCCCATGTCTAGGTGTACTCTTTCTTCCAGCATTGCTTAAGAAAAAAAATGTCCCTGTTCTTTCTTCATTCAGGTGAGTGATTAGAACTTCTAATTTTCCTCTAATATGTGTGACAGGTTGGAGTTGGGCCCATGTGTGCCCCTCTGTAGGGGCTGGCTCTGGCGTGCTGCTGTCAGCATGCAGCCGTTCACGTTTGTGCTACCTACCGTATTTCTTGTGAGGAACCATTTGGCCTCTCTCCATGCAGCTCGCCCTGCTTTCATGCCAGTTAAACAAACAATAACCACTTTCTTTTTCCTCTTCTTTATTGCTTGCTTGTGTTATTGCTGCTTTAGTAACAGCAGGTGAGTGATATTGGCAACAGTCTTCCCACGAATGCCAAAATACTAATTGCTGGCTGCCACAGGATAGTGTAGTGTTCAGATTCCCAGGACTCATTGCTCTAACACAAAACATAAGGACTTCTGTTCAGACAAATGCAACATATTAATAAAAAAGAGCAGTCATTGATGATAAATGGCTCCAAGCACCCATTATATAACAGGCATATGCAGGCATTTGTGACCTCAAATACTCACATGCACTCAGTGTTTACAAAGAATTACATTCTTCCACAATAGCAGTAATACAAGGAAGTTTATTTTGTCATGCTCAGATTTCATAAAATAACATCTTCAAGTATAACTTCCCTATCCTCAGTAAAACAAGAAAGCTTTTGTGTATTTCAGCAGTAACACAAAATTCAGATCCTGAGGACCATCTTAAATATATTGAGATGAATAAAAGATTCTATGAGTTCAATATAATTTAATACAGAATATGGCAAAAATTATATGGCAGCATTTGCCAGATTTTTTTCAGTAGAGTTGTAATTGCCAGAAGAGACACTCACTATGAAAATCTTACCATAGACTTTGATGAATGATGAGGATAAATTATGTGAGTTAACCAAAAACTAGGATCAGAGTATATTTGATTGATTCAGAACAGGTGTTGAAGTCAAAGAATGACACATAGAGAGAAGGAAAGATTTCAGAGCACCAGGAAATGAAAAGCCCATATTTAAAGGAATAGACAGATAGGTAGGAATTTTATTCCAGTTCTACACTTGACTAGCAACATGATGTTGACATCCCTGACATTTCTTGATGTCTCTGTCAGGTTTGCTATAATGATGCGGTAGTTTTCTTGCAGAAAATGCCTATTAAAAAGATGCTTTCCACTTTTTTTTTTTTCCTCTCTCTTTTTTTGTGTGTGTGTGTTTGTTTTTGTTTTCACTGGAAACAAAAAATGACTGAATCTCCAAACATGTTAAGTAAAAATCCTGAAAATATATTTTAAAAAGTTAGAATTTCCAAAAGAATTTTTGCTTTGCATTGTCATCAAGGATTTTCAAGGAATGCTATCACTTTCTGAAAGAAAAAAAAAGAAAAAAGTATTTGTCAAGAAACACATCTTCCCATTCAAATTAAGTTTTACTAGAAAAACACAGAGCAAATTTGGCCAACCAACATCAGTTCATGCCTAGCCATCTATTATGAAACGAGAGCTTCAGTGCCCAGAAGGATGTGGCTTTCAGCTGACCGGGTGAACTGAAAGACACAGAGCTGGCCCGTGACAAGCTCCCTGCTGAGCGTCCCTCCATCTCCCTCCAGCCTCTGACCAGCACCACGCCATACCCTTGGATGCATCCATGACAAACCTCCTAAGAATACACAGCTCAAAACAATTTTCTCTTAGCAACAACTCAACACAATTCCTTCAATGACATTCATTTATTTCAATCACTTTGCTTTTGATTAGTCCAAATGATTGTTCACTGCTTTGTCACACAGCTCCCACTACCTCATGTGCAAACTGGCAGGGTAGTGACAAGACTGTCTGCTCAGCTGACAAGATAGGATTATTTCAGGATTCATTCAAACTGTAGCACATATAATGACACACATCTAATAGGGATGTGATGAACACTCCACAGTTGACAGAGTTAATTGACACAGCTATGAACAAAATGCATCCAGGACATAGACAGCAGGTCTCCATAGCCTGAGGTGGGGTGATCCACCAATAAAAAACATAAAAGTGGCTACAACATCATAGTCAGGAGTAAGGAGGAGACACTGGTGAACAGAACACAAAGTTCATAGGATTTCCTAAGAGTCTCTCTAAAATTCCTCCCTTGATCCCTCACTTCCTGATGAAGGAAACAAAATGTGACTGACTTCTCGGTTTCATCACACATTTTTTTATGCTTCAAAGCTAATTCCTTGCACTTTTTACTTTCTGGCTACCTGGAGATTCACATGGCAGTGAGTTTGTTTTGTTTTTCTAATGAAGGACTGTTTTTTGGTGCTAATTGTTCATGCGTCCTTCCTGAAAATATCTGTAGTTTTCAGCAGCTGTTTTGTTTTTGACAGAGCCAAAACTGAGGTTCCCTTAATATTTTCCTGGCTTCACTGAGACAGAAGTTAGTTTTTGAGACAGACAAGAGAGGGAATGCTCACTGCTTTCACTCTGCCTTTACATCCTTAGTAAATAAATAAAGCAAAGACAGTAATTATAGCACCTCTAAAAAAACCTGCTTATTATCTTTTTGTATTCATTATTTCTTCTAATGAATCCAGCCTAAATAAGCTCTTATGTCATGGCCACAGCTGAGCAGTTACACCTTTCTCATGCAGAAGAAATCCTAGATGACTGTGAACTTTGTTCCTGCCTGACTTGTGTAGTCATGTACAGGTAAGTGGATATGATGAGGGATAGTTAAATTTGCTCATAAGGGATTGATCAGTGCCTGCTTGAAACAGAGAGGTCTGCTCTGGGATTTTAATCTCCCTTACTAATCTTCCTTAATTTTTCTGAATATATGACTTAATCATCAAGTCAAGAGACTGATTCCAGGTCTAATCAGACACAGGTCTGTCCATGTCTAAGCAAGACAAATGGTTGCCTAATTTTGTGACCTGGCTGTCTGGCTTGAACTACAGCTTTTGCAATGGTAATTTTTGAACTGTAGTTCAGCAGTACAGATTAAGTAGTGTAAGCTGTCATGACCAAGTATCATTCAGAACTTCCCAGCCATAGTTCCAAGACCTCACAGTTCCCCCCAAAACCCCTGCCTTTTCTTTCCTATTTTTATTTTCCTCAAATTGAAAAACTAATGGTTCAGAAGACGTAAGGAGTAGCTTCTTAATTTATCACTGTATTACTCAGCAGTGTTTAGAGGCTCTGAACTCATCTGCTTGTTATCTCATTGTGCTCATTATTGCTTCTGCTGAGTCCAGACTAAATAAACTCACACGTCATGACCACAGCTGTGCAGTTACACCTCTCTCATGAAGAAAACTCCTAGATGACTGTGAGCTTGTTTTCTGTCTGTCTTGTGCAGCCATGTATAGGTAAGTGTTTATGAATTGCTTTTCTAATTTAATATTTTGCACTTATTTTGGGAAGACATAAATATAGGAAAGTAGAAAGCATTGCAGAAAGATTAAATCACTGGAGAACAGGATAAATCTTTAAAAACTCTATGTAACCTATGTAAATTAGCTAATCTAGAGCAATTAAATTTATTAGAAATAGCACAGGCCTTTGCTGATAGCTTTTAAAATATTTTTTCTTTATTTTCCATCAAAAGGTACATTTGATTGCTGCAAACAAAACGAATCACGTGTTCTTTAGGAAAATATTTATTATAAAGGTGACTAGCCTTTTAGTTAATCTTCTTCTGACTTAAGTCATTATTTAGATAATAGAAAAAGCAAACTTTCAGTCAAAGGCATTATTTAGAAGATAAAATAGACTTACATATACGCAATTGGTCACTCAAGACTTTTTGAACACATAAGAATTTTTCAGTTAGAGTCTAGCCCTGAAATAGATGATACTGAGTTTTGAAAAGCAGTCCTTCGTAATGCTTGTTAACTTGTTACAGGTAATCATGTAAGAGCTTTCCAAGAATCTCAAATGCTGCCATGACATCCCTGAACATCCTTGGCTGCTTGCTAACCAATAATACAGCACTGTCTCCCTGGGCCATGCCCAGCACCAAGAGGACTGAGAGACAATGTAAATAGCCTCTTAAAGGTTTGAGGTTATGCACAGATGGAAAATCCTGGTTTGAACATAGCTTCAAGATCAGAATAACACCATGTTGGAATAACATTTAATTGCTATTAAAATAATTTTTTCTTTTTAGAGTAAATAGATCTCTAATATAAAAAAAATAACCATATGCATATAAAGATGAGATCCCTAAAACAGTTTTGTGATTTTCATCCTGGCTTATTTTTTGCTTCTGAAGCATTTCTGGTTTGAGGGTTCCCTATCACACAATTTCCTGTTACCCTAACAAAAATGAAGTCAAATGTATGCTGCTTATTATGGTTTCTCACATTTGCTAAGCTTTTACTGATTTTATATTCTCAGTGAGGGATTTTTGTTACTGTTCTTGTATAATCCTATACTATTTGACACCTATAGACTGACTAAATGAATGGACATTGAATAAAAGGGTAGTAGCAGAAGTATAGCAGGAACAAATGCTGCAAATGCAGCCTGCTCTGATCATCTGCTCAGGAAACTCTGCATTAAGGGAGTTGATATAAAAAAAATGCTGACCTTCATAGGCTCATCCTTTTATACTTGCTTCCTTTATGTTTTCTGTAGTATTTGCACCTCTGTTTCTAGGAGGCTTACAGTTCTTCAAAACAACATTCACAGGCCTATGGAACTATACAGTGTATGACTTACAGCATTAATCTCCTGCCCTCAGATCATATTTATTTGTGTGTGTTTGTGTGGTATAACTTGTACTGACAGAAGTACTTCAGATGTGCTTCAAAATCAGAGGCTTTCCAGTCATTCTTCACTCAAGTGAGTACTAAATATTCTTGCTGTGCCAAAAGATAACAGAGCATATTACACTAAATCATTATGTTTACATTTACAGTTAAGGCCATAATATTGCAACAGCACAACTAAAGGCTACAAGGTATAGAGCTCTTGAAAAATAATTTTCTACGGAGTGAAAAATTTCATTACTCCTGCCACTACTTCAGGATCCAGGGCTTGCTTTCCTATGGGCTTCCTAAAAGGCTTCTGAAAGGGTATATGTTTCTATTCTATAAGAATTCTGAACACAAAAATGAGAGAAGTTAGAGCAGTTAATCTGATAACTCCATGTTTTACCTTTTTCTATTAACATTCCACATCTAGCAGTCCCTGTCTACTAATATGTAAATTTGGAGTAGTTCTTTTCCTACCTTTTGACTGATCATGATCTCTATGAACATATGCATGCTTATCAGTATAATATGTACATTTTAGGCCTTGGCTTCACAAACAATTAAACCAAATATTTACAAAATATACACAATAGAATCCTACATTTGTTAGTGTGATTCATGTTTAACACTCGTGGGTAATAAATCCGTGTCTGTGTTGGTATAGCCATTTGCTTGCACTTTTTAAAATTCTTAGGATTAAAAAAAAGGGAAATTGTCAATCTTCTCTCTCAGAAGTGATAAAAAGTATTTTCTAGAAAAAGTTCTGCACCAAACTTTGAGAAGAGGTGGCTATGAGCAAAAATGGAATGTGTGGGCATTTGGAAATTATAATCAGTCAAATTACAACAAGCACAGCAATGTGAAAAAAAACCAAAAAAGGAATAATAAGGAGAAATTTGCATCTTTGTTTGGTTTTCTTTTTAATATTTCTTTTTAATATTAACATCCTCTGCCTGAATCTTAATCTGTATTAGTGCAAAGTGCTTTTCAAATCTGTTAGTTTCTTGGTCAACTTTTGTAACTGATTAAAATATCTTCCAGAATGCCCCAGAAGAATATATTATTTTATGGGCATGACTTTTGCATATGAATATGAACATAGAAAATGTATGAAAAATCCATTACTGACTCTGAAGCAGATAATTAGCCTCAAACTGAAAGTCATTTTAAAAAAAAATCAACAAGTTGATTTGTGAACCTTTTCACTGCATAATTCCCATAAATTTAATTATACTGCAAATTCAGAAGAATGGGATTTCAGCACTTATATTATTTTATTATTTAGAGCCCTCAAAATAGATCACAAATGCTAATTTATTAACCTATGAACTCATGAAAAAAAGTGGTCTTCCTGTCTTTCTTTCTGTCATTCCTTTCAAGAGCTGTTTCTCCTTGCTGCCTCAATCCTGGAACCAGCATATTGCTGGCCCTCTTGGAAATAACTTCAGCCATACAGACAAACGTTTCCCTCTGAATAATTTCCACTTGACTATACATATCTTAGGGAAGCTGCCAAATCCTTTTCCTACACTGCTCAGCTGCAGGGATTTTGCTGCATAGATGGCATCTAACTATACCTCAGGGGACTTCTATGAGAATTTGTTAAGGCTCCTGAGGATGAGGGCCAACCATAATTGTTCACTTTTTTTTCAGATCTCAACAGGATCTCAAGTTATTGCTCTCTAATCTGCAGGACAACGTGCTCTTTTGAAGTGATACAGCACCAAAATACACATTTTTCTGTACTGAGTGAATTGGAAAATCATGCGGTTTTAATTAGCTGTAAAAGGACAGTGCAGCAGCTGCTACTACAAAGCATATGAAAAGATTTGCCTTGCTTTGGTTCTGCACTTAGAGAATCAAAGAGTTAAGTGCCTGCTTTTGTACAGTGAGTGACGACTGTGAATTATGTGGATTGGAGAAGTGGTGCGGTTTTAAACACAGACTCTTCCCACTTCACTTTGGTGCTGCTGGGTGGCTGCTAATTAACTCCTGCTCTAGTGCCTGTGTCTGGATCGTTACTGAAACTGTGTTAGTCATAGACTCCCTGAGATGTTTTACAACATTTCTTGAATAACAGGCAGCTGGTGTACTGTGACAGCACAGCATAAGGGCTCCAGTCGACTGTATATTCACTTGTATGCTCCCAGGCAGGGGCAGGAAAAACAGAGAAACCTGCAGAAAAATCTCTGAGAGGTAAAAAAGGAGGCATGTCCAGAGTGGGATTTCTGCCTCCCTGTTCTGTAATCGGCTTTGTGTGAGAAGAAAGAAAGAAAACAGGAATTCATTTGTGAAAGAAAGAAAACAGGAATTTCAGGTGGTCAGGTGGCACATTTCCCTTCCTTGAACGTCAGCTTTTGGAGAAGTTAAAGAACAGTGTCAAATGTTCTCCATTAATATTTCTTGCTGCCATATAAATACATCTCATGTATTCAATGGTACTCATTTTAGGAGAAACAAACTTCCCTTAGGCCCCAGCTTCCCAGCGTTAGCCTCACTCAGATAGAATGGATACTGCACAGGATTGAAGATTGGAATGTGTAAGCAATGAACATTAGAGGCCAGTTAATATTTTCTCTATTTTGCCAGAGTTTGCCTTCAACATTTGAAAGTATATGCAAGCAACTTTTATAGAGTCATAGAACCAAATTTATTCCTAATATCTAATCTAAACCTACCCTCTTTCAGTTAGAAGCCATTCCCCCTTCTCCTGTCACTACACGCCCTTATAGACAGTCTCTTTCTTGTGGGCTCCCTTCAGTTGCTGGAAGGCTGCAACTAAGCCCCAAAGCCTTCTGTTCCCCGGGCTGGACAACCCAAATTCTCTTTACCTTTCCTCATAGGAGAGTTGTTTCATCCTTCTAATCAACTTGGTGGCCTCCTCTCTCCAACCATTTTGTGTCCTGCCTCTGCTGGGTACCCCAGAGCTGAATGCAGGGTTCCAGCTGTGGTCTCAGCAGAGCAGAGCAGAGCAGAGCAGAGCAGAGCAGAGGAGCAGAATCCCCTCCCTGGCCCTGCTGCCAACACTGCTTTGGATGCAGCCCAGGACATGTTTGGTTTCTGGGCTGTGAGTGCACATGGCTGGGTCATGTCCAGCCTCTCATCCACCTGCAGCCCCAAGTCCTTCTCCTCAGGGCTGCTCTCAACTTGTTTCTCCTTCAGCCTTTATTGATACTGGAGGTTGCCCCAACCTCAGTACTTGCACTCAGTCTTGTTAAACCTCATGTGATGCCTTTTGACCCTTCTTGTGTCTTGTGTCCAGGTCCCTCTGTCCTTCAGGTGTGTCAACTGAACCACTCAGCCTGGTGTCATCATTCCCATCATCTTCTACTTTGTGAATACACAGAATAAAATAGGTTTGTCCTTCTCACTATCATTTGCAGATACAGGCAGAATTTACTAAAGCTTGTACAACTTCAGCTCCCTTCAGGATGCAGCATCACCATTCCCAGTTAGCAATATTGCACCATCATGATACCATGGAAATGGAGGATGTGTATGAGTATTAAATAGCCAATATTATGTATTGCTATCAAAATTATATAACCTTCAAATCTGTGACCACCAACCTTAAGGCTCTAGAAACTAATAATATTTTTATCATACTTATTTGGTTTAATATACAGTGTTCTAGTTACCAATGTGAAGAGTTTCCATGTTTTGATATCTGCTGTTATCACAGAATGTTTTGCTGACATGCTAAGGTCCTGGCTAAAGTTGCAGTCACATAACCACAGACTCTCTATGTGTATACCTACTTTAGTACGCCTTTCACACTGATTCCTCTAAAGCCTTTTCCTCATTCTCACAATTTCTGTGCAAATCGCTATGCTTTCAAAATATTCCTTTTTTTTTTTTTTCATTGTTTCTAGCAAAAATAAGGGAATGTGAATTATTTAAAATAAGGAGTAGCAAACACACAGTTTTAGAAAAATTTCCAGGTCAATGATCAAGAAATAGTATCTGCATCCTAAAGGTGAAGTTGCATGAATTGGCAGAGTGCTGATTTGTTGCAATGTGAAGATGTAACTCCAGCTCATTTGATACTTCACTGAAGAAATTCCTCAGTGTATTCTCTATATGAGAATTGGACTCAATCAATTTCCATTAGTGGGGAATCTATCTCTGGGGGGAAAGAAACCCAAATCCAACCAACCAAAAAAAAAACCAAACCAAAAAACCAACAACAAAAAAAAACCCAATGATTTTTTAACTCACAGAAACAGCATGTCATTTTCTTAAACCTGCCAAAAATTAGAATCTTCTTGGCTTAAACAGAACTTAAGTGTCAAAATACTAGGGATAACTGAATTGATATTTGTGTGACACTATTCCAGAATTAACTTTTGGTCTCCCAAAACCTACTAAACTTCATTCTTCTAAGGTATTCTTCAAAACAGCACCAAATAAGCCACTAGATGTGATGGCTTTTCCCCATACAGTACATACACCATAGCGGCTGTCCACACACATCCCCCAGCAGCCTTGCAATAGGGACATACTGGCTTAACCTTGGGCAACTGCCAGACATCTATACAGCAGCTGTCTCCTATGTCCCCTCCTAGACAGGAAGGGAGAAGGAAATAAAATGGAAAGCTTGCAGGTCAGAACAAAGGGACCACTCATTGAGTATCCTCATGGGCAATACAGACTTGACTTGTCAAAAATTAATTTAGCATATCGCCAATTAGTAAGAGTGTTGGATGGTGAGAAATAAAGGGCAAAAATTTAAAATATCTTCCCACCACCTCTCACCTTTTTTTTTTTCCCAAGGCTCAACTCCACTCCTTCATTTCTATCTCTTTTCCCCTAGTCCCGGGCAGCAGAGAGGGTCAGGACAGGGACCCCATTTGAAAAAGCTGTGTTGGCCCTTTCTGAAACACGCTTTCCTGAGAGCCGGCAGGGCTCAGCCCATCCCTGTGGTGGGCACCTTGGAGCCGGCTGGAGTGGGCTATGCCCAGACAGGGCAGCCCCGGCCTCTCCACAAAGGAGCTCCTCCCTGCCAGCTCCTCACCCCCAGCACCTGCCAGGGCAGGTAAGGAGACTCCCAAACCATGCATCTTGCAAGTGCACGGCCTGTTCTTAAAAGCACATGAAGTAGGTCAGATTTGAAAGGAATGCAGCTGTCTAAGATACTCTGAGCTAATGGAGCTTGACCTACAAATTTCCGATGTGCATTGGAAGTCTGTAAAATGCACTGGAATAATATGAAGCTGAAGTTTATTTTTATAACTTAGAATCAATTAAAATATGTGCTTCAAGACCTGAGTCTTACAAAACTGAATAACCTGAAGGATTTATAATTTTTAAAAATTCTCTCATAAATGCTTAGAAATTTATGATAAGCTATATGATGTGCCTCTGGTTTCTGCCCAGCAGACCCTCTCTCTCCCAATCCTTCCATTACCAAGTCACCATCTACACCTGATTGATGGTGTTTCAGGGTTTCACAGTTTGAGATTAATGACCAAGTTCCCACATCTTAGTCCTCTGATTTTGATGGAAGAAGCGGGATTTGAATTGTGGAGGTTAAGAAAGGAAAATATTTTTCCTGCCTTGCAATGGCTGAAAGGTCATTCGTGAGCTCAAGTTGTTTAAATAATTTATTGTGAGCTACTGAGTCATAACAGAGTTACTGATCTGTCTTTTACTACAGTGACATTCTATTTTTTCAACTCTATATTTTTTTTATTCTGTGGTATTAAATAGCTCTCAGTCTGCAGTAACCAGAAATGTTTAAGCATGCTGCTACTGCATAATGACATATCAGATCTGTACCTTTTCCAGTGCATGTAGCAGAGATGTGCCGTGGTGGGATTACATGCTAAAAAGAAGTGGTTTTATTTGGAATAGCATTCCTCTACCAGCTTTGAGTGTATCATTTATTTTCTAAGCAGCCTGTGCATACTCACTTTGCAACAGATGATTTAAGGTTCCAATGCTGATCTATTTTTTTTATTTCTGCATTGACACTGAAATCCTTCCTACCTCATTAAACTTGTTTTCTTTATTTTGTGTGCTTCAGTGTTTTGTGCACTCTAGGGGCTGATATATACCATATTAGTGCTTTTAGTAACTCTGAATAGCTGCTAGAAGATAAAATTGCTAGTATTTCACAAATTTAGTTTTGTATTCAAGTTAAATAACAAAGTATTTTTATTTTCCCCACCTAATTTATAAAATTTTTACGTACTGGAAACATTCTAGATCACATTACCTGAGATAATATGGAAATCTGACCATTTGAAAGTGTTTCTACCAAAATTACTTTCCAGTTTCTAACTACTTTGATTGCAGACTTTCCTCACCATAACTGCAAACGCTTCTAGTTGCTGTTGAGAACAGTCAGAACACCTTTTCTCAAGTAGAAGTGTACAATCCTCCATTTCACACTTGTTTCTTTTTTCTACTTTTTTTTTTGACCCTGAATAACTACTATGGACTGGAGCTATGGCATCTGCAGGGATATGGGTCTCATGAGAAAAAGGTCCTATTGGCAGAAAATAAAAAGTATAGGAGAAAAAACACAACACCTATAAAGAAAGAAAGAAATGCTGGATCCTATCATGAAGCTGTTGGCCTCCATGCAGAGCTAGTCCCTATGCTGGTTGTATTTTGGCAGCATAGCCTGGCTGAGGATAGAAATTAGTCTGTGTGGGCAACGGACCCAGAGGGTGCCACAAACTTCCACCCTTTCAGCTCCACAGCCCAATTCCCTATCAAGCCACTGGAGTCTCTCCTCAGGCAGTTTCCTCCCACCCATCCCGCACAAAGTGTTCTGCCCAGACTAAACTGGGGCATCCTTAAGAGTCTCTTCCCAGCACAGAAAGAGGTGGAAGCTTAAAACAAGAAAGGTAAAGAGTATGAGAAGTCATAACACTGAAAATGAGCTATGAAAAAGCTATTTTTAAAGGGAAGAACTGCTGTTAAAATGAGCATACACTCAATTTATACTTCTGCTGAACATTAACAGGTGTCAGGGGAGGAAGGTGATAAATATTTTTTTTTAATCATGTAACTCCTACATTTCTACTTACCTTATTGGTAGATCTGCTATTGCTACTGCATGCATTTCACAATTAGGAAGTAATGATATAAAGCTTATAAATGTCTTCAAAATATTAATTAATTGTTTTGGAAGTATTTTCCATTATGCAAAATCAAAGTGTTACAAAAATAAAATTAATATGTTAGTAAATATTACTTGAATAGAAGCAGAATTGCTAAAACTTGAATTGTTGTCCTGACTAGACCAGCTTTATATAGACAAGGCCTCATCTGAACACGCTTTTCTGCTTGTATTTGTTTTGCTCACAAACAAACTGTCAGATGTTATATTCAACAATTTTTGAGATTATCAATTTAGAAATATGTAGAGCACTGTCATCTTTGTTGGACATTTTCTGAAATCATTATGAAATGTGAATGAAACCATATTCAGAAAACGGCACAAATTGTGTCTCATTGTTTCAGCTATGTTTAGTTGCTGGCTTTAGTGTGACTTTGATCATCAGCCATTAACACGACTTTTATTTGGCTTATGCTGCAAGGATCATCTGAGTTTATGGAGTGATGTGTGGTTTGCACTGATTTACATGATGAAAATTGGATAAAAGGCAGTTTTAGTAGATTGTGCCTAACTTGATCCCTTTCTTTAGATAAGATAATTTTCTTGACAAGGGTAATTCTGCAGACTTGATCTATTTGGCACTCAGTAAAGTTTTTGGCACAGTGACACATGGGAAACTGTTAGTTAAGCTGAAGAGGATGAGGATTAGTAAAAGAATGTCAATACAGTAGGGCACTGGACAAAGAGGAGACAATGAAGTGTGTTGTGTTGACAAATCAGCAGGCTAGATGCATACTGCAGGGGAAATTCCTTACGGAGCAGTAGTTGCTTGGCCTTGGCCAAAGCGAGGCATGTGCCAGCTGAGGATCTTGGTGAGACAAAGTTTAGAGGTGCTGCCAGGGGCAACTGATGATTATCTAGTGATTGGACCAAAAAAAAAAAAAAAACAAAAACAAAACCAAAACCAAACCAAACCAAACCAAACCAAAACAAAACAAAACAAAAACCACAAAAAAACCCCCCACAAACACAAAAAAAACAACACCCCCCAAAAAAAAAAAAAAAAAAAACCAAAACCAAAAAAAAACAAGGAGTGACCATAAGATCACAGTAAGCCACACAGTGAGAAATACAGTGAGGCAAAACACATAAGGAGCTATCTATATACAGGAACTTCTGTTGTGAGCTGGATGTTATAATTTGGAAACAAAAGAAGCAAAAGAAATATTTGTTGATACTATTTGGCCAGAAGGTAACTATTAGCTAGCAAGGTGATAGAGCTGTGGAAGCAGCAGAATGGACGCTGGCTTACAGTCCAGGGCACTCTCATCACTCTGAGCTCCTTCTAACTGGGTGTATTTAGCACCTTGTCCAAAACTGGTATAATTTCACCTATATTGAAGGAAACCCAACTCCGCACCCCTCAAAAAAAAAAAAAAAAAAAAAAAAAAAAAAAAAAAAAAAAAAAAAAGGATACAAAAATTCAGCTTGGATAAGCAGAAAAGAAAAGCACATTGTTTAAAAATAAGACTATGAAAGCACAGGTTTAGAATAGCAAATGTATGGAGGGGGTATTATAAAGACATTAAATCACAGGAGATTGGTGAGCTAGCTCAAGTCAGGCTAGTATCATCAAGCAAGACAAATGGGAATAAAGTACTCAGAAATAAATTAAGGCTTAAAATTAGAAGTTCCTAACTATTATAGATGTGAGGATCTGCTGTTCCAGAAGACCAAAATGGGCAGGAGCAAAAAGTAAAAGATGATCTTTATCATCTGATCTTCCGAATGAAAGGACATGATTCGTGATTCCACGTAATGAATGAAACCACAGACAAGGAAGAGATGTCACCCAAGAAGGTCCTTCAAGGATAACTTCAAGGAGTGCTCAGTTGATTTCTTAATGAGCTTCTTTGTATCTTTGCTGCAAATACACAACCACAGAGTATCCAGAAGATGAATGCACATATTCTGGGAACAGCAGTGCCATGAACACAGGCCCAAAAAGCAAAGCAGTTCAAGGATGCAGAATCCACATTTTAGTGGTCCTCAACAAAAGAGTGTGTTGTCCATCATTTGTCCAGTCATCCAACTGCATGGTGCTCACTTGTACATCCTCATCTTTCTTGCAGCACTCTTCTCCGTGAGGGCTGGCACACTCATGGTGACTTGATCCTCCAGGACATCCCACGTGTCAGTTACATTCTATATTGTTCAGTGAGAAGAAAAATAAACTAAAATGTTGAGAGATGTGCAACTTACGATGCCAGATTTGCTTCTTATTCCCATAGAAAACCTTGTAAAACAAAAACAAAAACAAGTAAGATTTCCTAGTTAAAAAACCCCAAACCAAAAAAAAAAACCAAACAAAACCAAACAAAAACAAAAACAAAAACAAGTAAGATTTCCTAGTTAAAAAACCCCAAACCAAACAAAAAAAACAAAAACAAAAACAAAAACAAAAACAAAAACAAAAAAAAACCAAAAAAACCAAAAAAAACAAAAAAAAACACCAAAAAACAAAAAAAACACCCACACCAAAAACCCAACAGCCTTCTAATTCATCTCCACCTCTGTACTGTATTAGAAGTATAATGTAAAGACCTGTATTACACCTAGGAGCTGTACTGTGCAGGTTTAAACCTCTGGTCTCTGCTCAGTTAAAAATCTTGTTAAAATCAATGGATATTTTTCTCTAAAGAGTATTATTATTATTAAGACTATCATTGCAAAATGTATTCCCATACCTTAGGCTTCCCTAACAAGTTTGTTGCCTGCCTTGACACTAACTTCTTTACACAGATATTGTCCTATATGGGTTTTCTAGGATCATTGATTTTAGTGTGTATACACTTGCTTCAGACTCACTTTGCATGACTCAAGGTTAAATACATTTATGTTACACAATTGTACTAGGCAACTGAGCCCTGATTTACAAAGTATTGATATGTGCCTTAAAAAATGGCAAATTCAAAGCCAAGCTGATCTCAGCTTGCTTTGAATTGTAAAATGAATGCATTTTCTAAAATACATTCTGCATTATGTACATAGATGACTTTTGCCCCAACCTCAGAAATTAATGAGGTTGTGGTGGATACAAAGTGATGCATTTTTTGATACTGGTCTAATCATAACATAATTTACTATTTGGAGTGGTTTTCCTCCTCCTTATGAATGGTCTATGCATTATAAAGGTCTCAACCTGAAATTACCTTATTGTTTTTTAGTGTGCTTACAGTTGGGAAGCTCTTACACAAATTTAACAGCTAACAAGTGTCTAACAAGTGACAAAGGGGAAAAGATGCATCTTCAGTGACACCGAAATAAATGCATTATTTCTAATAAAATCTTAAAAGCCTGTGGTGCATCCTCTGAGCTCATCTCCAACATGTGGTGGTGCTGAGTCCTCAGCAGCTGAGGTACAGAAACACCAAGGACAATGGCAATGTGAAGGGTCACCTGAGACGACTCAGAGGGGCTCGCAGCTTGCTGAAACCCCAGATTCCTATTACACAGGATGGAGCTTTTCCTGATGCTATTTTGAGATGTAAGGTAAAAAGAAAAGCATAGGTGGGCAGTAAAGCAACACACCCAGAGCTCAAAAGCAGGGGAATCTTTGCATAGCAAGAGATCTTCATATTTTCATATATAAGTAGTTTTACACACAGGTATTTTTTCAGAGTGTTGTGAATTACCATTGATTTAAAACCAGCAGATTAACAATTTTTCTTTCCAAGTGTTGAAAATTGATGCCTGGAATTTTACATATTCTTTCACAGGCTCTAGTCATGGCTACTTGTCATGAAGGATCCTGTGGCATGTTCTATGAAAACCCTGGAATAAGGACATAGGGAACAGGTGCTTCTTCCTCACTGAATGCACAGGGTGCAAGTCTGACCCCAAGTTTTTAAAATTTTGTTCTGAAGGTAGTAGATAATCTAAACAATATTACTTTTAAAGTGAATAGAGAATTGGTGCCCTCGAAAGGATACACTGCAGTTCTGTTTCTGTTCTCCAGAGCACTACTTGGTAACTTTTCTCTTACACCTAGCCAAGAAACACACAGGCAGGCAAGTGGAACACACCCAGCTCACTTGTGCCATAGCAACTTGGCGGCCACCAACGCTGCCCGCGAAAACAACTGCTAAACGCTGAACTTCTTTTGTGTTGAAGGATTTCAGGTTAAATTTATTAATCTTTTATGACGGAAGAAACATGGCAGTGTGAGACACCCCAATTTGATGCAGTAAATTATCACATACTTCTACAGGATATTTTAAAATGCAGATTTCTTTCATTTTTCATGTTTTAATGGAGTATAAAGCATATATTAATAAATTATTTGGCTTCCTATGACTTTGTAGCATACCCTGATTAGCTGAGAGGGGAGAATATTTTAAGCAGACCTTTCAAAAAGTTGATAGTAATGAATAAATACCATATTAATATATATTACAGAGCTATATGAGAGTATGCGATTTAGTTGATGTCTCGTTAAGAGGCATATTTAATATGCAACAGAAAATGATTTACTCTCCACAAACAGGACCACGATCTTCAGCAATAGCTGCTCACACGTCTCAATTAAAACCAATAAAAATAGATTAGATGGGGGGGGGTGGGGGGGGGGGAAGAGAAAAAAAAAAAAAAAAAGAGAGAAGAAGAAACCATCGCAGACTGACGGAAGGCTTTCCTACACAACCTCATCTTCTGTGAGTCCTCGCTACTTCGCAGGGAGTTGGCAAGGCGGGGGACGCCTTTGGCAACCCTCTGCTTTAACTCGGTGCACGGCGGGGCGGGGGCTGGCTGGGGGCAGACTCCTCTCGCTCGTCCCCGCCCGCTCACCCGCAGTTCCCCGCCAGCTCAGGGCGCCGTGGGTTACCCCCAGTGCCGGCAGCCTCGCACCCTGGCGGTGCCGGCGGCGGGCCGGGGTCGGCGGGCGGGGCGGGGCGGGCGCCGTGAGGTCACTGCGGCCGGGCCAATGGGCGGCGCGGGGCGGCGGGGCCGGGGTGTCCCTCGTGCGGCGGTAGTGCCATGGGAATGGGAATGGGGATGGAGATGGGGAGGGCGGCGGCGGGCGCGGGGCGAGCGGTCCCGGCGCGCCCCCGCCCACCCGGGGGCCGGGACTGAAGGGGCGGTGCCGCTGCCCGAGCACAGGTGCGGCGGTGCCGGCGGTGTGGCGGGCGGGTGCGGAGCGCCCTCCTCCCGGCGGCAGCGGCGGGGGATGTTCCGGCCGCCGGGGGCGCGCCGCCCGTGGGAAGCGCGCTCCTAACGCCACCTGGGCGGCGCGGGGAGCGCTCGGCGCGGAGCGGAGCGGGCGGTGCGGGGTCGCCGGCAAACGGGCAGGTAGGAAGGAGGAGAAACGCCGCTCCGGGCGGCTCTGAGAAGCTTTTGTGTGTTTATTCAGCTGCGGGGCTCGCCGCGGGGAAAGTTGTGCGGATGGTCCCGGTTCGGAGCGCAGCCGGGGCGCGGGGCTGAGGCTGTGGCGGCGGCCGGAGGGCTCCGCGCACCGCGGCGGGGCTGCCCCGCTCCCGGCGGGACTCAGGAGCGGCCGCTCCCGCTGCCGGGGGTCGCCGCGCCCCTGGAGCAGCGCGGGGCCGGCCCGGGGGCGGTGGGGTCGGTCCCGTCCTGGGGCCGGAGCGGGGAAAGACGTGCCGGCGGCGCTCGGGCTGGTCCCGCCGGGGCAGCGGGGGGTGCGCGGCCTCCCCCGGGCAGGTGCTGATGGTCCCCGCGGCTGTGCCGTGTCCGCTCCCGGCTGGAGCAAAGGCGGCTCCCCGGGGCTGCCGTGCGGCCGGAGTTTGGGAGGGCAGCGCTGGAAGGGAGTGCGCTGCCAGCGCGCCCACAGGAGCGCCCGAAGCGGAGCCCCAGTGCTTGCTGAAAACCAGAACTAACCGTGTTCCCTCCGCTGTGCCGGTCTCGGGGCAGAGAAACCCAAATGGACTCGTGAGCAGGGCTGTGGATCCGCTCCCGTGGGTTTTCATACTGATTAAGTGCCTTCTGATTGCCTGGGATTACTTTGGAAAAACGCAAATCCCGGCTAATATCGGTGCTGACCATATATAGAAGTAGTCGCAGACAGAAGTACTATAACTTCAATATTGCTGACACAGGTCGAGAAACTTTAAAAAACAGCAAGCAAAAGCAGGGATTTGTCCTGAGGATGTTTTTGTCCAAGGGGTATATTTTCCTGGGTTTGCGTCCTACGTTGACTGAATTATTTCTACTTCTTGTTTGTTTGTTTACCCGCCTATACGCTTCAAAGTTAGTGAACGATATATTGATTTTATTTTGTCTGCCTCTGTTTAATCCGGCAGTGTTTGGTTTGCTTACTTGTCTTAGACCAGGACTGCAGTAGGGAATGCTGCTTTTTCCGGAATGGAAGCCTGGTTTGATGGCTTTCAGAAACGTGCCTCAGCTTGGGAGCGAGCACGCTGCTCATACAGCAGCAATTTTCTATGGCATGGAAGAAATATTATAGGGTTTTCTGATGTTGTGTGTTTTGTGCTCTCTCTCCTTTTTTTATTTTATTTTTTTTAATACATTGGGTTGTTTGTTTTTTTAATAGCTCTGCTGTTACCAGAAGCTTTTATGAGTACATTATTGTCCTATGGAGCAATATGAAGACTATATTTTCCAGTGCTGAATCCCATTCAGAGTAATGTGCTTTTATTTCAGTGCCATGTGCACGTTAACAGGGCAACTCCAGCAATAAGGAACAAGAATATGTTGACTTGAGCTGAAAACACTGAAAACAATTCTTTTGGACTGTTTTGGATGTAGCAGTTTTTGCTGGATTTTAGTAACAAAGAAATTACATGCTCCAGGGATAATCCAGTATGAAATTTGTCTGACTTACTGGCAGCTATATCAAAATATGTTGCAAGTTCTCTTCTTCTACCAGATACACTTTGCCATCAAACCCAGAAATTCAATTTTGTATGTTTTCATGTTTAATTCAAAAGAAATGGAACCTAACCTAATTTATTACAGACTGTTGAGAGGTGTGAATTCATCTCATTTTCGAGCAGATGAATAATAACTTTCTGGAGGGAGCTGATTGCATACGTTATATCATGTATCTGTATATTGCCAAGTACGGTGCATTTTTCTTTCTGTTACTGAAAAAGAAATTCATCTTACTCATAGTAGTATAGTCTGCATCCAAGAGCTCATTAGTGTATTTTAGAACAGCAGTCTCAGAGGTAGGTTTTCATAGTGAAAACCAACCATGACCATATGAAACATCATAAGCACAGTGCTCAATGGTGCCTTAAATTACCCTTTTAGGTATTAGTGTTAAGGAGGAAAATGTCTTGGTTAATTTGTAAGCTGGTCTAAAAAATTGTTACACTTACTACACTCTTCATTCTAAACCTATAGTAGCTTCTCTAAAACTATCCAACCTCTCTTTTTTGAATTAGTGTTTGGATTTTAGCCTTAATGCCATGAGTGTTTTCAGGGTCAAATCCTGAAATGCTAAAGAAAATCTTGTGATGACTAATGTGGAAATTTCTTCCACATGAATGCTACAGCGTTATGGTTCTTATGTTCATATCTTCTATTCTCCTTCAGTCTTCATTGTAGCAGACAGACTAATTGTGTACTTTGTGCCAGCAATTACTGTGCTTACGCAGTGTTATGTGACTCAAAAAGGAAGGGGTGCAAAAGGTGCTTGACACTAGGAAAACGTTTGAAGTGATCTGGATGACCTTAATTAATATTGTTCATTATCATATTACATCTTGTTTGCCATTAAGGGGAGATGGTGTTCTGAGGAGACAAAGTATCTGTGCAATATTTGAAGGCAATGAAAGCTCATAAGGCGCACATAAATGCATGGCTGCTTAGTTTAGTACCAGATATGATAGAAGTGTTTACTAATATTAATGGTATCCCTTATTGTAATGGTAGATTCCCATTTAGTGAAGATATATAATTAAGCTTTAAAATAAGGTGCAGTATCTGTTAGATTATGTGGGGGAGGACATGCAATGCCATCTCAGTATCCTTGTCTGTATTTAAGTACCATAGTTTCTGAGTATGTAGCAAATGTTTAAATTAATATGTAAGCTTGGAATAAAAACAAAGACAACTTTTGCTGTTTACCAGGCTCTGTTTCACAAATCCATTCAACAGTGTTGCTGCTTTCTCTGTGATTTCGTTCTGTGTCTTTTTTTCCATTGAAGAATATCAATTCTGCTGGGCTGCATGATTGCTGTACATGTGAAACTGTCAGAGTTGCTGGGAGAGTGTCCATCACCTACACCTCTAAAGGCACAAATTGTGCCTCCCAGTCCACCCAACGGTGTTGCAGCACTTACCAGACTATGTTCCTGATGGAGTTGGGGTGCAAAACATTATAAGTAAATTTAGTATAAGCCTGGTGTGCCATGATTAGATTAAGACTTCATGCTCAGGAGTTGTTTATGTCTTATTTTTGTTTTAAGAGATGATAAGAGCAGGCTGCAATATTTTCTATTTCTTGTGTCTTGGTTAAGTGCCAGCAGGACACAACCTTGTCCATGCACGCCTGGCTAGGAGATTCAATGAGGGCAAAGAGAGAATCCATTCTCGTAAATGTAAAATGTTAAAATTCCTGACTGTAAAAAATGGGTATTGATGAAGGATTAACCCCCTCACGTATTCTAAGTATGTAGTTTCATGCTGGAGGCATCTGTTGGTGTAAAGGAGGGAAGACTTAACTGAGTTTCTTTATTAAATGTTTGCAAACTGAAGGCAAAGTCTTTTGTATGGTTGGAAAATCTTTGGAAAAATAAAAGATGTCAGTTGTATTACGAATGATACATAATCAGTTGCTATAATGACAGCTAGAGGTAGTTTCATATTTCTCTAAATTAATCTTGATGGAGATAGTTACAGAGAAATATTTAATAATACCGCTTCAGGATAGATTATCAGAAAATGTTTTTCTGGGTATGATTTGAAAATGCAGATACTTTTAAATGCCATTACCTTTCCTTCTCTGTTTTCTGTGCTTTCTTTCTAAAGATGGAGTAAACAAAAACCTGTTTAATTTAAAACAATTTCCTGCAAGCAAATTCAAAGTTTTATTCATTTAGCCCAGTGCAATGTAGCATTTTAGCCACAGTATCAGAGTTCCATGCGCACCAAACATCTGATAAATTGTCTGTTCTCTGTTGTGGGAATTATGCCTGGTCTTGATCTCCAGGAGGGTGTGGCTGCTCTGCTCGTTTATAGATAATTCTTGTGGGGGTAGTGAACGTGACTGGGGGCTTCCAGGATTGTTCAGTTACATTCAACAAGCTGATGGACTTTTGTTCTATCACAATATATATTTCTATTATTTCTATACTTTTCCTTTCCCTCACTGGATGATGTGTAATGATGTGTAAGGTCTCACCTTCTGTCTCTCACCTTCTTTGGATGATTATCAGTCCTTAATTCCCACGGGAAAAAATAATTATGGAATAGAAAGGTTTATAATAAAAAAAATCAGAAGTTTACCTCTTACAAATAAGTTCATAGATGGCTGAGAAATTTGGAAGGAAGGGATTAAAAAAGATGTTTGAAGTTACTGGGACACATCTGTGTGTACATCACTTCTCTTAAAGAAAACAATCTCGTCTCTGTGCCAGGGGTTGGCCCAGGGACTTCGTACAATATTGTTCACCCACTGAGCTCTAGCTGTGTTTGTGTGTAGTGTTTTGACCATTACTACCTTATTTGACAGCATTAGGTGTACCAGAGCCAGATGCTGAGGGCTGTTCTTGGACCTTTAAGCTTCCATGTGAAGTATGGAGGGACAACTTTTCATGTCAAATGTGTAAAGTCATGACAATCTACCTTGTCCTGCAGCCTTGTTATTCCTATCTGTCCTTCTCATAACCTTTCCAGCGTCTAGGATTAATGGGTTTTAAGAAAGCCTCCCAACATTCCTGCATGAAGGTCTGAGGTATCAGCTGTAACACCTAAAGGAAATAAACCTGACAGTTTTGAAGGGGAAAAATGCTATCTATCATTCACAAGGATTTATAAAAAGCCTCCATTATTTCATTACGAAATAAGTAAATTTGAGTTCAGTAATTACGTGGGATTCTAAAAGCGGGAAATACATTATTAAGGCTGTCAAATCATACATTTAAAAAAAATCTCACTAAATACATAGTGGAGGAGCAGAGCATTCCATTTCCTTTAGCCTTGTACTACAGTCATGTAGAGCCAGTGTATGTCCTTTACAGCATTGAAATGCTAAGCCTTTAAAAAACCCCAAAATCTTAAATACTTTGTGGAAGGTCCTGAGCTACCACAAAACCAAATAATTTGGTGAGATAATAGCAGTCTTGGTGTAGAAAATTAATTACCTCTTCTGGTTTGGTATGACCTGGAAAACACTTGTCTGCTTCATGGGTGTTAATCAGGGATGAGAATAAGCAGGTCATTATCTTGAAGCAATATACTTTCATTCACAAAGAAATGTCCCTGCAAAACACTGAAAGAACAGTGTCAAATCTGTAGAGAAAAGTATTCAATTCCCCTTCTTGATGGTAACGTAGAGGAGCTTGTCCCAGAGGGTTCTGTTATGTATGAAAGGAGACACATCCCTGTGGTCTTATGGGAATTCCTGAAACACAACAGAGGCTGAGTCTGTCTGGAGGTATTAAGGCAGCAATATTCATGCTGCGTGTACTGAAGCATGAAATATCCATTTATGCTTGGTTTTATAGCTGCAAGCTCTATATTGGTCACCTATGCAAAATCTTACCGCCTTTTTTTTGAGGGGGGACAGAAGACTTTTAGCACTTTCCCATGTTTCTCTAGTAAAAATTGATAGTGCTAATTGCCACTTCTTTTATCATTAATTTCTGAATCAACACGAAGTATTGCTATAGCAACAAATCCTTTCGAACTTCAGCGCCGACAATTAGTAGGAGAATTCAATCTCAATATGTAATAAGCACAATTGTAAGAACTATTCAAAGGATTAAGGAACTTTCTTTTTAAAAGAAGGGGCGTAATGCAAATACTCAAAACTGTCATGAAAGAACAGAACTTGAAAATCTTCAGCATTCTCTTTTTATTAATCATCTCCAGTTGCTGTATAAAGGTGCATAGTTGCTTTGAACAAAATAATTACAGCACACTGTATCCCCTCAGAGAAAAAATACATAATTCTGTGGAATACTCTGGAGATTTTTATCTCTGATTATAATATTTCAACATAAAATGCTGCATCTTCTCTCTATTTTTCTCTTCTATCGTTGTTCTTCAGCCCTGACAATGCCTGTGCAGGAAAACCCTAAGTAGGTTTCAGGACTCGCTGGATAGCAAATAATCCAAATTTATGAAGTCAGAATTAGATGGTGCTTTATCTCTACTTTTTCACCAGTTGAAGCATCTGAGTGAATTGCTATTTACATTTTGCCATGTCATCTCACTTGATAACAGGCACACAAGGGAAGTTACACATATATGTATGCACACACAAAAATTAGGAGGCATAAGGAGTGTGCAAGTGCCAAATAACTGAGGAACACTGGAAAAAATAGGGAAAGGTCTAGCACTGCTAATCTATGATTGATGTTATTACCTGTGATAGATTTTTGAGGTAGTGAAAGCTTATAAATCTTTAGGGGGAGCTATGCTTCTAGGGATGCTGATTGCATTGAAAAAAGGTTGTGTGAGAAGAAAGAATAAGGACAGGTGAAGGGTAAGAATGATAAAACCATAAATTAAGGAAATGAAGAGTAGTCAAAGGAGGGGCAGTGCTTGTAAGAGGGAAGTCTGAAGGGACTATCCTGGGAGCCTGTGACTCTTGCATACATACATGACAGAGAAAAGAAGGGGGAACAGTAAAAGACCCATAAGAAAATGGAACAGTGTGACCCTAGGTGATGAGGGGAGAATGTGCCCGTGGTAGACATCCTGGGAAGGATGTGATGGTTTCCTGGGGAGGAAAGGTTGTTCTGTGGATTCTTCTTTCACCTCGTGAAGTGGATGGCTTCATAATGGTGCTTTTCTACCAAGGCTGCTGCTTCTGTGTATTATCAAAGTGTGTTTCTTTACTAGCAGTGCTCCCACCAACCAGCAGACCATCGGTGGTTACCCTGGCCGGACTGTATGCCTTGCAGATTGGGAGGAAATAAATACTGAAAATCTAATGGCATGCAAGGCTGCACCTCTGCAACTTTCTCTTGTCAGAACACCTCTTCTTGAAGAGCCTTTCAGAGCCCTCTGCAAAGTGTCAAAGTTACCATTTTCAAGTGAAGTTTTAAATTTCAAGTTGCATCTCTTGGTTCCTCCTTTTACTAACATAGTGATGTGCCTTTGTTAACTAGGAAATCTTCAAAAAACTTCTGCAATAAAGGTTAAAAAAGCATTACAAAAGACACCAGTGAAGAAATGCTGAGTGTCTTTTACATTCTTGGAAGACAAATTCTTGGAAGACAAATTATCTCTGGACTATTTATTTATGTAAATATTGTTCAAAAATATCTATTGCAGAAAGCATCTAGTAGCTCAGATAGCATCTGAATAAAGTCAGTTTAGCAGTGTCTCTTAGGGAGAGATGGAAATAAAAAGGATTTGAGTCCTGTCTTAGGCTTGGAGCTGTTTAAGTAAATTCAAGGAAACTTAAATCTAGTTTGGAGACTTGCATGGGAGACTTCTGGATTTCAAATGTATTATTTTCTGATCATTGTTTTATATAAAATTGTCTTGTGTTTTCCATGGAAAGAGATGGAAGAAAATCACTCTTCAGAAAAAACCCCAGATTTTCTCTGGAAGAGAGAAGAAATTTATCTCTAGGGTCTGGATTCAGTATTAAAAAAGCTAACAGTGAATGACTAGAGCAAACACTGGTGAAAGGTCTACAATGAACCAAGTATGAATGAAAGAGAAACTTACAGAACTACAACTCTGAGGGATAAAGGACTGTGCTGCAGAAAATAGTTGCTAAAAATACTGTGGTACAATGCAAAGGGAACTCATATAAATAGAAAAGCAATGAGAATAATTTGTAGCTCCCATTTCTGGAAACTGCAGTTCAATAGCTACTGGCTGGTGATGACATGTTGGGCACATGTATTGGTTCTCCTTTTCCTTGGTGTTTATTTGCAGTGTGATATGGGGATGCATCAACAAGTCTGCAGGCAGTGTCTGACTTTCCTGTTGGTGGACTGTCATAGTGTCAGGGTTTTCCTTTTCAGTCATACATGCAGCTTTTCCTGGAAAAGCATAATGCCTAGTAAGACTTCCAATAAAAATATGAGTGACTGTTAGTCTTCCTCCTGTTCCATGTCTCCATTCAAAAAATTCAGTTGTTTTGTGAAAACAAGTCTATGGAAGGTGAAGATGAACTGTACTCTTCAGAAGCAGCAGACGGTGTTTATACTGTTCACTACTGAGTCAGTAATTTTCATTCTCGCTCAGCTCAATGAAAGCTGTGTTTGTTTGCCAAAGAGAATGCTAAAGAGGCAAAAATATGCAAGCAAGATTGAAAAAAGGTTTATAGGGTACACGTGGCTGGATTTTGGTAGCTGGGGGATGCAGGGGCAGGCTCTTTGTGAAGCTGCAGGAAATTTCTCATGTGTCAGATTAAGCCAGTGCCAGGCAGCTCAAAGATAGTCCACTGATGGCCCAGGCTGAGCCCATCAGTGATGGTGGTAGCACCTCTGGGATAACGTATTCAAGAAGGGAAAATGTTACTGTGCAGGACAGCAACTCTGCAGATCCAAGATCAGTGAAGAAGGAGGAAGAGGACAGAGATACTCCAGCAGTCCATGGTGAAGCAGCTGTGCGCCTGCAGCTCATGGAGGTCCATGATGGAGCACATATCCACCTGCAGCCCATGCCGGAGGCCTGTGCCAGGTCAGGTGGATGCTCAAAGGAAATTCTGACTCTGTGAAGCTCATGCTAGGGGAGGATTCTGGCAGGATCTGTGGCCCCAGGGAGAGGAGCCCATGCTGAAGCAGATTCTCTGTCACAAAAACCTGGATTATGTTGGCTTGTGACTTTGCAGGGGACTGTTGGAGCAGCTCATGAAGAAGTGCAGTCTGTGGGACAGACTTAGCTTTAGAAGTTAGTGGAGGACTGTCTCCTGTGGGAGGGACCCCATGCTGGAAAAGCAGAAGAGTGTGAGGATTTCTTCCCTCTGAGGAGGAAGGTGCATTAGAGGCAATATGTAATGAACTGTCAGTTTCCCCTTATCAAGAGGATAAAGTATTTTTAAGATTTGGGTTTAAACTTCATTATCCTACTCCAGTTCTGACAGGGAAAATTTTACAACTTGCTACCGAAGTGGAGTTTCTTTTGTCTGTGATGTCACTCAGTGAGTGATCTCTGCCTGTCCTTATTTTGACCCTTGAGTCTTGCTGCATTTCCTTTCCCCTGTTCAGTTTAGGAGGGGAGTGACAGAGCAGCTTTGTGGGCACCTGGTCCAGGCAGGGTCAACAAAAGGTTTATAAATACAGCAGTAGGCTGAAGCTTTGCAGGGCACTGAAATCTGCTGCTGATGTTATCTGCCAGGGTCAGCTCTTGAATTATGATTATGGTAAAATCAAACTTTTAAATGCCTGAAATGGAAGAATGATGATTATGTGACTCTTGTAGGCTGACAGCAACAATAAGGAGAAAAAACAAATATGATCTCAAGTTAACTTGAAATAAAATAGAACATAAAAAAATCTCATCTCACTTGATTTCCTTCCCACAGTTTTAGTATATTTACACAATTTTAACTTTTCATATTTTCAAGCTAAGAAAATAGAGTTTCAAAGACAATAAATGATCAGGTATGTTGTTTCCAAGAAGAAATATTGGAATTGAAACAATTTTAATGTACTGATTACGTTTTAATGTCGCTAAATATCTAATGCCTATCAACCTGCTCGTATTGACATGCAGAGGTTTTATCCTCGTTACATCAGCTGGAAACTTTTCATGGTACAGTGAGTCTTGCAGGTGATCATTATCCTTTTCTGTGTCAGATATGATCAACTTTTTTCATTTGATATGTTGTTGCTTGGTGAATTGGTTTGTTTCTAGGAATAATACATCCCTTTTACAATAGCTGTACAGTCTTGCTTCTGCTTCTCTCAAATTTCTCTGTTGTACTGTTTTTATAGAAGGTAAATGAGAGCAGAGATTCCTTTAAAAACACCCAACAAATGACAACCCCCACAAAAACAAAAAACAAAAAAACCCACCAAAACTCCAAAGAAACAAAAACCAGACACAACCCCAAAATCTTATCCTTTTGATTTTATCAGATAGGAACATTTCCTGGATATGGCTCATATAACGGGATGGGTAATAATTTATTTGCATTATATATTGATTTATGTAACAAGAGCACTAGAATACTGAGGACACATGGGCTGCAGTCCTTTGTGCCTTGTATGACTCTGATTCTGCTTTCTAATTCAAATTAGAATTGGGTGTTGCAGTGTCATTAAGGAGAGTGTTTCTGAATCTTAATACTGGGCATACTGAAACCATGGATTTCCAGACGGGTCCTTTGGATTACTCAGAATTATTATTAATTTTTTTTTTAAATTGACCATGTATTTGAAGCTGCAGTTGTGTTTCTTTTTAGCCTGAGCAGCTATTTTCCATTATACATTTAATTTTTATTACTGTAAAAATAATGTTTGGTGTCCTTTCACTTGGTTTTTCAGTTGGTAATGCTACTGCTCCTGACCTGAGAGTAAAAAAAATTCCAGGCTTTGTGGACTCATTGGTGACTTCAATCTACAATGTTAAATTATTAATTTAATTTTTGCATAGATCATGAGAAGTCTTGCACCTAACTCATGGCCAGTTGCAGGTTAACATTGTCAGTTTAGGGAATATAAGATAATTACCTTACTGGTTTTGACAGAAGTACTAAAAAGAAACATTTCTGTTGGGCATTTGACCATTCTAATGATCAGGATGATAGGTTATGCTTGGGCCTGAATGTGTTTTTTAGAAAACTGTTGTGCTGATATTCCCTTTTACCCTCCTATTTCTCTCCTTCTCCCCCTCTCTCAATCTTTAATGCCAAGTGTCCTGGATTATTAATGATTAAGAATAATGAATAAAGGCAGAAAATGTTCACTAGTCATGTTTGACTAGCTCATGCGGAAGATTAAACTTAAGAGGTACAACATAAAGAGGAAGGGCTACAGGAGCATTCTTATGTTTGGTAGTTGTATGTATACAACATCTGACTGTTTCTGTCTTACACAGAAATGCCGGGTGACACCAAACACTGTTAAGCTAAAGGTTGGGTTTTCTTTCTGTTTTGGATTTGAAATTGAGGTTTCATTTTAGCCTATATTTCACTTTCTTTTATTTTATTTTTTTTTTTAGCTCACACAAGGAAAAGTGTAGGGCTTTTTTCTGTTCAGTTTTACTTGTGTGTTTCTCTATAAATTTTTGAGTTACCAATTTTTTCTGCCAAAGATATTATTCACAGATAAATTGGAACAGAAATGTGAATGTTTGAAGTGTGTGGCCAGTTGGTCTTGTTTTAGCTAATGATGTGCTTGGAGTGTACGTGTGCAAAATATGCTTCAAGGCCTGTCTTAATCAACTTAAGAAAAAGAAATTGAAATAAATATCCCCAAACTATTTGCAGCTGTTAAATTATATTAATTTAAATGAGATTAAAGCTATAATATGTGTAGCTATTTTCATATGAAGATAAGCTTAAGCAATATTCTTCTTCTGATCCTAGTTCAGAGTAACAACCAGACCAGAACCTTTCATTTGAGGATTATAACTTCCCTCTTGAATTTCTAGTCTTGTCTTTTTTTCCTTCTCTTTGTTAGCTGAATGTAATTTTCCCAAATATTCTTGTTATTTGCAAGTTTCTTTCTGATGCGGTGATCCACATATATATTAAGACCAGTGAGAATCGTGGAACTGGAATAAACATTCTAAATAGGTAATTATGCACAAAATCATAAGAATAGAGGGTTTTATTCATAAAACCTTGGGTAGGAAGTTTTGAGTTTGAGTGTGCTTGTTAATAGATATCAAATGTGGAAAAAACCATGAACCATTGGAGAAACTTGAGTGAAATGTCACACATGGAATAGAATTGAGGTTCTGTGGAAGGAAGCCCTGTTGTATTGTGCATGTGAAGGTAAGAAATTGATATTCTGAATCAGCATGTAAGAGTGAAAGATCCTTGATGTAGTGTAGCTGTATTAGTAATAAAATTAATGATGGATTTGTGTTGTTTTGGCATTTTATCATTCCAGCAATATTTGGACAGGGCTGAGTGAGCTGACTGAGAGCTGAGTAATACATAGAACAAAAAGATGAGCAGCTATTGACTCTTGTAAGTAGGCTGTTGAAAACTGCTTTGGGTTTCCAGGATATTAATAGGTTATTTGGCTGCACTATTTAGTAGCAAGGCTTTACCTTGTTTCTAAATTCTTACTATCGGGATTTAGTGAAATGTTATGTCCATTGGAATATTGTGCAAATATGTGAAAATGGCTTCAGCAGAAAGGTAGTGCAGAACTCTTTAAAATGGCTAAATGACTATGTTAAAGTTTTATTCAGTAGCAAAATAGTTAGTGTTTGTTAGCCATCTGAACTTTACCTAAGTTGATGATCATCTAAAGTTAACAAAAAATTCAGATATGGATTGAGAAAAGGTGATTGAAATAAAGAAATTATGTTCCTGAGTCTGTACTGTCACCACAAGATGATACAAAATTGAATGTGCACAGTATGTTTGACTGAAAGTTTTAATTTCTGTACAGAGTGTTACTTCTGTAATTGCATATATCAAAAGTGGTGCAAAGAACCAAAGAAGTATATTGTGATATTTTATTCTGAGAAGCTTAATGTAAAGAAATGTCTGTTAACATAAGAGTGGTTATGAATTAGCCACGTCCTGTTAGCTCAAAGTTACTTATATCAATTTGTAGCTCCTGTGAAATCATCTACAGAATACCAACTGTGTGCACTCAGCTTCTGCCACCCCTGAGAATTTTAAATAACTACAGCTGAAGCTCTTTAGGCCTTTTGAGGGGAAAAAAGAAGGCCTTCTGTAAACAGATCTGTGTACCAGCTGCTTTGTTTTCCTTCTGCTCACTCTTGGTGTTATACACTTTTGATTCTTTCTGTGTTGTTTGTTGATCTTTTTGAGATGGAAGTCACTGAAAATGTCAGCTGAGTGTTGCATTTCCCATACTGGAAAAGCAAGTGTGTAAGTAGCAAATTGTGAATTCCCCTGTTGATATTTAAATGCTTTGACTGCCAATCCTGTATTTCAGAAGTTCCTTAAAATTCTCGTAATGAGGGTTGTATTGAAATACTAAACACTTCAAATGCTAAAAAGTGACTTTGTTACATAACAACTTCAGTAAGAAACGTGAAAGAAGTAACTCTGGCCTGAGGAATTTGTTTACTCTTCTGTCAAAGCCTGTAAAAATTACTCAACTTGCTCCAGTCAAGGGAACTTACCTGATTTTTCAGGCATGACCTATGATTCTCTGCAGTTCCACAACAACTATATATTACTACCTCAGGAAACCTTTAAACTCTCTAGCTTAGACAGCAGATGGACATGATACTGTCTGATTTTCACTGAGTTATTGCTATGGGATTTCCCCTTTGCTGTTCCTGTTAATCCTCTAGGTTTAGTTAATATTCAGAGAAAGGAGCTGAGGACGGTTATCTTACTGCAGGGACAGATTGGCCACCCAAGAGAGTTTAAAGTTTATAATTACTCTAGTCATTGAGTAGGAATTGAGGAAGTTTAAATTTCTGTCATTCGTAGATCTGAAGTGCAATGGTTTCAAACTTTGGCATTACCTTTATGCCTTGAAAATCTAGACAGATAATTTAGTTTCCGTGAGACAGTGCAAGTTGTCTGATAGTGAGGTATGGGAACCTGGGGCAATGGCAGGCATGAGATAATGGGAAGTGATGTTGAAATAGTTCCCTAGCATGTATCCCTGAATTGGAAATGTATAAGCATTCACACAGGCGCTTCTCTATGAGGGAGAAATGTCAAGATTTGGCTCCCGGAAGTCTTTGTATAAAATTTTAACATGACTCTATCGTGGTAGGATGCAGCTGTATCCCAAAGTACTTGTGAGTTTGTAAACTGCTGGTTACTAATAAATCTTCAAGGATTTGAATTTTTTGTCCCCTGAAAAACAGAGCTGGTAATCTACTTCAACAAAAAAGCTCCCCAAAAAATTGCTGTAATTCTGTGGCAGCTAATTGGATGAAACATTGACCTTGATGTGGGTCATATGTTTGTGTTTTTTTCTGGGTGTTTAGCTTTAGGAAGTAGTTTGGAAGTGTGTTTCCAGTTTCCCAGCCACCTGTTAAGGCTTTATTTTTTGAAACTGTTTGTTATTTCTGAGGCTGCTGTATATTTCTTGCTAAACTATAAGGCTGTAGTAGTCAAATATTTCCACAAGCTGGGTTGCTGAAAAACCCTTTGGTGACAAATGTAAGCTGGTACTGTGTCAGTATAGCAGGTGTGTTTCACCATTAACGTGAACTACAGGCAGAGCCATAAGCAATTCACAGGGGAAAAGCAAATTGTGTATATTGGAGAAAAAAGAGTGAGTACAACAAGGATGGCTGTGGATTAAAGCATTTGGAAACTCTTTTAGAGGGAATTCGGTAGATTTAGCAGTGCTCTTCTGCCCTTTTGGCTTTTGCCATAATCAAGGTGTAAAGAATTCCTCTGTATGCTCAGACAAATTGATTCCTTTTTTTAAAAAAAATAAATCTGTTTGAGTCCACTCTGTGCAAAATATGTTCCTCCATTGCAGACCACTTTTTCAGCAGAAGCACAGTAGTCTGGCAAGCCAGCAGAAGGGGTGAGGACATGGGCAGCAATTGCCAGACCATCATAGTACATTAATTTTACCAAGATTATACTTTGGCCCGTGATTAATACAGGTCATTGCTGCCTGGTTACATCGTAGATCATGCTGAAAATTGTACAATGACAAGTACAATTCCTCTGAATCATTTTGAGTCCATGGCTTAAATAATCATTGTTGAAGCACGGTAAGGAAACTGTTTATTTCCAAAATGTTTCCTAATCCCCTTTTGGGGTAAATGGAAGAGTTTCTGCTATGGGATTATTTTAACTGTAGAAAGCAGTCAGGTAGAATATCAAAAAGAGGACAGAAAATATAGCTGTTCTGCTTTCTCAGGAAGTAAAGTGAAAAAATTTTTTTGGATTGGGTAGATTTGCGCTTTATCATAAGGGCAGAGTGGAACATCTTTGCAGGTGATCAGGCAAAAAATGTGTTCTTGGGAGAAGACTTTGGACCAGGGATGCTTAGAAGCAGTCTAGCTCAGTGCCTGCACATTGATAAAATGCATCACTGGATAAGAAGGGGGGATCCCTAGCTTAGGATTGATCATTCATTTGCCATACAAGGTAGCATCAGGTGCCTTGTTCTGAAGAGTTTTAAATATTTCTCCTTTCCCCAGAGACTCAAACATACAACTTTCCTGGTTTGCATTGCTTGTAGATCATGGTTGTCCTTTTTGTAACCAGCTGGCACATACCTGAGCAAGAACTGCAGCAGCTGTCACATTCCTGTTTGTTTCTTAGCAAGCATCTCTGTTTCTATCTTAATTGTAAGTCAGATGTTTTCTTCCTCCATTTATTTCATATCACATGATATAGCTTCAACAGGAAGGTCCAGTGCCTGTCTTGTGAAGGCAAGAGTTGCACCTGAGTGACTTGGGGCATGGCTGCCCTGTAGCTGCATCCCCTGCCATTGGTACACTGACCACTGAGCAGCTTTCCAAAAGCTGTGCTTTGTCTTGGGCTTTTCAAGTAACTGCTGCTTGATCTGAAAGCTGTAAAATGCAGAAATCCCAGTGCTACCTCAGGAGTTGCTGGGCTGTCTGTGAAGCAAGGACAAGAGCACAGCTGGGGCTCGCAATCTCTGTGTGTACCCTGTTCCTGTTCATCATTCAAAGCCTTTGAGAAAAGCCCTGCCAAGGAGGAAAGTAGAGTCTCAGCTGTCTTTGGGAAGTCATAAATGAATACTTGAACCCATGAGTTCAATTCTGTGCTGCCTCTGAGGACACTGTTTGAAAACCTGACTGATAACTGCAAACTCTGTGCATGGGCTTTTCTTTCAGATACAAGTCTTTATTTACAACCAGCCTTTTCCCTGCTGGTTGAGTGTAGCATATTTACTTGAAAGAAGATGATTCAGTTTGGTCTCTGTTTTGCCATTAAAAGTCTTGAAAAATAGTAATCTGGGTTGAAACCAATTGATTGCAAAATTGAATCTCTTGGCTTTACAGTTTCATTTAAAAGACAAAAGAATTTATATGTCTGAGTTTTATGTGTGGTTATAATAAAAAAACCCCTGTGTGATTGGATTAAAAGTTAAGTCACTCCAAGTCATAAAGCCAAGCGAATTATTTCTTGACAATATTCACAGCAAAAAATACTTTAAAAAACCCAAACCATCAATGCAAACCCCTTCATGCATAGTTGTGGCAGGGTTTATACTGTTGGAAGTTGTTTACTGGCACCTTTTTTCAGGAGTAATGACTAAATAGATGTGTATATAATCACAGTTCTGTAACCCCTACTTCTTGTTCATATTGCAGGAGTCTGGCGGGACCTTCCATAAACGATAACTGCTCTTCAGGTTTTATTACGTGTACATAGAGGTAATATGTCTTTAGAAGGTCAGAATTCCCCTCTTGTCATCGTGTACAGTGATGTGAGAGGGCTTTTTTTGCTCATAGGACCAGATAACTTGCAGTGGTGAGCGAGTGGGAGTAGGAAGAAAAGAGCTGTTCACTGAGTCCTATATAATTACATTCAAAATGATGAATGAGTCAAGGCTAAGTTATCTGGGCATCTCTGCATACTTAGAGGTTAGTATAGGTACAGTAATTGCATTTCTTAGATAATTTTCTTA
Organism: Zosterops lateralis; assembly: GCF_965231275.1. Classification (NCBI taxonomy): domain Eukaryota; kingdom Metazoa; phylum Chordata; class Aves; order Passeriformes; family Zosteropidae; genus Zosterops; species Zosterops lateralis. The sequence goes on from NC_139764.1 coordinate 45,526,728, forward strand.
TTCTTTTTATGTAAATGTTTGCAAGAACACAAAACTTGCATTCAATAGTAACTTTCTATCACTAGGCAAAATATTAACATCAGAAAGCTCTTCCTGGTATACTTAATTCTATATACAGACTATTTGACTAATTTGGCCACAGAAGCTGTTCCATTCTCTCATGTACATATATTCTTCATTGCCTTGATATCTCAGGGAATTTTGTTCTTGGGTGGAAGTAAACAAAAATGTTCCATCTGCTATTTTAAGCAACAAGTGGAAACTTTCATGGGTGAAACAAAGAGTTGAAATATAAACTTAAACGACTTTCAAGTTGAAGTTCAATTTTGAGGTTATAAGCTGTTTTTGTAAGACTTCACTTGAGCTTTGTTGCTTCTTACAAATGCACTGTTAGCATTTCCGTGAGGTAACAGGAGGGAGAGGAAACTTGTCTGAGAAGACTGAGGAGCTGGACACCTTCACTCGTCATTTGAACTCTCTGTTGGCTTCTGTAGTAATCAACTAATGAAGAAAACATTTGACTTAAATCTTTGACTATCTGCTGTTTTCTCCCCCATCTTCACCTAACTTTTTTTGGTCTCTTCTAGGTGCTTTGTACATTGAGTCTAGAAAAAAGCTGTGGTCTTGCCAAAAGCGCTCTTAAGGTGCTATAAACATACAGATTTGTTTATATCCTCAGATTTTTGGAGGATCTTGTCTTGTATTACCCACTGTCAAAATAGGAGTTGTAACTAATGATGTGCCTCTTCTGAACTCCTGTTTTTGATTTGTGTTTAAGCTGAAGGTGCTTGCAATTGCATGTCATGTTTAGTATGAGATAACAGCCAAATAGAGACATTAATCCATGGTATGAGAGTCATAAAATAATCATACAAAACTCATAATGTCACTCATCCCAATTTGTCACTTTGGATACTGAATAGACTCTTCTGGGGTGCCAGAGTAGGTCTGTGAGAAATAAGTTGGATATCATTTTGAACATCAGATGCTTAATTGAGATGAATGATGCTGGAATTGATACAAACGTTGTGCCCAGTCCTTTCCCAGAAAAATGCTTGAGGGAAATGTGCACTGAATTCTTCCTCTGTAAGAGCCAAAAGAAATTAATTAATTGACCTCTATAGAAAGAGGCCCCACTTAAGTCTAGTACATTGGACTTAATTTTTTTTCTTGATATTCTTATAAAAAACCCTAAGAGGAAAAGCTAGTGGCTGTTACTATGCAGGCATATTAGCATTCTTAGCAGTTTCACCTGCAGTAACTTCTTTCAGGTTTACAGCATTTGTGTAAAACATGAAATAGAATGTTGTATTGTTTGTGGTCTGTTTGTTGTCTTATCATCCTTAGCATCATTTTACTCAGTCTGAGAAAAGTGTTTATCTTTTCTAAAATCATATTTTCATTGTGCTGTTTTGAGCTCTGAAAGCATGATGGACGGCAAGGCAAGAATACCTAGATTAAAGTTCACTTTATTTTGAGCCTAGGGCTATAGAACCAATACTAGGGCAGCCTGAATAAAAACATTCAACGGTTTGAAGACACTCCCACTTTAACAGGGTTTGAGTTTTCTGTCATATACCTTTTCTCTTTAGTTTTCCTGTTTCTTAAAATTCTTTTAAATTAATTACCGTTTGGAAAAGTGAAAACCTGCACCAGGTAAACTAAAGATTTATTGACTTAATTTTTTTTGTCTTGCATACCTGCTTTAAATGATGTGTGGTTTTATTATTAGTGCAACCCATTTTGAGTTGGAGCAAGTAGGAAAAAAGATGTAATCTGAGCAATATACTTATTCTGAAGAAGATGTATCAGCAGATACTGTCAAATGCAACCTTTTAATAGCCCATTCTGATATGTACTTGTGAAATTACTGATACTGTTATCATTGCAATAAGGTTTTTCTGTGAAATATGACGTAGATATGGAACTATAGTATTACTTCATTCTAGTTCCCAAAATGGACTAAATATTACTATAATCATAATTATGCTAGTCTGGCAATACCCATGGATGTTTAGAAGATGAAATGGCAGCATGCAGGAGGAATGCTCTTGCTGTGGGAATGGTTGAAGCACAAAGCTTTCTGCTACAGCTGAAACTTAAAAATTTACAAGGATGATCATGCTTGCTCCTGAAGCACAGCAGCCTCTGAGGCCACTCACAGGACATGTAAACCTGTCACATATACCATATGCCAGTCAGGAAAGGCAAGGCAAGGATGCATTTAAACTGCAGCAGTCGTGATACAGTTTCCTAAATCGAAATTTGTTGCTGGGTCAAGCTTAAGGCTTCTCGTAATGAAGGTCATCAGGTATCTATTAGAAATGAACTAAGATTTGGATTTGAAAGTATAACTTAGAAGTTTCCACCTCTGCAATGGTTCTCACTAGAAGGCTTCTGGGGTTTTGTTGCAGTACTGGCACCCATAGTAGCAACTTCCATAAAGAGACCATTTCATGTACACTGCTCAGTTCTCTTCCCCTGAAATACTTACCTAATGCAAAATGGGTTTTTCATTTTCCTACCAAAGCTTTTGTCTATCAAATGAGAATTTGTCACACCTTTTTGCCTGCTGTGAATTACCTAGCTTATTTATTTTGTAAGATGGTTTGCTTAATTATGTTTCATCAATATAGGAATTTGCTAAACATTATGAAATGCTATGAAAGCACTCAAGCTTTCATAAATCTTCTAAAAGAGATAGTTTAAAACTGTAATTCATAGGTGGATATTCTAAACTCAGTGAGCTAATTCTCACCAATTTATGTATGCTGTTCTCCTTAGGACTAGATGAAACTCTCCTTACATATGTGGTATCATTTGTTAATACACATTAGAAAAGAGCTGGAGATTTTGCTTCAGCATTTCCCTACTCATACACAGCTCTCTTGTTTTGTTCCTATGCGTTAGTATTGATACTTGTTTTTTCTAGAAAACATTTTTACTTGACATGAGTACCACTGTTTTTCCTCCTTGGCTGTGGTAGACTCTTTATGTTTATTCTACTGAAAGCATAAGTAAAAGTTATGTCACCATATAGTAATCTTTACTTGTATGCATCTTGAACTGTTAGTGTGCCATGCTCTTAACTTCCAGTGTTACTCCTTGAAAAAAATGCTTAATTTCAAACTCCATATTTCCTTTAAAATATATACCTGTGAATAGAAATGATGAACATAATTTTTGAGAAATGATATATAATAAATTGAGTGGTTTTTAATTTTCGAATAGAGAAATAAAACAGATTTTTTAAAATATATGATTTTATATTATTGGATTAGCTTCCTGTGAAATAATAAAAATTATTTCAGATATTTATGGGAAAACTTGAAAAATACTGATTGAATTCTAAGCCACCAACTAAGATTATGGCCAACATCTAGAGCTACCTACAAAAGTGGTTGTATGCATTTGTTTTGTTTGAAATTATGTTGATATTTAGTGTTCATAGAAGTAATTTTAAAGTGGTACTTTCAATTTATGGATGATCTATAAAGACACATTTATGAGATGTTTCATGTGATGCTTAGAAGGCAAAGGAGGTATTTGCAGTTTTTGCTTGGTTTTTTTACTGCTTCCAATTGTGTTTATGGTCTAATGTAAATTTAATGAATTTTCTTGGTCTGAAATATCTCTTGGAATAAATGAAATTTACAACTAATTCTGAAATGTTGTTGAGAAAGGAATAAGCATGTTTATTCAGGGAACATGAAAATAAATGAGGTCAGTTTTACTGATACTGACATTTTAATCTCAGAGAGAGTAACTGTGGTATATTATGAGGGCTGCTGCACTGTCTCACTTAGTGGCTTTTATCTGTATAAAGCACGGCAGTTGTTAATGTGTTGTGCCAGCCAGTTGTGTCCTGGCTTGTTTAGACATTAAAGCTGACCCAAAGTAAAATGTATCTGCCATTTTCTAAAAACTGCTCATTTTGCAAGAGTTATTTCTTCTTTATTTGTTTTTTAAATTCATCTTGGAAGTGAACTTTAGGCTATTCAATTAATCCACACTGTGCTTATGTAGAGTACCTGAGGCCCACTGCTGCAAAGTTTCTCAGTCAAGTGGCTTAGCTTTCAGCTGTGGGAGGATGCAGACCCCTACTACTTCCCCTTCTGATGTATTTTAATTTTACTGTTCCTTTGGGTAATTTTGCTTTGTTCTAGTGTTTTTAGTCTTTAGAGGGAGAGACTATGCAACAGAAGAAATGATCACCTAGAGCACAGCTCAGTATTCAGGAATTTCTATATAAAGAAATTTATACCTTACTTGTTAAGTGATAGTTAAAAAACATGTTGATGCTCTAATATTTCTGCCACAGTACAGTTAAAAGGGAAACAGCATGTGGAAGGCTGTATACCCACTAGTACTAAGTGAATTGGGAAAGGGAGGAATAAAAAATTCAGTGTCACCTGCAGTGAATGAATGTGGTCTGGAAAAAAAAAAAAAAAGTACTCTTGGCCTTTCTCTGTGGGCTGCAGAGCATTTCTTCCCTTGACCCCTTCAGACATACTAAAGCTTAGGTGGCCCAGTCGCTTCAGAGATTCTTTACTGGCCTGGTAAGGGCTTAAAAAGAGCTGGCTGGGACCGGTGCTGGGAAATCAGCCCAGGTTGTGCAGCCAAGAAAGGAAGGAAGGTCACAGAGAGGGAAAACATGTGAGGAGTCTGAGGACCCGTTCACCTGCTAGAGGAAGATGATGTAAGATAGACTTCTGTAACTGCGTGCAATGTTGGAAGTTATTCCTTTGAGGGGACTTACCTTGTGCGTATGGACTGAAAGGCAGCAGAAGCTTTTGTACTCTGTTAGTGCTTGCTGGGGAGGGCCAGAACAGCTTTTGTTCCTTGCTTCTAATGTAAAATGAGTAAGCAGTCCCAGAAGCAAAGAATGGATGTTGGGAATGTGCTCATCACTTTATTGCACTAATTACATTACCAATAAAGCACATGCTAAATGGATTAAGAAAAAGATGCCATCTCAAAAGTGACTCTTCGAAAAGAAGCCTCTGTCTCTTCATTTTTGTTAATGATCTAGCAACTAAGATGAAATCGTTGACAATTATGCTGTCTACACATTTTATCAAAACAGTAAACGGCTATGATGGTGAAATCAAAGGAGTTTCACAGTTGAAGCAGCCAGTTTTTAAAACTGAGGAAACCAGACAGACCCCAGTCGTAAGGCTGGGAATCACAGTCTGAAACACTTGGACTTTGAAAGGGTCCTTGTCCCCTAGGTGGTGCTGTAGAAAAAAAAAGATTGTGATATTTGTATATTCATTATATATATATATATGTATGAGAATATGGATATATATATATGTATACCTGTGTTTTTGTTTATATATGTAAAAAACATAGTTGAGATTGGTGAGGCTGATTATATGAATTATGACTATATGTCTACTACTATATGACTCTTACTATGTGAATTGAAAACAAGTGTTAAAGAATGAGGAGGGAAGCATTGAAAAGAGCAAATCTTCAAGAACGTAGGATAAATGTCTCTGGAAAAAACATAAACAAGGCAAAACAAAACAAACAAACAAGAACACAAACAAAGCAAAACTTCCTAACTGAGTTTGCTAACAAAAACAAAAAATTGGAAGTTAATGGCAATAATGGCATGGAGGAATTTTGAAAACAAAAGCCAAGTATTAAAGCATTTTTCTCTCTACTGCATTGATTTAGATGCAGGATAACTGAGAGCAAGGTCCAGATTTTAGCCTCAGAAGACAGAAGTTACCAGAGTCAGCAGAGGTTCTCCAGCCCCCAGCACTCCTTCATCACATGTCTGTGCTATGCTGACAAGACTTCTCTGGCAAGCTGGCCCTAGCAAAACCTAAATACAACAGAATAAATGACTAAAGGAAATACAGGAAATCAGAAAAAACAAAAAAATCTTTGTGTTTAGGTATAATATCTCTGACCTTAAATTTGATTAAATGCTGTTATACTTCGAAGGACTGTTCTTGATGTTTTACAGATAAATTGACTATTGGCTGCTGTTATACAGTAGAAGAGGTAATGGTTTTAAGAGATTAGATTCAGACTATATTTAATAAGGATTTTTTTTATGGTGAGGATGGTGAAACACTGGAACAGGCTTCCTGGAGAGGTGATTAGATGCCACATTCCTGAAGGTCAGGTCAGATGGGGTCTGAGCAACCTGGTATTCAATCTAATTGAAAATGTTCCAGAGAGCTGGAATATATGACCTTTAAAGCCCAATATATGTCCCTTCCAGCCCAAACAACTCTATGATTGATTCTATGATTCTATTCTGTGATTGTCTGTACAGGAATTGTATGATTGTCTTGTTAATGTGGTGGTTTTAGAGTTCAGTTGCATTGCATTGTTTAGTGTCCCTACTGGACACATTCTCTTAGTGCCTCTAGTGTCTCTGTCTGATCATAGACCGCTTACTTTCTGGTTATGTGCTCATGACACGATTTTCTTAATCTTCTAGAACAGCTGTTATTATTACCTCAAAATAAAATGGCAAGAAAAGAGACACTCTTCTAGAAAGCTTTTATTTATTTTAAATCTGATTCTTTCTTTTGCCTTTGCTTTATATCTTGAAAAAGATACAAAAACTCCTCCTCTTTGAGCACTTTTTTTTCCAAGAAGTTTTTAAAAAGGGTAAAAAATGGCATTTTTTTGCCTTTGGTAGTCTCTGTATTGAGATGTTTCTAAAAAAGTAATATCAAGGGCATTTAATGTATTCAAGTCTTTGAGCACTGTTAGATAAAGAGGACTACTTAGTATTTTTTTGAAGTAATATATTATTGTGGAAATAAAGCTCTTGGAGTTTACTTAGCAGTGTATTTTGGTTTTGTGTTGAAGCTCTAACTTCAGCTATTATGGCAGAAATCTGGTAAGCTCTATTTAAAGCAGAGAAACTTTTTTTTTTAAATGAAAAGCAAAACCAATAAAATGCACCATCCCAAGTCTGTCTCCTTGCTCTAACAAATTGTGTAGTGGAAATAGCTCTTTGTAACATTTAGTTTCTCATCTAATGGTAAAACAAAGGAAGACCTAATGAGGATCCTAGTCTCAATTTTTATTGTTATGGCTCAGAAGGATTGAAGATAATGACACATTAGCCTCGGTGTGCTAGTTGTTTTGGAGGAAACAATAAGGGAATAATTCTTTGATCTTGCACTAATAACCAGAAGATGTTTGAATTACAGTTTCCTTCCATGAAACAATGATTAATTGGTGTGTTAATAATTTCTATTCACTTAAAGAAGATTAAATCAAAAAATTCCCCTGTGCTTAAAGACCAGAAAAATATTTTAAAAGTTTAATGAGAGTTAATTAAAAATGCTGATTTTTCAGTTGCTTCTGATATTACATCAGCAGTAAACTACTTACCTAAAGAACCTTTCACTGAGGTTAGTTTTTAGTGGTAATTGTTTTGGGTTTTTGTTGTTTTTCTTGGTTAAAACTTCCCAAACCACTACCATTGTTTCTTATCACAACCCTAAAAGGGAGCAGCTGAGTGGAGAGAGATCTCTTTTGGTCTGTACCCACAAATGATGCTGTTTTTCATCTCCAGCACCAAATGCTGCCAGGGACTCTTCATTCAACTCTGAGAAGAGGAGGAATGGCCATTTTGTTACAATTTGTCTGATGAAAGAGATGGAGTTCTTGGAGAAGAAAACCTGTTTTCTTTGCGTTCATCAGATTTCATTCAGTATCTCTGAATAGATGCGTGGCCCCATAGCAGTTGAAAATGCCAAAAAGCAGCTACCTGTCAGCTTTTTCTCCATTATATAATTCAAGTAATTTAAAAGAAAAGTAAGGAATACAAAAAATAATTCAGGTAATATTAATTCAGCAACTGTTTTGGATATGTTAGTATGCTAGAAATCCTATTAAAATAAAGGAAAGAATATTCAGTCTGCTAACTTTCAGCACTGATCATGCAATAATATTATTAGTACTCTTCTTTTTATACTCTCACCTTGTGGAAGGAAGGAAGGAAGGAAGATAAAGGGGATGTAAGGCCTGTGTGCTAGTGTGTACCTTCTGGTTTGCTCAATCATTGTGCTATTAATCACTGTGCTATTAATCTCTGGGGGAGTTTTGTTTCTAGTCCAGGAAACAGTGTTGTGTATTTATTGAAAGCAGTGTTCCATAGGATTTTGAAATTTATCATTAGTTTTTTTTTCCTCTTCTACCTCAGATGCAGTGCATTTCCTGAGGTCAGTAGGCATGTGAGCAAAGAAGTTATTTTTGCAATATTTTCTGTTCAACGGTTAAATCATTACCTGCTGATCCCTTTCTTAGGTCTTTTTTGTGCTTTTTTTCTTGATGTTTGACTTTGACAGTCTGTACCATGATTTTCTTTAATTTCTTTTTGTATGGTGAAATGCTGAGAAAAATCAATGTATTATCAGGGATTTGTGTGGTAGTAAAGGTAAAACTTCAAAATCTCAGAATTGTCTCTCAAGGATGCTTTGTTGTTCCAAGGAAAAACAGCTCTCAAACAAAAAGTTTCCATTTGACTTCTGTGAAAGTGCTTTGAACGGCAGGATACTCCAACCTCCCAAACACTTGTTTCTCCAATGAAATTCTTAGTCAAGTACAGATATCTGGACTCTGTCTCAGAAAGTCTTTTGAGTATTTGTGGCTTCAATATCTTTAGGTCTGTGATGCAGATTTTGTCAACCATTTTTCCCCCTGGTTTTTTGCACTCCTACTGTTGGTTGTCAGTTATTTCTTTGTTATTTATTCTGTGGACAGGTAAAAAAATCACAAAAAAATTAAGGAACAAAACATTTCTGGCCTGATTGTTATGCTGTCACTTATCTATGCTGATATCTTGTCATTTAAAAAGGAGAAGAAGGGCAACTCACTCTTTCCGTATTAGGATAAAAGCTTTTAGTAATTTGAAGGTGAGATGGGTTGGGAGCCAGGAGACTGGGTGCTCTTGTCTCTCCCCTGTGAACTGAGGTTGATTGTTCTTGGCAGCTCACAGTCCCCATTGACCAAAACCTCTGGTCTCATTTTTAATGTTGATGTAACAAGCATTTTGTATATACTTAGCTGATGCTATACACAATCATTTAAGTGAGTGTTTGAAACAGACATCAAATCTCACCCGTTCAGCATGCTTTGATCTCATAAAACTTCTGGCATGAATGTGCCAAATACCTATTCAGTGGTATCTATTAACATCTGACTTTCTTAGTAGGGCAGAATTTTGCTTAAGAGATGAACTACAGGAACTACAGCGTTGGACCTGCCATTCTCCTGTGGCCATACAGTGTTACAAGCAGTGGAACAGAAAAGTGTGAGCAGGAAGGATGTCAAGGAAAACAATAAACCCCATACGAGCAGTTAGCTATGAGCATCTTCAGGAGGCCACGGTGCAGCCAGCTGTGTGTTCCATTTCTCTTTTAGATTCTCCATTACCACTGGAGGCAGAGAGAGAGAGATCTAAAAGATGTGTTCATATCTGCCTGATCCACTCCATGAACAGGATAGTGAGGAATGGGTCTCAGTTGGGAAGACTGTAAAAATGTAAGCAGTGCTCCTGACCCTGTGCATTACACATTTTGTTATTAAAACTTTTTGAGCATGTGTACCTCTTCATGCTACTTGCTGTATTAAAGGTTTCATGGTAATGGTAACATTCTGAAAAAATGGAGGATTCTATTTATAAAACAAATTAATAATGAAGTTTAGTAAAATAAAAGTAGGTTTTTTAAACTTCATTTTTATTTCTTGATCCCTCAATGCTTTCTGCCATATGCTGCCGAGTAAAGACAAATAGAATTAGTGAATGGGAAGATGCACTGGAACGTTGTGCTTATTTGTATTTTGTTAAGAAAATAACTGTTTGCTAGTGTGCAGTTATCAAAAGAAAAATAAATCAGGTGTCAGTTTATTAAAGAAATATGAGCAATGTAGCACTCAAAATATTGATGCTATTAGCTTCATATAAAAGCTCAAAGACCTGTTTAATTTTATTAGCTGATAAAAAAAATGGGATTGCAAAGCATTTAGTAATACCTGTACTTGATTCTATCTGAGAACCATTCTGTAAAAAATGAAAATAAAAGTTTCCATTTTGGAGGAAAAATACAGTAAGACTACTTTAGATTTTTGACAACAATAATAAATTCTGACGTAATGGCATTATTTAACTTTCAATGCAAAACATGCATAGCATCTAACCTGAAGAAACAAACTGAAGAATGGCAAATGAAAAAAATCTTCAGAGGAATCTCCAAAAGGACACAGTTTTTCTGGCATGAGCAGTGTGAAGCATAGGGCAGAGAGAGTTGCACTACTGGCACAAGCATTATTTTCACTTTGTTCAGGGTGACTGGATTTGTAGAACGGTTTATGCTTCTCACAGAACTGAGCAGAAAAGAACATAACGTACCTAAAAAAAGAAATGTAAGTACACATATCCTGGAAAGTGATTTGTTTAATAAACTACTACATCCCTGAGTTGGAATAATTTCCTTGAACATGATGGAACATGGGTGTTGCTTATATACTTGACACTGAAACATGATTTTTTTGATACCCAAAGCTGAAGCAGCTGAATAAAAAAGTATTTTCATGTGTGCATAAGTTAGGTGCTCTAGTAGCTAAACTGAAATCTGTATCCTTGAAGGCTGAAAGCAGTTAAGTGCAATTCTGCAGTGCACATCAGGAGCTTCCTTAGTTCTTCTTCTGTTTCCTGGTGACATTTGATTGTGTGAGTAGAGATGTTTTATAAAAAAGTAAAGTTAAAACCAAAAGAAACAAAAATGACACAAGGACATTGCACCACAGAGAAAAAGAAACCAGTAAATATACTGTGGCTTAAAACTGCATCAGTTAACCTTCATAGCTACAAATGATATGCACAAATGGTGAAAGGGAAGGCCAGAAGCCTTAGAAGGGGTGAGGGATGAAAGGTCAGCCAAGCAGCATGCACAGAGCCTTTTCCTCCTTCCTTTGGTATGTGGTTGTGTGTTGGTTTGACAGCAGCACTGCAGGTGCATCCCAGGGGCTCCATCGTGGCATTTGTCTCTGGCAGCACCCAGTAAAAGTGCAGCCTGACATTTGTGTTTGTAAGTGACCAAGCTACTGGTGCAATTTGCTGTCATGTGAAATTGTGTAAACTCTATGGTAGAGGCTGAGGTACAGGTACAGCTCCTGAAGTACCAGTTATGTAAAACTGACAATACTTCTTCTCTTACAGGACAGCTGGAAGCTTTGCCATGTTGTCAGACTTTCACTGATGAAGTTAACTTGACTAAAATATCCAAATGTTTATTGTAATGACCTAAACATCCATTATTTTCCTATTGATGATAATTCAGAATTCTTAATACTGATCTTATTTTAGCCTTGTTAAAGGAAAGGGAAATAATTTTTTTTTGACCTCAGTTTGTCCAATGTTAACTATTGGGGCTTCTGTAAAGCTTCCGAGCTTTTTGACGGATGTGCATGTTCTCCTTTCCAAACAAAACCAAGAAGTTGCTTAAATGAGACTCCAGAGTGTATCAACAGCTTCTAGGTTTTTGTTTTTGACACATTACTTGTATTTAATATTGATTTTAAAACTACCTTGAAAGATATGGATTAATTAATTAGTATTGGTGATTTCTCCTCCCTAAACTTTTCAAGCCAGTCACCCATCCTGGCTAGAGTGAGGAAATTTATTTTCCTCTTGGTCTTCTGATCTGATTGAGCAGCTGACAGAATAACAGTGTTGATTAAACGCACAATTTGGTGTTTATAAAATAGGTCTTGCCAGACTTTTTTTTTGTAGGACCCAAACATTGGCTTAAATACCTTGCCTTAAGGGGTTATTGTAGTTCATCTGAGCTGCATTTGCAAGGAACTGAAGTCATGGATGTGGGTGATGATTGCTGGTTACCTGACGTGCAGCATCTGCGTAAGTCACAAGAGGGCAAATTTATGTCAGAGGTCTTTTGAATCACTATCCAAACACATCTGACTGCAAATATTTTTTTTTCAACTGTGCCACAGTGTTTCTACTCTGGAGAGCATGTTGATCCCCTGAATCACTGATCTTGAATGATTAGAATATAAAGCCTTGTGTACTTGATCCAAATAGTTGGAATGGCTTCTGTCTCTAAAGAAACTCTTAAGATTAAACTTTTTAATCTTTAAAATTTATTTTTGTGTAGCTTAAAATGCTTCTTTTTAGAAAAAAATATAATCTTAAATTATACACAGATGGGAGTATACAGGTGATTCCACAAATTTAATTCAAATCAGCTCTAATTAAGATTTTCAGTGAAAAGATTTGAATGCTGATGTGTTTATAGCATGCAAGCAGCAGATTGGTTCATGGGAACAGGTAGTCCTTTGTGTTATAAGTAATGTTTGCAGCTTTTTGTATTCTTCAAACTGTGAAACAAAAATTAAAACTAAAAAACCTCAAACTGAAACCTGTCCATTCTATACCATATTGGAAACCATTGAAATTTTGAGAGGAAGACTTCTGTGGTCAGGAGTAGGCAAGCTTTTGGTGGAACTCTGGAGAGCTTGCCTGTGTCAGAAGGGGGAACCTTGGAACCCATCCTTGCCTGAGGGACCATGGTGGATTGTCAAGCAATTCCTCTGGTCAGGGAGCTGTTGCTTGAGGGGCAGTGAATGTGGTATCACCTTACCACCTCTCTTCTCCCACAGCCCCTCTGTTTTTGTTAATAAAAAAAAAAAAAAAAAAAAAAAAAAAAAAAAAAAAAAAAAAGAAAAAGAAAAAAGTAAATGCTTGTAAGGTAGGGAAGGGCTCAGTTTGTTGGACAGTTTGAAGATTTGTGATGAATTGAGTCTGTTGTTGCTTTATAACTGTTGGACCACTAAGGCCAGTATGGAATTGGAGGTTGGACATTTAAGGATGTTTGTGAAAAGCTAAATCCCATAGGGGCTCAGGGACTCAGCAGGATATTCTGCTTTCTACATTGATACCTGAATTTCTAACCTACCTTAAAGGACAGAGCATAAAAATCTTTTCTAATAGACAGGAAAGAAAGATTGTTTTAATCATTTTACTTAAACCGTGTATCCCCTGTAGATGAACTCTAATGCAAACCAATATATTATGACATTTAAAGTGTGCTTCAGGGTGCAATAATCATGCTTATTTCAGTAAAAAGATATAATGGGTTGCAGAAGTCTGGGGTAATAACTCTGTATAAAGTTGCTGAGGACTTTTTAGGCTGGCAGTGTCTTTCCTTCTTAACCCCTAGTTCCATTTTACTGTAGATAAAATTAACTGAGGGGAAAAAAAGAATTCAGCAAAAATTACTATAGTAGTTGTTTTTCATACATAATTATTGAAAACAAAAATTAAAGCTCTACAAAGGCAGAAAAAAACTTCCAATATTTAATAATAGTTCAGATTATGTATTTTATGAAAATAAAATAAAAACAAAATGAAACCAGTAAGTCTGCAACCTGGGGAATAGGGCTTAATTTACCATGAATTTTGCTTTATGGATCTGTGTAATAAATTAAATAAATAATTGCTTGAATTAAAAAAAAAAATCTTATTAAGAATAGTTTTAATTAAATATAAGGATAAAGACACACTTTACAAGAGTCATTGGAAGGTGTGGGAGCATGTAATTGAAAATTTTGTAGTTAACACTGAAACTATGGATTGAGCTTTTCATATGTGATATATTCAGATCACAAAGAACTTTATTAAAATGTCATTTTGGAAAAGAATAAGGTGTTTTAAAGCACAGTTAAAAATTTTTGACATAAAATTTCCAAAGTATGTAGTGCATATCAGTAGTTTAAAAAATAAAATTATTGAAAAGAAATGCCATTTTATGGAGCACTTTATTTTTTTTAATTTTTTAAAAATTATTATTATTATTCCAAATGAACTGACACGCATGCTTCAAGAACTGTCAGAAGAAATTTTTTGATGTTAAATGCTAACAAAGTGGATATGAATTGTGTGTAGCATTTCAGTTTAAATAAAGCAGCATTCTGTGGTGGATAATTGTTTGGATGTAGTTTTTTCCAATTAGCTCTAGTATACAGTGGCTTATTTATGCACTTTTTATTTGTGTACATTTTATTGTGTATGGCATCTTATATTTCTGTTTCATCTTAGGAGTTTTATAAAGATTAAGCTCTATAAAGAGAGATCCTCTTTCTGGAGATCTTATCCCCATTATACAGGAAGGTAAGGAAATACAGAGGAAGGTTAATTAAATTGCTCTGCTGTAGTATGGACTATTGGAGCTAGAACTACAATTTGGGAAGGATCATTCCCAAGTCAGTACCCTACTCTAATATAGCACAGGAGTCTTTCCTCTGGTGTTGTAAATGTAGAAGAAAAGAAGGGCAGAAAACCCAAAGCTAATAACAAAATCTTTACATTAATCTCTAAAGTATGGCTTTTGTATCCTGTTAAGACTATGTTTTCCTGTTAGTCCTGTTTCTGGTAACAGCCTTCTTTCCTTTGTGCTATAGCAGGTAAGATAAATGGGATGAACTGTGGCCAGTAGGAACCTTGCTGTTCATTTTAGGGACCAGGGTTTTAGCTGATCTTACATCATGGTTATATTTTCTTATGTATTTGAATAAATGACAAAGCACACATTTTTAAGGGACTTTAAAAGCTCAGCCTGGCAGTGAAGACCACTTTAAAACCATCTGTGTAATTAATGAACAAGATTGTCTTGTATTCATGGCAATGGCTTTGTGGTATTAGCTGTTTAAACAAAGTATGTGCAGTCACTTTTGTGATAAAGGTAAATCCTTGACACTCTGAAAAGCTGTACAAGTGATCTGTCTCAGGTATGGGTGGTTGCCTTCCACCAACCTAGTCTAAGTGTTTGTTACAGCTTTAACTCCTGTTTGCTGTTGTTTCACTTAAACAAAAATTGACTGTTGAGATCTGGTCACAAAGTATATTTCATTGATTCTCCGATTCTGGAAGAATTATTTAGTTGCAGCCTTTACTTTTTACTTGTGTTTCTGTGAATCACGTGGTTGGGTTATCTTGGACTTACAGTGGAAATTGAGATAGGCAGTGCTGAAATGGGGCTCATTTAATGCCAAACCCCTGGCAAGGAGAAAAGGGGAGCACAGCAGGGAGGGTGGCTTTGATCCTTCCCAGAAAGGAATCATCATGGGTGTACTATAATAGCAGCACCAGCCACAGGTACCGTGCTCTCTTCCACAGACCCTGTTTAAAGCAGCCTTTGGGCTTTCAGGGAGGAAAGGAACAGCTTGTTAGTGGTAGAGGAAAAGGATGTGCTCGATATTCTGCTTTCTCCCTGTGTTCTTGGAGCGTTGATGAGAAGCAAGGTATGGATATATTGCAGCCTTTGTGGGATTGATCACTTTGTAGTTCTGTGTTTTAGCTGTTCATTATCCTGAGTATTTAGCACAAGTATGTTTATGGGAAATTTAAGACTTTTACGTGGTAGTGAAGCAGCAAAAACTTTTCTTAGTTCAGAGGTTTTTTTTAAGAAGAAGCATTTTTTCTATCAAAGTAAATATCCAACTCCTGTCCTACTTTTTTGTGATTTTTTTTTTTTTTTTTTTTTTTTTTTTTTTTTTTTTTTTTTTTGTTAGTGTACCTTGGTTTTAAACTGCACTCTGAAAATGATTTACCACAGCATCTGTAAAATATTCTGAGGACCTTGGCAAATACCTGATAGTTTAGGTCCATGTCATGATACTGGGTCCTACCCCAAAACAGTTTTGTGCTAAATGAATGAAAACAACTGGCAGGTAAGCATGAGAAAAAGAAGAAAAAAAGGAAGAAAAGAATCTCTCAAAGTTGATTGGCTTTTTTATTTTTGAGAAGTGTCTTTTCAGTAGTTTTCCTTTTTGAAAAGTGTTGCTAGAGATCCTATTGTGGAGAAACTTGCTTACTTGGGACTGTAATTTTAATGCGGGATCAAAATTTATGTGCTTCTTTTTTCTTGCTGAAACTTTTGGAAATGGGACAAGAGGACTAGGGCTTTGTTATTTCTTTAAAAACCCGGAAGATACAGCACAGTCCAAAGGGATTTGTATGGGTATGAGAAAGTAGGCTAACTTGTCTCCATGAGAAGTATCCAAGGCTCCTTGCCTTGCCTCCTAAGGAAAACATCTTTTTATACAAACACGGTGACTGTGTAGTAGGGAATGTTTTTCGACACTGACAAGCTCAGGATTTAATTTATTCTATGTCACCGTGTTGGTCTGTATCTGTAGTCACAGGCCTTTAGTCACAGTGTCTCTTACAAGTTTAACTATTTTTGCCAAAGATTAAAATGCTATACCTTTAAGAATTTTTTTCTATTATTCATGCCTGTCTGCTAACAATAACGGTGGAATGTTAATTTTTAAGGATACAAAAATACAAACATGTATTGAGATGCTATGAAACACACTATGAAACATTAACTTTTAAAATCAGTTTACTGAAACTCCCCTGATTATTCCTAATGAGTACTGTTGAGCTGTTTTTAATGAGTGGGCTGTGGTGGAGCTGGGCCACCATATGAGACCAAAGCCATGAGGGACTTCTTCTCTGTGTAATGGTCACCTCTGGTCTTGGCTGTACTTCTATGGGCTTTGAGAAGCTTAAAGGATTGCTGTGACAACTCCTTACTATCCTGTGATATAAGTGGTGTTTGCCTGCACTGAAGGATGTGAAGAAGGGCAGCCTGGTTGTTCCTTAGAAACCTTTTCTGGAGAAAAGGCAAGCACTGGCATTGATTGACCTGGGCACTGCAAGCTGAAATGGTACCACAGGACTTGATTTACATGTGTCTTTCTGTAGCAGCTGGTGAACTTTCCTGGTTCAAAGTTGCCCAGAAGAATTTAGAGTCTTACGTAATTCTTTTTATTCTTAAGTTCAATAGGGCCTAGCCATTTTTCTATATCTCCAGGGCTCACATTCATGATTGAAGTAAATTTTTCCTTTGTCTCTTTTTCTCCCACACTGATTCCACTGTCCAGTGTAAATGCCTTCAAAGGGAGGGAGAGAGCTGTACTGAGAAATGGAGGGACACAAAATCATTTGTGTCCTGGATTGTTTCCCCAAGATAAAACAAAGCAATCTGTCCTGTACATACTGTACAACAGGATACAGGATTGGTGGTGCAACTATCTTTAAGTTGTTGGTCAGCCCTTTCCATAAATACACTATAAAATTGTGGGAAGTGTATTTGTTTCCTGTTTATGAGAAAGAGATTGCTAACAACTTGCTATTTTTGTCTGATCATTGACTAAAATTTTGCAGTTCTGTGAAGAAGTACATTGTAGGGAAAAAAGTATTAATGGAGAACTCCAAAACAAACCTGTCTGACTTTAAAGAATGGACTGCATGCAGAAGGCAAGCATGCACAAACCATATGTTCCTCCTACATAAAAGAAGTTATAAGCTGCTTTCAAGGTGGATATCTTTTTTTGAGAATAAAATTAAATTGCTTAAAAATAAGACAAATATAAACAAGATAATTGACTCTGTTATGCTATTTGTGAAATAATATTTGGAAGGTATGATGCTGTGCAGTTAAAAAAAAGATCAAGGAAAGAGGTAAATGTTGGAGGAGAAATCTTTCATTTCCTTCTGAAAACTCCCAGTAGGAGAAGGCTGGGGCACTGACCTTGCTTGCAGTTATCTGTCTAGTCCTTGGGCTCAGCCCTGCTTGCAAACTGCTGCTGGATGTCTGGGCAGAGGGGAGAGTCTGGGGCAAGATGAAACCCAGGAGGCAGATGGTCCCTTTCTCCTTTTGCCCACCTCTAGTGCAAACATGATCTTTACTAGCCAAACATTGCTCTGGCTTTGATTAGTTGACTGTGTCTCCTGTAATCAAAGAGTGCTGAGGTTACTCTCCACTCTTCGGGCAACCTACTTTCTCCCCACCCAAGGCTGCTATCAGTGGTGTCATAATCTCCTGCAACTGCCTTCAGGCACATCCGGAGTAGAGTGAATCCAGCTTGGTGAGGGGGAAAGGCCTTGGAAAAGTTTGGTCAAACCCAATGGGAAGAGTGGGAGGCAGGGAAACATCAACACATGAGCCTCTGCCTGGCACTGTGTTGGTTGCTCTTGGTCTTGAGGGCTAGAAATTGGGAAATAGTACCTAAAGTTGAAGGGTTTGGGCATTTTATTCACTCCAGGGTCTGTTGGACTGTAGCAGTCACTCTGGTTCCTGAAAAAATTCCCTTGTGTCTGAGCCTGTCTGTAAAGGCTGACCCATCCGCTTTGTTGGGATTTGGCCTGTATGAGCAGAACAGGGCTGTATTCATCAGTGATTTCACCCAGGGTGTGTTTACTAAGCAGGCTGGGCATGGCAGGTGGTTGGTGTTCCTCTCCTGCCCATGACACCCAGCAGCAGATGGCAGGCCTTGACACCTTGGATGCCCAGCTCCAGCCCTGCCCTGTCGGCTCAGCCTTCCCAGCCCCCAAGCAGTGTGTGTGCAGCAGCAGCTGCCTGTCCTGCTGGCATGGCCTGAGGCCACAAAACATGCTCTTTGTTTCTTTGCTGACATCTTGGTGTTCTGAACAGGGCCTAGACCTGGTGGGCTTTTCTCTGAGGTGTGCAGGAGAAAATCCTTTGAGCTTCAAGTGCTTCCAGAAGAGGCGGGAAAGAAGAAAAGCAACAACTCAGTTCTGAATTATCTTTGTACTGGATAGTATTCACCCCTGCCATTGCACTGTCTTTCTATGTCTGGCAGCTCTCCCCACCCATGCAGGAGCAGAAGTTATGGGACATGACTTTACTTTCACAGGCAGCAGGGTGAACTTAAAATGGGCTCTGCAGATCTTTTGTTTAAGAGCTGAAGTCTGGTGTGTCAGAATAATAAATCCCAAGAAGAGTCCTATGTACTTGAATAGAAAACAGCTGGATAGCTTTTTCTCCTGTCTCACATTTTGATCCCACTGGCCATGTGCTTTTTTTTTGCTCCCTCTCTTTTTTCCTCTATTTTCTTTTTTTTTTTTTTTTTTTTTTTTTCTTTTGCATACTTACAGAAATACTACTTAAAAAAATTCTTAATGGTTGCAGAGCCTGTGCAGGTGCACAGGCCTGCCCTGTGAGGTGAGGAACAAGGAACAGTGTATCTTTATGACTTCTCTTCTGTGGCTTTTTTTTCCCTTTTTCCCCTCATTCTCTCTTTTATTAATTTAATCTATACCAGTGGGTGTTTCCAAAGAGTTGTGATAATATACCTCTTGTTTTAGGGGAAGGAAGAAATACTTTTTCCTTCAGTTGTGTATCAAAAACCTATGCACAAATATCTGCTAATTCTGGAGCCCTAGATACCAAAATGCAGCATTTCAAGGGTTCCAAGGGAGTCGCTGATTATAATAATTATGCAGTCATTATTGTACCAGCTGCTCCAATATACTGATTTCTTGGAGCCAATTTAACATCAGGTTGCACTATCAATTCTCTTGCAGTTCTTATCTGAGAATTTAACTGGTTTTAGCTCAGTTTTACACAAATTGAGCTGCTGTAGGCTGGAAGGTTTCTTCAGTGACTCTTCCATTGTTCCAGTTTTAGAAATGAGGACCTGAAGCAGAAGATCCTATATCGTCAAATTTAACTAAATTTACAGCTACTCAGTGTTCTCAGTCTTACTCAAAGTAAGAATTAAATTCAAACTTTGAAGTACTAATTTTTTAATTAGACTATTAGCATAGGTAAACTATTACTTTTTATAACTAATCTAGTAGCTAAAACTAAAAAGCGAAGAGCTAAATGGTCCCTAAGGTTTGAAAAGGATCACTGTTGCTACTTTGCATTGGATTGGATTTTAACACAAGGGTTCTGTTTATTTTAAGTTTGTTACCATAGAAGTATAAACTGAAAGGTAGCAATGATGACTTTGTGTAATATATTATATTAAATAAACTTGCCCTGTTAGCACTGCATGCAAAGCTTTATTTACATTGCAGTAAGCTGTTTTCTGCTGCATTTACAATTCTGCTAAACAGATAAATTAAGGGATCTCATGACAGTATGATTTACTTTCTCCTTACAAACTGAAAAAAACATTAATATTTTTAAACCTATTTGCTTGGAGTGCTTACATTAAATTTTCAGTTGGGCACCATCAAATCTACCATCAGAGAACGGAAATAGATGAAAGTCAGTCTTATCTTCTTGTTCCTATAATTAAAGGATGGGCAAATATTAAATACTGTGTTTAGAATTCATTGTTCTTGCAAACAGTATTGAATAACTCTTTAAAACATCCTGCCCTGCAATAACAGATGAGCTGCCACCAAATTAAATAAATTAAAAGATCTGGTACAATCACACATAAAGCATGGACTGTTTGATCTTTTATGCTATACAAACTTACTCTTCCAGAAATCAGTGAGTTTATGCTTCAGGTTAGGTCGAGCTGAACAGGTGCAGCTGAGTGAATGACTTGGCCTGTAATATTGGTGATGATGGATAAGCTGTGAAGGAAACACTGAGCTTGAACTTCCAGTCTCAGGATAATTTGTAGGGCTGGTAAACTGGGAGGTGAGGGCAGGGAAGAAGTATTTCTGTTTACATAAAGAAGCAGATGTTGTCTGCACTCCAGGTACAAATGCTGCAAAATGTCATAATCCAGCCTTTTTATACAATATTTTTGTTAAGGTGCATACTTCTGACATGATGTAGATACAACTCCTTCTTTTAACGCTGTTCCTTTAAAAAAAGTGTCATGTAAGATTTCATTTTATATAGACATGGTACAATTAATTTGAAATACCTCTTTCCACGAAAAGCTGTTTGACAAAACACAGGGTAGCCTATTCTGTTTGTAAACTGTGTCACTTTTGGTTGCTCAGCTTGATGCAGGTTTTATTCATTAGGAGCTTTCAGCCTGGCTCTTGGAAGAAGGATGCTTCTGTTGCAAACATCCGACTCCCTGTCCAGGGCACCATATGGCAAAGTGTCCTCCATGAGGGCACATGCCATCAAGCAATATGAACCATCAAATTCAACATAATTTGAAGTTACAAACTCTCTAGCTAAAACGTTTAGAGGATTTTAGTTATTTATCTGAAAAAGTTTTGAAGATACAGGTAAGTAATGCAGCTCTTTTATTTGCAGAAACTCCCTCATTTGCAGACAGTGTTACATACCTGGCTTCTACAATGGCATTAGGCATTCATACTTTTCAGAACACCCAGAAGCACAAGAGAAACCTTCATCTCTGCTATGCTCAAGTTGAGTGTGCTGTGATCCACACTTAGGTTTTTGTGTTCTTCCTGGCTGGACAAGGTTCTTGTAAACCAAGTTACAGCTTGGTTTTGTGCATATGTGGTCTGATGGCGTAGGTTACAATGTCCTGTGAGCTGTTCAGTCTGTTTGCAAAAAATTTTCTCCATTGCTGAGGTTTGGTTTAAGGCTTGTTGAACACAGCGGGTGATGAGACTAGTTCACATGGAGACTAAGTATTGGTATTTGGAATAACTCTAGGTATTACTATAGTTTTAAATAATTGAGCAGTTGGAACAACTACTCGTGGCCTTGAGCAGATCACTGTGAAAATGTTAGTCTTTGTCTTGTTAACTATTTGCTTACATATTTTCATTTTCTTATTTTTAATTTTTTTCTCTTGTTCTTTTCCTTGAGCAGTTGAATGGGGCAATGAACTTACAATCCTTTAAGCTATTTTTCTCAACTCTGTATTCTAATTAATACTCAAATTCTGATCCCATGTAGTATTTCTCTCCAGAATGAGCCTCCCATTATGTTTCAATGGAACAAAAATTTGCAAAAAATACTAAGAAATAAAAATAAACAAATTTATAAGAAAATTATAAATTACTGAAACATGCCCCAAAAGCTCTTTCCTAGTGGACCTGCTTTATCTGAAAGTCTTTTAGAAGGACAATTTTTTTTTATTACTACTGTAGCAAAGTTGTAGTACTGTGATGTATTTTTAAATGAAATATTTTCTAGTTTTTATAAAGGCTCTTGTGTAATTAAAAATGGTAAAACAACTGACCAAAACAAAGAACCAGTCAACAAATAAGGAGTAAGCAATGATATGTAATTGAGAAAGAAACCACTTTTTAGCATCTGACGTGGACAGAATGACTTAGCTGAGAAATTATGAGGTATCTGACAGCAACTGCTGTTGATCCGAAGTTTCATTAGAAAATAGTATTATTTTGCCATTTCTGGCAAGGTGAGCTGAAATGATTTGTGTAACGTGTCTGTAGCACTGCAAGCTGTAATTCGAATATAAATTGTTACTACCAGACCTCTCTATGCTCTCTCTGTCAGTAGGAAACCAAACTGAAAGCAGAATGCTTTATGCATTTATCAGATAATGCTTACAAAGTGTTGTGAATCTGACAAACATGGAAGAGTAGAATACTTTGAAAGACAAATTGGCTTTCTGTTATTGAAACTGACTGTCTTAGGTCTGACCACGGACGTCTAGCAAGGCACAAAGCTGCCTGCGGCCTGGGTTGTCTCCTGAAGCCCTGTGAAGTGTCTTGCTTGCCTAATCGAGGTATCTATGTCTGAGAAACAGAAATGGCTCCTAAATGTTCATCTTATTTAACAGAGCTATAGACACCTAAATATAGGTGTCACTAAATTCTTTAGAGGATTCTATTATTCAAAATAAAGGTTTTATCTTTCAATATATGTCTGATTTCCTAAGAAACAACTTCTTTTTTAGAGACTTTGTGAATCACCTCTGTCAACATTAGTCTAGGCAGTTCATGTAGACATTTTTATTTCTTATTGGTCATAAAAAGTCACCTTTCCCATTTCTTCATAACTGATCATGTGAAACAGTTTTCAGGAGGACTGTGCATGTGGGTGCAATCATCCACAAAGTGCTGAGAGGAACTGTGGGTGGCTGCACTGCCAGCATCCCGCTTCTCACTGCCCTTGAGGCCGTGCTGCCATTCCTGCAGTTATGGAATGACCGTAAATTATAATGGAATTTGGCTACCAGAATTTCTTAGGGCACTTTCTAAAATTTTAAGCTGTGGTTGAATGTTTCTTGGAAAAGAGATTTTCTCTAAATGCTCATTTTTTATTGACCGAAGGAAAGGGGATTTTCATTGTGGTGGCTTTTGAAGCTGAAGGAATCAGATTTAACTGGAAGCAATTTTTCTCTGTAAAATACATAATCATGTAATTCTGAAAGATGATGCTGTTTTTTCTGTACCGGTCTCTTCAAAATTGTTTCTGTTGACATATCTGGTCAGCCTTTTTTTTTTTTTTTTTTTTTTTTTTTTTTTTTTTTTTTTTTAATTTACATGAAAGGAAATTGCAAGTTGCTTGGAAGAAAACTCTTCATTGCTATGACCTGAGGTCAAGCTATCAGGTAGGCCTTGGTATGTGGGTCCTAGTCTGACCTTACTTCACCAACAGACCCCATGAGCCTTAATCCAAGGCTGCAGGTGGGATAAAGAGGGGCTGCAGGGTAAGGAGTGTGTCAGTCACGTGGGCTGGTGGGCAGCAGGGTCCCTTCTCTTCATCCTCCTACGTCTTCTGGTGGTTCAACATAATGAATAGGTAAATACTAAAGCTGTATAATGACATTTCTTTTCTTAGTAAATCAAACCCTCCCAGTGTGGAAGAAGTCAATTTTCAAAATTGCTACTGAAAAAAAGGTGTCAAATATAATATTCATCTGAAGCAGAACGATTAAGAGTTAGGTATTTTTTGCTTTTAATATGTGGGGTTTTGGGAGGTGGTGTTTTTGTGTGTGTCTGTTTTATTTTTTTTTTATTTATTTGTTTATAAATTTTATAAATAATTTATATTATAAAAGCGGTGAAACAGGGAAAGAACAAAGTGGCTGGGTACTGCTTTTGATAGTGCACTAAACTATTAGCCCGGTAATGAGGGTGGTCATGTTACATGTAGTAAACTCAGATTCAACTCACTATTTTTGCCTAAGCACACTTGAACAAGCACCTTCCCTCTCTGAAGAAAGTGCTCTGATAACCAGACTAGAAATAACTCAGAAAATAAGGTTTGTTGTGCTGCTCTGTATACAAAATTAAACACTCAGGGGAGCACGGATTGGAACCAGATGTCTCATTTCCCTAGAGACTAATCGTGCCACCAGGCTAGAGTGTTGCTTTTTCTCATAACTCCTCCCTTCCTCCATTTACATACAGTTTATACACAGGAGACAGTTCCAATTATCCTGGAGTATTAGGAATTTTCACACTGGCATATAATTTTCCAAAGGGTATAATTTGACCATATCTAATTCAAGTGCAGGAGGGAATGATTAACTGAAAGATACCTGAGTAGGTCAAGCACTGAGATCTGCACGGTTCTTCATAGAGACAAAGTGTTACTGTTTTTACTTGTTTTGCCTGAAATATTTTTGTGCCTCAAGGAACCAAGAGACCTTCAGTTACAGTTTGAACTGAAATGAATATAGGGACTGAGCTGCATTTAGGAGAAGTGTTGCCTGCAAGTTCAGGGAGGTGATCCTTCCCCTCCCTTCTACACTGGTGAGGCCACATCAGCAGTGCTGGACTCAGTTCTGGGCTCCCCAGTATGGGAGAGATGTTGGCAGAGGGAAGCAGGTCATGCACAGGACCTCAAATGTGATTAGGGAACTGGAGCATCTTCTCTGTGAGGAGAGGCTGAGAAAGCTGGGACTTCAGCCTGAGGAGGAAAAGGCTCATCAATGTAAAGGAATACCTGAAGGGTGGGATTTAGGAAGAGGAAGACAGATTTTTCCATGGTGCCCTGTGACAGGCTGAGAGGCAATGAGCACAAGCTGAACCACGGGACTTCCCATTTGAAAGGAACGCCAGGAAACATCTTAATACTGTGATGATGAGCAAACTCTGGTACGGGTTGCCCAGAGAAGCTGTGGAGCTTCATCCTTGGAGATATTTGAGACCTTACTTGGGCCACCTACCTTAGGTGACCTTGCTTGAGCAGCTGGGTTGTATTAGACAATCCCTGGAAGCCTCTTCTGGCTTAATTTTTTTTTCTCTGAAAATGTGTAGTTCTCTATGCTTCTACTCACAAACACTCGTTGATATAAACATCATGTACCTAAGTTTATTATTCTGTCAGATTAAAATATGAAACATAAATTTCAAAAAGAGACAAATCCCAAACCAGATCCATTAAAAAAAAGTGAAACCAAAAATGAAGTCTTCCCTTAAATTTGTAACTGAAAGAAGCAAATCAGGCTAGTATTAGCACAACTGCATAAAGCACAAGAAACTTTTTGTGTTTAGATAGACTCCGAGAAGTTGCTTTTGCTATTGGGGATTATGACACAAGAATCTCTCCTTTGAATCTGAAAACCATATATGAGTGATTTTTTTCAAACATTGTGCTTTTGCAAAAAGGTGGAAAAAATGTGAAAGCAGCAGGTTCATTTCAGTATTAACCTGATTATTTTTGACTCCCAGATTACTGGAGTAGTGAGAAGCAGCATGTGCAGACCTCCCAGCACATAGTTACTGGGAATTTTGATTTGTAATTTGAAGAGAAAAAGCTGTAGTCACTGTATTTGTGAACACACTTATTTCCATGATGTTTGAATGACATTAAAGCTGGAATTGTAAACAAGTTTTCCACAGAGAAATATGTAAATCTGTTTTCGTTAATATATTCAAAGAAATAGAAGATATCAGTTGATTCTCTTCAGAGAAAAACAGCAGAGCAAGGTGTGAGTCAGGAAGATCATCTTACAAATTCCTTTTATTTTCAAAGTCTCCTCCTCACATTTTATTAAATTAAATCCTTTGCAGTGTATATCCATCATAGTATATAGCTTGAAGTGGATTGGTTAATATTTGATTAGGGTAGACAGAGCTGGTATTGACTAAGTCTTTTACTACTAAATGAGATGGCACATACTGAAGATCAGAGTAGCAAGTTCTGTCACTTCAAAATTCAGTTGTGAAAAGGAAAAGCAAAATCCTCACTCATATTTCTTCCTTCCAATGGATAAATATACTTATGACTTCTCTTTTTTACATTCTTTCAACAAATCTGTTCCTTCATTTATCTTGATTGGTGGAAAACATTTGTTTCATTTTAATAGCTATCCACAAGCAGGCTGGCACTGCATAATTGCTAGACTTATATTTCATACTTTCATTTCAGTCCTTCATTTCAGTCCTTTTGGTGATTTTTTTCTCTTAACTTTATTAATGATAAACATTTATTTTATTTTTTTTTTCAGGTGAACTATGTAAAGAAAAAAAATGCATTATTTATTTTGTTACAAAAAGTTTAGAATCAGGCAGAAGGTGTGCATGCCTATTTGGGGAAAAAAGGGAACACAAGTATTAAACTGAAGAATATCAGAAATTTCCCCAATTAACTTTGGAGTACTATTTAGGCTACATAAGAGCTAGGTACTGAGGGATTCCTAAGCTTACAAGTACCCAAGGAAGAAAGTTTGATTAGCAAAAAGACTTTTATTTCCAATCTTATTTTAAAATAACTTTTGTTCCATTTTTAAAAGTTGTTAGTTTTATAGTCTAGAGCTGGAATCTGAGAGATAATTAATTTATATTGCTTCAATACCTATTATAATTTTACTTTGTAGCGATAGAAGACAGTGAGCAACAGCTGAACAAACTGCATATTCAAAGAGGAGAGATTTCCTCTGCCTAAATTATCTCTTAGCTGCAAATTATATTAAAATGAACAAAATCAGGAAAATAGCAACATTTGAGTTACTGAAGTTTCTCTTTGTAGATTAAGGGAATTGAAAGTGATGGCCTTGCTTGACATGAGTTTGATGAGTCATTTCAGATAATTTCATTTCAGTGGTCAAAAATAGTTTAAAACAACTCCTTGTTTTCCTTAAGAAGTATTTTTTTTTCCTTTTGTTGTTGATTTTCCTGCCTTCATGTTCTTTTGAGAGCTGTTTAATTATTTCCACTGGAATAGTTTATGGCTAAATGTTCCAGTTCAACTTCGCTGAAAGGTATATATGAAAAAGTGAAGATTATTATCAGCCTTGCCTAATTCAAGACACATCCTTCTCTGACCACAAAAGTTTCCTGTAGTTCATCAACATGTTTGATGATGGTTTCTTGAGATTCAATTCAACTTGCTAGAACTGTATTTTTGATAAGAGAATTTAGCTTGATCTTAAAATTAATTTTCAACAGCGGCTGCTTTTTAACTTAATTTTTGGTTAGTTTAACAAATAGAAATAAAAAAAAAAGTGATCTGGAATATTGAGGAATATTTATTATTTCAGTGAAAGAATTCAGATAATTTAAATATTCTGAAGGATATTATTTCAGTTGTAATTTTTTTTCAACCTATAGAATGTTACAACATTTGAAACAGTAATATTAACAATCTCTTCGGCAGCTGTTAGTAATTTTACAATGAAAGTCTGGCCAATTTTCTTTCATTTTTATTTTCCTAGTAAGCTGCTTTTAACAGATTTCTTCAGTGTGTTTAATTTCCCCTTAACAATCGGTAATACCTTAATTCTTCTTTGAGTTATTCACGTGCATGTTTTATTGTCACTAAGGAGAAGAAACTGTGCTAGAAGTATCTATTGTTAGTAAACCTCGGTTTCGTGTATCCTGAAGAACACAGAAAATTAGTGTTTGCAACTCGTTGATCTTGCCAAGTGAAGGATTCATGGAGTTGCTTAACAGCTCCTTTTCCCAGATGTTCTGTTTCAAACCTCTGTGGCTGTTTATCCCTCAGCGAGGCTGCTGGGAACATGTGTTAGGTGATACTGGAAGTGATCATTGCACGCATGGGGTTCATTGCTGATCTGAAAACAGGGAAGCCAAATTTTCGCCTTTTCTGGAGCGGGGGGCTCATGGAGTTCCTGCACAATGCGAGTTGCAGCCTGACCCCTGAAATGCTTTGTCTTACGTTTTCTCTCCGAAATTACTTTCACTCTCTCCTCCAGCATTGTCTATGAGCATAGAGATAATTTTTTATGGAACTAATTTCGTTTGTTTTAGTAGGATAACTTAAATATGTAAAGCTAGACCAAGTTGAATACTTTATTGAATCAGGGACTAGATTTTTCATAATCTTCTCTTTATTTTTAATCTCAATGAGTGGGTTTGTCTCAGAAACCAGATGTCTCACTTTCAGAGCTCTGTACTTTGTCAATTGTGATCAGCCCATTTTTTTTTAAACAACATTTATTTTCTCCCAGTCCAGAAAAAAATGAGATTCTTGCTTTATTAACAGCTCTTTTAAAGAAGGCATAAGTAATAAACCTACTGAATTAACAATAGCTATATCTCACCAGCTCAGATATGGGAAGTTGCAAATTAATTTTTAAATTTCTTTAGCGATAAGAGCAACTAATTTTGGGCTCTCTTTTATAAGTATCTCTTGCATAGTAAGGTTAAGTTACAATTAATGAGCAAGATATTCAACATTGACCTGTATTTTGTGCATGTTAGGCCTTCTGGAATTACTGGGAAATTACATCAGGCTGAGTTAAGTGTTGTATAAAATATTGAAGAAACACTTCTTAAAACTGGGAAAGAGAAAGAATCTTAGTGTCCATATTTCCTTGACCTAAGAGATGTCTTAATTGTAAGTACAGTCAAATGTCCTACAAGTGGGATTATTCCCAATTATATAGAAGTCTGGGGTTTTTTCATAATTTTCCAGAAATTTTTAGAAGCTTTTATATTAGCTTGTTAACATTTCGAGGAGACGCAAGCATATTCTGGTATAAAGTATGTTTTTCCTTCTCTTGTTGTAACGTGCAACCTATACAATGTTATCATTCAGCATCCAGTGTGTAATTTGAAAATATTCTTAATATTTTCAATTTTCTGTTTCAATAAGGTTTGTTAGAAGTTCTTAAAAGTGAAGGAATGCCTGACTTTTATATTAGATTGCATTAAGGCTGCCACAGTAAGTTGGCCAGTTATTGCATAGCCATAATATTTGTATTTAGAAAAGGAAATATTGACTTCCTTTAATATGAGAACAAAAGGTTATTAATCTGAAGTGTTACAGTAGCCACTGGTCCACTTCTAGTCTTTAATGAGTTTATTATCACAATGTTATTGGGAGGTCAAAAATCCTCACTATATCTGCAGCATGGATGTAAATTAGGGAGACCATCCTAAAAATAAAAAGGGTAATTAATTTTAATCAAAGATAGGTGCTTTAAACCAATTTCAAGAGAAGAATACTTTTGAAATAAAAAGAATTGTCATCAAGAATTATAATTTTACAACATCTAATTTTTTCCTCTTTAGTTCTTAAGCAAGTGGTAAAACCCTGGCTGGTAATGTCTTAAATTGACTGAGCAAGCTGGAAAAGAAAGAGCAAAGAAATTAATACCTACTAGGACTAAATGCAGGGTATTTTCTGAATTGAATTTTTTTAAGCATTTCAGTGAAAGTTTTACTGTTTTTTAATATTGTATTAGTTTCTTAACTGAGATACTGTGCTGTACCAGATCTTAATAAAAACAAATTTATGGTGGTAGTAAATTTAACCAACTCTACAATAAATATAATTTTGTTTTCTAAATATAAATTTTATGAAATTAATGTTCCAAAAACTCATATTGAGTAACCATTACTTATGTTAAGTTTCATTACTGCTTTTGATGAATTAACACTGTTTCTTTTGTCTGACCAACTCATAATACCTGTAGGTTTTTTTGCTTGTGAATTAATCTTGCTAAATATTTGTAACAGCTTTCTTTCAGTCTTCTGGAAGTGTTACTGAATTCCAAGTGGCATTTCAAGGCATAGAGCACTTCTTAGCCATATCTTATAATTTTTTTTAAAGGTAATAATTTTAATTTCCTTATGAAAACTGCTGTAGCTACTGCTTAGCATTCTACTTACATATTATTATACTAGCAAATACATATTAGATAAATATTGTGTATGTTTGAACTACATATTGATAACATGCCATTTGTCTATTACTGCTTCTTAATGTGCTAATATTTTATTAAAGGTGTTTTACATTTCCTCTGCATTGTATAGAATCCTGGGTTATGACCGTCGCAGGTTTTTTCAGCATGTATTTACAAAATGTATATACTTCCTGGAGAAGTAGCCAATCACTGGAAAGATTTTTTTCAATTATAAATAAACTATTTGATTAAATTTGAACCTTTTCAGTAGGGCTAGTTTTACTCTTAAAATTAGACAGAACAATTCTCTTTCACATGCCCATGAAAGCAAGATGGTAATAATTATTTTATAATTTTAATGTATTCTTTTTATAGCATTTCATAGATTTTTAGGAACAAGTCCTAAGAGATATTTTTCCCAGTATATTTCATTAACTCATAAATACATCAACTTACTGCTATCTATTTCCTCCTTAACTAGTTGAAGTTAAGTCTAGATTTTGTGGAAAAATGGAAAAATCTATTTTTGTGCAACATAGATTCTCATGTGACATTTCTGATAAAAAGAGATATGTTTGTATACATATAACCATACCTTTTAAAAAGTGTGTTCTGAGAAATAAGCTTGCTATGTAATGTAACATTTCATGTGCTATTTCTGTGAAACATTTGGAAGTGTTTCTTGAGCTTAAAATATTCAATTCCATGTGCTGGCCTTTATCTGGCTTTCAAGGGTTTTTGATGTCTGAGTACCAATATAGCTTTCCATACATTTCTTCCTTTTCCTTCTTCAGGTTTGAATATAGTTCTTTCCTATATCTTTTCCTGATGCCATTCCTTCCTGCCATTCTATGTCCTCTCATTTCAGTATGGATTTCTGCTAGATTCTTTTCAGTGCATTTGTTTCAAGAAACTGTGACTAATCAATAAATGAAATTTAATTGCCTTTATAAAACTCTTTCCCCTTTCTGAGTCTTTGTCCTCAATTTACAAGATGTTCTAAACCAGATACTCTTGCTTATGTATGAACTATGCAGTTCTTATTTGTAATTGGAATTCTAGTAACTTTGTCGTTGTTCCCTTTGTTGCTATTTAAAAGTTTTGCTGACGGAGTATATTCAGGTACTGAATCTCCTGTCTTTAAAATCTACTTTAAAGTCCATTGCAAGGTAGAATTAAAATAATTTTGGCAGATTTAGTAAATTTTTTTCTTGAATTTCTGTCCCATAATAAACCATAATTTAGAATAAGTGCCCTTTTCTGCTTCAGTTGGTTTGTGTCAGAGATACTGCAGGTCAAACTTGAAGTACATAAAAGCTTGCTCAGCACATTACCACCATTTGTCTTATCACATTAAACTTGTCTTAATATATTTCTTGAGAACATTTAAAGTGAAAAAGAAACATTAGGTTCAACTCTGCGTGAGTAGAAATACAGTCACAAATCATCCTATTTTTTTTTGCTATCATATAAATCCCCAGAACCATGAAAAACAGCGTATTCATTGACCTTTTCTTGGTTCCTGTGTTTTCCCATTTTGGACTGGATCCTTAAATTATAATATTAAACTTGGTAGCTCATTTTGATTCTTACATGGCCTGGTAATGACTGCACTGTTTCACATTGCTCATCTTACTCTGGACTTAAGTATAAAATAAAGATACCTTCTTATAACCTGACATAAATAACATTCATTAAGGACTCTGAATTGGAATGCAGTAGTCTTGTTTGGATGCCATCATCTTGGGTAAATGTGAAATGGTTAGTCTGTATTGGCAATTCATTTAGTTTTGCAGCTTTATTATGCACTTCCCTGTAATGAGCCAGATAAGCATGGCTTATATTATCTGAACTCACAAAGAAAACAGATCAATCTTTCTATTTGTTGGTGACTTATCCTGATGCTTTCATACTGTAGTTACTATTTTCTAATGATGTAAAGTATGATTATGGGTACCAGAAAATGCTGAAGCCAGTTGCAGTTGTTAATGTTGAAGACATCAAAGTCTTGGTAATATTCATAGAACAGAGGCAAGGACTTAGTAATTTTCAAAGAGAGAAAATGAAGAGCTGAGGGATAGATGGCATTTTCCAGATCCTCTCTGTAAGAGACACTGATTCCCCCTCCCACATATGAGCTGATTATTAAAGGAGGAAGCATTATAAACAGTGTGACAGGGTAAATTGCATCACTTGTCTTCCTGGTTAAAATACACAGGAAGGAAGTGACACCTGTGCAGAGGACAAGCTTTTAATAGCTCCTCTGGTTTATCTCAGGTGGCAGAATCTACTCGAGGGGTTCATTCCTGCATGTATTAAGCTTCTGAGCCCTGCTTTTTTTCAGCCCACCTGACTTACCCCTCTCACTCAGATGGGCTAAAGTCCTTGACTTTTCATGCCATTCTTTCTTCTGTTTGAAGCGTGCATTTGGGATTTTTTTGGAGAAAGGGATTGGATTTCTTTTCCCTTGTAAATTCCATAAGCAGTGCCAATGTAATTCAGAAATTTCAGCAGCTCTAAAGTAAGACTATTCGATTTTCTTCTGTGATATAAGCAACTAAATATTTTTGTTAACTTTAGGCTCCAAATTGTCCTTTTGTTACACCAAATAGGTGTATTTATATGACTAATAGAAATTAAATGTGGATTTTCTCCACAATGAAATCTAGTTGGTGACAAATACATTTCTCTGACAAAGGTCCTGCAACATCAAAAGAATGATCTGAATGGATGACTGTAGATGGTCATTATGAGAGTATTACTCAAGAAAAGTAGTGTTAAATGGCCTCCTAGTTGTAAACTTTATGTTCTAGATATATTTTTCTCTTAGCACTAAATAGTGTGTTTGAAACAGTCCACACTGTGGATGGCAACCTTAACCTTCATTAACAAAACTTTGAACTGTTTATTTCCTTCCTGATTTTGCTTTTAATTTGAAAGAAAAATATTCATATTAGTAGTTAAGCTGGCTACTGTCATTGTTGGGTTTTTTTTATATTTTATTTTATTTTATTTTATTTTATTTTATTTTATTTTATTTTTAACATACCATGTCTAAGAACAGGTAACTTTTGACTAAATAACTCCTCTCCTTTATTTCTAAAAAAGGGCTTTGTGGTCATTCATGTAAGTATTAGGAATACGTTATGATACAGTGGATTAGAAAACAAACTACAGATGTGGACTGTATTTTAAATGTGCCTTGGTCGTCCTAACATTAAGCCATGGACCTTGTGTGTGCCATGCAATCAACCCTTTTCTTCTTTCCCATCCACAGCCAAGCCTTTGTCTCTTTAAGGAAGCCACTGATATTTTAGAAGAGCTTTTATAAAGCCAATGTGACTAACTGGTTTTTTGGTTACAAAAAAAGCAACAGAAAAGGAAGGATGTGTTAAGAAAACTACTGCAGATTAAGTAATTGTCATCTTTTTATAAAATAATTCTGTAACTTGGGCTTGGTTCCTTCCTCTGCCTGAAAGGTATTTCCTCCCTGAGACGGTGCAGTGACTGCAAGGCTATAGGACGTTTAGATGTTTTTAAAGCCTGATTACAGATGGTGTTCCTCTTAATTTCTGCAGGTTATACTCTTTCCTTTTTTTGCACTTTCTTGCAAAGTTTGGAGGGAGAAAAAAAAGATTTTCTGGGTATACAAGTGGAAGGAGCAGTTCCAAGCATGTTTGGGCAGGTGTGTCTTGTCTCCTGTGATGGCAAGCAGAGACTAGATGTTCACAGAAAGTTGATTTTTATCCCTCTTTCCTGGTGTCAGCACAAGTGTTACAGCAGAGATGTTCAGGAGGGGCTTGGCAGGCAGCCCCTCTCTGGTTCCTTCCACCATATGACCACACTGCATGGTCATGTCGTGTGACGCCCCATCATACCCCTCCCACTTTTTTTTGGAATGATATTTTCCCATTAAGAGAGCTTCTTAGTTATAATTCTAGCTTGGGTTCGGATTTTTGGCTGCTGATTT
The DNA here is from genome assembly GCF_965231275.1 of Zosterops lateralis. Lineage (NCBI taxonomy): Eukaryota > Metazoa > Chordata > Aves > Passeriformes > Zosteropidae > Zosterops > Zosterops lateralis. The sequence continues at coordinate 45,560,476 of NC_139764.1, forward strand.
TTGATTCCTGACAAGCCCTAGTATTGACAGGGCTGGCAGCTTGCCTGTTCCCTATCCAGTGTGCACACCTGCAGGTGATCTTTGTGGCCTGGAGATGAGCCCTGTCCCTGCCTGGAGAAATCCAGTGCTTTTTGCATCACAGGAATTACACATGGAGTCTGCTTTAAAGGTGTTCAAAGGCAGGACTGCATTCCAAAGTTTATGCATTTTAAAAGCATTTACTGGATGTCTCAATCTTAATAAGTACTATTCATTGCAGGACTATGATTTGGTAATAAACAACCCCATGATATAAACACTGCAGCTCCCTTGTCCTCTGGTCAGGTAGGGACACTGCAGGGTCACTAAATATTGTGGGCTTCGGAGCACCTGAGAGTCCAGTGTTACTTATGACAGGGATTTGCTGAAAACCACAGAGAATAATTAATCTTGCCAATCTTGCCTTCAGAGCTGAGAAAATTATTCCTTGATGGCCATGTATGCTGAATTGCTTTTGCTGTTATTATTATTATTAGTAACAGTAGTAATATTGTTATTATATTATATTATATTTAAAGTAAATTATTACACAATCTCAGCTCAGATCTGCAGTTTCAGAAGTGTTGTGGCAATGTCACTGCAACAGATAATGCCTAGGAAAGAATGGCCTAAATGTCTAAAGGGAAATGATTGTCAGAAACTTAGGGAGAAGGGATAGAGGAAAAAAAAAAAGAGAAAATGCTTTTTAGACTACAATAATATAAATTTGGACTGCAGTCTCTGGATACTTTCCTTTAGACAGCTGGGACAGACATAATTTTTAATTCTGAGATACCACAGCCAAAAAATGGGAACAGTTATTTTTCTTCCCCTGGAAAATGGGAAATCCAAATTTTTTGCCATCTTGGTTAAATTGTTTTTGTTTTTTACTTATTTCAGGCTGTATTTTTAACATACAAGTGATGCCAGAATTAATAGAATATTTATGTGTAATGCCAGAACTAATTATATCATCATTAAGAATTACCAGCAGTAAGAGATGTGTGTGATAATCCAACATGGATTTAAATGCATTCATCTGCGCCATTCTGTAAGGGTGAATGTGAAATCAGGTACAGACATGATAATGCATCTAACCATTTTTGGCTGTATGATGCTGTACAGGCATGTGAAGATAAAGTTAGGTCAGAAGTATTATGGTATCAGTAGAAACTCTGAGTTTAAGCCTGAATGTAGACACATTAATCATTTGCAGTTTCTTGCTCTGTGCATGTTCCTTATGAAGAGACTGGGCTTGAAGTTATGTTTCACCTGCACTGTTTGTTAGCATTCTACTTGTCAAGGGACTTATTTCAGAAAATGTCAGTTCTTAGATGTTCTTCCAAAGCAAACATTCTTTGTTTTTCCTTGAAAATACAAATGGATCAGGAGGCTGTGTATGGTGCTTATTTGCATTTTCCCTTAAAAGACAGAAATTTTAACCACCCGTAGAAATAAACACTAAGTATTAAAAGACACTGCAGTTCTTATTTAGTCTTAGCAGCTACTGTAAACATTTTTTTGCCTTCCTTGTTAGTTTTTTTTTCTTCTCAGATGTGTGATGTTTCCTTTTGTAGGAAGAGTGATAATGTCTATTTCATTTCACCCTAGGACCATCCAGTATTATCTTATCCCTTTGAACTGGTTTCACCACATTATTGTGTCCAAACAAACTTTTCACTTTGAATGTGTGGGGTTTTTTGTTTGTTTTGGTCCCTACTCTTCCTCCTCTCTCCCCTTCTTCTCGAAAAAAGTAATCCACCACCAGATTAAGTGATGCCAAAACTAGTGCCTGGCTCTGCTTTTCTAGTGCTTTAGCAGTGATGCTGATGCCTAGAGAGGCTGACCTGGAACAGAGACTAGACAGAGTTGGAGAAATAATGTAGGTATTTATTAAAAAGGCTTTAAAATTATACACCTTGGGCAGCACAAGAGCCTGGCCAGGGCTACACCCAAGGTGGACCCAAGATGATCACAAGATGGACCACCAGAGATGAGTTTTCACATTTTATTATGTTTTGGTCCATTTACATATTGGGGTTAATTGTCCAGTTACAGCTTCAGGTTATGAAGTCCCATCCTCTTTGTTTGCTCTCTTCAATTCGCTGTTGTTTATGCTTTTTGAGCCTCAGGCTGTAATGTCCTTAGTTCTCAGGCTGGAAAAGGATTGTTTTGTCTACATACCCTATGAAGAGAACTTACTAACACTTAATATGAACCCAGAGTTACACACTAAGGCAGCACAGAATCTGAAAAATATGAAAGCTAAAATTTAAGGCATCAATGCTGAGGCTCGTACTTTAGGGGAGGAGATGGGGAGTATGTATACTCACTGTTAAACTTCTGGCAGGGTGACAGTCTCTCATTCTGGCCACCAAGTAGGCTGGAGTTGATTACTGTATCTGAGAAATTTACCTTGAAGAAAGTACTGTCAACATGGAAACATTCTTGCTAAATACCCATGTCAAAAATGCGTAGTTCTGTTAGAAAGGCTTGGACTCCTTTATACTTCTGTAGTGGAGCACTGTAGAAAGACATGGCACAACACTTAAAGGAGTTGGTTTCCCTTCTGCTTCCCTTCTGGGATTACACTCAGTATCTTAGCACATCAATCTAGCGGAATTTCATGTGCAAGATGGGGCATATGTATGAGTAAAGATCAGACTATTTTGTGATGCACTCTGTGAAACATGTTATGTAATTTCAGTCTTACCATGCGTCAATTTCATAATTTGCAAAAGTTTTTTTTCTCGGTACATTTCTGAAAGAGGCTTTTGACTCAGCTTTATCTCCAAACTTCACTAAGTTGTGTAATTTAGGTAGATGATATTTAGTTCTGCCTATATTTCTGTTACTTTCTTGTACAAGTTACCTTAATCTTCATTTCTTAAATTAAATTATAAAAAAAAGTCTCTGAACAAGATGATTTCCAAATTCAGTTTCATACTTCTGCTTCAAATTCTTAGTTAAGACTCAATCTGGTTTTTGTTTTAGTGTGTTGCCTTTTTTCTTTACCAAAAAAAAAAGACTTGCCTCACTGCAATTTGCTAGCACACCTCTATGGACTGTGCAACTGTGAGCTATTTGAAAGAAAATTTGTGAGAAGTGGTGCCATGTGCTGAATTATGATCAGTGAGCTATGTCCCATCTCTATCTGGAGAAGCAGCAGTCTGCTACCCAGTTAGTGCCTGTAAGTGGCTGTCCCTCAGGGAGATGGCCTGGAATCAGTAACCCTAGCACTCTGCTGGGAGCTGGGGAAGTGGGAAGGAGCTGGTGGCCTGGCAGCATTTCCTGCAAGAGTTTAAAACTTTCTGTTCCAGTATGCACTAAATGTAGTTGCCAGCCCTCTCCTGTGGAGCACAAGTGTGTAAACAGTTGTCCTGAAAATAGTACTTCTGCCTCTGCATAGTAGGGTTCTTTCAGTTTGTCTTAAGAAACTTTTCCACTACTCTTGTGCTTCTCTGTGTTTCTCTTCACAGCGATGTGTCTGCTCCAATCTGCTTATTTTATGCTCCAATCTGCTTATTTTATGCGTAGTGCTTAATGAATTCAATTTCCTAGTGAGATTTCTTTCCACTTATGACTTGAAAACTTTTCTTTTTGTGTTAATACTTCTTCCTGGCTTTAAACTACTATTTAATTTTGTGATTTTATTATTTAGAACATCACATCATGCTGAAGTACAATTTCTGAGAAGATCAGTGTATAGATATGCACACTGTCGAAAGCTGGTTAGAAATTTTCTGAAAGCAAACGAAAAATATATCTTGAAATTGGAAATTAACAAAGGCTAAATATCTTGTTTTAAATGTCATCCGAGTCGAGAGATCTTTGCCAGTTTGAAGGCAGGAGTCTGACAGGAACCTGGCAGTATCAGGAGCTGTGTCTTTCTTCAGAATGAAAAATGTTTTTGGGGAAAAAAATATGGGGGAAAGGACATAATTTTATTATTGAATGATTAATAATAAAAAAGAGAGAAAAAGGCCACAATTTCTAGCTCCTTGCTCCTGGTTCTCCAGAAATACCATAAAACTGATGAGAAATTCACTCACAGTTCTGATTTCCTGGACCCGGGTCCTTCACAGCAGACAGCTCAAGTGACTCAAAAGTTCTGATTTTGTATATGCAAAGCAACTTGTGCATAAAACAGAAGAGAGAAGTGAACACTGGTAAATAAAGATTAGTACTTGGCTTTGAGCCCATACTCCTGAAAGTACCATTTGCCTGATCCCTCTGGGATCAATTGTTAATACCATCCTAAAGCAGTGGCAAAATGTCAATTTAGTCCTAGAATTCTTCAAACCACAGCAAGGTCTCCAGAAGGAATTACAGCTGGCTGAATTTCATTTTTACAGTTTCTGTATATCAGAATAGATCAGTGTTCATCACAAATTAGTCCCTGGGTTCAGGAAAGTGCCAGCAAATGGCATTTTTCCTGTGTATATATTCATTCTGGATGTCTGTTGACTTGATTGTCTGTTAAGCATCAGGACTGAGGAAAAGAGAAATTTAAAATACCTGCGTAGAACATAGTTATAGGAAGTGGTACCCGAGTTCCTCAAAGGCAGGGAGTAAAAGTACCACTGTTATGGTCCTCCATGAGGGATGATTTTTTCAGCAGCACTCCTGGTACATTTATGTGCACTGTGTTCTGCCAAGTGAAAGTAATTGAGCTAACTTGGAAGGAGCAGTGCCTTGTCAGATGTGAGTTCTGCTCAGATTAAATGCTGCTTCTCAGCAGTGCTAATTGGAGAGTTGTGCTAATATTAACTAAACTGCCTGTCTTGATATCAGTGACCTTGCACTTTTAATTCAACTCAGTTTCTGTGAGTTTTGACCTTTGGATGTTCATACAGTTCAAGGTATTTTCTAGTTACTATTCTGTGAGGAAAAGAAATTAAGTATTATGTTCTCTGAATTTTTTATGTCATTAAGAGCATGCACACACATATGCACAGCTGGATTTTTAAAAGATGCAACAGTATTGCACGCCTGAAAGTAAAACAAACAAGCAAACAACCTCCCTCCTCCTTAGTAATTGTACCTTTCCAGGTTTTCTTTTTTTGTATTTCCTTCTTTCTTCTTCAAATCCTGATTTTTTTTTTGCCAGAGTGAGGAACAGCTGAAGGGCTGTGAGTCTGAATTTCTTCATCTGGTAGAAATAACAAGAAAGAGTCAAATTTATAGTTTTACATACTATATTTTCCAGAAAATGTGTTGTTATATATTTGACTGTATAAAGCTACAATGTTTTGGTATTATATGGAATTTTTAATGTGTTTTGTTAATTCTGGACTCATGATCTAGAATGTGAGCTGAGACCAAAGACTAAAACAGTCCTCTTCAAGATCCACAACACTATGAAAACATAACTTATATTTTATGTGGCTTTGTGTCAGCTTCTGTAGAAAAATAGACTAAAAAGTTGAGAGTTTTTTTTCCTTTTCAATTCTATATTTATTTTCATGGTTCAGTAACTTGCTATAGCTGTAAGTATTTCTGTATAGGTGTGAAATCAATTGTTTCAAGATTCTTATTTGTGGTTTATGTTTAATCAGATTTGCCTTGTAGCCATAACTTCAGATGAGCCATTTTTCCTTTCTCAAAATTTGCATTTAATTTTAGTCCTTAATATTAAGAAAAGTCACTAGACAGTTCTAAATAGCAGGGATTTGATGTGGTGGTACAGCTGAGGACTTACCTGCCTGATAATCTGATGTTAAAGTAGTGAAAAAGGTCCCTTATTGATTAAGCCATGTGTTAATGACACCCTGCCTTGACTAAGGCATGTGTTAAAGTGGCATCCTACACATGGTGATTAGCAGGATTTCGCCCACAAATGGTTTGTGCCTGAGACAGTGTAGGTTGTCTAAAAGTCACTTGTCACATGGGGGAATTATGATTAGGTCCCATGATGGTATTCATGTGTTGTTAAGTTGCAGGGTCACAGAACTCTTTTTTCTCAGAATTTACTTCTGTGTTGTGGTCCAAAGTTGTTCAGGGACAGGCTCCTTGGAGGAGCAGAAGAAATCTGCTGATCTTTTGTATACAGCATTGTAGTGGACAAAGGACACCTTCTGAAGGTGGTGAAAAATCATAGATTAGGTAAACTGGAGATATTAGCAAAAAGATACTTCAGTGTGTCTTTGATGTACTGAGGAGTGAGAGAAAGCCATATATTCTGGCTTGACAGCAACAAGAAGGAAAGGAGAGACTTAAAGCAAGATAATTATTTTCCTAAAAGTAGTAGAGAGGATGTGGTCCACACTCGTGTTCACAGGAAAGAACCCTTCATCTTAAAGGTTGTCTGGGAGAATGAAGGATAACTCAACTGTGCTGTGTATATAGGGGAGGCCCAATAACAATACTTGGTGTTCATACTGTTATGGGGAATGTCTGTATAAAATAATTTGTGCTGGAATTAAGAAACATAAAAATAAGAAAACACAAGCTGATACCAGGAAGGTTGATTTACATCTGTAAGGGGACAGGCAGCTCCAAGGAGGAACCATGGAATTTGCAACAGAAAAGGACTGACAGCTATGGAGATGGGCAACCAAAGGTGCTCAATCTAGGTTATGCCTAGATGGTTAAGATAAGGTATGCATCGATGACAGGATAGCCCTGCTCCTCAAGACTGATTGGATCCATATCAGCTTCTCAGAAATCCCATCAATTCCCCTCCTCTGCCTGGAAAACTATTCAGGAGAACAGGAGTCCCAGAAGAAGGCGCATGAATATGCGATCTGAGCAGAAGTGGACAAAGAAACCCTGCCTCAGGGAGGATAAACTGGATATAAACTGGACTTTTGGTGGTGGGATTTGTGAACGAGGGGGGACTGGTGCAATAGAGGCCTGTCCATACGTTCACCCAGCTTCAATCCCAGGATCGGGGCTGTCCTTTTATCGTGGCTTTCTGCATTCGCTGTTACGCAAGAATAAATTTTTATTTTTTATTTTTCAAATCCGGCTGTTTCATGTATTACAATCCTTTGGGAAGGCACATGGTGAAGACCGGAATATCTTAAGCCAGACCATGAAAGGGTGATAGATCACAAGTCTGTCTTTCCAAATGCTGTGTTATTGGCACACTGATTTATGGTGTGTAGCATTATCTAATGGTTCTGCTCATAAATGCAAGTCTTTATTACAGTTTCAGTAGCTTCATCATTTTAGACACTAGCTTCTGCCTCTCTTTGATGCAGCCAGATAATCTGAATTATATCATTAGCAGAAAATGTTTTCATGCCAAAACCTCTTGCTGAGCAGCATCTCTTATATCACCCTTCTACTTCACTGCCGTTCCATGTGACATTTCTGTATGTATTTCTGCTGAATCTCACTGACTTTTTACCTTTGTAATAGCTTACCATTCAATTAAGCTGGTTGGCTGAGTTTAAAAAGAATGAGAAATAATTTGGATGCTATCTATCAAGTTAAAAATACTTTTATCTTAATTCACTAAAGCAGATATTTAGGTTAATATTAAGAGTGAGGGCAGTGGGGATGGGAAGGGCTGTGGAAACTGGTTTGGCTTACACTAGGAAATGACATTATTATCCCTCTTCAGAGGAGAACAGTTCCTTTGGGCAACTTAGGGATTTCTTTTTGTAATTTATTTCTTTTAGAGGGTGAGGGGAAAATTCTTGAAATACTTTATTTACTGAAGAGGCAAGTATACAATTAAATTAGGTATATAAGTTAAAAGGTCTAAAGCTGCTGAAATGCTCAACTTAATGAGGAGAAAATGATGTTTAAAATCAGGGTTGGCATTGCCCAGTGGATGTATTTTAGCAGGCTTCACCTTTTTGAGTTCAGTCCTGGTGAAGTTAAGTTTAGCTTTTGTGCTGCCTTTATCACATAATGCTTCCTTTGATAAGCACAGCAAGGATTGGGCCATTGTGGAAATGCCTCTTCAAAATAAAATTTTCTTACAGAGAGTCAATCTCTAAAACTTTTCAATGTCAACAAGTTCTGGCTGGCTTTTTTTGTTGTGTTGTTTTGTTTCATTTTGATTTAATATATGTTAACTAGTATTTATCAGAGGAATTAAAACAATTCTCTTGTGAAAGATTCTTCAGTTATTGTGCCATGGTAGATCGCAGGATCTGTGTTATGCACACCTGAGAAACAGTTGAAGAATGGTAAGATGGTGGTAAAATTATTTTAATGAGAAGAGAAGGAAAAACAGGAAAAATATTGCTTGAATTGTTTGTATCAATTTGTCCAATGAAGCAGTATTTTTTTATTCCTACATAACTACTTTGAAGAGGCTCTTCTGTGTTTAAAATAACATTTATTTTTAAAAGAATGCTAAGTATTAGACTACATTAACGTGTGCCATGTTTTCCATCTTTTTGATATAGTAAAATACTCTAGTAATACTCTTTAGTGCTTAGCATTTACTGTGCTTGGATTAATATAGCTACTTTGAAAGGCTTGGTAATTACCATTTCTTGCAAAATGGCAGTTCAGGCAGAGAGGGTTCATAAATCTCAACGTATCCTTAGAAGGTCAGCAATTGTTCATGTGCAAGGGAATTAGAAATAATTTATTTTCCAAGAATCTCCCCTATGCATTCAGTTCAACCCGATCTCTATGAAATTTAAGCTAAAAGGGTTCTAGAAGACCTGTATACCAAAATAAGACAATCCTTTACTTGTTGGAGAATGAACAAATATTACTGAATCACAAAGGTTAAGTGTTGTTGATATTTACAGGACAGTGGTTTGCTGGGGTTAATAAAGTGAAAGTTGAGCACCAGGCACAGTGTTATCAATTTCATGAAACTGCAATTACACCAGGTTGAAAATGCTGAAAGGACTTCATTAAGTTAAAGGAAAACAAGTTGGAAGGATGGGGCACACAACTCATCCACACACAACTTTGATGTTGGATACTATTTCCCAGTGGGAGTGTTCAAAGCCAACAGCCTTGGGGTTAAATTGCTTAAGCCTTATTCTGTGTCAACTCTGCTTTTATTTTTTTTTTTCCCCCTCAAAGAATAATATTTGGGCTTTGCAAAATAAGTCGGCTTAAAATAATTGGTTATGTTTGAAAATATATTTATTAACTAGCAACTTTGCTGAGAATCAAGACAGCTCTAAGGAGCCCAGGTATCTTAGAAATCTGGCTGCTTAGGTGGATTGACCAATAGTAATTTTAGATGCTGTGCTTTAGTTATAGCAGGCAGATTCATTGTTTATATAATTCTACATTTGTCAAATCTAGTAACAGGTAAAAAGCTAAAAAATATCTTTTCCAGGTAACATATATCTATGAAATTATTTTTTACGTGAATAAAATAAAAATTGAATTGCTAGTGACTCCTGGATATTTTTGTTGTCATTAAGAGGTCTTCTTTCAGTCTATGCCTTTTCCACAAATGGAGTCATGCAGCAGGATTTGTTTAATGGTATTTTCAGTTTTTCTCCTCTGCACAAAGAAGTGGTTTATAGTTTGAAAGCAGAGGACACAGTTTCATGCCTCTAGCTCCTCTTCAAATGTAGCTGAAACAAAATTAGTAACGAAGCTAATTTAAGCCTGGGTATATAAATTTCTTTTTGTAAAAAAAAAAATAAAAAAAAAATTAAAAAGTATATCCATTGCTGCTTTCATGGATTTAGCTTTTGTCTTTTAATGAAAAAAAAATATTTTGTTGTTCTCCAATATTTTATCTCTCACTGGTTGCATATGCATTAGTGTTTTTCTGATCAGTGGTCTGCTTATAACACAAAGCCCCTCTGGGTCCCTACTTACTGCCTACTTACTGTATGTAAGTTTTGACAATCATGACCTGGCTTCTCAGAGGAAATTATACCAGAAATCCCATTTCAGATACACACCAGTGGAGTTTATCCTGATCTCTTTTCTACACAGGCAGATTACATAACTTCAGTTATAAAATTGTTTGAAATTTTAACTCAAGCTTATAATTTTTTTAAGATAAAACAGAAAACAGAGAGCCTTGTGTTTTACATTCCTTTTCCTCCTCTTGGTAGTTTACTTTTTAATTAATATTTAGGTTAATTGGCTTTTTATTGTGTGGCAATTTTGGTGGGTTTTTTTATTTTTAACATCTTCCCATTGTTGAGTTTTGAGGTAGTGCCTCTTCATGTGAAGTGCTTGTAAAGAGAATAAAGTTCCTCTAAAATTCAGTGGTAGTGGCAAATTTTAACTTTTGAACTTTTTAATCTTTATGAAGTATGCATAAATAGTTAGTGGGTTGTTTAAAACTATTCTAAAAGAAAATTAATTGTTTTTGTCCTTTTTATTTTGATAATTAGAAGCTAAGGTTTCAATTTATACTGGTTCAGAAACAAATTTTTTTTAAAATTAGTTTTTGATTAGTTAAAATGTAAATGGATGTAAATGTTAATGTTAAAATGTTAAATGTATGTATACTTGAAAAATTAATTGGTTGGGTAATTGTAGAAGTAGAATGATAATACAGGCATAAAAGAAATCCTTTAAGAAAATATAACAAACATCTTCCATTTGATTTATGAAAGGAATTGAAATATGCTGCAGTAGTATCCTCAACACTGATTATATCTAATGGGCAATTAATTTAAGCTTATTTAAGAAAGTGCAGGGAAGAAACAAAAGGGTTGGGCTATCATTAAGAGAGGATGTGAATGTCAAGCATAGTGGATCAGAAATGAGTCAGCAATTTACCTTTTAAAATCAGATGTCTGATGCGATCTACAGCTTTGAAATGCTTGGAGCTGACGATGTAATGGATTATTGCTAGTGGTTGTTGAAAACCAAAATACTGCTTTTTAGAAAGCACTTTGAAAATTGTGGTTTTGTTCCAATGAGGAAACAAAAATTGTGAAGTCTCCATTTTGTCTTAATAAAAGAGTAGATGGATGTACTTTCTCCTTTCTCCTCCCCTACATCTGTGCAGGGGCATGCGAGGTGCTGGCGAGCATGCCCAGCTTCAGTTAAATCCTTTTTCTGGGTTTTGCGTGGCTGCTCTCTCTCTTTCCTACTTTGCAAGTCTAGGTACTTGATCTTTTGAGAAACATTTTCCATGAAAATATGAGCATGGGGAGGCTTTCCTGTGAAGAATGTAAGAGCTCAAAAATTTCCTCTTAGCCTTAGTGTCATGTTATTTAGTCATGTGCTTCCTGTCCTGGTCTGTGTTATATTGGTGTAGTTGGTTGTACCTTATGTGAATTACAGATTTCAGAGCCTTCTTAAAACTGTCTATGTCAAGAAAAGAAAATGTCATTATAAAGATGCTGGGAATTACTGGGCATGGGTGTGATGTTTGGGTGTTTTTTGGTTTGTGGGTTTGGTTGTTTTTTTTTTTTTTTTTCTGGTTGTTTGGGTTTCCTTTGGGTTTTTTTTTTGTTTTTGTTTTTTTTTTTTTTTTTTTTTTTTTTTTACTAATGCTTGTCTTCTCTTCTATCCCTTGCTGCACTTTGGGCAGAAGAAGCACTTAGAAGCCTTCCCCAGTTACTGAAGCAGGACGGGGCGTGGCTTTAACACGTTGGACAGACTGAGCTGGTCTGGTAGTATAAAACAAGCAAATTCAAGTGCATTTTGGGATGATAGGTGCATCTAAAAAAATCACTCAAAAATAAAACTAGGTTTTCCAAATAGATTGCAACCGTGTGTTTGACAGGTGATGTTTATAAACAAATAAGTTACAGTTTGGTTTGGGGAGGAGATGGAGAACATCCATAGCATGTTTTTGGAAAGTACATCTAATGTAAGGATCTCCTTGTCACCAGGGGAGGTGGGCAGCCTCTCTGCAGCAGTGCCCTGTGCATCTGTTACACTTCAGCTGCTGTACACTGATGGTGAAATGTCACTGTCAAGAAGTTGTTCCAGTTCCCACCAGTGTGCTTTCTGTTGAGTGGTGGGGTTTTCTAGAACTTGAGTAAGTCTTTGGGCAATGGCTGCTTTAATAACTTATGCTTTTAGAGATCTTACCTTTTGTGGCTTATGCTACCAAAGCTTATGCTTAGGAGGGAAGCATCCTTTATTTCAATAAAGATTGCGTGTTTATCCCTCTCTCCTTCAAAATGTCTTTGTTTATGTCTCTAAGACATCTCTGAGTGATTTTGGACTGGCTCCTTTTTGTCTACAGCTTGTTGGTTCTGTTTTTCCCATTACAGACATGGTGTATCAATGTGCTTTACTAAATGTATTTTGTGGCAATATCTCCTCTGTATGGCCAGCTTGCCTTTCCTGTCTCACAGAGGCACCACATGACTTTTGTTAAAGCAGTCCTGAGAGTATTTGCTAACAGCACAGACATAGCCTTGTGCTGTACCACCTTGGAGAAGTTGTTAGCTTTTGGGTCCAGGTGTTACCTTAGTTGCATCCTCTCTCTTCGTGCACTCCTGCTTTGCTTCTCCCTAAGTGGTCAGGCCTAAATACAAAATTTTCGGAGAAATCCCTTGGCTGGGCAGTGAGCTGCCAGCGTGGCCAGGTATGAGGATGGCAGTGCCCTGCAGATCTGGGATGACTAAGGCTGGCAGCCCTTCCTGTGTGGTTGTGGGCAGTTCATCATCTTGGGGAAGACACTATGAAACAAATAATCCCTCTTTGCATTTTTTTTAGTACTGGATGGCTTGCTGTTGCCTGCAGAAGGTTCTCACCCCACAGTCTGCTGCTCCAGTGCCATGTTATATGTTCCCAAAGGTCAAACTAAGCCTGAATGAATTGTATTTTGGAAGTCCAAGGTGGGCTCTTACCTTTCAGAGAGAGCATGCACCTAGAGCCTTTGTCTGAAGACTTGGTTTGGGCAGGAGTGACTCAGAGGGCTTTCACCTCCTATCAATCCCTCTACTAAAAATAGCCCTGTTATACTCTTCCCACATGCCACTCTCCTGAATTAAAAACTAAATGTACCAGTTCTGGGTGGTACAGTAACAGTTAATCATAGTAATCTTGAGGGTACTGTTTGATGTGTAATCTACACAGCGTGTCATGACAGTGTCCTTTTATTTAGTCTTGTGGTTACTCCATGCCTCAGTAAAATCTGCTATGACAAGAAAATACAAAGCGTGGAAGAATTGGAGAAAACAAATTTCTGTAGTCCACCTAGGCACCAAAAGTGATAGGCACCAAAGTGAGAGAAAAAATTCTTTGTGTCCCTACCTCTGCCACAAGCTGGTAAGGTGATTTCAAAGAAGTTAATTGGACGTTCCTCATTCTCTGCCTGAGATCACTCATTCGCTCCTGAAGATTTTCAGAAGGAAGTACTATGTAATTTATAGATCTCTTCTAAAGGGAAACCCTGCTTTCTGACTTCAGGCTGTAGCTTCTAAGGAACAAATAATTTCTCTTGTATGTGATATTGATGTTGTCGCATTAATGAATGATTAGAGATTTAAAAACAAGTTTTGGTGACTGTGGTGTAATTTGATTTATTCCTGTCACTAGAGTAATAATAAAAATTCTGACAAGTTTAGATTCTTCTCCTGTTACTACCATTCTTATATTGGAGCATGGAGACAAGTCTACTGGCATATATCTGTGCAGAAAGTCATACTGTATTGCATGTAATAGGAAAGGTGGGAGGGGAAATTGACAGGTATAAGAGAAAAGAAAAATATTTTCTTGGCTTTCTGTTCCTATAGTTGAGGCCTCTTCCCTGTGCGTTTCTGACAAAAAACATGCAAAGTTAATGATGAGTCAATATGTAAAAACTTCCTATAGCTCTAACAGACATATGCATTTCTGAGATAAAAGTATTTGGTACCTTGACTGCTGTTGTTCAGCCATCCTTTTTGATTTGTTTCCTTCTTTTTTTTCTGCTATCCTAAACCAAGTGGACATCAAAGTAATTAAGCAGAATTGAATTATTCATGCATCTGATAAGATAAAGACATTTTAACATGAAGTTTTATTTTAATTGCCTTTTATGGAGCACAAGAGGATTGTAAATAGCCAAATGAGCTTTCTGTGATTAGTAAAACTGGCCATTCCTGGAAGATGACAAACCAGAGAAAATTTGCATCTTGACAATAGAAAAAGGAAAATTATAGAAATTAATTTTCATTTTTCATATTATTTGACTAGATGCCAAAGCGTTTTAAATGTTTTAGAATTGCTCAACATGTTTAAAGCAGGAAACAATTAAAAATATGTATTTAAATTTTCACCTTTTTCAGAAACAAATATATGTGTTTAAGAAATGGGAATCCCTTTTAGGGAGATTTGATTAATTTGAATCCAGATATATCCTGATTAACCTGGGTTCTTGATGTAATTTTTATAACCTGACTCATTTTTGAAGGTGGCATGTGTAAGTGGTTAAGAGACTTTCTCAAGGCCTTGCAGGAATGATATTTTGAAGCAAGGAATGGATCATCTTACTGATGAAAGTCAGTCTGGTACCCTAATTACAGCAGCATCTGCTGACGCTGCCGTCTTTGAAAGCAGATCTCTTCCTGACACTCTCCCAGTATAAACGGGTGACTCCAAGGATATGACATGTCCAAATTTAATTTAGGTATCTCTAGCCAAGCAATGAACTGAAAAATTAGTGAGTTACCTGTGAGATGTTAGCAAATTTCCTAGAAAAATGTACAATTATAGCTCTCTTCCTGGCACAAGCTGTAAGGGAAACTTTGCCCTTCTTCATAGGGGAAAAATAGTCCTTTAAAATACCTGTTTTCTCACATGACATTGAAGATAGCTTTGTATGTGGTAGGTCCCTTTTCATGCCTTAAAATCAAAGTTTAAAGGATTTTACAGATCCTCTGCTTCTTTGCTGTTAGGAAGCACAGATTGCATTTTTTATTTATTGATATATGGGTATGTACAACTGTAGTTTTGTCCAATCATAACTTAATAAAGCTATTTACGATATGCAGGGTCATTTAAATATCTTTATCTGGAAACCCGGAATAGTTGTAGTAATTGAAGAAAGACATCCTAGACTAAAGAGTCAGTCCAGAGAAGGGCCATGAGGATGATGAAGGGCCAAAGCACCTCTCCTATGGGGAAGAGCTGAGAGAGATGGGGTTGTTAAGCCTGGAGACAGGAGGCTTTGGGAAGACCTTACCGTGGCCTTTCAGTACTCAAAGGAGGCCCACAAGAAAACTGGAGAGGGACATTTTATCAGGGCCTGTAGTGATAGGGCAAGGGGTAATACTTATAAACTGAAAGGGTTTCAATTTAGACTAGATACAAGGTGCCTTTGTTTGGTGTTTTTTTTTTTTTTTTTTTTTTTCTTCCAGTGAAGATGGTGAAAGACCGGAACAGGTTGCCCAGAGAGGTGGTGGATGCCCCATCCCCAGAAACAGGGTTCAGGTTAGACAGGACTCTAAGCAACCTTATTGAAGGTATCCCTTCTTCCAATTGGAGGGGGATTGGACTAGATGACCTCTAAGGGTCCCTTCCAACCCAAACTATTTTATGATTGTCTTTTAGGCAAGAAAGATTTTAAAAGCACTACAATGGAGAAGGTATGATGTTGTTCATTCAGCCCCAAGACTGTTAAGCAATGCTTATGCTGATAATATATCTGAGAATCAGGCTCTCTTAAGAAGACATTAATCTTTTTGTCTTGATCCGTGTCATACATCTTCTTGTCTGGCCCCTTTACCATTTTTCATGTGTGATAGCCTTGAGCAACTGCTGCTGCTTTCTCTTCACCTATGTCCTCTTCAGAGCCAGAATTTCAAAGAAAAGAAATATATTAACCGTGTATTCGTTTGTCCATTCATCCCTTCCCTGCCTCTTCCTCGCCTGCAAAACGAGCAGGAAGCTGTTTCAGAGAGTGACTCACCACCAGATTTTATGAGGGGATTATGCTGAATCTCACTGATTCACACACTCTAGGCTTTGTTGGAGGTCAATGTCTTGGCAGCATTCCCCTGTAAATACTATATAAGCACCAAGCTGTTGATATTAAGAGAGTGTTAAGCTGTTTCTGCCTTCCTTCTGCTGTGCTTTTTGTTCTCAGCAGTTGCCAGCAGGGGGGCAAGGTGACAAATTCTGTCCCTGTATCGAATATAGAAATTGGACATGCAGTTGGTGTGCAGGTAGGGGCTCAGCAGCAGCTGCTTCCCTGGAATGTGCACTGATTTTTACTTTCCTTAATTTACAGAGCTGTTGTGATGAGCCCTTAAAATATGATTATTGGTCACGGCTTTTCATTTTGTAGATTTTCCTCCCCTCTTACCACAAGGATGCTTTCTGCCCCTTTAAATTTGTTGCTCTGTATCATAAGTTACATTTTTTTAGATTGCTTTAAAGAGTCTTTAGATCCTTTAGCTTAGGGAGATGTCAGGTCTTTGAAATCAGGGAGATTTCCATGAATTTCAGAATTATGCAACAGAATCCCAGCTGGGGATTTGGTATTTACCACTTTGTATTTCTCTAACACTTCCTGCATATTTATGGGCACACACACCAAGCAGCTGTAGTAAGCTGTGTATTCAGTGGCATTTGGGGAGGTCCGAGAAACAGTCCCACTAACACAACTGCCTCCTTAACTTTGTTTTCCTGAACCCTGCCAATGTCATGTTACTTAATTTTTGATACTGTATGGGCCACTATACAGGCTCTACACAAGACTTTGAAAAGGTCATTTGAAGGCTTACCAACAGTGCAAGAAAACAACAAATGTCCCATAGAGTCAAGTTTTAAGGTGTTCTTCTTTTTGTTGTTGTAATTTTCTGATTTTTAAAAAGTTAGCTCACTCTGAGAACCTTGGAATATTAAGGTAGAAGAAAGGTGAAAGAAACCTAACAGGTGTGAATACAGGTTTTTTCCATCTGGCACCCCCAGTGCATCTTACTCATTCCCTTACTGTGTTTCTCTGCTCCTGCAGGACATTTCCTGGGAGCCTTTCTGCCTTTCCTGGAAATAAAGACCTCCTTCAGATCTCTCTAGGCTGGTACAAAAGTTCATTGGGCTTGGAAAGTCTTTTGTATAGACAAGCTCCTCTGTCACCATGCATGCCACTGGATGCTTTGTTTAACTTGGTGATTGGGACAGACAGGATTCCTGTGAGGGATAAGATGGAGGAGCATTTTCCAAGTCATCCACCAACCCTAGGCACACCTAGTTTTGGGCAGACCTCAGTGTAAACTCACATCTTTGCTTCTCTCAGTATCTAACATCCAGTCAATAAAGTCTCTGTCTATAGGAAAATAATAACTGACTGCAATGGGGTTTTCCCTTTGTGACATGATTTCTTATAGAGAAAAAAAAAAAAAAGTATGTTCTGAGCTCTGTTGCTTTCTCTTTTCCTTTCTCACATGCACAGGAAATTAAGCCATTACCAGAATATGGCTCTTACTCTTTGCTGGCAAAACAGCATCTTGGTTTGTTTGGTTTTTTTCTTTCCCCTAATATAGGAATGTTCAGTGATCTGAAATTTGAAACAGTTTGTTCTATAAGCAAAGAAAATAACTAAGCTTTATTTGTTGTTAATTTTTTTCTGTCTTACGTCATCCATGTTTTCCTATCATCCTCTCTCTGGGTGGACCTGATTCAGAAAGGACAGATCTGCAGATACTCCTGGTGCCAGCAGATGGAATGGCTGCAAGGCAAAGCAGATTAATGCTTAGTGTTTCTTGCCCATTTTCAATAGGCCTTCTTTCATTACTGCTGTCTGTTTCCCTATTCATCCTGAAACTTGTAGAAGTTAAAGACTAGACTCATATATCTGCATTCCATTTTTGGAGAGTTTTTTCTGAGAACTGAGAAAACAAACAAACAAAAAAAGGATGTTTCTTTATCTTGTATGATCATGATTTTATTGTATCTGATATTACCAATATTGATTAATTTGACATTAAAAATGCTCATTAAGGTGAACATATATTTAATTGGAGACCAGCTGAATGGCAAGGTTTGGTGATGGTTTAAACTTACTCCGAATAGTGAGGGAAACTGAAAGAACTGCTGAGGGATTTTAGGAGATGAAGATAATACCATGCACAGAAGCCACCACCATATGTGGCTCAGTGATCCTGTCAAGTGTCTGGAAGCTGGGGAATAGGTGGGTTATTCTTGTGGATTACTTATGTTCCTGCCGGGGCATTTGCTCTTGGCCACTGTTAGAAGTAACAGTCTGAGCTCATTGAACTCTTTCAGAGGCAATTTTTATGTTCCTACAAGCTTCTGAAAAAAATGTGTTTAAGAAGCCAGTAAAGCTGTTTCAACCCTGAGAGACAGCTAAGCAAAGGAAAAATATGCAAGCAAATAAAAACAAACCAGACACTCATGCATAAGTTTTACTTGGGAAGAAACAACTATAATATTGACCATTTATGGATGTATTTCTTATTAGGAAGTCTTCAGCTGTCTCACTTTGGTAGCTTACACTCTGACTTATAAAGAAAAATATTAGCATCTTTTTAAGAATCAAATATTTTCAGTTCACAGGGTACGAAAATCTTTAGTTTGGCTGGATGTACAAAGTGAACTTAAGCACAGATTCCTCAAGATGAGATTAAAATCATTCATTTACAATTACTGTCTCTTAGAAGCCTTTGGAGAAACAAACTCCATTACAAAAATGGTTTGTTTTGCCTGGAAAGAGAAGGTCATTAATGTTTGGCTTATCGTGGTCACTATCTAAAATATAAACACAGTTCCCTGTCACCAGAGTGTCTGAGGAATTGCTGGTTAATTCTACTTGGAGGAAAAAGACATCTCCCTGTCAGAATTGTCATGTACTGCTGCAGATACAGATGTAGATAGTATTGATTGATCTTTATTGATTTTATTTCAAAATGAAAATGAATGGACACTAAGTTCAACTACTTTCTGTGAAGAATGTCTAGAAATAGCATAATCTTTTTTTATTAAAAACAACAGCAGTAGCAAAATACTGATGTGAATGAAAACTTAAAAGGGTTTTAGTTATCAGGTTTGGAGGTTTTTTTACAAGAACTCAACTCTATGTTGAAGAAAAAACTAATCAAAAACAAATCTAAAAAAAAAAAAATATTCCCCCCTATCCACCCCTATAACTTATTCTCTGGAAACAAACACACCAATTTTTTTGAGTGTGTTCAAAACTTAGACTAGTTTTTCAGAATCCTTTATTACTTAAAAAAATTATTTGAATTGATAAAATAGTATGGTTAATCATCTTCCATGTGAAAAGAATGTCTCTTAAGGGGAAAAAAACCCCACAGTTTTGAGGTTTTCCAAAAGTTGTAGCTCCAGAATAGGACATGCTCTGGAACGTGCCTGAATGAAACTGCGATCTCATTTTACATGTAATCTGATTTAAAAAAAAAAAAAAGACAATAAACAGATTGTACTTGTTAAGTGGAGTTAATTATATGGTTTCTAGTATTCTATCAGTCGTAGCTGCTTTTCATTTTCTCCCTTACCCTTTTGATACCACTTGCAAAAGTGTTTTGTACTCTCATAGGATCACAGTTTTGTGCTCTGGTAGAGTTTGTAAAGTACACAATTATCCTATTATTCTGTATAAAGGTATAAAGCTATTACAAGGTTGTATGGTTCTGTGGGTAGTAGATCATGGATAATAAGGGATAAACTGTGACCAAAGAAGAACAGTGTGCTTTAATGAAAGGATTTTTCTTTGTTGATGTTCTATTAAATTATTCTGGGTAATAACCTCTCTTTTGACACTCTACCAGCCTAGAAATCATTCTCCTCTCTAATGAGTTAGCTCTTAAGTGATAGCAAGTGTTACATTTTCATGCTCTCCCTCTTCAGCAGTTTCCTATTTCAGAGGGCATAGGGAAAAGCAGGATGGTATTAGTGAATACTTTTGGCAGTGCACAGTGGTGCTTACTGTTCATAGGATGGTGCCACAGTTTTCTGCACACACTGCCTGATCTCCTCAGAGCAGACAGAAACTTGCTGGCCTGCCCATAGCAGGAGGATGAGGCTTTGCTGCTGTGCTCACAGGGGTGTTTCTGGGCATGTGGGCCACGTGCTGAGCTCTTCAAGTCTTGTTACCAGACAAGAAGTAAAGTCAGGTTTTGGGCTAAATATCCTGGAGTTTCCTGAAAGTAGAATTTTTACAATTACTAAAGCATTCTTTCTGGGTCTTTGAAAGCAGAAAATTCCATTGGCATGGAAACCTATAGCCCGATTGGCTGAATTAACAAAGTTACAATCCACAGAGAAGGGAGGCTGAGGAGTTGGGGATTTTTTTGAGTGTATAAATATGCCTGTTTCTTATGCACAAGATTTGCACCTCTTCCGTCTACAGAAAAGGTAGTAAAATAGATAAAGAGTAGTTTCAAAGGATGTGTTCTGTTGGAGTCTGTCCAGGCTGAAAACTATGATTACTCTTTCCATTTGCATTTCTAATTTCTGTTCTAATGAAGCAAAGCAAGAGTGTTATGCTTCTTCAGACATTGGCCTAAAGTTTGTGAAGTGATTTTCTTTCCGTATGTAGCATGTTCTTCTGTGCCTTTTGGAGGTTGTTTTTAATGTCTGAAGGTTAACCTTTAGGTCATAGCTTTTGTAAGTTTAGCATAAGCCTTTAATCTCTCTTGAATGATTTTTGTGTGTAACTTATTCTCATAATTATTACTAACAAAGCTACCACATAGCAGGGAACAGTACATCCTTGTAGTATTTGAATTCTTTACCTTATTTGTTTAGATCATACTAGCAGAAAAAATACTCTCTGTCCCTTCTTATTTCCTAAAAAACGGACCTTCCTAGACAATGTAACAGAGCAAGAATAATGCAGAAAAAGAATATTAAGATTTGCCTAACAACATCTTGGTTAGGAAAGCACTTAGATTTTAGAGAAAATGTTGCTTATTCTCTCTTTCTCTCTCTCTCTGTGCCTGAGGTTAAGTTAAAATAAGAATTATGCTAAAGCAGTAATAAAAATAGTTTTTTAAACATTGTGTTTTATCACCCATATAGAAACCAGTAATATAATTTGATTATCTGGAACTCGTACAATATGTACTTATGCCTTAGTAACAAAAGACATCTTCTGAACTAATTTGCTCAGTAATTTAAAGAGTATTGTGAACTGATTAATATTCTCTGCTACCTCAAATTCTTTTGATATTGAATGTCTTATTAATTATAAAAAATATACTTAGTCCTTAGTGACTTTAAAATACAGTACATTCACCAAAAAAAAAAAAAAAAAAAAAAAAAAAAAAAAAAAGAAACTTTATAACTCACTTTCTTTCCATCTTTTGTGATTTTACTCCTACTTTCAGGATGATACTTCCAATACAGTTGTTCTAGAAATGAAAAAATTTGATGACTGTGTCTTAAGTATTCCATTATGTCTTTGGTCCCTATAAGGAAAAAGTTCTGACAAATGGGCCAGCTGGCTCCCTTCGCCAAGAGACAAAGAGTAATTCTCTTGGTTCCTCTAGTCCATGGTTTGAGGGTCTTACCTTCTCTCTCCCTTCCCAAAACTTGCACTCTGAACAAGTGGCTTGTGAGTTACTTAGAACATCATGGGCAAGCTTCAGGGTTCAATCAACATTTCAAATGTTCATCCATGAACAAAATAGGCAAAGTGCTGTAGCAACAATTTTTAACTGCTTCTCAAACAGTTTTTAATATTCTTTTTCTCTCCAGTGATGCCTGCTGCATCCTTTGAGAAACACCCCTGTGTTTCTATTCTGAACCTCTATCTGTACAATCCTTGGGGATTTTTGACTACTTGCTTTTACCCCACATAGTAAATTTTATCTTTCCTTTGAACAAACCAGAATTGTTTCCAGATTTTGTAATCCCAAATGGTGTACATTGTGGGTACTTGCTGCACCAGGTTGGGTGTTCTTCGTGCTGCTGTAGAGGAGGATGAATGACTTCTAAAGAGGTTAAAATCAGTCTCATCTGAGTCCAAATCCACATTGCTGGTATTTATATGCATTAAGGAGGAGGTGCCATCAAGCTCTTGCAACCTGATTTCTCCTAGAGAAGTTTCATTAAAATATAATTAATATATCATAGGGAGTAATTCAAGGTTGGGTTTGTTTGTTTGTGTTCTGTTTCTTTTTTTTAACAAGTGATGATATGGCTGGTCCATGTAGAAGTTTATTGTTAACTAACACCAGTTCACTAAAGGGTTGGTTTTGGGGGCACGTGCTAATTAAGCACAATTGCTACTTTATGGGAGTAAGATGATTCTGCTTTCAAACTCCATCCACAATCAGTCCTGGGTAAGGATTATTTCCTGGTTATGGAGTAATTTTTTTTTAAAAAAATTACATTTTATTGAATTTTATTGCTAAATGCTGAAATATATGTTCAAGCCATCACTTCTAACTTCATACTTTGTTCTACTTTATTTATATCTCACACAGGCAAAAGGTGCTAATTTTTTGTACAGAAATCTTTGTACCGAAATCTTTGTACAGAAATCTTTGTACAGAAAAACTGCTCATTTAAGTGTTATGGAGCACAATAGGCTGCATGGGAATTTTTCTAGTTCCTGAAAATATTATTTGGCTTGTATAATATGAAGATACAAATACTTGCTTTGCCAAACAATTTGTTAGTAGAATTTTTTTTAATTACAGTATAATCTTAAATAATTTTATATGTTGAAGAGTTGAGGCAAATAGCCTTAAAGTCATAACAAACATTGACTGAGAATATAGTAAGATGGGGGATCTCTATGAGAAAAAAAGCAAGGAAAGATGCAGGAGAAATATAAATTCTGTTTCATAGTTCCACTTGCTTTGCTACAAGCAGAACTCACTGTTAAGAAATCACAGGTAAACTGTCCTTTCTTCCTTTGAGTGAAAATCCATTGTTTGGAAAGTTAATATTGACCAATTCTTTGTGAAAATTGCTAATTTGTATTCCTTCTGGATACTTGTATAGCTGCATAGGACACTCAGGAAATTGCCAATTTTTAGAAGGGTCTTTGTGGCAATGACAGTAAGACACACATACAATCTAAAACTGTGCACACAGTGAAGTGAATCCGGGACAAAATTTTTACTTCATCCTCTGATACCATCCGAGTCTTTTTGCATTCAGCTTAGAACCTCTGCTCTTGGATCAGGCTGTCCTTCATCATTGAAATGGATACTGGTGCCAATAACCAGAATTTTTATATATATATTTTTAATGCATGCTTCCAGTTGTGTTTTTAATAAACCGTGATTCAAAAGCAGCTTTGTTTAATTTTTTTCTACACTTTTTTGTTTTGGAAAATAGTATTGTAAATTTAATTTAATTTAATATTCTTTTTCCTCTGAGTAGTAGATTTTTTTTTTTGTTATAGATGCAAGCTGAATTGGTTAAACTTTGAAAACAGGTCAGTGGCTAGTACCGTTTATTTAAAGACCAAAGGACTCATTATCATTTATCAGGACTCATTAGATGTTGTAGTTATGAGGTTTCACTCTTAAAACAAACTTGAGAGTTTTAAGCAATAATGTGTGCTATCCACAGTTTAAAATGTTGCATATTCATAACATAAAACAAGCTGTATTAGTTGTTAAGGGCCAAAATTCTCATTCATTTGTATACAATCTGGTTTTTATCATTTTAAGGGGACAAATGCATCCAGTTTTTTTTGCAAATAATTAATATATTGTTATTTTTCAGTGTGTTAGAATAATCAACTCCCATTTAGCATGTTGCTGATACAAATTTTGATAGACTCAAACTTGACAAGTTCTCATTTAAATAAAGAAAACTGTATAAATAGCAATCAGTTTGACTAAAGTCCATGATTGAAAACCACACGTAGCTTACTTGTTTTGCCATGAAAGCTTTTTAGCACTTGTATGCATTTACACAGTGTGTCCATCCTGCTTTGCACAGTGTGTAGCTGGCAGCACTGTCGCGTTTTTGTGTTTTCTTTTTGTTGTGTTATACCAGGTAGTAACCACTGGTTGGACTGATTGAAAGAAAAAAGAACAGGAGCCAAGAATTATGCTTACAATTAGAGGTGCAGGTATGAAAAACGTTCTCCTCTGTGTTACACTTTTAAGGAGTGAAAATTACTGTATCCAGCATCCACACGTCTCCAACATGCATTGTGGCCTGGCGGGGTACCTGCAGAGCAACAGAGGCAGGCTGTGGGAATGACCACATCCCACTCTGCCCCTTCAGATGTACAGCACGAGGACAGGTTTGTGTAAGCTGACAATAGAGGGTGTTTGAATGACTTGTTCATTTTGTCTGTACAAGCTGAGACATTTGCAATTGGCTATTCAAGATTAACCTTTCACTGAGCGTGAAGTACAGCCAAATACCTATGGCTTCTAATTAGTTTTCAGTGCAGGTTGCTTGTTAGGAAAAAAACCCTTTGCCTTTGTTGAAATGACAGTTTAGATTTCATTAGAGAACAATGCTTGCAAACTGCTTCTGTCAGTAATGTTCAGTTCCTTCAAAGCAACTTTTCTAATTAATGAAATCAATTGCTAAGTTGCGTTCCATCTGGGTGCTTGTGTAGCTGCGTAAGACACTCAGGAAATTGCTGTTTTTTAGAAAGGCTTTTGTGGCAATGACAGTAAGATGTGCACAGCCTATAACTCCTTCCACGTTTCTGAGACATGAATCTAGGATAGAATTTTTGCTTCATTCTGGGATTCTTCTTTTTGTATTTTAGAGACCATGGAGGCTCTGCTCTCGAAGCAGGCTGCCCTTGGTGCTGATGTGGGTACAAGTGTCAGTCCCTGGAGCTGTGCTGGAGCTCTGCTGATTTAGAGGAGCTGCCTGAAGGGAAGTGTGGTCCCAATATAATGCTGGTGCACAGAGACAGCAGTTTGCTGTGTAATTCTGAGACTGTAATTCAACCAACTGTCTAGTATCTGGCAGAGAAGTCACAAATAAATTCTTAATGTCCACCTGTGACACTTAAGTGCTGGGAACAGATTAAAACTCTGGCTACAGTGAGCAAGATTTTTAGTTGTTTGTATTTCAGGTGTTTTTAGCTTTTTAAATATTTTTTGATGTTTAGTATCTTCCTTAAAAAGCTTCTTTGTAGGGAAAAATACCGTATTTGGTTTTGTTGCATATTCAAAAAAGACAACAGTGTTAGTCCTTGCAAAGTTTGTTTTTTTCCTTCATGTTTTTAAAGTATTTGAAAACATCAAAGTCTTTTTATGGCTTTTTATTTTATGGGCAGTCAGAATACCACAGGACAGCCAAAACTTGTATTGTTTTGGCTCTGCAAATATCTTCTTGACAGATTAAGGCTGTCAGCAGAATGTGTAAACACCATTTCCAGCTTTTTACATTGGTCGCTTAAGTGTCCTGAAGTGCAGCTCAGAAATTTGGTCCTGCAAGACAAACCCCTCAATCATATGACTGAATGATGGTCAGGGGCTTCTGTTAAAATGTTTTTATAACTTAGCACTTCACAGCAATAAGTCAGTTCTCTTGTATTTGAGTCACAGTGATTGATCATCTCTATGCAGCTAGTCCACTGACATATGAGTACATTCACTTTAAGTAGCATCTTCCTCCAAGTTGAGGCAGCATAATTGTTTATACAAAAATGTATTTCTTCAGAAACTATAATGCAACTGCAGCAGTTACCTTACCTGGCCCAGTTAATTGTGCATATTGATGGCTCTCTACATTCTACAGCTTCTCACACTGCAAAGAAGAATCTGCAAAGCTCCTGAAAATTTTGTGGAATATACTGCATTATAGTAAAGGAAAGATATGCTAGTATAAAAAAGACTCTGATTTCTCACATTAATTTTATATTTTTTAAAGGAAAGAACTAGGATAGTGGGAAATAGTCTTCTTACAGTTTTCTTAAATGCTGAACTTCACAGGTTCTTGCCTCATTGTAATGTTGTTTGGGGTTATTTGTTTTGTTTTGTTTTAGTTCTTTCACCACCTGGAAGGAAGTCCTTCAGTGAATTCTAAGTCTGTTCAAGGAAAAATTAATTATCTTATTGCCTACCTTAATGTTTCGCAGGGCTAGGCTGGTGCCTTGTCAAAGGTGCACAGCTGAAAATGTTGAATGAAATAAAAAATGGATCACTTTAAATAAGTTTTGGAAAGAGCTTATGATAAAGATATGGTTCTTGCAGGCTTTGATAAAAAAAAAGGTAATGTCCTGTAAAAGACCCCAAATAACTATTGATTCTGTTACACGTTTTTCACATTTTGTATGAATTTAATTTTGTCTTTAGAAAGCCTAAAATTTTATAAGCTTGTACTGCATAATGCATTGACATAGCAAAGCTGTGAACATGAAATACTGGTTTAAAGTACTAATTTATTCATATAAATTCTGTCTTTACCAGTACAATACTTTATCAAAACAAGGGTGCATATTGACATGTGTTTCAGTAGTTACAGTGGCAGGTGAGGCACTTTATCTTCTTTCTGTGCCTACCCCTGTGTACTTTGGGTTCAGTACTATTCTAAGGGGAGAAAACAGACCTGCATTTAAAAGAAAAATAACAAGTTTTTCGCATCTCTTTTTTTGGATTGGACCAATTCCCCACTCTAGTTCTTTTGTTCTGGAAAGATAGCAGAGATGTGAGATGTAATCGCAAGAAGTAGTCTGTTGTAAGACCTGCTAAAAGTTTCTGATTGTTTGATTAAAAGCCATATACTTGAAAATATGTAATTTTGTCCTGTGAAAAAGCATTAGAAAATGAGTACAGCAAAGTATTTAGAACACATGCAACAAAAACCATTGTGTGTGAGTAAAATGCTTTTTCCCAAGCATATTTGTTTTGACTTTTATGCTGATCTCCACCATGATAAAATATTCTAATGGTTATGAAAATTAAGGATTTAATTCCCTTGTATAAAAAATATGGATAAGAGTTGGTTATTCTAAATGTGCATGATGATGTTTTCTACTAATGTACACTCAGTTGAACCCAGCATTCAGCATTTTTAGTGGGTTTTTAGAGGAGAAAAGCAGACTAGGTATGTTAAATGTTTGGAAGGGCCATGTAACTGTCCTTAAATGATCAACAGAATTTGGATGTAAAATTGCAGAAGATAGGATCAGAAGAAAAGTGTGATTGATGCAGACAAAAATAGTCAGTGGAAGAAGTCAGAAAATTATTTTCATTTTACCTAAGTTATTCTCATAAAAGGTGAAAAGAGAATCAATTTCTTAGCTTTTAAGTTCTTCGCAGCTCTGCAGAAAATGTAAAACCTCACTTCAGAAAGATTCCTGAAATCTCATGAAATCTCATTCTCTGTCTGATGAAAAGCGTGTTTTGGAACATCTGACTTTAAAAGAGCTCCATGAGAGATGAACCACTGTGCTGGGGTTACATTTTCGCTTTAATCCTGACTTTCTTTTAACCTAAGATTTGACATTAAATATAATTAAAATTGAAAGCCTCTTTTGAGAGGAAATACTTAAATCTGAACTATTGAAATGGAATACATCTAGAGTGGTGGAAGCCTGTCATCCCTTTTTGCTTTGAGGGAACAAAATCCACAAGAACTGCCAAGCAGAGAACAACAATAACAAATAACCAACACACAAATCACCCCCCAACCAAACACAAACCACAAAACTCAACCCCAAATTTGTCAGGTTTTCTGGTTTGAGCCAGTGTTTCAGTTTAAATTGTAGCAGTTAATGGGAACTTTTTGGGGAGCCATGAAAAAAATGCTTCGTTATAAAAATTCTTTCAAGGAGGCCTACTAAAGATTAATTGAGAGAAAACAAGATTCCTGAATTTTTTTGTTCAATGAAACTCCATTGGCTTTTGCCATCCATACTGTACAGCAGCTTGGCCTAGAACCAACCTGTCTTGCAATTCTGCTCATCATCAATGTTTAAAAATGCAACTCTGGGATCAGATCCTCAAGCAAGTTTGTCTTTGGCCTTTGTCTTTAGCAAAAGAGAAGCAAGGAATTTTGTTGATGGGATGGAGGGTGTCCCTTGTTCGGCATGTGCTGTTAACCCAGGTTGAGTAGTGAATCTTGTATTAGAGGTGTTGGCTTTGTCAGCTGCCTGCTCACGTGCAGTGGTCTTTCCCCATCATCCACCTTTGTAGTTAATTTTTGTGTTTTGTGAACTTTGAGTTTTGGTAGAAAATGTGCAGTGGAGTCCTGCAAAAATGAAATAAGGAGGAAAATAGCACTCAAAAAATACTGTTTTGAGAAAATGCCATTGCATACAACTGTCATCGCTAAACAACATTGAAAGAAACATATGAATCCTGAAGTCAGCTGGAAGTCAAATAGATCTGTAAAATAACTGCAAATGAAATATCTGATCAAATATCATTGCAGAGGTTGAAAGAGAATGGGTATCCACCTCTTGCTGGATTGTGATGATGTAGAACAGGCTCTTTTGTTATTGTTGTTCTAAAAGTATGCTTTAAACAGCAGTGAAACTGTATTTTAGATAAGGAACGTACAGATTTAACTTCTTCAGTGTGTGACTATCTTTTGACTTTTCTTTTTTTTTTTAAAGATCTTTATGGTTATGGAAAAATCTTTCATCAGCCGATGGTATAATGGACTACCAGTTGGATGATATACAGTCATCTGAAACATGATATATACTTCTCCTCTTCCGTGTCCATGGTGAGTTTTGCTTCTGTACGTCTGTATTAAATGCTTCAGAGAAGGAACTAAAAGTTTTCTGTGACCCACACTAGATGTTCCCACTGTTTTCATGTGGATTAACCTAGAGTTGTCAAATTACTGACTACATAAAGCCCATTCTTTTTTTTGTAAGCTGTTTGAAAATGTTTTAAAAACCTAAGTTCAGAAACAACTGTATAGAACTTTTGTCTTTTTGGATGATTTTTCAGCTGTGCAAGAATCCTGATACACAACTTGAAATGTTGCCTTCAGCTTGAAAGCATCTTTACCTTCATTTAGTATGTCTAGTTTGAATTAGATTCCAACCAAATGTTCTTTTTGACAGACATGTACCAAAATGCTTTTAAGAATAAAATAACTGTAACCGTGTTACAAATATACTATAAAACACAGCTAAAAAAAAAAATTGGAGAAAATATTTGGAAATAATTTTTCTGTTTTGTTTTTGTACTGCTTCTCTGTTTTGTGCCTACAATTAATCTGATTATTGTATCTGTGAGCACTATTAAGAATTGTGTAATCAATAGTATTGAAAGTAAGGCTCCTCATATTATAACTGAATTATTGCTTCTATGTCCAGACATACAATAATGAGATCCAAAGCACTCATCTTTCATTTGGCTAAACACATTGACAAACCAAATTTAGGTATCAGAATGTTCCACTGACTGCTCCTTAACACACCAGAAACTGAAGCCCAGTCTCCTCGAAAAATCAGGTTAAGCAACTGAGATTCAGATCTTCACTCTCTGACTCTTCTCCTTTGTGAGGGTTTAGATATGGTTCTTATGCCAGAGTTTGGTTATGAACGATACTGAATTGTCTGGAATAGTTTCTTAGCAAGTTTGTGTCTAGTGTTTGGGTTAGAAAAGATAGGATATGAAAGATATCTTTCCTTTTCTGCTCCAGATTCCAGAGTTCGTAGAAGGGTGCAGAAATAATGAAAAAAAAAAAAAATGTAAAGAGAATAGAAGAGGCAAATATTAATTTGCCTAATGCCAAAAGGCATTTAGTCGAGGCTGTTCTTATTACATGCTTAATTGTTGTAATGAACTAAGATAGAAACAATGCAGTTTCTAGAACTGTGTTTGCGCTTGGTGATAGAAAGATGTGCTTAAATATTTCGTAGAATTGGATAGAGGTGTTCACCAGCAAAACTGGTTACTCTTATTTTTGGTGAAAATGGGTGTTTACACAGAGAAATGGACAGCCGTGTAGCACATTTTCTCATCCTGTAGAAAGCATTTTCTGCCTGCTTCTCTGTTACCAATTTCAGCTGGCTTTGCATTTCAAATTGTGGAACTCCCAGGTATTAATCATACAACTCTGAAACCAGGGAGTCAGATAAATAGCAAAAAAAAATCATCTTGCTTGTTTCCACCTGAAAATTTTTGAGGGGACAAACCTCAGATATTGTTTGGGTTATCCAGCACCTGTTGGTTCTATGAAGCATTTCCCTGGGTGTTTATTGAGTTGTGCATCGTTCTCTAACCAGGCTTTGTATTTGCCAAATTAGCAGATCTGCTTCAAAGACTTGACCTTTTCTCTTCTCCTTTTTCTTATCAGCAATATGCCATCCATTTCTGAGCCTGTTCATACATCCTGAGTGTGCACTGACTCGTCATTAAATCATGGCTTTGTGAAATGTCTGATAGAAGAACTAACTTCTTTAAACAGAGAAAACTATCTATCCCATATGTGTAAATACTACAGGATTATGTTTCCTTTTGCAGATGTCTGCTACATGACATTTTACTGCCATTTTACTGCAATTATTCCCTGTGTCTACCAGCAGGAGAACAAAATCCGTTCCAATCCACAGTGTTTCCCTTGAGGCCAGACTTAAAAAAAAGGTGTGATGACATCTTCAGTTGTTTTAGAAATTATACAATTTACATTGTATAATTTCTAAATTATAATGTATAATTATACAATTATACATTGTCCTGACAATTAAAAATAACAATATTTTGGTATTCTTCTTAGAATTGTTCTAATTTGCAGTCAAAATCTTCAAGTAAAGAGAATGTATCATGTGTAAGAGCATCATCATCCTCCTCTCACATCTGTATCCACTCAAGGCTCACACAGGCTCTCAAATGGCCAGGGAGTTATTTAACTGCTTCATTCCAACTAGAGGAAAACTAAAGTGAGCATCAGGAAGTAAACTGAATGCCATCACACAAGATGTGAAACCTAGAGGATTTTCTATCCTTACTGCAGTAGCTCGCAGAGTGGTATTTAGAGGATAAGCAGGCTTTGCTCATCAAATTCAAACCCTACAAGAGAATAAAAAATACTCAAGCAGTAGTATATATTTAAAAACGGTAAAATAATAATGATAACAATATTTCTACTTTGTTCCCAAATCCTATGCCCCATTAGATAGACCAGGGAAACCTATTACAGAAAGGTGTGCTAAGATAATTAAGTCAGGCTTTTGGAGATAGTGGGATTTTGAGAACTTGTGTGAGAAGGAAATAGGATCTCTTATAAGGAAGAAGTACTTAAAATGCAAAATTGTATATCAGCCTGTATTTGAATGCCTTCTGATCTTAATTCTGCTTTAGACCAACTGATAGCAATTTTGGTAGGGTTTTTTGGTTGCTGGAGAACACTGAGATTTAAGAGAAAACCCAATCAACCCAACCCCAAACAACAAAAACCAAACCAAAGCCAAACAACAATAAAAAGTGTAAATTTTAATTGTCTGCTATATATTGAGAAAAGTAATATGGTATTTTAATATTGAAAGGGTTTTTTTAAAAGATATTCAGTATGCAAAATCAGCACAGGGTGAAAGAGAAGTCACAGAGAACAGAAGCCAGTAGGTGCTGTTTGGAAGATGTTTATGGTAATTGAAAAGGGAATATATAAAACATTAAAGATCAGGACATCTACAAACAAAGTAAGTGGTTCAGGCCGTATCTTTAGTTATAAGAATAACAAAAGAATTTTTAGTATAGAATTGCCTTCATTTACTTGTAAAACTGAATAATTTTAGAAAGCTCAATTAAAAAAAAAAAACCAACCAGATATTCCTAATATTTACCAGCTGTATTTTCTGAGTGTTGTTTTTTATAACCACTTGAAGAAACAACATCAGCAGCTGCTAAGTAACATTACCATTCTATTACCTGACTTTAAAAAAAGAAATAAGAAAAAAAGAGCAATGAGAAAAAAAATGGGAAAAGTCTAGCCCTGTATCTCAGTTTCTCAACCCAAAATAATCTGTCAAAAGTCTTGTGCTGAAACCTCCTGTACCATCACTGAACAATGGAATTTTGTGTTTTGTCTGGTCCTGATTCTGAACTCTTGTTTCATCTTCTCTGTGCTGGATGTTCCTCACGGTTTACAGATGATGTTGTTACTGAAATGCTCCATTTTAACTATAAAGCATTGTTAATAGGTATTAAAACTAGTTTTTTTTTACTTCCATTGCTTTCTGCCTATTGTGGAAATATTCAGGGTTCACTAGGCTGCCATTGGTTTTGCTTAAAGTGTTGCTTCATCCGACTTCACACAGGTGGATTCACTGAACCTGGTTCCATCTGTGCCACCTGCCTGTCTGGCTGTCCAAACACATCACAGGCTTTGTTTGGATGACAGAGTAAATGGCATGGCAGGTACAATGAAAAAATCAAAATGAAGCATACATTATTTATTAAAGTAATCCCAGTCCTAGTGAGATATATCCTGAACTGAGGTTCCTGCAGCTAATAGGCAGGAACAAAGAATGTTAATATTTGTCTTGAAAACTTCTGGTTTGGGTGAATTTAAACTCATATTGCTTCAGTACATTCAAATAAAGTAATAACTCCCCTTTTCCCTTATTTCCCTAAACTTTTATATACTTCATTTTCAAGCTGATGTTGTGATACTGAAGGACCTGCAGTATGTCAACAGTCTTGAATAAATTATGTCATAGAAGCTCTGAAAGCTACTGAGAAACTGGCCTTGAGGTTACGTATTGGTTAAAGAAAGGCCTAATAACAGAAGAGACATTGCTGCTGATGTGCTTTGTTCTAATGATTTTCTATTAGTAGAGAATCTTGATTAATGATTCTCTATCAGTGTGTCCTGATAAACGTGCTAGTCAATGAATTAGTGTGTCATTTTATTTTCTCTTAAAGAGTGTCCTTCTAATGTGAATGTGATAGGAATTGGTTTTAAATATACTGCTGCAAGCAATTTCTTTATCTGAACAGAGAAAATATTTTCACTTTCTAAAGTTTTGAATTCCTGCATCATTTTCTTCCGAATTCATGAATTATTTGTGCCAAGTAACTCCCTCTGTGAGATTTTTGCATTTAAAAAACATAGTAAGTTTTTAAAACTGCTTGGAATCAGAAGAGGTTCTGTGGTAATCTTACTGTTGTGTTTAATTTCTATACTCTTCTAACTGCAGCAGACTCTTAAAGAAAAAGCTAGGTTTAAAGCTTGAGCAAGTGTACTTGAAAATATATTCCATGTATTAATATTTAATTTTTAGCTTTTCTACTGTGCTACTGTAAAAAAGCAACAGCAGCCATTTTCTGCAAAAGACTAAGAGTTTGCCAATTTTGTTAGGGTGAAAAAAACCCACAAGCAAACACTAATAAACTGATTAATTTTTTAAATGAGAATATTAATCTAGTTTTTTGTGGTGGTTTTTTTTTTTTTTTCTCATTAAAAAATGTAAGAATATATTGAGTGCTTAAGATCTGTTTGGGTCTGTTTGTTTTTGTTTTGGGTTGTGGTTTTTTTTTTTTTTTTTTTTTTTAATAGTCCTGCTATGAAGGTAAAATTTCCAATGAATAACCAAGATGTAGTACAGAACTTGGAGAACTATCCAACATGTTATCAGTTTAATAAGGGAGGATCCTGGAAAGCTGGAAGTGTTTAAATGGTGTTTGGTCGAGCAGAGCTGTATTGGCAATAAACTGCTTGTGGTGCCCAAGCAGCACTGCCTCCTCTCCTCAAAGTTAAACCTTGTGGAACTGCATGAAATTAATGCAACGTGAGGTACCATTTTGAAGGGAGGGGTGGCTTATTTTAGACAATCTGTAACTTGAGTTCATTGGTTTGTGGTCTCACACTGGCACACTCACAGCACTGAAATGGACATCAAGGTGATCTGGCTAACATCGCTTTTGTCCAAGTCTGGAGGCCAGGAGATGCCAGCAGCTGCATCCTCACCACTTCTCTTGGGTGGCAACCAATGAGTTCTAGGGATTCACCAAAGAAATTTGCTTACCTCATCCTCTGTAAGTGCTAGGCTAATCTGCTGCCAGATGCTCTCCTTTCCTGTTTCTGAGGGTGGCTGGGCTGGCAGGAGGAGACACATGGCATGTTGTCACCTCTCCTGCCTGCTTGCACTTTTGACTTGCACAGCAGCCACGTTTACAGTGTAATCAATTACATAGTTTTAATTCTGGATACCTAGCTTGAGAAGATATGCTAAATGCTTACTAGAAGAGTTGAGGACCTAAAAATTACGTAGGATTAATTACCCAAAAATATTCCTAGAAAGTGGAACTTTGTTTCTTCTAAAGATAAACTAAACATACACATCTCCTATGTGGTGGACATTGACTGTTGCAATCAGGTAGTGTTTCCAATATCCCTGAGAAACCTGAGTTTGATAACTCAGGTTTGTCACAGAAGTGATTCAATAGGGACTTCTGGGGAGAAATAAAAAAAAGAAGTACATTGCTTAAAGAAATCGGGTTTGTTGTTTGTTTGTTTTTTCATATATAGCAGGTAGAGTTCCTTTCTGAAGGGTTATTATTTTGATGCTTTATATTATATAAATATAGATGTAGGAAATGGTTTTTTTTTCATATTAGAATAACTAAGAAATAAATAATATGCTAATGAGATATTTAGAAACTATACGTCGAGGACCATTGCTCACCTGGATGAGGGCAGGTGTGGCTTCTGCCCTTGCCAGGGCTCCTGCCCATCCCTTCCAGACCTGGTCCTTGCTCATGCTGGGGGTTATTCTGTGACATGAGCCCCCCTTGGCATCTGGGTAGGACATGAGGTTTTTGTTGGCTTGAACCGCAGAGTGCAAACATCTTCCTAGCTAGGGACGCTGCTATCAGCTATGTCAGCACTGCCCCTAATTTAATGTCAGTTGTTGCCTCTTGTACAATCAGCAGGTCACCAAGGAAGTTACTGAAAAATACAGGCTGCTGATATTTGCCTTTGCAATGACGTAAAAACTCATTTTTCATTTCATTTTTAATTGTTGTCAATATATCAATGTTGTTGTATAGTTTACCTAATAGCAAAGAATAGTTATAAGTACCAAATGTATCCAAATTAAGCATAATATCTTAAGACTTATGTGAAAAATGCCTTCACAAAGCACAATGTGGAAAACAGGTAAGAATGTTTTGTGATTCCGACCGATTGAGTTCTGTGATTTCCAACTAATCAAATGCATATGGTGTCTATATCTCCTCTAACTAATTATTCCTGTAGCCAGCATCAGCAGTAGCAAAAATGGAAAGAGGAAACTGGTAGAAAAGATAGAGCTTCTGATAAGCAATTTCTATTTCTCAGCTCAGGGAGACAAAATCTAGGCATTCAAAAACTAATTAGGTGCTTGAGAAGGGGACGAATGAGATTCCCAAGTTTAATTCATGTTGTTACAACAGGCATCCACGGTTCAGTTTTGCATTCATTGCTCTGAGATGAGGTTTGTATTAAATCTGAGCAAATTTATTCAGAAATATATGTAATGCTCGGGTTTTTTTCTTTTATTGATGTCAAATAATTTTCACCATCTAGTTATTGGCAATTTTTAGCTTGGATAGAACTATCTATATGAGATCAAAACTATATTAGTGAAGATTTTTACAAGTATATCAGTCATGCTTTCTGATAGAATTACTAATGTTTGCAGATAATCACCTTTTCAGACTCACTGATTTCAGTGAAATGACTTTTGACATCCTTTTTTACCAGAAAATTAAAATTGGCGTAAACCAGCTCAAATCCTGATAACTAAGGGGTGTCTTTTGTGGTGTTGCTTTTGACGATAGCATTTTCGTATCCTCTGCTTTTTGTAAAACTATGTAATACTTTCTCTTAATAGCTTTCCTCTCATTTTATTTCCCTTTGTATTATACAGCCTTCTTGTGCTTTACATAAACATGTCTTCTATCTGTATTTTATGTGAATTGAGTACATTTTACAGCAGTTTGTAGCTACTAATTTGGGCTATACATTTCTGTGTATAAGCATTTCTCTTGAGAAAGTTTAATTTTTCTGCTACTTCATTTGCTTAAATGAGGCAGTAAATAGATTGAGTATCAAACATAGTTCTTTTCCGTGCTAATATGGAAACAATTTAGATACTTCAGAATATTCATTTTGAATACTTGGTACCAATGTCTTGGTGAGGCATGATGTTCATTATTCTAAGAATTAACATAGGCTGTTATATCTTAATTTCATTTCCTGTATGTATTTTTTGGTATCATGAGAGTGTATACATATAAATGTGCACATACATAAGAAGAGGAAATAATAGTTTAAATTATACTATTATAATTATACAGAGGCACTTTAAAAAACAAGTTATTTTGGTGGAAATAAAAAGAGAAGAGTAAACTTGGAAAATAATCTTTCATTAACAATATGTTCTTTTTTTTTAAATTGTATGCTATATCTGAAATCTGAAGCCATTACTGTGTATCTCATTACTCAGTTCTTTATAATAAAAGTAGGATTCACCTAGTGTTTCTAAGTTGTCCATTGGGAGAAGCAGGCAACTTCAGATGGCAATTCTTGTCTTATATCTGTATTAAATACTTATCCTAGAAGGGGATATATTACCCTCTGGGTAATTGTGCATGCAATATCATTATTTCCTGTTTTAAGAAGCAAGGCCAAGATAATCCTGAAGAACCCAATGCTTCCTAGAGTTCATTTTCTTTTGTTGGAGCTGCAGTAATTGCATCTCTGGAGCAGCCACACTTGTTCAAATGGATTGTACGTTTTAGGTGCGCAAGAGGTGTCTCAAAATGATAGGAACTCAATGGTTTGACATTCACAGAAATAATATACTTTCCATTTTGTATGCTACCTGATGCATTTTTTTATATATAAACAGAGTGTTAACTTTATGAAAACAACGAGTTTGTTTAAATAAATTAAAAAAAAAATCATGAGAAGCAAGACTCTTGGAACCATTTTCTACTTAATACTGCAAAATGTTTACTCATATGTAGTAGATAGTCTTCATTTCCTCTACTCAGTGAAATGGGTGTTTTGGTGCTCTGTTAAACAGCCACTGTTTCAGCAGAGCAATGTGGGCATTTTAGTGGTTTGGAAATTATTTCCCATTGGAGAATATACAGCTCTTTTCAGGACTTAATACTTACAGCCCAAGTCTCACCTTCAGCCAAGTGAAGTTAATGGCCTGACTCCATTATACAAGACTTTCTTGTGTAGTTCTAATTAATCAATGCCATGCTTTAAGCCTGAAACATTTTGAGTGAGAGGTAACACTATGGTTTAGTGTAACTATTTGTACTAATAAACAAACTGTGTCAATTCAGATTATCAACCAGATTTCAGTTTACATCTGGTGTTATAATCTTTTTATAATAATTTCAACTATATAGTCTCTCATTCTCTTAATTCTTCCTCTAAGCTATTCTGTTGCTTGGCTGTGGTGAGCAGCTGCTGTGTCCCCTCTTCCAGGTGGCTTTGCTTCAAATGCCTGGAAAAAAATATTCTGCTTAGAAATAGGTTACACCACAAGTATTTAGAATATCTCATGGTCCACCTTTTCCTAACTGAAAGATCGTTGATACTTTGTCTTTGCAACACTAGAAAAAGGAGAGATCACTTTTTATGTTAGGGAAATTATTTTATTGCTTTATATGCTGCCTAGCTACATAGCTATGAAAGAGTGGCTGAAGGCTTTTGAGAAGAGAGAATTTGTGGTTGTTATTTTACTTAGAGGGGAGGAAGTGAAGGACCTGCCTCAAAGTGATAAATCCTGTGAGAATTGAGGCATCAAACTTTCCAACAACGGCCTGAAGCAACACATTAGCATCTACAGCAGGTGACAGCAATAAGTCTGAAAAGCTCAGATTAAATGAATTCAGGTGTTGGTGTTAGAAAATCTGGTCTCTAAAGAATAATTCTTGTTACTATGGAAAGTTGTTCTTGCCAAAAGAGATTTGGAGGTAATTTAAATTGCAGTGTAAGTCAGCTTTATGTTGGCTCCAAGCAAGGCCATAAAATAATCGTGTGCAGGATTTAGTTCTGACTGTGAGTCAGCTGTGGAGCAGGAATACTCACAGAATTTCTTTTGTTTGGCAAATATACACACTTGAGCTGCTTCAAGCACAATTTTGCCATATTTGTTAAAGTTCTAATACAAATTTTTAAAACCAAAAGAACTAGAGCCTGGGGAGAATTGATTGACAAGGGGTGACCTAATTTCGGTGTTTAAGATGGACAGAGTGACAGCACATTGGGTGATGTTGTCCAGTGCTCCCAGTTTTTTTGTAGGTGACACAGGTGAAAGAAAGAAGGCGCAGGGCTATCCGTGGGAGGGCTGTGTGCATCCTCTGCTATTACATATATGTCTGTAATCCTGAGCAGTTTATAAGATAACAGCTAATTCAGCTGTTCATGAAGAGTCATCGTTATTTCAGAGGATAAATAGTGCTGTCATATTATCATCACCTCGGTGAGTATTATGAGGCTGCTAACATTGATTTCCCCTTCTATTTAGTTAAAGAAAGCTATAAACCTTGCTTGTAAACTGTTTTATGCAGCTGCTTTTATACCACATTTCTGTGAGCCATATCATTGTTTACAGAGTTTTTGATTATGTTTGACTTTTATTTTTGCTCCCAGTATTCTATGCATTTTGGATTGAATTCATGATTATACAGTGTGTGATTACTGATAAGCTCCTAGCTCTTTGAAGGACTGAAATAAACCTCTTTTACTTTTTCTCTCCTTTTCCTCTCCCTTTACTTAAATTTGTCATGTAGGAGAAGAAAGTCAAAGCAAGACACCAATGTTCATGTGCAAATTTGTCATTATCTGGTTATTCTGCTGCAAAGAATGCTTTAGTTTGAATGTGTTGACACAATACACTTCCAAAGCTTCCTGTACTTGGTCTGAACAAAATTATTAGTGTCTGAGCCCCAGGCAGCACAGAGGTCACTATCTCCCAGCAACATCTTGCCCATCTCTACTCACTCTTAGGAACTGCGAGTTTCCAGAGAGGTTTTGAAAACTGAGGGGTTTTTTGTAAGTTTCTCTTGTCCCTGTTAGTTTTTTTGCAGTGTCTGAAAAGAATATTAAATTCTGTGAATACTTTTTTAGCTACAGTAACTAAATCCACCCTGCTTTTTCAGTAAATTAACTGTAAAACTGTGTTGTTTTTCTCAGAGAAGGTTGTTGTGCTATGTCAGTTAAAAACCAATGGATCATCACTTTTACCCCCAGTGTTTTAGGATTGGTGGGATTTCCAGTGTAATGAACCCATTATCCATGATTTACTGAAACAGTGTGAACCATCATGTGCCACCCAGATCCTGTGAGGAATTGTATCAAGCATAAGAAGACCTTCAAAGCACCTCTATTTTGGTAAAAGAATGTTACTTACAAATATGTGAGCACCTCTGTTGGCTGTAACCTGTTTCATTTCAGAGATCATGCTACCCTAACTCCACTAAGAGGATGGTAGCTGCTGTGCCCTGGCACATGCTTGATAGGAAAAGGCTGTCATTTCAGAGGGTCCCAAGGTGCAGGAAAATTGAAGGAGCAGGCATCTGAGGAAAAAAAAAAGGCAAACATAAACCAAGGCTGGCCATCGTGAAACTACCTGTCCTGCAGAAGGTGACATTGAGGTTCCAAAGGCAAGCCCCATGGCATAGCACCATTTTGTGGATTCTGGACTTGTAGCTGTTCATAGGTGAAAAAAATGAAGTTAAGAAAATTACGTAAAAAATAGAGAAGACAATATTTTCAAGAGATTATTTCACTTCTGCGATATTCACAGAAAGTTTGTCAGAGCTCTTTCGTAATGTCTTAAAGTTTGGCAGATCCCTGAGAACTGGGGAAAACAAAGGTCTCACTGGGATAAGTGATAAACTAGCATTATGTTTATATGTGTATGTTTTCACTGCAGTTGTGGGGGTTGCTTTCTACTTATGGAGTATATGGATACCTTAAAATATATAATCCAGGAGAAGAATAGGTGAGATTAATTTTAAACATCTGTGACACAGTGGAAAAAAACATGCAAATCAGTTTTGTAGCTAGTTTGTGTGCTCTTGTATATATTGAAGGTATAAACAGAGCAGAAATCAGGAATAATGGGAGGAGGGGGTTGTGCTTGTTTGGAAATCTCTTTCTTAGAAAGTAGGTCAAGCAGCTTCTGTCACTGATGTTTTGTTTATGAGGGAAAGGACAAAATGAAAATAATTTACTAGCAATGCTGGAGAACTGTCACCATCTACTCCTTGATGGAGTGCAGATAACAATAAGTGAGTGGTGTGTTAGAGTACAAGTTAAATTAGCAGTATTAATTAGCTGTCTGAACTCTCCATTGTTTTTCCTGCTGACAGTCTTTTCTTGACAAATCTTGTGGTCATACAAAAGATAAACAAAGCAGTTGAGTCTACTGTATATATATTCACTTATCTCTGGTTTATAACTACTTGATCAATGTGCAAACTACTCTGATTAACTCTGGTTAATCTGATATAGACTGATGGTAGTCGTCTCAACTTCTTTGTGCTTCACCGTGGAGGTTTTATCATTTACTTTAATTTGAAAAGAAAAAGTTAAAGTTATGTGGACTAATAGCAACTGGTGAGGGAGATGTGCAGAGGGGATAGTGGGCACTTAGGTCTCTGTCCAGCACAGCTCCTGTGTCCCTGTTTGCCAGTAAGGCCTGATTGCTCCTTCACTGGTAACAGCAGAGTAGTTACTTGAAGTATTTTTGGTAAGTCTGATTGGGCTTGAGTTTGTTTCCTGTTTGTATTTAGTGATTTGACAAAATAAAGATTAAATTGATGACCAAATGAGGTTTACAGTGGGCTTCAATATGAATAGAAGGTTACCCTTATTTTTTGCTTATTTTAATGAACCTCTTCAGTATTTATTTAGTTCTGACTTGATCAAGTCTCTGCTTTATCTTTGCCTCTGCTTTTATACAGAAAGAGATAGCAGACTGTGTTTTTTCCTTACTTATTTATGTATCTAAACTGGTTATTGCTTTGTTTCCACTAGTTGTTTTTCAAACTGTTTTGGCTTTTATTGAGGTGCTGATTTAGGCTGGGTTTGTTGGGTTTTTTGGTTTGACTCTTTTTTTCTTTAATGAAGACCAGCACTGTTTAAATGAAAGAGTAATTTTATGAATGATGTATAAATGTAGTTTAGGAGTTGGAAGATAATCTCTTCATCATTCATGGAATTGAACTATGCAGCAACCTCTGCATATAGGATATGTTCAATATAAATAATGAATTTATTAAATGAGTCATTTGACCCTTTGCTGCTGAGTACCTCAGTGTCTGAAGCTCACCTTGCTAGATCTGTATATGTACCCTCAGTGGTTCACAGGTAGTTTTTAAGAGTGTACCTGCTTCAGTAACTGATCAGAGCCCAGTGAGACCTGGTGGCATGGCAGTGTAACAGGGGAGATTCATTGTCAGCCTAGTCAAACCATGTTGTAACAAGAGCATTGTTTATCCATATGGGATCCCTCCTAAAACAAGCAAATGCAGGAACTTCCCAGCTGCAGCTCTTCTACAGAGCAGCCTCTGGCGTCAGGAAAAGCAGAATGGATAGTGTGGTGTCTCAAACTATTTTTCTGCAGGCTGTCAGGAGTCAGTAATCTAATCTGTTGTGTTGATGAGAACTGATAGAGTTAAGCACTACAGGGTAGGGCCAAGAAAAGAGTTATAAACAGACGTCTTGCAGGACTGGGCAAGTCTATTGAAATCATTCTTCTGAACAGTGAGTATCACAGCTGCCACAGTGGCAGAAATGGCTGGCAATGTTTCAGCATCTGAAAGGAGTTTTAAGTTTCTTGGCACAAAAACCAAACGAAAACAAAAACAACAACAACAACAACAAAAAAAAAAAACCCCAAGCAAACAAAAAACCCCAGATACAGATGTTAAAAAAGAAGATGTAAAATATATTTTAAAAAAAATCTTACAGATTTTAATTGTTTTGCGTCTGAGAACAACCTTCACTGAAGGAACAGGCTGCCCAGGGAAGTGGTGGAGTCACCAGCCTTGGAGGTATTTAAAAGATGTGTAGATATGGCACTTAGGGATGTGGTTTATTCTTGGACTTGGCAGTGTTGGGTTAATGGCTGGACTTAATGACCACAGAGGTCTTCTCCAAACGGAGCAATTCCTTAGAATCTGGGATTGTGGGTCTGTGTCCCTGGGCCCAGGTAACTGGGAGATCTCCTGTGTCCCAAGGCCTGGCATTAACTGTTACCTGGAGCCTGATTCTCAAGGTCCTGTCCCAACTTTTATTTTCAGCTGCAAGATTTTGTACAGATACTAGAGGTCTTTATGAGCTGTGGCTCAAATGCATGTGGATTGATCCTTTCATCAGGAAGCCCAAAGCCTTGAACCAAGTTTCTCAATCACTGTTTCCCATCAACCCTGGTAAAACAAGTGAGGATTTCATTGGGGGAAAAGGTGGGATTTTATATATACCAGCAGTTACTGAAAATTTAAAGCTTTTGTAGTTAGACTTTTCCTTTCTTTTCAAAATTTAATTTTATTTTTACTACAATGGTGTTGAAGAAACTAAGGTGCTCTCAGCTGCAGTGGTGGAAGCATTATACCACTGTGAGCATTATGTGCTGCAAAATCTATCACAGAATGTTGTTGATCTCTTAGCTTAAAATTCCTGTTCTCTAGTTTTAAAATGTCACTGATACAACAATTTCCTAAGATGTGCTAGCTTTGCTTTACAGAGCTGTGACATTTTGCATTATAAAATACTGCTTGAAGCAGGGGGTTATTTATTATCTCATCCCTCTAGGATGATAACCGGTGCAGAGGTTGTCACTCAAGGTGCAGATTACAATATGTAACAAAAATTATTTGAATTGTTTCTGTTGTGTTTGAACAAGAGATATAAAATATGCTAACATGAATTTGTGATCTCAATATTAAAACTAGATTTCTTTTCAAATAAAATTGATGCATTATGTAACATTCACAGTTCAGAAAATATGATCATAATAGTGTACAATAATACCTTTTCTTTTCACCTGAAAGATAAGTAAAGATTTAGGTACACAGGTAAAAAATGGTCTTGATGCTTTTTTTTTTTTTTAATCCTGCCTCAAAGTACTAAGTGTACAGAAATTTTCTTTAGTCTGTATATTCAAATTTTTTTTTTTTTTTTTTTTTTTTTTTTTTTTTTTTTTTTTTTTTTTTTTTTTTTTTCTTTTTCCTGCAACTTGACATGGGGTAATTTTAACACTGAAATGTTAATAGCATTTTCAGGGAATAATTCATACAGTTCTGTTGCTTATGTCAGTGGTGAAAAGGAAAGAAATTTGCCAGACTTGGGTAGTTGTTAAAAGGTGATGTAAACTTGAACAATTTTGTGAAGGGAGCACACATCCTTCATGGCTCAGAAACCTGCAAGCTGGACAAGAATTGAGGATATTCTTCAGGTTTCAATTTCTGCCTTTCTTTTTCATTTTGGTGGGAGTGAATGATTTGCTGAACTTTGAATGCTCACAGTATTTTCTGCAAAACAATTTTCTCGTGCTTGTCAAATTTGGGAGCATACCTGAGCCATGAGTGGGGCTGAGAGGCCTCTCTTACCTTATTAATGTGTTGTAGAACATCCTGTCTACCCGGATAGGTTTACCTGATTCAGGGAAATAATTGCATTAGTTTTAAGTAGCTTTGCTCATTTTAAATACAGCTTTCCATTTGCAAGGCATAATCAGGCCCTTTCCATACTGTGACTTTCTCTCTGTATTTCAGCAGAACTGCTCATGTGTTAAAATAAAACATGTGCCTAAGTGCTCTGGTGGCCATGGGCCAGAGCACTCAACATGCTACAGGGCTGAGCCCTAAATGCATGCTGCTTTAATGTATAGTCTTCTCTAGCCCAGGAAAAATCAGGATTAACTCTACAGGAAGTGTCAGAAGTATGAGGAAAATATCTCACTACATGGAGAGTAGCTCAGGCTCCTAGCAGATACAAGCAACAGAGGGAATGCCAATGCTTTTTGAAGTTGTCTTGAAATTAGGTGCATTTTGTGGCTAATGAATTGGTCAGTTAATTTTCTCATCACTATGTTTGAGCTTGTTCGTGCCACTGAACAGCAGTCTCATTTTTTCACACATTGTTGAAGATGGCATTAATTCAGCCTTCTTTCCTGTTATAAAGCTTTAAATGCCTTCACATTAATGTCTAATAAATGTAATTTGTGGTTTAATCTGCACATTATTGCTGCTGAAGAAGCAGAGGGAGCAGGTGGGAGATCTCCATTCTCTGTCTTTTCTTCTCTTCTCATTTACACCATAGAGACATTCCAGGATCCTTATCACTAAAGCAGTTTGTGTGGGTTTTTTCTCATAGTAATAGTGACTTAAAGTGAGAAATACTTCAAACATGCATT
Organism: Zosterops lateralis; assembly: GCF_965231275.1. Lineage (NCBI taxonomy): Eukaryota > Metazoa > Chordata > Aves > Passeriformes > Zosteropidae > Zosterops > Zosterops lateralis. The sequence continues at coordinate 45,604,592 of NC_139764.1, forward strand.
TTGGCAAATATTCTTTGATAACTAAGTCTTCAGTATTTAATTTCATGCATATTCTGGTTTTGTGTTGATATCTGTGAGGGAGCTTTTCTTGTTTGGAGGATAGTTGAAAGATAACATTTTAAATTATTGTAATAACTTTCACTAGAATAAAATCTTTTTTGCTTTGGATGAGATACCAGGAGAAGGAAGGGTAGTGTTAAGTGGAGTGTGGTTAAATTTTTTTATTGATCACTGCACTCTTGGTGGCTGATTCTGTTTTTCTGTTGTCCAGTTCACTCTTGGTCAGCTTTTATTTTTCTTTTTTTCAGTCAGCTAGTTTTACATACATTGTTACACAGCATGGTGAAGAAGCTCTTTTGAACTGTTGCTTTCCAGAGGATATTTTCTTTCCTCAGGCTTGCCACTGCTGGTTTGTTGAAATGGGTTTCAGCAATCCAACTGGGCTGAACAATTTAGCCCCAGAGCTCAGGAATCTCCAGGGGCACGTTCAAAATGCTGCACAATCATGATTCAGGAATTGTGTTTACAGTCAGTAAAGCATGGGAAAGGAGCAAGTGGCTTTCCAGTCTCATGAGGGGAATCTTTTGCTTGTTGACAGAAGATGAAATTATGAGCATAATACAAAAATAAAATAGAGTGTATGGAACTAGTGAAGGTTAAAAATATGAAAGCCAGAATGTATAAACCAAGGACTGGTGGTGGGGCTCACTTGGGGCTGGAAATTGCAGAATGCAACATGAGGAGAGGGCTGCAGCTGAGTGTCTATGGAGTTTGGGGTATTTTCTCAGAAAAACTCAGAAAAAAACCCCCAACCAACCAGAAATGCTGCAGTCTCAACTGTGGCAATGAAGAGTTATAATAATACTAAAAAGAGTTAAAATAATACTAATAATACTAATAAAATAATACTAATAAAATAATACTAATACTAAAAGAGTTAAAATAATACTAAAAAGACACTAGCAATTCAGAGTGATTTGCAAAGGGTTCCCTATAAAGAATGTGCAGCTGGTTTTTGTTCTGTATAGGGGACTGTTGCCCTCCCTACCTCAACAATTACTGTTCAGTCCTCACTTGAACTTCCATACAGTCAAATATTTTGGTTTCCTAAAGTTCTGTTGGCTACTGTTGCTGATAGATTGTCCTGCTGCCTTCCAGCTAGTATCAAGTGGCTCAACATGTCTTTATTCCCCCACCTATTGGTTATTTCCAAGCAAGTTTAATTGTGTGTTTCTAGTCAAAGCATATGCTGGCATCTGTTAAGTGCAGAGTGCTTATGGTGAATGAAAATAAACAGAGCATACTGTTTGTCTCTTCAGATACTGTAGATAGTGAAATAACAACTGTTAAGGCAGGTTTTGTGTGGTGTTTTGTGCTCTCGGCAACATTTTGTACTTTCCAAACATGCGTATTTCTCCACAGTAATTCTGAAGCCTATTGATTGCCTTTTTCTTCTTCTGCTCCCTTTTTCAGCAGAGATCAAATCCCTTCTCTCTACAATTTTTTACATTTTTTTTTTTTTTTCACTGAAATAATGGGAAAAGAAGTAATGTATGTGAACTCTAGGGATCTTGTGATAAATTTTTTATCTTGGAGTGCAAATAAAAATATTGGATGAAGAAAAGTTGTCAAAATGAAAAATAGGAGAAAGGTTAAAAAAGGTATTTATTAAACGTTACACTGTTTTATGGATATATGTGACTCATACTTGCCAAACTTTACAGGTTAGAAGGTAAAAAATAAAGACATTTCTGTATCTAGGAAGGTCTTCCTGTATGTTGTTCAAGTAGTCCTTAGTAGTTATTATTCTCAGCATGAATAGAAATTGGCACAGAGGTATGGAGAAAACAGTAAGAGATAATATTGTTATGCTCAGACCTTTGCACTTCTCAGGGGTGAAAGAAAAAGGAAGCAAAAGCTGCTTTATGGTGGGAAGGACCTCTGGAAGTACCTTCTTCAGTCCACTGCTCTAGGCAGGGTTAACTTCATAGTTTGACTGGGCTGTATCCCAAGTTTTGCCATCCATGTTTTGAAAGCATCCAAAAGTGGGGCCTCTCAGTATCCCAGCTTCTGGCATTGCCGCTGCTCATCCTTCTGGTCCCAGCATGGTGTTGCATCTCCAGGAGGAAGAGAGATTAATCAGCTTCTGCCTGTGGAGGACTGTGCGAAACCTGTGAGATGCAGAGAAAGGACAGTACACCTCAGAGCTGATGGAACAAAAATGTTACTTTAAGATTGGAAAGCAAAATAGTAGATGAAATAAGCAGGTTTATTCTAACAGAAGGTGCTATTTGCTTTGATTAAAATCTGGAACGAGTACACTGATACCTTACTAGAAAGCAATGCTTGCATCTTTCAAAGAGGGAAAAAAGTTTCATCTTCTATAATTATGATGAAGATCAAGAGCTTTCTACCCAGTGAAGTCTTAGCAGAATACCATAAATTGCGATAAGGGTGTTTTTCAAAATTGCAATAAAATATGCTTAGCTCAATCTTCACTGGTTGTATGTCTCTATTAAGTGGTTTATCACTGCCACTAGTCAAAAACTGGTGTCTGTCACAAGCCTTGGTAACTTTGTGTGGTACAGTGGTTCTAAAATATATTTATTTCTCACTGAAATACCCTCAAAAACCCTACCCTATAAGATATTTCATGATAGATGGTACTGCAGTAGTGGATTTATGTAATATTTAAAAAAAGAAAAAAGCTTTTTCATGGTTTATTGATATTTATTATTTGTATAGTCAGTGTTTATTATCATTAAATGTATGTAATGAGAAAGAGTAAGGTGATGTGGTATAGGTAATCCTACATAAGAATGATTAGGAACATTGGCAGTTACTTTCTTTCTATAGAGCATAATGACAGACTTCAAATGTATTTTTACTGAGTGCCTACTGAAGAAGCTCAGCATCCAGAGAATAATGATATCAGAAAGCAGTTTGTGTTTCCACTTGATTAGCTCACGTCCATTTTTTCTCTTTTCTGAATTTGCTGTTAAATCCTGCTAAATCCTTCCATAGCTCCGTATATGCCTTAACCCATTTTGTCAAATCACTTATGAAAGCATCTTGCTGAATTACCTGGAGCACTTCTGGGATTTTCCTGGCTATAGCATGGAAGCATGCTGATCCCAGGGAGGTTAATGACAAGGAAAGGCCTCTCCCTTGGAGAGAAAGTGGCTGGCTAATTGATATCCCTCCTTGGTGGTCACTGGCAAAGCCTCCAGTTGTGTAGGAGGAGATTCTGATACTGTATGGCCACCTAAGTGGTGGTCCTCTTTTGCCTGTCATGGAAGGATTGCTTTGAGGTTGCTCGTGGCTGGGTGTTGTTCTGGGAAGGGCATTTGGTTTCCTCTTCTCAGCAAATTGCACAATGAACTGTCTCCTGCACTTAGAACAATTTATTCTGAAATGGCACGAGCAAGTGTTCCTCTGATAGCCACCCATCCATCAGCACTAGCAGAAAGAAGTTGTAGTAGCCTGACTTGGCAACAAAAGTTGCAGAAATTAGTAAATTTTTCCTCATCATTGTTGCTTTGTATCAGAGCACTTCAGTCAGTTACAGCCATCGTGCATCCAGCAATGGCTATAGACCTGCTGCTTTTTCCTCATGGTAATCCTGGAGATCTGTTCCCCTTCACAGTGAGCAGAGGTCTGGGTATGTGACAGAAAAAAAAAAAATCTTGTTTGGAGTGATACTAGAGATGCAATTGTGAGGAGATATTTCCATGAAGTCTGAGAAGTCTGACTGAATGCAAACCTTTGAGCCAGTGACTTTCTGTTTGGTCAAGTTCTGCTGCTGCGGTTACTTTAGAGTTTTGTTTTCTTCCTTTTCGTCAGTGAAACAGCACTAAAAATCTAAATTAAAAGTAACCTCTGTCCCAGCCGCACAGAATTAAATTAATTTACCATTTACAATATTGTTCAATAACACAAAAGGAGCAGATAACATTAAGTAGTGGTATTCAAAATTTCCTGTGCTTTCTGCAGGCTTCTGTGTTTTTATATCTTTGCTTGCTACTTCTCTCTGAAAAAAACAGGCATAAATGTTTTCCAACAATGTATCAGCAGCTTATTCTAATTTTTGAATTCTTGAGATGTGTCCTCTACCAAGTGTTTGGGGGTGAGAAGTAATTTTAATAATCTATGTAATATTTCTCATAATGTATGAGGAAATAATGTATTTCTTATAATTCTCTCTTCTGAGAGAGGGAAAATCTCTATTACAGAGATGGCTCTAATACCAGTTAGAGTTTAATAACACCTAGAATGAAACTCTCTTACCCTTTGATAAGTTACCTGCAAATGTTCTGTATCCTAATTGGTCATTTTCTGCTGCAGAAATATTGATGAAGTGGCGAATCCTTATAAAGCCTTTTCATGGCATTCTATCTTTAATGAGAATCTTGCAGTCTGCAGCTGGGATCAGGATAATATATTGTCTGTGACTAAGCATTGTGGAAACTTCAGATTTGCTCAAGATCTTTGAATTCAAAGCTTTTAACTCTGTGTGTGATTGTTACCTTTGTTGATTATAGACGTGTGCACATCCGCGTTCCATAAAGCTGAGTTCATACATCACATTTAAATTAGGTAGAGCAGAACTTAAGAATCCAGCACAAAAAATGTCCCAAATCCTTGTTGAAGGATTGCTGAGAAATGGAGAGCTGAGGCAGTCCAAGTCTGCAAGGAGGCATGGCAGGACTCCAGCCTCCTGCCTGAACTTTCCATTTGTGACAAGCAATGAAGAAAATATCTCAGGCCTCTTACAGCTCAGAGTGTTACAGCAGAGAGGCTGTATAAGAAACACTGGGAATCTGGGAGCTAATTACAGCACCACTCCTGCAGTCTGTTCTGGGAAAAAAAAAAAAAAAAACGTGGAGAAGGAGCGGTGCCACTATGCTTAGGTACAAGTGAAAAGGAGAAGGGAGGATGGAATGTTCAGCTTGTTGAAACTCCTACAGATGAAAAGTCCCTGTCCTTGCAAACTGATTTGGGTATTAAAAAAACACTTCATAATAATTCTCAAAGGGAAATTTGGAGAAACTTAATAGACCACTTCCATATAAAGCAAGAGAAAAACTATCAGGGAGATGCAAAATTGTCATCCCAGGGCAGAGGAAATCTAGATACAAACTGGCTTAAAATCCACTGTACTCTGAGACACACTGGGCCAGCCATGGTTTGCTGCCCATCCATGGGTCCCTTCACCTCCTGAGGCTCTGCAGCTACCTACTTCAGGCAGCCCTGCACTGGCCCGGGCTGCCTGCTGCCTCCTCTCCCTGGAGCCCTCGGGATGCCCTCCCTCAGGAGCAGCTCAGCACAGCTGCTTGGTGTGATGTGCTGAGGTATCCAGGAGAGGTCAAGGGAGCTACAATCAATAAAGGGAACCCTGGAGCCTGCTCTTCACATGATCACAGCAGAAAACAGTAGTTTCTTGCCTCTCCTACCTCTGAAAAGTTGTTTTGATGGGTACAAATGGTGCTCTCTCATCTTTTTCCCATTCCTCACCTCTGCTTCAGCCCTTTTTATCAGTCAAAATCTTGCAACCCTGCACTTAAAATAAACAGCAAAAAATTTGGCATTTAACTCCTGTTCAGTCTCCCTGCTCCACAGTTTTTAGATTATATTAGAAAGCAAATAGTCTCTTCCATGCCAGATTTTCCTTTCCTTTTTTTTTTTTGCATGTGTGTATGTGTGTAACTTTGCCTCCAAGCCTAGCTGTGATCTTCAGCAGGCGCTCTCTGGAATCCCAGAGATGAAAAGCCCATGCCAGGCACCCAAGCCCCATATCTGTCTTTCAGAAACAGTTTCCCTCGAAAAGGGGCAGTGTACTCACACCCCTTCCTCCTTGAGGCCCTTGCCTTTTGTGTCACTGAGATCACTAATTGATTTCTGGTCTCCATTCAATTAATCCATGAACCTTGTCGCTGTTGCAGCACTTTTCTACAGGCTGTGATATCCAAGCTGACTTTCAGCTGTATGCTGTCCCTGACTTTTGTTTTTCACTCCATACAGTTGTAGAGCTGTGCCAGACAGCTCAGATACTTTTATTGTCACATAAGTGTAGAGAGGGAGTATAATTTTAGGATAGGTCTAAAACAATCTTTGTGGCAATTTATTCAGATATCCAGACACATTGATCCCATATCTTTCTTTAAATAATTTTTGACATAATTCTTAAAATAAAAAAAAAAAAAAAATCATTGAGGATATCGGCTATTATATTATTGTGGATTTTTAAAATTGCTTTCTAGGCAGGTAAGTACTAGACTTTGTGCTGACTTTGTCTTCTATCATAACAGTATTTTACTGCATCTATTGGGGTTTCACTAATTACATATGTGATTAGGTTTGTTAGTGTAACAAGCTTTGACAGTAGTATACAAAAGATAATTGGTAAGATTTGCCCTTAAAATTACTCATCTTGACTGTGATTATGAATGTTGTGTAATACAGTGCATGTAATAGCAAGGCACCACGTTCAGCAACTTAGGAGGTACTTTCTGACCCTGCAAAGGTAATGTCTGAAACTCAGTAATATTTTCTGCCTTGTGCTTACAAAATGTACTAGGATTCTTTTTAAGAAAAGAAAAATGTGTTGTCTTGTTCTGTGGCTTTGCCACAGAATCTCAGAAATATCTAAGCATACTCTTTTTTTTTCTGAGGTTTCTCCCCATCATCCTAGGTGCGGATATCATAAGAAACAGTTCACCAAAACTTTCTCTTTAGGCAATAACAATGAAATACAGCACTGTACTGTTCAAAGTATTACATCTCTGATCCTGAAATGAGTGTACAGATGAGTCAGTAAAATGCTGGATCATATTAATAATTTATCATAGGGATAATTATACAGGAAATAAAAGGGACAGAGAGGGCCATAGTCTACTTGCATCATTTCTGAACATTAAGAAATGTATTACATGTCTGATGTGGGTTCTTAATGCAGCTTAGAGACATTGGTCTGTAACTGTGCAGAACACCTTAGAGAACTATTAACACAGCCCATAAAATACCGAGAGACCAGTTACTTATTAAAGGTCTGAGCATTAGGGAGAAATAGTGCAGACTTAAAAGTTTTACTTGGGCTGAACAGTGAAGTTTTAATTAAAAAAACCTAATAATTGTTAAAGTAATTTAATGTTAGCAGTCAGCCTTTTCAATAGTTTGTGTGCTTTTTCACCAGTACATTTCTCATTCCCAAAAATCACTTGGAATCGCTTGGAAAGATCGGAATAATGAGCACAGAACAGTATTTCTTTTTCTAGCAAGGTGGGACGGGCTTTCTGCTAACTTCCACAGATCCAGATTTCATTCTGGCATCTTCTTGCAGACTGAAAAAACAGGTATTAATAAAAAGTCCTGCTGTGTGTATACAATATCCTTACTTGCCTTTGAAGTGAGCATGAGGATCATTTGTAGGTTGAAGCCAAGAGGGAAGGTTGAAATGATGCAAATCATCAGCTGATTTCAGCTGAATGAGAGATACTTTCCCTACCCCCACTAGAAAACCTTTTAGACTGCCCTTACACCCTGCTGTAACTACTTTTGATTTTTGAACTTAGTGGTGGTGAATTGTAGTGTGAGTACTAGTGAAGCATCATATTGTCCAACTTGTTTGGAAGCAAAGCACCTCGCACATTGTGTCTATGCTGAATACTATCACTGAGATCACAGGGCTGTTGTGGTGGTGGTGGTGGTTTTGTTTTTTACTTTAGAAGGAGAAACTGAACAAACCAGCCACTTTGCCCCTTAATTTTTTTTTTTTTTTTTTTTTTTTTTTTTTTTTTTTTTTTTTTTTTTTTTTTTTAATTGAACTTGGAAGAGTAGGTTGACCAAGGCAGGTGATGATATCTTGCTAATTATTTAATTTTAGATGCTTGTTCTGTTTTGAGTGCCTATATAGTGAAAATAATTTATCTAGGGAAATTTCCTACAGTGCCAAAATTGAGCTTAGTGGTAAGTCCCAGTCACTGAGTCTCATCTCTCTCATTTCAGGTCAAAAAGCAGGTGGGTTAGTATCACTCATTTTTTCCTTTTCATTATAGCTCTTGTTTTCCAGTGTTCTGTGTCATGTTTTAAAATCAGTCACTGGAAGCAATGTGCCCTAATTTCTTCAAGCCTTGCTGAAGCCTTGAGACTGAACTTATGTTTTCCTTGTGTGGAATTGAACTTGATACAACAGCAAGAGACAACAGACTCTCTAGGCACATTTTCCTTACAAGATCTCACCAGAGACCTGGCGAGGAATTACTGGGGCAACTCTCCATCCTGCATGCAAAAGAGAGCAAGGATGCATAATTACATTCAGCTGCTTCCCATACACACCCCTCCACCTTCCTTTTGTCTCGGCTGCCTTACCCTTTCCTGGATACTTCCAGCACATCACACCAAGCTGCTGTGCTGGGCTGCTCCAGAGGCTGGTAGCTGCAGAGCATCAGGAGGGGAAGTGCTGATGGCTGGGATATAAATCGTGACTGGTCCTATGCATCTCAGGGATGAAGGATGAATTTTAAACCAGGGTTTGTATCCAGACATTTTCTCTCTCCTGGACAGTGATTTTTAATATGCCTTGTAATTTTCCTAACACCATAAGAGAAATTCTCTATTAGTTTTCTCAGAATCTGCTTGTGGGAATTGATGCTTATGGAATGTTGTTAAATTTGTAAAGTAGTACAAGACAAAGCTTTCTTTTACTTCCATTGCATGCCATCACCAGCCTTTTAATAGGTAATATAAACCATTTTCATTTGAGTGGTTTTTGTTTGTTTGGGAAGAAAGTTTATTGTATCTCCCTGAAGAGGTTAGGAAATTAGGGTTATTGTCTCCAACTATTTTTTTTAATTTTCGGCTTAAAGGATAAAAGCTTTATCTGATACAGAGATACTGTAATGCAGATAAGCAGACTTTTGAAGTGTAATAGACATTTAAACTATGATTTAAAAACTGTTTATCATTATAAAGAGCTTCTCTGATGGAATCATGGAAATATTGGGTGGGGGAGTCCCTCCCTTTTCACATAGTACCCCTAGATTGAGTTAGTTATGTGTATTTTGCAAGGAATAATTGAATTTGTCACTGTAGAAAATGTTCCCTTAGCCATGTAACAAAGCAGTCTCTTTGAACGACAGGAATCAAAGCAGTTGGTTTGAAGCATTGGAATCTTTGTGTTCAGGGACATAAATGCTGACTTATGCCTTGTTTAGGTTAGATTGCATGGCCTCTTCTTAGCCAGTCAGCATGATGTGTGCTGGCTAGGGAAGAGTCTCTTTTTCCTTTTAAAATTCCTTAAATCTAAGCTTTTCTCCTAAGTGAACATCTCTTACTGTCCATGTTCATAGCTGAGTTTTTTGTGTATAACAGTCAAGATATATCCCCATTCACAGGCCTAGTAAAAGTTTCTCTTAGGCCTTGAAACACATGATGCTTTCAAAGAACTGCTCCATCTTAGGACCTATTTCAGAGGTCTTTGTCAGGACAGCACGTGCTTTTCTGGATGGGAGCATAGGCTTCTGGACAGTGTCACAGAAAAGGAATAGAAAGCTGGTAATATACTACTTCATTCTGAACTCATAAGCTATGTAAAGAAAACCTTGAAACCATAGGATTTAGGAAAGGTAAATATTTGTGTCTCAGGAGAGAGACTATAAGGTGCTGAAAAGAAGTTGAAAAATCATATTTCTGTGGTTTGATGTTTTGATCTGCTGTCTTGGTTTGAATAGACAGGTATCTGCCTAGGAAGATTGGAGCCTCCCTTGGAATGCAAGCCCCCTCCTCCCCTTTTTCAAATTATTATAAATTTGCAATTAAAAGGCTGTCAGGCAAAGATTTTGGGAATATGTATAGCAGTTCTTTACTAGAGATATTAAAAATACAAATGTTGTAGTACAAAATAAGAAGCAAACAAACAAGGAATCCCAGAAAAAAACCCAAACAAACCTCTGACAGAGTCAGAAAAATACAACCTGACGCCCTGTTAATCAGGGCATTGGAAACAGTCCAAAGTCAGCCCTCCTGGAGTGGCAGATGTGGCCCTGTTGGAAGCAGAGATGATGGTCCTGTGGAGCCAGGGGTCCCGAAGTAGGTCTGGTCTTCCTTTGGGGGTCCCGTGGGAAACACCAGAGTGCTTGGTGATACTTGTGGCTTCTTTTTATCTAGGTGGAAAATGGTTGCTCTTCTGCTTTCTAGTAGAGCATCTCCCAATAGGGTGATGAAATGTGTCATGCCATTGGTGAGCTTTGATGGTGCATTAAGAAAAGATATTCCCATGGGGGGGTAGTGAAAGACTGAGCAGAGATAAAAGATAACACCCCACCTGGTTTTTAACAGCTGGCTTGTTATCAGGGAAGGCAGTTACCCCCTCCCTTCTGGAGTTACAACAAATAAGAAAAACAAAACCTTTGGCTACCTCTTTGTTTTGGTCAAGTACCCTTAAGTATCCAGCACTTAGTCTCCTTGGTAACTCATGGGGAAAAAATTCTTTAAAGTAAAAAAGGAGCAAACCTAACCCCCAACATCCGCGTATCATACAATGTTTCTGGTTGGAAGGGATCTTAAAAGATCACTGAGTTCCACCCCCTGCTGTGATCATGGACACCTCCTACAGGTTGCTCAGAGCTCCATTCAGCCTGGCCTTGGACACCTCCAGGGATGGGGCATCCACCCCTTTTCTGGGCAACCTGTTCCAGTGCCTCATCACTCTCACAGTGAAGAATAATTTCCTAATGGCTAATTTAACCTAATTGAAAGTCATTTCCCCTTGTTCTGCCACTTTATGCTCTTGTAAAATGTCCTTCCTCAGCTCTCTTGTAGGCTCCCTTTAGGTACTGGAAGGCTAAAGTCTTGATGGAGCCTTCACTTTTTCAGACTAAACAATCCCAACTCTCTCAGTCTTTTCTCATAGGAGAAAAGCCCTCTGATCATCTTTGTGACCTTCCTTTGGACTTGCTCCAGCAGCTCAAAGTCTCACTTGTGCTAGGAATCCCAGAGCTGGACACAGTACACAAAGTGAGGTCTCACAAGAGCAGAGTAGAGGAGCAGAATCCCCTCTTGTGACCTGCTGGTCCCTTTCTGTTGATGCAGCCCTGGATGCAGTCGGCTTTCTGAGCTGCAAGTGCATGTTACCAGGTCATGTTGGGCTTCTCGTGCACCAATACCTCCAAGTCATTTTACTTTTTGTCCTAATTCACACAAGGACATGTGGTCTTTGGGTTTCTGGGAAGATTTCAATTAGAAGCACGTTCAACTAAATAAGAGTAGTTGGAAATGCTTGAAAACTATATTTTTGCAGCAATTTCTAAAGAAGATGGGATGTTTACTGCTGTGGTCCCTCTCCATCTTCCCTGCCCTTTGCAACTGATGTTTTGAATGCTGAAAAGTTAACTTTTGACAGATAGTATTTGAAATCTAGTTGTGCGCACTTCATCACAACATTTTGCAATCATTAGGAAACATTTTAATAGATAATTTTGTAGTGGCTCATTTCTTAGGAAAAACTGAGTTGAACAAAGATGATGATTTCATGTCAGGTCTGCTTGTTTCAAGCTGTGTTGCCAGGAAAATAAATACTATGGTTCCTGCTTTGGTACCAAACTATAGCCATTTTCACATTGTCCATTTATATAATAGTATTGCAGGTGATTTCTATCACTTTAGCTGCTAAGAGGAAGAGCTCTCGTTGAAGAATGATCTTTGAAGTAATTGATATTTTATTACTTTCTCTTCTTTAAGTAGCCCCCATTTTGTGCATGTCAAGATCATTAATGCTTTTGTCATTTCAGGAAAAGTGATCTGCTCTTCACTAGAAGGGCTGAGGAAGTGGCTTCAAATATTTCAGAAGGAGCAGCAGCTTTTCCAGACCTCTCAGTCTGACAGTGCTGATATATGTGTGTTCCCAGTGAAATGCTCTTTTCAATAGTGATAGCATAAGGCATGCAAGCCACAGAAGTCCCATTAAACTATCAAAATGAGTCTTACGACTCAGATGTTTCTGCTGCCTTAATGAGAAGGAAAGGATTTTCATCTTAGATCAACTACCAGTAGGTCTGTAATAGAAATACAGGGTGACAAGGCTGGCTGAGTGGTGAAGATAACCATCTTTGTCCCTACTCTGTTTGATGTGGTCTCATTTCAGTGGGGTCCTACCAGTGCACTTCTAGGGCAGTGGAGACTGTTCACAAGCACATTTGGTTGTTCAAGCAGTTCTCTGCCTTCACTTTTGTCACAATTGTACTGTAACATCTACTTGGTGATGATGCTAATTAGAGAGTTTATTGACTCTGTTCACAGGCTCTGTGAATTCTTCTTCCATATGAGAGGCCAGATCTTTGTAAGCACAGGCAGCATATGGGCATAGGTAGGGTTTCCTTGCAACCTGCCACAGCATTTCTGACAGATCATGGAACCACAGTGTGCTTTGAATTGTAGTGAATCTTTAAACACCAGCTAGGTCTTTGCGCATGGCAGGGTCATCTTTCAGTAGATTGGATCACTCAGGGCTCGTATTTCCAGTGATGTCTAACTTAGGAGTCTCACAGGACAGCAGGAGATGGAAGGATGCACTTGCCCTATAGATTTCTTTGGAGTGGGTGGAAAAGAGGAAGGTAAATGTGAAAGGATGTACTGAAATCAAAACACCTAGCTGTAGTACTACTGTTATTCATCAGGCTACAGGCTACTCTGAGGTGCCTCCCTATTGTTCTGACTTGTAATTTGATTTGGGAGAATGTCTGATTAAGAACTTTGTGCTGATCCAGGAGCTGCCTTCGTTCATTGTAATAGTACCCACGAGATGTAGCTGAGTCACCAACCTGGGTTATTTTTTTCTAATGTACATCTGTATTTTATTTAATTATAAAGTCCAGATCCTCCTGCTTTCTGTTACAAGCTTTTTATCTTACTCTGCTCATGTCAAAAGCAATTTGTAATTCTGTGGTGTACACATGAAATTAGTTTTAATTTGCTCTGTGTTTCCAAGGGTGACTGACATTTAATATTTTGTTCTGAGGGGCTCATTAGCACTGTGTACCCATAATCTGTTCTATGGGTGTAATGACAGAGGGTAAGTGAGCTATTGAACAGCATCCATCTGTCCCCATAGCAAATGGCCAGAGGGAAATACAGGAGAAAAAATAAATGGATGATTGTCAGCATCTCTTATTTTGCAGCTTAGAAAGGTCAAATACAGGACTGTGAGTTTTCTGTGAGCCTCAAGAATTTTAGCCCTCTGCGACCCAGAAGATGCTTCTTAGTAGTAATTTGTACATGTCAAGGGAAGGGCTGCCACCTTCATTATGTGTATTTATGTTGTGCTGTACAGGGATAACGCCACTGGTAACTTAACACATTGTGGTAAATTGAGAGAATTTTCACTTTACTAAAATGTCATTAGATGTGAGTCTATATTTATTATTTTTCAGTGCTTCTTGTTAATTTATTGTTAATAAGAGATAGTGAGTAAATTGCTTTATATTTTTAGTGATCAAAAATTACTTCATTGAGGTGTTTTGAAAGTCTGTGCTTTCACACACAGTGTAGCAATTTTTGCCTGGAATGGACTATTTTGATTGGTTTTATTTGGAAAATTAATGCCTGTTCACTAGAAGAATAATGATTTCTATTAAATGCAAGGATACAGTTGATGAGAAAAAGTCTTTCATTGTGTCAGCATAAACATTTACTTTAAAATACGTTAGGATTGTTTTCAATAATGGATCTTTGAACTGTGGAGTAGTCAGTATAATCAGCATAAATACTGAAAAAGAAATCAGTACTGGAAAAGAAGCAAAGAAAAATGCAATTAAATGATTATGAGATAACAGAATCATGTCTGAAAGGAAAAAAGAATGACAACTTATTTTAAAAGCAAAGTATTTCAAATTTCATTATCCTGGAGAATTCTTGAGAGTTTTTTTTTTCCCAGATATTCACTTTTATCACATTGGGGTGTAATTCACATTAATTGTCTCAGTGATTTCGGTTTTATGTGTTTCTTTAGAGAAAAAAACAAACAATGTGTAGGGTTTCTTTCCTCTAACCTTTCATTAGATTCCTTCTAAAAATCTGTTTTGCTTTTTATAGTGTTTTCCATATCTGTCTGATAGAATTCCCCTACCTCACTGATTATTGCTGAGGTGCCCATCTTGGTGATGCAAGAGCAGGACAGATGGTAAGGGCAGAAGAAAGAGCAGATTGTACTGTTCGATTGCAGAGTTATTTATGCCAGGGCAAAGGACAAGCAGAATTGCTTTACCAGAACAACTGCTCTTATCTAGACATTTCCCAGTCCTTTTGAAGTTGCATCTGCTGCTTGTAGTGAGTGTTGTCACAGAGCCTTTGGCTTCCATCACTCCATGTGACCTGCGGTAGTACATTTTCTCATTTGCAGAAATGCTGCTCTGCACTGCAGAGGGATTGCTTCAGTTTTCCTTACCTTTGATCCTGATATGACTTCTTGCTTTTGTTGTGAGCATTTCCACATCCTTTACACAGAGAACTTTTTAGGGGATTTTTTCTCTTTTTTTCTCTTTTTTCAGGGAATTCATGTAGAGCTTGAACATAAAGAAATTGTAAAATTATGTAAGAATTTACATTTCAATATATGTATTCACTTAGATATTCTAGAGAAAATATATTCAGATATATAGTAAACAACTAGTAATTGTTGCATGCACTATTTACCCCCAAATCTTTTTATAACATTATATTAATTGCACAGTGGTAGCCATTACTTGTATCCATATAAATCTTAAAACAAACCTAAAAAACCTCCTCATATTTTCATCTGAATTTTTTTAGCAAACACTTGAAACTGCAAGAATTTGCCATAAATACATACATCTTGCTAACTTTCTCCAATATGCTTTTAATTTTTACTTAATTTGTGTAGATGTTAATTTTATCTTGTATATAAATAGAAAGTTTCTGTTTTTAGAACATGGATATGTATTATAGCTTTATACTTTTACTAAATATGATTTACATTTCTATACATATATGATTTAAACCTTTATATTAAGAAATTACTTTGTGACAGGAGATTATTAAAAAGAGGGTGAAAGAAAAATTAAAAACATGTGTCTTGCATTTGAGTTCAGGTTGACTGTAAAAGAAAAGTAAGGACTTAGGTCTCTTTCTTACCTTAAGGAATAGGCTAGTCTTTTTGACCTATCTCATTTGCTAATCAGTCACACCGAGCTCCTCTCAGGGCCCATAGAAGAAAATTGTATGGAGCTAGAAGGTTCAGTTTTGTATTAGAATCATCTTTCTATATGAGAAATCACATCACTTTGCCATGAAGGTGGTTTGATTGCTTATGGGAATTTGCCATCTTTACATGCAGCTACCTCCCATTTATCCTGACAGCATATGAGAATAGAAAAGAAAAACCATAAAAATATATTCTTGGCATTCAAAAGCTAAAATTTTCCTTTCCTCATTTATCTGTAGTAATTTTATTGGAATGTTTGTCTGTCAAAGAGAGACAATGTTCATATCAGCTTATTTTCCTTTTAATGTCTGTACACTCTTCTAAATTATTCTTCCAAGTGTCCTAATCATTTGGAAGAACGTGTGAAGGGATGAGAGGATAGAATGGAGAGGTTTGACTTCAAAGTTTGCTTTTCTAACAGATGAGTGAAATATGGTTATCAGTATTAGAGTAACTGGACTTCCTGGCCTGAAGCAAGGCTGCTGACTGCATTTTGGCCTATCACAGCAATTTCATCACTTCAGAGTTCTGTTAAGCTTGTCAATCTTGTCCACACAATTTAAGCAGAAGACAAGGACAGGAGAGAAAAATATGGGAATAGGGATGAAAATCTGCACAAACAGAAAAAAAAAAAAAAAGAACAGAGATTTAAGACTGTTTTAAGGTATGTTTAACATGTTCAACCTTTTTTTCTTTATGGAACATGTTAAGCATTGGCATCCTGACTGAGGTGTTGGGCTGTTTTTCAGACACTTTCTTTGGACTCCAGAGACAATTTGTTTGCTCTTACAAATTCAGTGGGTCTTCCCTCTTGCAAAATTGATGGTGCTGATGGACATAATACGTGCTTGCGTCCCAGAAAGCCAACCATCTCCTGAGCTGTATGAAAAGGAGCATGGCCAGCATGTGGAGAGGTGATCCTCCCCCTCTACTCCACAATGGTAAGATCCCACCTGGAGTGCTGTGTCCAGCTGTGGGATCCCCAGCACAGGAAGGACATCAGCCTGTTGGACTGAGTCTAGAGGAGGACCACTAAATTCATTAAAAAGGTGAACCACCTCTCTTGTGAGGAAAGTCTGAGAGAATTTGGTTTGTTTAGCCTGGAAGAGAGACAACTTTGGGGTATCCTAATTGAAATCTTCAAGTACTTGGGAGGAGCCTGGAAGAGAGCTGGAGAGAGACTTTTAACAAGGGAGTGTAATGACAATGCAAGGGGGAATGGCTTCAAACTGAAAGAGGGTAGGTTTACGTAAGATTTAAGACAGAAGCTCTTTACCATGAGGATGATGAGGCATTGGAACAGGTTGCCCAGAGAGGTTGAGGATGCGTCATCCTTGGAAGTACTCAAGGCCGGGTTGGATGGACCTTTGAGCCGCCTGGTCTCATGGAAGGTGTCCCTGCCTAGGTGCCTAACCATTTTTTGATCTGAGAATGCACAGTACTAAAAGAAAGACATGGAAATGCTGGCTTTTTAGCTTAAAATATTTTCTTTTTGAAATTTGATTCCAAGATTTAGAAAGGAGTAAAGAAGATTTAGAATGTAAATTGCTGTCTTGCCAAAAAGAAAATCCTTTTTTAGTTGATCTGTCTTCTGTTAAAGTGGTTATTGGTCTTTTCTCATTGTTTCTCAAGTAAATTTCAGTGGTCATTTATACAAATATAAACTATATATTTATACAAATATAAACTATATTCTTATAGTCACACATAACAGCAAGAATTTTGACTTCAGTTCAGCAGAGTTGAAAGTAAATATTAAATGTCACACAGTCTATTACAGTAACTGCCTAATGTGACTATATGTACAGATACCTTGTTTATATTTTCATACAGAAGAATAATTGTAGGAGTAAGGTGGTTGACAGAAATGAACTGTGACCTTTCACTGGCAGTTGAACTACTGAGAGTTCTAGTTTGGTTCAGTAGTGCACTTTTGGAGCAAATCCCCTCATCTGCAGTTTTCTTGATGTTGCAAAACCATTTTGTTGTATTCAAATTAGACATGTCTGATGAAACTAAACTGCAAGAAATGAGCAATTTAGAAAGCAAAATTATAAGTACTTTGTAGGTTCTGTATATTTCATGTGTTTTAATTCACTGTAGCATCTTTCTTAAAATGTTTCACTTGTGACTTTGAATCTTTCCACTGAATGATCAAGGAGAAAACACTTGCATCTGAATTCTTTAATTTTGGCCTGAAATATGTCCAATGTCATGTGCAGCACGTTTGCAGTGTTTCTGGGTGGTTATCACCATATAAAATAAAGATCAAAAAACCAAAACGGCCAAAAGAAAGATCTGAACCCAACAAATGCTGGTATTAATTGAGGCTTCCTTTTCTTTGGTTTCTGAGGGTTTTTTAAATAATGCTCCACAATATTTTCTTTTATGCCAATGTAGCAGAAAGGAGAATTACCTCTTTTTCTCTCTCAAACCCTTCTAGTAATTATTGAATGACTTTAGCATTGATTTTGGTATGAAAAACAGAAGAGCTCTTATGTAATTTTTTTATTGATTAATTAATTTCATATTAATATTAAGAATGTCCCATTATGAAGTCTTTCCCTTTGGAAGTATTCTCAAACTATAAAATCTGTGAAACTCTCAGTCTTTATTTCTGGGACTTCAGTATAGTGTTTTCTGGAAACCAACAAAAAATAGGAGACAATTTGAAATCTTAAATGACCTGTTTTTCTCTTTATTCATTGTTATTGGCTTGAAGTTTTAGATTTATTTAATGTGAAAACCAATTATGGGAGCAATTGTTTCAAACCTTGTTGTAAGTGAAATAAAAGTTGTAATCAGTCTTGAAGAATCTATGTCTACTTGGAAACAAAAAGCCCTCTTAGGTAAGTTTTGATATATGCAGGATTGAGACTATAAAACCTCTTATTGGAGTTTTGATATAATATATGTAGGATTAGAAATATTTGTTGCCATGTTTTGTGGCCTGTTTATCAGCATTTCCTAAGGATATGTTATTGGGATACAACTCCACATTGGGCTTATTTTTAGGTTCCAGATTTAAAATGTAAAAAGGTAAATCCTGCAGTGCTTAAACATATTAAATGTAAATAAAAGGACTTTACAAGGCAGATAAAATTCAGAAAATTATTTGCTCCTTTGAGCAGGCTATTATTTGGCTTTACTTGAAAAAAATTACATTTATTTAGAAAAGAAAGAAGGAAAAATATTTAAAAGAAGGATCTATGTAAAAGCTGTGGCAACATTTTTATTTTTTCTTATTTCTAATGAGAAGGTTAGGAGTAAGTAGGAAACTGAATATGGAGTATAAACTCGGTGTTTTTTACTTTTCAAAAATTTAGTTGGAGTAATGTGTGTCTTGCCACTGAGGACTGTATGGAGCCCACATCTGTGTTGAACATTATTTCAGGGTTGTCTTATTTACATTAGTTACCAAAGGCAAAATTCTCTGTCAGGTATTTTGCAGAATAACTCCAAGCAGGGGCAGAGAGAATATATGTGCTTCTGCTTATCAGTTCTGACCTTTCTAAAATTTGAAGGCTGATGTAATTTCAGAAGAAGCATTTATATGAACTAATTAGGTGACATTTATATGAACTAAAGGTGACATTTAGATATGACATGATAAATGATGATATTTCCAAAACCCCTTAATTTATGTTGCAAACCTGTTAGTATTTTCATTTGTGTCTCTATAGGCAGTGTGAAAAGATCCTGAAATAGGGTCCAGCTTGTGTTAGGTTGATATATATATTTATTCAGTGGGCTTCTGCAGAATTTATATTGGTCTGACATTAGCCAGAGCAAATTTCAGTCTCAAAAAGATCCCAGGCAGGAGTCCAGACTCTTCCCTTTGAACTCTTGAGATGATGTAAACTTACTGACTTCCCTGAAGGTGATACAAATTTATATTCCAATTTTTTGCCTACTGAGTGATTTTTTTTTTTAATATTTTAGAGTATATGTTGGATCTAGCTGCTAGGTGTTAAGTGTAAAACATATACTGAAGGGCATTTCATGTTAATTCAGTGTAGCCAGTAGTGGGTGTGACAATGAGGTGTTACTGATGTAAAGAGATCAAAAAATAAACTGTACCGAGTTACCAAGTGATTCTTTTGCTCTGGTGTGGCAGCAGCAGAAATGGGGGTTGCTCTGGCATCTTGGGGCTGGCATCATTTGCTGTGTCTTACCCAGCGCCCTCTTTACCCCACTATCTCACTTCAGGAGCTCCTACAGTGCTTTGCTAAAAGTTGGACTGAACATGAAACACAGGTTGGCTAAGTTTTGTTAGAGTGCACTTTCCAGCCAATAGTAATAAAACCAGAGTGAAACTGAGAAGAAAAAAAAAAAAAAAAAAAGAGGAAGGGACAAAGTTATGTATAAGTTATAAGGGATTTTCCCATAAGGGAAAATCACCTGTCATTCTCAAGCAGTTTATTCTGTTTTGGAGCAACAATGTCAATATCAAAGATGAAAGATGATGACAACTGATTTATACTGCAACTTTCATGGTATCTTACATCCTGTGCGTGTACTTTTAAGAAAAGATATGTTTATCTGCTTTGATTCATCTAAAGTTCAAAATGAGAGAAAGAGCTGTCATTTCAAAGAAATACTTCAGTCCAGAGATGTGCTTGAGAGCAAGTGTATATCTTATCAAAGGGGTAATCTCACATGCTATTGTCTGTGTATCTTAAGTGTTTTGAAATATATCATTGACTTTTGCAGCCATTCCCAAAACTCAGCTCCTCTGAGCTGGTTTTCCTGTTGTGCAAGCAAGCCAGAGCACTGGGGGGACACAGAGGGACTTGTGGCAGCCCAAGAGTAATTAATCAGGTGCTTTCCTGAGGATTTTGGGGAAGGATGGCAAAACAACATCAAGGCAGAGAATGATGCTTTTGAGTCTTACTTGTTTTTACAGCTTCAGGATTTTCCCAGCTCTAACAAAATGGAAAATTGGTCCTTGGGGCCATTTTGAATAGCAAGGATTTTTGCATGATTCTCGTTTGCAGACTTTGCTGAGATTACTGTTGAGAAATTCTTCATATTTTGTAGTAGTCTCATCGCAAATAGGAATTTGCACATTGTCAGAGATGTGTACCCTTGAAATTCAATTACACATGAAGAAATATAGGAGCAGAAGTGAGAGCTTGAGATGTAGCCATCACTGCATTGAAAGTCAGAGATAAGTGTGAAGAGTAGAGTTGGTAAATTCTTTATCCATAGAGACATGTCTAAATAATGAGGTGTTTTCAGACTAAGCCTTCAGGTTCTATTAAATATGAGAATTCCACTATCTGTCTAGTTTTATGGAATCATTTTCTTTCACCTCTTGCTCAGAGCCTTCCGTCCTCACATCCTCCTGCTAGTAAACTGAAACTTGACTATTCAGATAGGTTTGAGTTTGTTGTTTTCCTTGCAGAGAATCTAATTGTCCACTGTTGGTACAGCAAGCAAATAACCAGTCAAGATTGCAAAGACAGTTTAAAAAAAAAAAAACAAGGCTTAGCTATTCTCCAAAACTTTATCTAATTGAAATGATTCATGGCACAACCTAAAGTTCACTAATGTAGCTGCAGTCAAAGATTTTTTGCTAAGCATGGCTGACACACAAGTGTTTAATGGAGTAGATTTTATTTTGTTTGTCAGAAATGTGTGTCTTGCTCCAACAAAAGGCTCAAAGCATTTTGCCACAATGTTGCCATGTGACTAAGTGTTGTTCTCTGTCTAATACCTAAGCGATTCTCAGTGCCTTTTTTGTTTTGTTTTCAATCCACTTTCAGCTTGTGTATTTTTGCCAACACAGAAGTTGCCGGCCACTCTGAATGCCCAAATTTTAATTTAGTTCAAGTGCAAAATAGCTGTTAATAATGGCTTTTGGATTTCAGGAATTTAGCAGATTGTTTTAATGATCCGTGCTAATTTACTAAGCTTGTAAATTAATATGTTTCATTTTGCAAAACCTTAGAGAAGGCAGTAAAGTTAGTTGTAAGCATGTTAGATTTTCATGTATACCTCTTTTTTTAAAAAATGCATTGGAAATTTGAATTTCCAATTTGAATAGATTTCTTATTACAAAATATTTCTATGATCGGGCATTCTTCTTACTGACACATTGTTATTAAGTACACAATTATGTGTGAGTTATGTGTGTAATAAATATTTACAGCTTGAACAAGAAAGGGTTAGGATGGTTATTGAATGCAACAATCAATGAAGTACTCAATTAGATTTTCATATAAAAAAACTTCAGTAAAATAAGAGGAATATACTGAACTGCAATATTCTAGTAACTGTTACAAGTTATTATAAATAGGTATTTAAAATGCATTCTCTTTCTTAGGTAATGTATGCTAATAAATTTGCTATTCTGAAGGTATTAGTGGATTAGTAAGAACTTGTATCTAGTACAATTTGATAAATTCAATTTGCTATAACAACTGCGTTGCTCACAAAAATATTGGCCAAGCCAGGTGGCTGATGTTTTTAAAAGCCTATTTTAGAGGCATATAGAAGATTTGCTGGAACACTGAGGGGAGGTACATAAGTACTTTCCATACACATCCACTTTTCCATCTGTGCTCAGAAGCAGCCAAAAACCAGCTCAGATCTTAAACCCAAGTTTCTGACTTGCTTTGATTTATTCTGGCTTATGTAACAGTTATGCTCATTTCAAATATGGACTTGAGTCCATGTATTGAGGGAGCCTGGAGAAAAGGAGTCTCAGGAAGGAGAGACCTCAAGGAGGTCTTACCACTCTCAAGAACTACCTGTAAGGAGAGTGGAGCCAGGTGGGGTTGGTCTCTTCTCCCAGGCAGCCAAAGTCAGGCTGACATGACACAGCCTCTGGCCGTGCCAGGGGAGGTTCAGGCCGGACAGCAGAAGGATTTTCATCGTGGAAGGGGTTGTTAAACATTGAAACAGACTGCCCATGGAGTTAGAGTCACTATCCTGGAGATGTCCTAGGAACAACTGGATGTGGCACCCAGTGCCATGGTGTGGTTGACAAAGATGGGGGAAGGTCAAAGGTTGGACTTAATGATCTTCAAGGTCTTTTCCAACCTAAATGACTCTGTGATTCTGTGACTACAAGTTTCCCAACCAGCCATTAAGGCATGTCTTGGGAGATTTCTGCTGGTTGAACGGGCAAAAAAGTTTATAGTATGGTATTACTACTGTAGTAACTGTGTTACCTTCCCATCTTTTTAAAATTATGAGAGTCAAAGACAATGGCAATGGAATTTAAAGTGATGTAAAGATTTTAATGTACTTTTTAATGTGATTCCTAGCATCTTTGCAATGTTTTTCCAAATGCAATCCAATCTTCTAGCAATAACAAGACACAATAATTTATCTTTTAACACAACGATCTAACATAATTGTTGGTGTTTATAATATGTTATTTTCAAATAAGATTATTCTGTTAGATTAGTTTCCAACAGAGTAGGTGAGCTTTTGTCCCCTTTTCACTATCAAGCCTACTTGTCATGCATGTGAATGAAACTCAAAGAAAAGCTTTCAAAACTCCTATCAAAATGGCTATTTCTTCTCTTTGTGCGTGCATACGACATTCAATGTTTGAATCAGCTGTTACAAGACTGACATTAAGTGACCACTAAAAGTTGTTTGACTGTTTAGCTGAAGACACGAAAAAACAGATTCACTAGTTACTTGAGAAATATTCCATGTAAATTTTCAGAATAAATGTTCATGATGGCCTTCACATATTATCTTTCTAAATTTCAAAATGGCAGTGTATGAAATGCAGTGCTTTACAATTAGGTTCAAAAAGTTTGCCATTGGCAAAGTCATAGAGTTGGTGTTGTTTGGTGATATAAAGAAGAAAATTCACTTTTTCCTTCTTGTTTGAAAGGAAAAGTTGGTTTATGTTAGACTGGTCTAAAAATCATCATTCATAAATTATTTTCTTGTTTATAAAATTGTACATTTTACTTCTTGTGGAAGTTTTCCTGATGAAGCCCACATAAGGTCAGGTGTTTACTAATCCTGGTGAAATATATCTATAGCTTACGAACATAAAGTTCTCTTCCAACTGATGTTGCTTCTAGCTTAACCTATGACTCTTAAATGGATTCTCTTCTGTATTTCACTACAAACAATAGTTAGGCAATTGTTATCTATTTCCTAGATCCATCTTATGAGGATATGATGATTCTGCACTGTCAGTATGAGTTATTAACAATAATTAATAACTGTGCCAACAGTAAAGTTGCTTCTGTAGTAAAAAAGGGGTTGATCTTCGGAGTGAGCAGATTCTGCTTTATTTCCTAATTGTGCAGTCTTAGTTCCTGCAGAGGTGAACTTTAAGAACTCTAAATAATTAATTAGTCTCCAGTAACATCATGTAAAGGTAAGGATACCCTGTGCTCTCAGCAGTGCCAATACCTTCAAAGCAGTATTAGTCTTGGATTTCACAATACTGTGCTGAAGTTTGGTATTTTGTGCTTGTCACCTGTCCCTGTGTTACTGCAAAGCTGTTTGAGCAGCTATGAGCTGAAACAGATTGGAAAAGTGATTCATCTTCTTTTCTTGTGAGAGGTAGAAAAAGGAGGAAAGGAAATTACCAAGAGATGGTCTAATGTTTTATGTCATAAACCATAATTCAGTTTTTTCTGTAGGCATCCAGAGAGATTGCTTGCTGACTATAACCTCCATTTGACAAAAGTGATATAAGCTACAGTTTTTGAAGCATCATTCAGAAGCATTTTGCAATTAGGTCTAGAATTGAGTGTGTGAAGTTAAAAACTGGTTAAATTCTGTGAACATATTTCTCTGGATACAAAACTGTAATTGTGAGTAACTCTGCTGCAGCCATTTAATACTAAAGCAGCTGTTAACCTAAACTGACAGAAAACTGTTTTCAGACATGGAACAGTACCAGCAAAAGTCGATTAAACCCTTTGAAGCTTTGTAGTGCTCATAAAAAATGTTAATACCTTATGTACCACCAATTAGCACCTTCTTTTATAAGGTGAAAAAAAAAAAATCCATTATTACATGGAGATCTTTCTAAGTTCAGTATCTCAGGCTGTATTTTCATAGTCATTAGTAACTGATCTATAGCCTACAGGATTACCCATAAATACAAATATGCATGAAGAAGAGGCAAAACTCTTTTGTTTGTTTCTGTTCAAATTTTTCAATCCACGTTACAAGGAGTTTCTACCACCTTTATCATGGCATACATCACAACAGTACTGCCAGCATAAAGGAGAATAGAGAAACATGAGGAAGTGAAAGTGGGAAGTTAAAAATGCTAGCCTAAGGCATTTCTAGCCCAGAAATGAGCATCTCACAGTTTGTGGAGTCAGATGCTTAGCAAAAGTCAACATCAACCAGGGAGCTCTGAGACTGCTGAGTGAGAGTGCTGTATGAAGTATAAGAGAGAAAAACAGTTTATGGCTGCTGCTGTGGAGTACAGGCTGGCTGTGAAGACAAGCTCTGTCAGTGCCTGCCAGGGCATTTCATGGGCATTTCAAAAGTTTGCTGGGACCTGTTGTATATATTTGCCTGCTGATCCCACTTCAGAAAGCAAGTTGCAATCATGCCTTTTTCCTGCAAAGTTCCCCTGATACTGATATTCTGTGGAAAATAGAGAAACTACTACCTGTAGTCCTGTTCTCCATCCTGGAGAACTGGAATAAGAGACCAAATGGTGCACTTTGTAAGTGTCTACAACAGAGCAGGTATTTCAGGTCGACAAAATCTCTAGAAAATGAAGATAGTGTTTTTCTAACATGCTCTTTGATATGCACAGTGTTGTGGAACAAAACCAGATTTAATATAAGGCATTCAGGCACAGGGGGAATAAATCTTTTTTCTGCAATATTCGGAATGGATTGAAAATCTGATGCAAGAAATTAAAAATCAATTAATTTATATACAATCAATAGCAGCAATAGTATCAAGTGACACTCAAGTAATCAAAAATAGTATATCAATTTTCAGTTTTTACTAGTAACTTTTTACTAGTTTCTAGTATCTTTTTGTTAAGTGCTTTAGTCCACTTTAGAGGCGAAACATTCAGTCCATTGATATCAGAAATGGACTTGCTTTCGTTAAAACAAAATTTCTCACAAAAACTTCTTGTATTCTTGAAGTGTACTAATTTAAAATTAGTTAGAAATATCAGTGTTTGGATGTCGATTTTTTCCTGAAATTAGTATTGGAGGTAAATGTGAACAGCAAGCATTTTTGCACAGGATTTGCCTCACTGCTTACACTAGATGTGGTTGGGAAGAGTTGTTTTTATTTATTATGAGAGATTTAATTGCATGCAATGGATGAAATGGACTGAAACAGAAAGAGAAATGTGAGAAAGCTCTCAAAAAAAAAAAATTGTCAGCTAGGCGGTTGGCTTTTTTACAGCTTTTACTGTTTTCTGATTCATCAGCAAGTTCTTTTGCTAAAAGTTTTTATAACTTTCTTTAGAAGAATTCTCCACAGGCATTTTAATGACACTTAGTAATTCTTTCTGATCGACTTTGATGTTTTGCTTTTATTCAAGAGCCTTTCCTATATCTCAATTTTTCTGTGAATATAGGAGGACTCGTGCAAATTTAAGTATCTTGTCAAGATTTATCATATTATCATCTGAGGAAGCAGATGTATTCCTTATAACTCAGACTATATCCTCTTGTCTTTATTATTAATTTTCCAAGGAAGGTTAATTTTTTTTTTTTAATTTTCTTTCTTCGTTTTTTAAACAGGTATGTGAAAGCGATAAAACATTATTAATCTATAGATATCCCTGAATAAATTGATTAAATTCATTAATTCTTGGGCTTGCTTTTCTCTTTCTTATGCTTATATCAACATTGATTCCCAGTGTTTTTCTCTACAAGCTTTTACACGCATATTCTGCAATTTACAGTGTGCCTCGTCACCAGGTTTATGTTCTCTTTGTCATACTTTATAACAGGCACATGCAGAAGTAAATAACTGGCATATGTACTGAAAAGGTAAATTAGAACAGAGGCAATGTGTTAGCTCATTTTTCTCTCCATGGCAGTTAGGGCAACTTTTTGAAATACGTCCAAATCCTAAGTGTCCTTTCTACTCTCTACTGGAAGGCAAAGGAGCGCTTAGCTCTGCTCTTGTCCTGTTAGGAGCAATGGTGGTGGATCTTCATGACGTGACTGAGTTACCAGGCACTTCTTGGCTGTCTGAGGGCACCTGACAGTGAAAACTGTCTGGGGATAAAAGCAATATGTTTAATTTTTCCTTCTTTTGAGATTGCTGCTTGCAAACCTTCTCCAGCACTGTTAAAATGTTTACATGCCTCTGCTTCCATCTTTGCCTTCTTTCAAATCCCTGTGAAAAGTCCCATTCAAATACAAAAGTTAAAAGTATAAATACTAAATTAGTCTGTGACAGAGGAGTTTCTAACACACCTTTTAAACAAGTTTAGCTTCTGAATAGCTGTGGCACTGATGCAGCAGTTCAGGTGTTCCTTGTTTCTGGAAAAAAGATCATTAAAAGGGCTATCAAGAAATTGCTAAAGGAGAGAAATGGCTCAGACAACTGAGAGCTAGTGGGAAGAAGGAGGAGGAACAACAGAGAACATCTTAGCAACAGGGAAAGACAGAGGGGAAGGACATGAAATTTAAAAAAGAAAATTACTTAGAGGCTTAAGAGGCAACACCCACAAAAAATACAATGCTGCAGATCAAGAAAAAGTAAGTTTAAGAGATTGACTTTTTTTTACAGAGGTGGAAGGGAAGGTAAGTCGAGGACTGAAAGAAGGATGAAAGAACACATGGGCTTCATTATTGCAAGTATTTTTATAAATTATAATCTAGTTTATTCTTTTCAAATCTGGCATGAAATTTGTATAGTCAGGTTCAGACCAGAAGCTGCTGGCTTTTCTCTTGAAAGTGTTCTTTGAATATTATATCCTACTTAATTTTTTGTGAGGGGAAAAAGGAATATTGTTGCTACCTTACCCTACAATGATGGGCTAGGCAGCAACTGATTTGGTCATGGGTTTGCTTTGAGCATCCTCATGGGAGAAACACAGTTGATCAAGTATGCTAAAAAACATGACCAGGGGGAAGAAAAAAGCAGAGAATTGCACAAGGAAAATGTTGGCTCTGAAATCAAATTACATCAATTACAATGCATATAGAAGTAACCCATGCTTTGCATTGACTCTTGTACAAAAATTAGAGAGCTTTTTTTCTTTTTTCCCTGCAATGCATTTTATAATATTCCTTTATATAGCTACTCGACTACTTCAGCTGTCTCTTTAGAAAATGCTGTTCTTTTCCATTTACTTATGTTTTATGACTTCTTATCCTACATTAAGGCAAAACAAAACAAAAATCCAAACAGCTGACCAAAAAAAAAACCAAAACGCAAACCTAAAAGAACAACAACAAAAAAAACCCCACTCAAAATTCTATTTTAAAAGAATCCTGTTATCATGCAAAGTGGTCTGAATATTAGACTGCCATAACTCTTGACTCTGGCTAGTAACACTATTCTTTCATCTTATCTTGTCAGAACTGGGGTAAGACTTGGTAAATACACAGAGGTAATCTTTAAGCTGCCAGTATTTAATGATGATCCCAGGGTTGCTTGGAACAAGAAAGATTCCAAAGAAATTGTCATCCTTTGTAGGAAAATATTTTTTAAATTGTCCTGTACATGACTTTTTATTAGATTAAGTATTTAATCAGAAAAAAATTAGATCCAAAACTTTGAGTGCTTTGAAGTCACAAATCAAAGGGAAAGTTATCTGATTGTTTTAGAAATGAGCAGTAAAATATTGATGGAAATGCTGGTTCAAGGACAGAGCATGGGTTATGGACTGTCTCTTCATCTGAGTTCCATGTATATCTCTAGGAACTTGTAACAAGACAAATTCCCCAAGGCAACATGCTTCTACTCTTAAGCAGTTTGTGTAAACTTTAAATTCATTATTTTGGATCTATGAACTGTAGAATTCAGTTGCAGTTCCCTAGAAAGAATGAATACTTTTATTAGTTTTAAACAAATCTTATAAAGTGTGGAAAAAATGAAGATAGTATAGTTTAAGAAGTCTCTTTTTAGATATATCCGCACATTTATAGGTGTTATTTCTGATAGCTGGACAAGCATTTGTCTACAACTTTCAAAATTTGTTATTCTGTCCATTTCACTACTTGTTTATTTCCTGCTTCTAAACCCAATACTGATCTTGTTTCACTGTGTAGGTCCCCAGGTCAAGTGAAAGAAAAAAACCCTGTTAATTTGGTACAGTCGAACACAAATGGAAAAAGAAAATAAATTGCTCCCATTACATTTACCATTCCAAGTATTTAGAATGTCCCAGAATTTAGCTGTGGTAATAAGCAAATTAAGTTTACAGAATTACAAAAATATGTAACTAATTGGCATAATTAAAGAACAAAAAAACAAACCTGTATTTTACTTCCTAATATATGTTTAGGTTTAGGTGTAAATATGCTGCCCATCATTAGTTATCCATTAATTTTAATCTCTTATTTCAGTCTTCTAAATCTTTTGATCAGGGTACAACTCTGCAGGGATTGTCAGCCATCCTGTCCCATCAGATGGTACATCCACCTTTTTTTCCTTCTTGAATGGCAATCACAGGATGCAAATGGCAAGTTCTTGCAAGATACTTTCTGACATCTGGCTCTTGATGGGCTCCTAAGGCAGCTGGGCTTGACATGCTGGAAGAACTTCTAAGCTGTTCTCATAACAAAGTGACTTCTTGGCCTTTTAAATATGTTCTCTGCACTTTGGAAGTGAAATGATCTGCGTGTTATATATTGCCAGAGAGCCCCAAGATACAGACTGTGATACAGCTGGGAGCTGGAAATGTTCTGTGAAAATTAAATGTGCAGCACAAGGCACATGGACAGTTGGGTCGCTGTTGTGATGGCTGCTGTGTTTCACATCAGCATGTGGAAACCTCAGATACATGTGTTGTAGCAAATAATTTCACAGATTATTGGAACAACATGGCTCAAAATAGACACAAGAGAAGGCTTAGACACTTTTACTTTAAGTGTAAATGAATATTTGCTTTATTATGTGAGTTTTGCCTGTATGTTAATTTTTCTTTTTTTTGGTGTGCATTTTTGGGCTGTAGTTCTGTATTACAATGCATGACTAGGGGTGCTATATAGCTTAGTGGGATTTCAGGCACCCTGAATGAGAATGTTTATCTGTAAGTACAACTCAACTTCTTTTTCTTTTCCCTTGATATTTCAGCTTCAAGGAAATGCCGTGCTTACTATTCAGGACTGCAAAACGTGTGCCAGCCTAGTATTAAATCACAGGTCACAAAATAGTTGTGTTCAAGGGGACCCACAGGGATCATCATCAAGTCCAATTTTTAAGTGAATGGTCCATTGATCTCACAACCTTTTTGTATTAGCACTGGCCTCTAAACAACTGAGCCAATCTCAGGGGCTCTTGTGCTAACTTTGGTAACAGGAAACCTAAAAATACAATACATCGCTTTTTGTCAATAAAATTAAATTGTTGTCTAACCACAAGTGGACTTGACAGTTACTTGTAAATAATTGCTTTCTGTTTCTTGACACTGATCATTGTATTAAATAATCAAGATTGTTTTCTTGATAAGTATTCCACAGGAAAAGAAAAAAAACAAAAACAAACAAACAAAGCGATAACTTGAAGAAGTTTAGCTATCACATTTAAAACAAAAAATTGAAAAAATAGAGGTATAAACCCCAAACCACATCTCTGTTGAATAACTATTTTCTAAGATTATTTTCATTTTTTTTCAAAATTAAACATTTTTCTGCATAAATCAAATCTGATTATAGCTAAAAACTGGAAAGCTAAAAAAAAAATCACTTCCAATAAGCATATAAAATGGCAATGTTTTTATATCTGCTTGATCTCTATTTGAAGAACTAACCTTAACTGAAAAGACTACATATGGCTGGATTCTTGAAATTCCTTTAGCAATAAAAAGAACTTTAATCTTCCAAACAGTAACAATACAATGATGTTAGAATGCCTTCTTGTAAAGAGGAACTTGTTTTTTATTGATGCAAGTGAAAAAAGTTAAATCCCAGAATACATTAGGAGGAGTGAGACCATTTTCTAATTGTCCTTTTTCCTTTTCTTGCCATAATGTTAGCATGTAAATCTGAGGTGTATTTTTGTCACTTCTGAACAAGCAGAAGAACTTCTGTTTAATAACAAAAAAGGTTTTCCATCATTAAAACTCTTAAAATATTTTAGCTGGATATTTCTCTAGTCAAATAGATAAAACACTCTTCAGGATCAGTTTAGATATATGTAGAGATTAAATTTCTTTCCCTTCTTTTCTTTGTTTTGATTTATTACTTTATTTATGTCTATATTTTATTCTTGATATTAAATATTTGCTTAAAGGTGTTTTTTGGTTTTTGACTTGTATCTTTATAGATACAGAATTCCCAAGTAGTCAATCTTCTCATCCTGTGTCTGGAAAATTAAAGTTAGTAGATACAATTAATCTGGACATAAGAAAGTTTACTGGTTCCCTGACAGAAGAAAAAATCAATTTCCTTCTAGTGAATGAGTTACAGTTCGACATATTTTCAGATGTGACTTGCAGGGCATTGTCCTAGAATACGCCACTGCTGAACATGTAGCTATCTTGCCAGCTTCCCAATTCTTTTAGAATTCAGCAAACTACTTTCTTAAAGAGATAGAGATGGATTGAGGAGTCAGTAGGTCTTGCACTGCAAGCTAAGGGAAAACAGTCCTGCATTGAAGAAAGGCAAAAGAGGGAAATAAAGAAAAGTGTAGCTGGAAATTTCTCTGTGAGGCTTTGTTCTGGAGCACATATGTGGTTCCTCTGTTTACTCTGGAGATAATCCTGGTTTGAGACTTGATTGTCTGTGAGGAGCCCCCTGGAACTTCTGTAATGCCATACAAACTGGTTGGCATTAAGGCTTGCAGGATGCTCAGTGCAGCAGAAATATTGTAGCAAAACCTAAACATTACTTTCAACCTATAATAAAAATCATGTAAGCTTTCTGCTCCTACAGTATTTGTTTGGGTTTTGGGTGAATTGTTTGGATTTTTTTTTTCTTTCACTGAAAGCTTTTGTGTATGGTAGTGAATAAGCAAGAATTTCATCAAAATAATCTTTTAAGAAACAGTGACCTTAATTCTTCCTCTTGAGCACAGTGCATTTAGAATTGGAAAAGAGAGACTCCTTTCCTTGTGCGTCTTACCTTTGAGGTGAGCTTTGGCTTGAACAGAATATTTAGGTTGCAGCAGTTTAGTAACTGGGATTACTGTGAGCTGAGGATATGGGCAACAACCAACCACTTCAGAGCAGCAGAGTATATTGATGGTGAGCTTCTTTTCTATAATCTAATGTGGGTTATGAGGGTTTTAATAATCTCAGACTTGTGAGAAGAAAACTACAGTAAAGCACCGCAAGTCTGCTCTACATTTGGTAGGTGCTGTTGCACTGTTAAAACTACCAGAAACAGGCTGAGGAAGATACATGCTGAGTGGAGTTTCCTCCCTTCCCCCAAGCAACGTGCATGCTTCTTCTTTGAAGTATAAAATCTTAGGGAAAAGGTTGTGAATAAAGTTAATAGGCACAGATTGTTTGCACATCCATTTGCTGGAGAGTATCTTGAGTTTACCAAGTCATTTAAATGCTAGACCATTGTAAAAAGCATGGGCTTCTTTAAAAAAAAATTGTCAAAATCCTGTCCACTATAAAATTCTGTTCTCTGCATGAGGGCAAAGCTCTGTATCAACCAGCTTTGCTTTGAAATTCACCTCAGTTCTATTTGCAAGTAAACAGCCAACAGCTACTATCTGTCTGCCTGAAATAAGATGATTCCACCTGTTTGAAAGTTTATAAGCCCCACCCAGGAACTTGCGTTGCTGGACCCTTCTTATTTATTACCCATCATGGGTTTCCTTACACTTCTTTCTTCTCTTTCAGAGTGGTAGGCTTTTAAATAAATGGCATTTTTACATCTAATGCATATATGTGTGTTTGAGGCATCAACACAATTTTTGTAATTTCATACCGCTTTTTGAATTAACAGTCTTATTAAAATTTTGCTAGTTGTTTCTTTTCTTTACTAGGCTGAGAAAGAGCTATTTTCATACAGATAGCAGAACCTTGAAAAATTGACTTATTTGAAGTTATATAGTAAGGAAAAAAAGTTTTATAAATGGCATTTGTTTGCTTGTTGCAAGGTCTAAAGGCTGTCCTTGAAAATTACTAGCTATTAAAGAACCAACCTATGATTTGAGCTGATATTGCCATTAAATTAGCTCCCCATAAAAGAAAACTACTATTTAAAGGAATAGATGACACCAGAAACAGTTTTCAGCAGTGCTTTGCCGAACAGTCTTCCAGAATAGTACTGATATTGAGCAATTAGGAATGCTTGCTTCTCTTTTTTCATCATCTTTTTTCTTCATGGGTGTTGACACTTGATTTCTTTCATTGACTTAATGTAGGACAAGATTATGACCTTATTCCTGGACAGCAAAAAAGGATATACAGAAAATTTATTTTCTTAAAAAAAGATAATTTTCAGAGTAAAGGCAGCTGCTGAGCTGCTGTTCCTGTCTGTAACAAATATATTTGCTTGGCTGGCAGCACTGTTTTTTAAAAAATAAGAAGGCATGAAGTACTCCCCTAAAGCCAGTTGAAGCTATCTATGTGTGCTTTACCAAGGTTTACAGAGGAAGATATCTGCAGGTCAGTGAACCTGTACTGAAAGAAAGGTGGCATGAGTGGTGCCTAAAGGGTGATATTACAGCCTCATGTTCTCAGAATAATCTGGACAATGCAAAGACAGTCTCTTTCCTAGAGATAAGGGTGGTTAAGGGATGTGTTATATTTGGAAGAAATATACAGAGTAACACCTGGCTCTCCTCCCTGCTTCAGGGCTCAGTCCAACAACATGCCATCCTTGGCAATGTTCTTGTCAATACCCAAAGTTCAGCTATGAATCCTGAAGCCAGCTGATTTCTCCATTGACATATGTTTACAAAGATTGGTGGTATCATGATTTTCTTTCTATCTAGCATTACTTGTTATATACATCAGACTAATTTCCTCATTACACATTCATAATGCTTAGATTTCTGTTCATGAATGTTGCTAATTAAACAACAGCAAAGCAAATCAGGTAGAAACACAGGAAGTAATCACTGAATTTAGTTACTTTGGTGACTTAGAAATTTAGTTTAGTAATCAGTGGATTTCAGACCATTTTCACATGGTGGGGAAGAAGGTGATATTTTCTGGTTTGAAAAATCTTCAGATCTTGAGTTTGTCACTGCTCTATACAAAGGAAAAGGATAGATTTTTATGCAGACTTTTGGCTTAGTATTGGGTAGAGTCCAGCTTGCCTAAAGTTCCTGTCTAGGTATTGGGTGTTTAATCTAAGTTATCCAGTGGGCTTTTTCCTATGATCCTGGGGAGAAGCTCCTGCACAGAATGATTCACATCAGAATAAAATAAATAGTTAAGTTACATGGTAACAACAGCTCTCTTCAGGGCTTTTGTTACATCCCTGGGAAGTTAAACCATAGGGATATTTCTGATGGAAAAAAAAAATATTAATACTCTTTACAGTGAATGCAGTTATCATTTTTGTATCACTGGAGTGGTATTATTCCTCCTGAATGCAGTTAATTTAAAAGTTACCCATACTGACACATTTTTGGCAAGGAAAACAAGGCACAACAAGTTCTGTTGGTTATTCTGCATTGGTATTCTGTTGTACTAATGTAAGACTGTGCTCAGCCTTGAGGGTTTTCTCTCTCTCTTTGACTTTCCTTTTGCTGCATTTAGAAAAATAGCTGAGCTTTCTGTCTCATTTTCTGTAATGTCAGAAAGATGCATAATTTCTGTAATTACATTATTATCTTATAATAAATCAGGAGGACCTTACTTGACTTAGGAACTCCATGAAGACGATTGCAGAATTTTTGTCTGTTAAAGTCTTTATTAAGTAATTTAAAATCTTATCCCGGTGAGAGCCTTTGCTTGGGCTGATGATGGGCTAGTATTATGTTGCCTTCCAGAGGCAGAAAATATCATAAGGTAATGCTGCTAAAGATCTTAATTGTCTCAATACATCCTGGTGTTCCTTAATGCCTCTAAATTAGTTATGCAATTTAATATTGTTATTAAGTCTTGAATTGCATTACTTCAGCAGAAACATAAAGGTAATACAATTGTGTACCATAGGAATGGAAGTACCTGTGGTTTTAAGGATTGTTTCCCAACACTGCAATTATTCAATAAATTCCTAGAGCAGAAGGTTCATAAAACATTTTACTGATATCTTACTGGTGGCTGCTGAATATATAACTTAAAAAGTCAAAAGCATAATTACAGAAAGATAGTATAAGAAATGAAGGCCATTGCCAATAGCTTAAGTGCCTGTAGAAGTGGAAAAGATGTTAAATAAAACATTATTAGTAAGAAAAACACTGTTTCTCATAGTCTAGGGAAAGGCTACAATAAAGCCAAACACAGCAGTCCCTTCCAGTCTAACCAGACTACTTCCCATCTTACCTTCAGATTTGGCTTTTGGCTTAAAGATAGTTTAGTTTTTACAGAATCTAGCTGGGTACCTGAAAAATTTACTATTGCTGGTAGGTAGCATTGATTCACATCACTTTGGATTTAGCCAGGTATGGTTAAGCTTTTCTTGAAGATGGAAATAATTTTCCACTTCCACACTTCAGCCTGTAACAGAAAGAAAACAGATATGAGTCCTTTCCCCAGTTTCTAAGACATCTAATTTTTCTGAAATATTTAAAAAACTAAGTCACTTCCAATCATATCATCTCTCAGAAAAAGCCCATCATTTTCTTTGCTTTCCAAAGCAACACTGTGAAAACTGTATGCACAGGATAAAGAGAATTATTATGCTGTAGGGAACATCACTTCTACTGTGCATGTATAGAAACAACACCTCCTCTTTGATTAAATTGAAATACAGAAGGCGATTAAATTGAAATACAGAAGGAAACATGCATAGGCAAAACCCTTGTTAATTCCAGCTAGAAAATGTGGCTGAGGTTGCCATCAGTTCTCAAGAGAAATGTGTACTTTTACATTTTTATCTAGGTGACAGCACTTCCATTACTATAATGACCTGTGAAATGACAGGATAGCAGAGCAGTGCTGCATGGCAGCAGTGATTATGGTGAATCAGTCTGAAGTGCCTGCTCTTATGATAGTGCCCGTGGGAGCCAAAGCCTAAGTACAGCACACAGACCTTCTGGTCTGCACTGATCCTCTGTCCTGGCTAGCACAGAGGTCATTCTGCTGCTTTCATAGATATATCCCATTAAGGCCTAATCTCCCGTACCACTGAGTTCATATACTTTGGAGTCGTTTACACTGTTTTACTCATATTAACTCATCTGAGTAAGTGTATATCAACAACAGATGTTGATTACTACTGCCCTTGGTAGTAATCAGTTCCAAGCTTTTCCTAATACTCAGAATTAAATAAATCCTGAGCAAAGCCAAACCTGTATTATCTGAGCAGAAGAGTTAAACCGTGATAGCAAAGCCACTGGCTTATTTTCCATGGGTTATCTAGTTTTAGTAAAGCATTGGGATGATACAGTATACTTTGTCATTTTGGGGATCTGATTTGTTGATTAAGTTGTGAATTTAATGACACAAAGAGCCTCATGTCAGGATTTTTTCATCTTTTCACATATCATTCCTTTCTTTCTTTTTCCTTCCTCATGCCTTCTCCCCACCAGGAAAAAGCTGTTTAGCTTTTTATTTTGTAGGGAAAAAAAAAAAAAAAAAAAAAAAAAAAAAAAAAAAAAAAAAAAAAAAAAAAAAAAAAAAAAATTACTGTATTGATAGAGAAAGAAATTATTTGAGCTACTTTTTCCAATACTGAAGTTCTGTATACTGATTCAATACAAAATTAATAACAGTTCTTTAATTTCAGCCCACAGAGAACCATTCTGCAAGTGACCTTAAGAGGTTAACAGGTTTTCAGGCATGAGCAGAGGCATGCCACATTCCCAAAAGATGCTTACAATAATCTCCCATTGGGGTCGGGACTGTTTCTGCAGAGTGAAGCTTTCTCTTGGTTTTTGCTTCTTCAGGTGGCACAGGGGGACAGGGACAGGGGTTGTGGTCAGTTGATGGTAGCTCCTCTCTGTCGCTCCTTTCTCATGCTGCTCCCTGTTCCAGCCTGAGGCATCCACAGGCTGCTGTCCTTTAGGATGAGCCTGCTCTAGCTTGGACTCTCCATGGGCCACACGTACCACAGCCTTTGCAACTGCAGGGCTCATCCATACCCTGTGGTGCTTGCCTTGGAGCCAGCTGGCACAGGTTGCATCTGGCATCATCCCCTTCACAGAGGGCCCTGCAGCATGGACAGGGATGCCCAGAGCAGAGGTGAATCCAAGGCTTCTTAGCTGATTTTATTTTATTGTTTCTAGTGACATTCACCCTGGAGGTTAAGTACTGCCATGTTTGCTGCTGTCCCTGGGGCATGCAGGGTTGTCTTCTTTACCTTCCCAGGGACCCTCTGGGTGCCTGGAATAGCCCCAGGAGATGCCACGGACGTCTCCATCCCAGGGTCCTGCCCCCAGATAGGGAAAGGCACCTGCTCCACAAAAGCTCCAGTTGAGGCTGGAGGAGGGCAGGTGACCCCATGCCAAGCTGTTGGCTGCACTGTGGAGGTAAAAGAGTGGATTTTTGGTACATGGGTATCAGAGATTATTTCACCTCCACCCAACAGCTTGTCTCTTCTTTTTGCTTGTAAACATCATCAATCCCAGAATTTCTCATCAGATTTTTCATTAAAGCATTTGTTGGGTTGTTTTGTGTATGCTTGATACAAAATGGAGTTTAGAAAGAAATTCATGATTACTTGGATTTTCCTGTACTGCCTGGCAAGTGTAGTTAGGAAAGGCCAAATTATGGGACATTTCCTACCTGGGTATTCCAGTGAACAAGCTGCACATTTCCATTAACAGACTTACAGTTCCTTTTCAGGAAAGTCCATCTGCTTCCAACTGATAAAGCAGCATATTACTCACTGCATGTTCAGCTGCCTCACGATAATTCAAAATTTTACTTGTGCTTTCCCACTTTCTCAGATTTAACACACCAGATGTATGTTGTGTACATAAGTCACACCCAGATATTTCCTCAAATGTTGAAAAGTCTACTGTTTTGTGAGACTTTTTTTTTTGTGTTTAGAGTAATCAATTACAGTAAAAACCACATTGGAGGGGGAGTTATTAGTTGCAGAGATGTGTGAAGAAAAGGCTGCCAACACAGGAGTCATGAATATCTTGAAACTTTTGAGTAGCTGCTAAAGTGAAACTTTGTGAAAGAAATGGAACAGTACGTTTGCTTGGGACATCTTTTTCAGATAAGGCTGTCTTCTACAAGAAGGGGTATGGGATTTTTTCCATGTGTATAGTGGAGACTAATTTCTCTCCAATGCCTTGATGGATCAGAATATTTATAGACCAAACAGTGGATGGAACAATTAAGGATACCAATATGTGATCATGAGAAGTGAACACTCAGGAAGGGATTCATCAAAGCAGAATTAGATGTGCTGCATAATGGATAGTGAACATGAGATCCTCCTAAGGCTTACTGCAACTCATCCTAGAGCCAACAATTAAGACACATCAGCTCTTTGGTGTGGTAGCTTTTCTTGTGTTGACTGTGAAGCCTGTACAGCTCAGGGGTAGATGCCTTTAACTGCAAAGATATCTAAACTTAAGTGTAACCACTTCCTAAATTATTAATCCTGACAACTCTACACTAAATAGTGAGCTTCCTGTTTTGGTCTGTTTAACCATTATAATCTATTAGCGTCATATAAATTTATACATGACATTTAGAAGATTTTAGTGTAAAATAATAACCTTTGTCAGAGACACTAGTAGTCAGGAATCAATAAGCACCTAAAGGAACAACCATCTAAGAGAGAGTGTAATCACTTTGCAAATTTTAAAAAGCTTTTGTAGTTTTATGCCAGATATGTAGAAAAGTAATAGAGCAATTAGATTGAAGTATTCCTCTAATGTTTTTTTTTTCTGTTTTCCTTTTTCCTAGATGCTTGTTCTACTGATTATTCAGACACTGTAGTGCACTTCTGAGATGCTTTGTATGTTAACAGAACTGAGTTGAACACCTTTATGCTGAGCAGTCCTGAGTATTTCTGTAACAGGCAGTCAGCTTTGTCAATAAAATACTGAAGTCACTATTCTAGAGTGAAACACATGTGGTATGTCTAGATTGAACAATTTTTGAGCTATAAGACTACCAAACCAAAATCATATCTGAAATGTTTGGATTTTGTTTTACCATACTCCTCAGAACTTCAAACTGAGATTAAGGGTTCTAGTTCTTTAGCAGCTGAAAGAGAGTTGGCTAAGACAGTACTGTGAATTGACATGTCTTCACCAAGAGCGTTGTCCTAAATCAGGATGTTAATCACTAGAAGGAAAGGAGCATGAAATAGTTGTTCTTAGCCATCCTGAAAAAATAAAAGTAGAGCAAGCTGGATGAATTTGTGTGATATTGAATTTGTCCCAGCAAACAAATTCTGTTTTGACCTATACATGGAACATTTTTCTGTCATATTTTCTCCAAAAGTGGAGAGGCACTTTTCAAGTGTACAAATATTGCAGTATCAATCTTTTACCATCCATCTTTGATACTGTCTTGGTCCAGAATGATCCTAACCTCTTTCTAATGAGATCCACTGAAAGAAGTACAAGGCAGAGATGCTTCTGACTTCCAGATCTTTTATGTCTGAAGCTTGAGAAACAAAATATTTTCTGTTCTTAAAGTCCATTGGAAAGAGAAACTGCCTTTTTTCTGACTTTTTTTTGGCATCAGGATCACATTCATTATTATCCCTATTCATTCAACTATTAAAATGCTTTTTATCTATTTAGATTCCTCTGTAGGCATTTTTGAGGTTTAAAAATGTGATGTGTGAAAGTGTTGATTTTTAATAGGTTATTTCAGTAAGGAAATAAAAATACATAACTGAGTCAAGTTTTTGAGGCCTGTTTTGTCCTTATAGAAAGACAAAAATTGAACATAGTTAATTTAAATGATTCCAACACATGAGATCACCTTTATCGCTCTTCATACACACTCATGTGAAATTATTATATATAAAGTTTTTATTACCTTATTATGTATAAAGTTTTTACCAGTCTGTGAATTTTATTTGTCATAGAAAGGAACCTACTTGATGAAACATGGGAGCTGATTTTCTCAGTGCAGAGTTAATGCATCCAAATTTGTCTTCTCAAGTAAGCAGGGTACAAATTACTAAATCCATAGTTTTGCTTTTCACAAAAGTACTTCTCTTTATTTAGAGGCCTTTCTGACATTCTGGTATCAAGTGAGATTTTATCAATGATAAGTAAAAAGCTAAAGGCAGCACACAGAGTCCCTTTTTGTTTTAAGCAGGGGTTCTCATGAATAGGAAAGGAATTGTACAAGTCATAAAATATGATAATGTGTTTTTCAGTTCTGTACCTGGAACACCGAGTGCCTGCCTATCCTGACTGCAGCATTTTTAATTTTTTTTTTTTCATTGAAATCATAGCTGTATTTGTGGTGCCACAAATTTCAGTCCTCTTCACATAGTGTGCCCATGTGTGCAGAGCATAATTCAAATTCCTTGGCTGTGCTGAGTCCCAGGCCACACCCAAGCTAAAATCCTGCTAGGACCACTCCCACAGTTTTATGGCAGAGTTTGGGTGCCAGTGCCAAGAAGCACCCCTAAATTAAATTTTCTAGCACAGACACATAGTAAATGAGGTTAGAGGTGGCTGATGATGGCTTAAATAGGTCCAGGTTCATGCTGATGCCTGGAATGGGGCTTTGGTGTTTGTTTGGGGTTGTTCAACTGGAGCTTGATGCTCTGCACAAGCTGGATTGTAAACTGGCCTTGGTCACTGTTCATAAAGAGTAGAGTGTATTAGCTTTGTAGCTGAATATACAAACAGCACGAGCTTATTTGAGGAGACTTAGTTTATTGTAAATTAAGGCAATGAA
Organism: Zosterops lateralis; assembly: GCF_965231275.1. Taxonomy (NCBI): domain Eukaryota; kingdom Metazoa; phylum Chordata; class Aves; order Passeriformes; family Zosteropidae; genus Zosterops; species Zosterops lateralis. The sequence continues at coordinate 45,644,863 of NC_139764.1, forward strand.
ATCCAAAGCTCTGAGTCACAACTTGCATTATTAGGAGGGTAAAACTGGATTCTTGGTAGTAATGGCATAAAAATAAAATCTAGTAGAAAATTATTGGGAGTTTGTTTTTCTTTTTTTTAATTGAGAATAGCTTGAAAAGCTAATTTAATAATAAATTAGGTTTTTGCTAACTAAAAGCATAATAACTTGAAAAGAGGGAAATTATTAAAATTCAAATTTTAAATGCCAGAAACTTAATTTCCTCAACTAAAAGGAGGTTCAGCTAACTAAAAAAAGGCTTCTCTTTTGCAAGTTATTTAAAACTGACTTTGATCACATAGCAGAGTTTTTAAAATTATTTTTCTGCATTGATAGTGTAAACGAGAAATCTTTTTCAACTTTTATACTTTCTGAATAAAATAAAATGGATCAATTAATTTTTAAACATCCAAGTTTTTTTAAGAGTAATTCACATTGTTGTTTCGTGTTGTCAACACTACGTAAGCATTCAACCTCTAGGGACTTCAATTAAACAAAAATTGGTATGTGCTTTGCAAATTGTAGTTTTGCTATATGAGTGAATTATTAGTGTGTAGCTTCATGGCTGCATTGCTGGAATGAAGTACTAAAATCAGAGCTGCTGTCTTGAGAAGTCTGGAACAATTCCTTTCTGAGCCAAAAGATCAAGCTCTAGCACCAAAGGCTCCTCGAGATTCTTCCAGGGCTTTACAGAGTGAAAACCCTTTCACGTGGGAGGAGATTAATGATGCACATCATCTCCCTGGCTGCTCTTTGCCTCTCTCTGAGAGTTTTGCCTTCTTTGTGACCCCCAGTGCAGACATGCTCCCTGTGCCTTGTCAGTCTGGAAGCAATGATGAGACCAGAGCATTATAATAGTGTAATGGATAGGCCAAGAAAACCTAGGAAAAGAAATGTTTCAGGAAGTGAGTTTGGAGTGATAGGACCCTCTCAGCCGGCTCTTATGAAAGGGTTGCTCTACTGACATGTCTAGCTAAGAATTTCTTTGCACTCCTTCTAAGACAAATTTTACAAATTTTGGTCATATTTAATCTGATTTCTTTCTGTTTGTTCATTCAAATACAGCCTCCCTTGTGTTCATTTGGTTTAAGGGGGTGCTCAGATTGGCTTCCACTCTGAGTCACTGCATTTCTTGACAGTACAGGGTTCATGGAGGGAGAAACTTTCTTCCAGCAGAGTGTTTTACTAGAGGAGGGGGAGACCTCCATGGTTAAAGGCATGTCAGAGCTGTGTTACAAGTGCTGGGCTGCCATGCAGCAGTGTACATGGATAGTGAACAACATTGTACATGGATGTATATTTTCTTACCTTCTGTAAATTAACTGGAATATAGTCTTAGCTTTGTGAGTAACCTCACCCTTGTTGCTGTTGGGTTTTTAGTGGTGTTTTTTAGGTTTTTTCCTGAGAAACTGAGCATGCAGCATAGCGAATATATTCCCTCTCTGGTCTGTTGCCTCCTTTTCAATAACACCTGGGAATAAAATCCCTTGGTGTTCTGGTAAAGGCTGAGACACTAAGAAAAACTGTGAAATATCTTGATTAGATTCAGTCTTCTGTGTTTAAGTTATTCAAAGGGGTCTGGAAGCCTTTTGCTGCAATGGCATGCAATAAATGGGAGAATAATGGCACATGGTTCTGCTTGACCCTAATTATACATAATGAAATGGAACATGGTGGTCAGTCATTTATCTTTCTCCTACACTTCTGAATTCAGAAATTTACAACTTCTGCAGAGAAATGTGTTTTGTTTAGGTTTTAATTATTAATATTTTTGCTTCCTCTGTTATTTTATTACATGAAAAATTATATTCCAGACCAACTTTCTAAGGTGGTTAGCTTGAAAGTCTGCATCATTTTGGGAAGAAGACCCCAGTTCTTAATTCTGGCTTTGGTGTGACCTGCTCTTTGGTCTGAATGGGCTCATCATTCCTCTATGCTGGTGATGCCCATTTTCAGACACAAGCTACAAAAGTTTACTTGCTGACTTACAGCTGCAGCCTTAAAATAATAATCTCCCCAGGAGAGTGGTGGATCCCCCAGAATTGATCACTTTTAAGATTCAGATGGATAGTTTGCTGGGTTATCATGTCAAGATTGTGCTTTTGCCAGGAAAGGTCCTACCTTGTGTTCTATGACTGTTTGTACTATATTGGAGAAATTGTTATCTTCGTTCCAGTTTGGTCATGAGGTTTGAAAAACAGAATCATCTGAAAATACTATGATCAAACACAGCCCTTTGGAGATAGATGTGAGCAGCCCAAAGGCTTGTCAGTACCATGTTATTACCACTGTTCCAGATCTCTGTGTGATAAATGCATGCTTGAGTTCCTCTATTTTCAATTAGGTCTCTCAGATTGGAAAAAAAGTAAAAAGAAAAAACAGTGTTATTTGGCAATAAAAAGTATTAAAAGCTTTTGTCTTGTCTTGTTCCAAACGAGGCCTTTTAGCTTATATGTCTGTTCTTTCCCCATGTTTCTATAATCTGTTTTAATAATTGTTCCATCTTTTGCTTTGTTCACAGCCTACATGCTGACACAGTACCAGTTTTGTTTCCAAAAGAGGAGTTCACAGAATTACAGTGTCTGATCCAACTAGCTGCTCTGATGATCCTCACTGAACCATGTAGGTAAAATTCAAAAAACCCTTTTTATATCCACACTATATCTGTAAAAGTATTCAACATATTGGGAAACGTCTGGGTTTTGGCAAGAGTGCTCACTTTGTGGGGTTGGGGTCTTATGGAATTTATGGGCTATAATATCATTAAGACCCTGCAACTTTTTGAAGAATTTTATCGTCAACAGAGGCACAAAAGTAGACTGTCATATGTCACAATGTGTTTGGTCTTCTTGCCACATCTGTTCTAAGTACTTGCAGGTGCTGGCAAGAGGTGATGCCCATTGCTGTGGGTGTACCTGAGCTAACTTTAGTAGCAGCTGCAGTGGTGAAAATTTCAGCTTAGGCACAAAACCCAGCAGAGAAATGGAATGTGTTCTGAAGCAGCTAGTAAACCTTGAGCTTCTTGTTATTACAGCCACACAGCTAGCAGAATAAGAGCTAGCCAGGTAAGAGCTAGGCTTAGCAGGTTTACATGCATGAACTTCTATGTCTTAAGAAGAATAGAAGAGTATCATGGTATTAGTAGAGGAGTATCATTGCATTAATGATCAGAGGAAAGATACCTTCAGGTTATTTCTGTTGTTCCTCTTGAGCTTCTGCACAAATCTTCAAGTTTTCTATGAATTTCAAACAAAATATAAAATTTAGCCAATATTTTGTCACCAGTATTTCCTTCAAAATGGTTCAGTTTTGCTATAGAAAAATTAAGAATCCAATGATTTATATTTGGTTTCTTGAAAAGTGTGTTTTTCCTTTTTGTTTTGATATGCTAGTTGCATTTAGTTTCAACGAGTCATCTCCCTCTGAGCTAGCAGACCTAGGCAAAGGACTAAATTGTTCTAATTAAATTGCCAACATTTATTGTCTCTTGACTGCTTTCTCCCTTGTATGCTATGCTGTTTTATGTCTCAGTTGAAGTGGCACTTAGAATAATTCACATGAATTGGTAAGCTGCAGAGTTTGTGTCTACATTATAATTGGTGTTTCTTTTAGATTCCTTACACTGAAAAAGCTCTACCTTGGTTTGCATTTCTAATTTTATGGAAATTAGCTGTAAATTTGGATGTGTACTAGTGGTTTAGATGGCCTGTATTTACACATGCTGGCACAGTCTCTGCACATAGCAAACACATAACTACATTCCTCAGATTGTCTTTTGGAACTGTGACACTGAAAGTTTGTTGTGATTGTTTCTGGAGTGTCTTGAGATTTCAGTCACTCAGTTCTCTCTGGAGAAGGTTTCTAAGTCATCTCAATAAAGCATTTTCAGAGTGTACTGGCTGAATTTTTTATGGCTTCAGTTTTAATAACAGGTGCCTCAGATGAATCCTGTAACAATGTTTATCCCTGCTTCTTTATCCTGAAATTATGACAAGGTATATTGCGTGCTGTTACATACACAGCTGCCTTTCATGTTGTGTTGACCATATTACAGCTTTTATTAGATGTTTTTCAAGTATTTTGCAAAAAGTGAAAGGTTGTGGTTTAGGATTCTTACTTTGTTTTCTTTTATTTTCCTAGGATGGCAGTATTTCTATTAATAAATACTGAAAACATGTTTTTCTGGTTCGGTGGATAAAATTAAATTTAAGTTATCATAATTCATAAATGGCTTGCTATCTCCAGAATGGAAAAGAGATTCATATTTTCTGTTTTGAGCATCCAAAATCTTTCCCAGTTGTAACGATGGGTAGGGAAGCAATCCCAAAAGACATTTATTACGCTGGAGAGGCTATCAAGTTTGAGGAGAATGGGCAAATGTCCTTTTTGTAGGTGTCAGTGGCACAATTGTTCCATTGCAGGAAATTTTATAATGGATGCCAAATTTCAGGACACCTGAAAAAAACCTGAATCTGTGCTTAGTTTTAGTCTGAAAGGAAAGTAATAAAGAATGTATCTAAATTAATTTAGTTAACGTCTGTGCATTTTGTTACTGTCCAAATCTCTCTTCCAGTATAGACATGAAATACTTGTCGCTTAGACTCTGATGTGACCATATGGAAACAGTGAGAAAAAAAAAAAAAGGGTTAAAGCACCAAGCCATATAATCCATTTTCATAAAAGCCAGGGATTGATATCTGATATCTGTTGTTTGGATTTTTTTCTTGATAATAAATTAATAGCAACAAAGCCATTTGTGCAAATAAATCTAATGGTTTGCTTTAGATTTACATGATGCTGTTGTGCTGCCTCTTAAGGGACTATATGTATAAAGAAATAATAAAATAATGTTCTTTATTATTCATAAGTGTGCAGACGACTAAGCAGAATTTGTCAGTTGTTCTGAACGTGTTATATTCATCAATAGGAACAGCATTATCTTGCTTACCACAGGTACATTAGCTAGACTGCACTGACGGTCTTAAAATCTCACCTCAAATGCAAGGATAATGATGTGCATTTGTCATATAATGCAAGTAGTTCTTGTGCTTGAGTAGCTTTTAGAGAAGCATGGATGTTTGCAAAGGTTGTGGTACATCTTGGATCTCTAAAACCAAGTGCAATTTCTAATACAATTTGTGTCACTTTCAAGAGTGAACTGGATAATATCTCATGTAAGAAGGGCCAGAGGTAAAAGCTCTGTACAGTAGTATATGGAGAAAGATAATTTTAAAGAACCCAATTTGTAAAATGTTACTGATAGGTAAGGCTCTACAAAGGGGAGGTCTTGTAACATGGCTTATGAGAGCTGTACTGTGTGACTGCCTCATGTCCACATCCTGGTGTGTGGTGGTTGCTTCACTGGGGCTTGTTGTGCCTTAAAACTGTGGAAAATGATAACCAGCTAACTGCTTAAAAAGGCTGTGTTTTTGGCAATAGAGAGCACTCCTTTGAACCTGCCTGGCGTCCTACATTGCTCATTACTGCAACAGCAAAAATTAATTCGTATTTGTTCATAAGTTTGATTGTAAGTATTTTAATGGATTTCAATATCTACCTGAAACTTTGTGATATTGATAAAATTGACCGACTCAATCAGAAATCAACACCAGAGCAATGATCTTTGTTTTATAGAGTAGTTACAAAGAAATGTTTGCTCCTATATATTACCCCTTGAAAAATTATTCAAGCTCCTAATCCAATACTAATGAAAACCTGTATTTTAATTTATTTATCTATTTATTTATTTATTTGTTTGTTTTGTTAGTAGGTAGAGCAGAAGAGTAGGTTTGGTAAAAGGAAGGGTTATTTCAAAGCACATGTGGTCTGTGACTGTGACTGTGACTGTGGCTGTCATGAGATCGTGCTGTAAGCAGTTGCAGAGTCAGCCAAATCTGACAGTGTTTAGTTGTCTATTCCCTTTGAAGTGACTTGAAGTGACTTGGAGTGACGTTATTTCAGGGCAAGCATCACAGTTTAGACTGTTGTATGTCTGTGCCAGCATGTTAAGCTAGTGGTTCATCCATGAGGGTAAGGTACTATTATGCTTTATAAAGATGAATAATGGCCAAAATTAATTTTCTAGAAACAATTTCCTCTTTGTCTGTAGTTATTTTACCACCTCAGTGCAGTAGTTGATGGTGAGGAGAGCACATAGACTGGGGGTCCATTTATTCATTCGTAGCTGCTTATTTATGTGTAAATAAATAACTTTAATTACTTGGAGGAAAAAAGGTGACACAAACTATGCATTTGTAATTTTCTTCCTGAAAGAATGTCTGCTCTTTATACTAGAATTAAATTTTTATTTAGATGAAAGATGGAAATATTTATGTGTTTATATTTAAGTATACAAAAAAAATTTTTCCCAGATGGGACTCTCTCTAGGGTATAGTATAAACAATTATTATTTCACTATGTGCATTAAAAACTCAAGTGAAGTGACTATGACTGAGTTCCATTTCCTCTGAAAAACCATAACTTTTATCAACAAAGATCTTCCAATAACTTTTTTAGAAAGGAAGACTATTAGTTTGCAGAATTAAAAATTTTTATTTCCTCTGGCATTTTCAGAAAATCTCAGATTTTCTTGTAATGCACTTCACCAGACAGATAATATTTAACTTGTGAGGACTGACTAGCTTGCAGCTGTAGGTGGTATGTGAAATACAGACTTCAGGAAGAGCATGATTTCCATAACCACTTCAAAGGAAATACATTATAAATAAAGTACATTTCTCTGGGGGGTTACAAAACCATTCTGTTTATAATTTAAATTACATTAAGCTAAATAAAATAGTACAGCAAAACCCTCAAGAGAAAAATACTTCATTTAAGTTTGAACATTATATTACTTCCATTAATTGGAAGTATTTTATTCTCTCTTGAATAGTTTATTTTTCATTGACTATATATAATTAAAAGTGTTGTCATTGCAACAGCAGTAATTCTTTCCCATCTTATGTTCCAAGCCCATGTGTTCAGGGGATCACAATAGTTTTATTTGCCTGCTTTCCTTCATTTCTCAGTGCTTTATTACGGGTGACTAAGGCTCTGAGCATCAGGCTGTGACACAAGATTACCATCGCTGTGTCATGCATGTTCAGCTTTATCAAACTCCTGCTGGAACTGAGTTTCTCAGCTCAGCCTGAAGTTTTGTGTCAAAACAATGGAGGGGGTGAAGCTTTCTTTTGTAGGAATATTTTAGAGTCTGTTCATCCAAACAATGCTGCTTGCTCTTTCCAGGGTGCTTGCAGGGGTAATTGCTGGGCAGGGACTGCAACACAAGCAACAGAATCCATTAGTCTCCCTCCTCCATAAAGATAACTTGGAGGCAAGGGAGCCTGATAGGATATGAAGATAATATGTCTTCTAGGAACGGAAACTACTGGAAAACATTAGTGAACTATCTAATTGTAAGAGTGATTTTTTCTGCCTTCCTTTTTCACCCTGTGACGAGACTTTAGAGGCAGAACTAAATCAGGTTGTCATTCCTAAGAGCAAGGAGGGCAGTAAATCTGTACTGCCAAGCTCCTCTAACATTGTCAGCTTTGCAGTATGGATTTCTGTAGAGAGAGTCTAAGCACATTTAAGCTTACAGGAGGTGAAACAGGTTGTATAATAAGAGCAGGCCCATCCCATATACAACACTTAATTCCACTTTAAAGTCAACTTTAAAAAAGCCATTAACTTCAAATTAATCCCTATTTCAGTCTAAAACGTGCTTTTTGTTTCATACTACTTAATTTCAAGTTATTAGAACTACTTTTACATAGGAAAATAAATGCTTGCAGCTAGATATTAATGCTTTTGAAATATTTAAAAAGAGGCCATGCACATATTTTTCTCTAATTTATAAAATATTTGCTTGCCTTCTTTTTTTTTTTTTTTTTTTCCCCAAATGCTTTCAAAAAGCAACAGTAATTGAAACTAATGCTGGATTAAATAAAATCCTTGTTGACCTTAGAGTCTCAAGTAGGCTGGCTAGACCTTGAGGAAAAAAGGTAGTAGAAAATATCAAAGTTTAGACATGTTTTCTATTGATGCAGAACTTAAGAGTTTATGAAAAAAAAAAGACAATTAGTCACAAAAGTCTAAAGAAAAAAAATTTTCAAAGTTTCGAGCTTTTTAATTAACATTTAAATAAGGTTACAGTTTCATTGCATATACTAAGAAAATATTTCTTTTTCCATTCTGCTTTACAGATTTTTTCCTTCCAATATTATTTGTTTGCAATTCAAAACTAGCTTTTGTTCCTACTGTAAATGGTTGCCAGGTGGTTAAACAATAGAGGTAATGAACTCTAACAAAATACCAAAGTTACTGTACTCGGGCAAATATGAGTTTTTCTGCATTATTTTTAGCTTTCTCCAAAATTGGGCATACTGGTGGATGAAAAGCTGGATATGGCCCAGCAAGGTGCTTTTGCATCCCAAAGACCCAACTGTATCCTGGGCTGCACCCAAAGCAGCATGGCCAGCAGGGCAAGGGAGGGAATTTTGCTCCTCTCCTCCACTCTGGTGAGACCCTACCTGGAGTGAGTGTTGTGTCCTGCTGTGCAGGCCTCATTACAGGGAAAACATGAACCTGAAAATAATCAGGGCTGGAGTTCCTTTTCCCTGTGGAAAAGCTGAGAGAGTTGGGCTTGCTCAGCCTGGAGAAAACTTCAGAGACACTTTATTGCAGCCTTTCATTACTTATAAGGGACCTACAAGACTTTTTATCAGGGCTTTGAGATAGGACAAGGGCTAATAGTTTTAAACTGAAAGTGGGTAGATTCACACTAGTTATAAGGGTGATTTTTTTTTTTTATGACAAAGGTAGTGAAACACTGGAACACATTGCCCTGAGAAATTGTGCATGACACATCTAGAAGTCAATCATCAAGACCAGACTGGGTGAGACTCTCAGCAACTTGATCAATTGAAATGTGTGGGCTGATTTCAGGGGCTGTTGGATTAGATGACTTTTAAAGGTCCCTTCCAACACATTATTCTATGATTCTATGAACGTTATTAAGAAAAAATTCATTAGGCAATTAAACTTCACCATAATTATTTTTCCCTTTCTAGTATCTTGTCTCCTTTGAAAAACTTTGCAGTTAATTTTATTTTTTAAAATGTATATTTTTATTATTTTAATAAGTTTAAGATGCATTCAAGATGCACATATCACCACCACATGTTTAGTTTTGCTGTATGGTTGGGATGATTTGTAGTAGGCTGAATAAAAAAGGTAGTTTCTCATTAGAAGTTGGAAAATATTGTGCAATCGAAGTTCTGTAGGTAAATGTATGTTTGAATCTCCAATAAACTCAATTAAGTTGGTTGATAGGCTAAGATGGTTCAGGCCCTACTCTAAGGGCTGATTGCTTGATTATAACAAAAAACAGGAGTCCTTGGAGAAATTCAGGTTGATAGCAAACACTGGAGACATGGTGTCCCTTTGTCTCTTTGTCCCTTTCCCCATTGCAGCTGTGTTGTCTTTGCCTGCCCCTCTGCAGACCCACAGTGCCCAAGGTAACAGTCAAGTTCTCCTTGTAAACCTTCATGTGCAAGGGCTTAGGCAGGAACTTAGAGTCATTATCATAATGATGTAACTGTAGGATTTCTGGATAGGATAACTGGAATGTTTATATTGTTGTCATAGAGGTGTGCAGCCAAAGCAGTGAGGAGCTATGGAATTCCTTAATGAGGAACTTTGAAGTGAGGATTTGTTTGGAATTTGCAAATTTGTTCACTTGACTAGTTGTGCATTTAGTCATGCATTCTGTCTTCGTATGCAGTGCTACCCAGCCATGCTCTGAATGACAGCAAGGCAGTAGGTGGATGTGTTTTATTCAGAATACGAGTCATAGATAAACAAAGTTGTAAGTCTACTGAATCTGTTGTTTCGCTGTAATTTAAAGTCAGCTTTCAAATGGTCAATTAATGTGGAAAGGAAAATATTTTAATTCCAAAATATCCAGAAGTTTCATAACAAAATATTTTCAATCTTCTCTACATATGACAGTACCTTGCCTGGTCTGTTTTTCTAGATATATTTTTCTCAATTACTGCTATCATCTTATATTTGTGCTTTTCACATTGCCTCTCATGATTTTATAGCTGTCTTGAAATATCCCCTGAAATCATACTCCTTTTTTATCATTATTTTGAACACTGTGGTGAGCAATTGAAAGTGAAATACTGCAGCATTAAAGTCAGAAATACCTCAGAGTGCATTAAGTTACCTAAATGTGTAAAGATGCAATGTAGAACATACTACATTTATAGAGACACTAACCATCTCTTTGTTGTTTCCTTGTTTATCCTATGAGTTTTGTGGGATTGTGCGTATCCTATGAGTCCTATTGTATGTGTCCTATTGTCCTACTGTGTGTGTCCATATCTTATGAGTTCCAATGCATTGTGTGTGATGTGTTAGTGGCTGCCATCAAAATATAAATATTAGCAGATATCACATTGGAGGTGTCAGTCTAACTGCACTGAGTGATCAATGAAGCACACAATGCAGGAAGAAAGGAAACAGTCCAGACAAAGAAGCTGCATTTATACTGCGTCTCTGGGATTTTTCAAGCTTTTTTCCATTGTAGACACCATTATAAAACTGAGATTTATACTCTGTTCTTGTGTGCATCACTTGTGCCTGAAAGCTAGTGAGGTTCACAGTTGGCTCTAGCAAGATGGTCATTGCTGATTTGCCTGGTGTTGGGGAAATTACAAAGCCTATGCTTTCATGCCTGTACGTATCTTCTGAAAAAAATTCCTGAATTTCATTGGGACTCTCTTGCAGAAATGATCATACCCTAAGGCATAGTGACTCTCAACATATGCCCCTATATTGACTTAAATCTAACTTAATACAATTGTTTGCCTAGGGGAAAAAAAATCAACTAACAAACCCAAAAAGGTTCTTCCATGTTCAAGATGCTTTAAAATATTTTTTTAGTGAGGATTTTGAATAGGTGGCTATGACTTAAACTCATTGTTTGACAACAAATTATGCAGGGGCATGTCTAAGTCAGTGATTGATAGAAAAGAAGAAACTAATAGTGTGCCTCTACATTTTTTTAGTTTTGGATGTTCCATACCTTGTATTAATTTATATTAACAGGTTGACTATGTTGACAGACTGACATTAAGGAGAAGAATTTAGGAATGGTTGTGTTTGAGTTATAAAATAGTTGATGCATGATGATTCTTGAATTTGAAACCTTTCTCAAAATTGATCAATCAAATGATTAATTAAAGAATTGTTGTTGTTGCTCGGATGCTTATCTTATTTAATTTGTCTGAAGTGAAGTGAAAAGTATTTTCAAGAACAGCACAACAAATTTGCATTGTCACACTGTGGCACAGAATCTGCCCAAGACAAGGTTTTGCAGCCCTTGGGAAAGATCAATGGAGAACTTGTCCAATGGAGAGCAGGGTGTTCTGCAGCAAGGTGAAAGAACTCAGACTTGGTAACCCAAATGCCCTCTGCTTCTATTTGTAAATGGCAGTCTGCCAAAGCATTCTCAAGGTTTGTTTCACTTTTTCTCTGTGCTCACTTTTTAGCATTTGCCTCATAGCTTGAGCTTCTTTACACTGAGGGCAGCAGAGCACTGAACCTCCCAGGGAAGTTGAGGGAGTAACCCTCTCTGGAGACATTTAAAAACAACCTGGATGCATTCCTGTGTAACCTCCTCTGGATTACCCTGCCATGGTGGTGACATGGGACTAGATGGTCTCCAGAGGTCCTTTCCAACCCTAACACTTCTGTGGTTTTGTGATTTTTCCACTGCTCTGTGGAGAGCATCATTCTTTGATGTTCAGGGTCTCAAAGTCTTGTGTGTAATTATGAACTGTTCCCTTTGCAGTTTCTGGGTGACAGAACTGCAGACAGCACAGCTTGCAAGAGAGAACTTCTCAGCCTGCTGTCTGATTTTAAGGTGCACTTTAGGCACCATTCCTTTACTACTTAAACTAAGATTCTTGCAGCCCTGGTGGGGTTGTGCAGAGGGATTTGAACAGCTAGAGGCTCAAGAGGGCTGACAAATACATACTGGGCTGCTCATTGGCATTTACTGGCTTGAACAACTTGTAAAACAAAGCTTGAGAAGCAACTTTTTAACACAAAATTTGGCAGCAACACTTGTAATAATATGCATATTCAAAAGCATTGAGTCAGATCATCAGGCTGTGTTGCTCTGAATAATTTAAAAATGTATCTTCTTCCCTTTTGAAATATTAGCAGACATTAATAAGAGCTAGGTGCACTGAAAGGGCCCTGAGGAAAGAAACAACAGGTGTTTCATGTGGCAGCACCAAGATTGGCTGCAATATGCTATATTGTTTAATTTCTTTCTCAACACAAAATATGTTGCATTGTGTACCAAAGTATTCCCCATAGCTTCTTGGGGAGAAGATACAGAAACTCAGCTTTCTGGCTTTATTTGTGTGGGCCAGTGTCTCTTTGATGAACTGCAGTTTTATTTTCCTCCAGTGCATCCACTCCTAGGATTCCTTTTTTCCAAACAGCAGCCAAGGTCATCCAAATATTATTATTCATTTTCTTTGGGCATCTTTCTTTTGGGGACTATTTGGATTTACATGCCTAAACCCCAGTCAGGATTAAGAAAGATTTAAAATACTGATAATTTATTTTTCTTATTACTCCTTTTATTTAATTGGGAAAAAATCAAAAACCTAAGGATTAGGAATGCACAAACCCCACTTTTTCTCTCTCCAAGATATTTTGCATTATCACAGGTCCTATTAGCAATTTTTCCATTCTTTTTAATTGCTGAAGAAGCCTTTGGGACAAACTGTACCAAATATCTACCAAAATATATAAGGTTGTGTAATGCATTAGTTGTCATTAAATGCTTAAATTAGGTCCCTAGTGCACACATGTACAATCACTGATGCCTGTAATATGTATCAACAATTTTAGCTCTAAAAATTTAAGCTCAAGCTGTAGTGGCCACTGTCATTCATTTCCTCAGACTGTTTCTCAGTGCACATAGGGATTTGTAGGAGATGATCGATAGTTATTTTGATATTTTCTGAGGTTTATTCCTCTTTATAAAGATAGCTTTAAATTTTATTTCAATGTTTTCAGTGTGTCTGAAATTTAATTTTTTTAATTTAAAAAAATTAAAGGAGCACATCTTAAAATGGGAAAAAATGCTTGTATTCCTTTGGGCCCTGATTCCACTAATGTTGCCCATGGAATAGAACAATTCTATAGAAGAAGATCTGTTATACTAAAATAAAGAATCAAAGAAATACAGCTGCAGACCTTCAAAACAGCAAGGTAGGGAGCCATCTGTAAAAGAGAAATTTGTATTTAGAAAAATGATTTCAAGTTGCAAGGATTTATTTCTAAAGGGGAGGAAAAAAAAAAGAGAAAATATGTTAGATTTAACAACACTTAGAGGAGATAGGACTTCATCTTTTTAAAGTCCTTTGGAGGACCCCTATATGCTTAGCTATACGGAATTTAATCTACCTTTGAAAGATGAAAGGCTGAGATGAGCCAGCCAGAATTTGAGCCTCAGCTTCCAGGGAGTCCAGGTTTTGCTACCTTAGTGATTAGATCTCAAAGCTACTTTCTCTGGCTAAAAATCCCTCTAAATCTTTGCTATAAAGACTTACATACAAACTGAATTTATCTCCATGATATAGTGAGGAGCTTCCATTATTTCAGTGTAGGTAACTAAAGGATCAGGAATCAGGAGTTTGAGAAAAACACAAACTACATTGGGTTGGTTTCTTCTTTCTCAGTCCTTTTTCATTTAGGACATTTTTCACATAAATAAAAAATACATTTATTTGGATTTACTTTCTATTTCAGTTTGTGCTATAAAAATCCCAAAATGTAGGAAAATATATTTCTTTTATATCAGATGTAGAAAGTTCCTTGAAAATTACTCAAAAGAGATTCCTTTCTTTACCTATTTATGTATATGTGCACTTGTTTTTTTAACATTTACCCTCATAACTAAAAGTTTAAAAATTGTGGAATTCTGTTGTTTCATTTTTTATGAGGATTGAATAAGCATATGATAATGGAAATAAGAAAAACAAGTGACTGTTCTTGGTCTGCTATTAACTTAGTGGTTTAAAAAGACTGGACTTTGTATTCAAATTTTTTAGTAATAGTATCGTATAAACCTAACATGAATGAAAACATCTTTTTTTCTTGAAATGTATGGTTCAATGTAATAGCACATATTTTAAGTTTTCATTTTCATCATCAAAAACTGACTTTTAAAATTGAAGATAATAAGGGATATAAAATGTTTTTTCATCAGTATTTTTTGGTTTAAAATTTTCTTTGTTTTTTCATTCTGAATGTGTCTAAGGGAAATTAAATTTTCAATAAGATTTTTTTTTAATGGAAACTATGTTTTTGACAGTTTCCTGACACAGAATATCACACTTAGTTGTGAGGACTGGGTCAGTGGTAAGGAGCACATGATATCTTGAGCTTTGTGCCAGTGGGAGGGACACAAACCCAGAATTTTTCTGCCCCATTTACAGGGAGCTGAGAAGCAGCAGCAACACTATTGCACTGGGAAAAACTGTGCATTATTTCATTTCCCACCTCTGTGCAGACATATGAAAAGTGGGGTGGTTGGAATAGTCCACTGTGTCTATTTTTCATCAGAAAAACACCCAAGCCCAGTCAATCTTTGTATATGTGCAAAACATCTCTTGGAAAAGCATGTGCACCTTGGCTGGCAGTGACTGAGTGGGCCTTACGTGTGTCTCTCGCAAATGCACCATATCAAGAAAGCAGAACATTTATATGATACTGCTAATCTCAAAACAGCACTGGAGACTTTAATCTGCAACTTCTGTGATTGGCTAGATAGGAAGCATGGATAGACTGCTGGAGGCTGCCAGCTCAAATGGGATCTTGGTAGCAAGGACTTGAGAACACTGTTGTTTGATGGCAAGCACAGCACTCTCTTATTTATTCACAGGTGCAGATGCCTCTATCTGCTACTGTGCTTAGCCCTCCCCAGAGGGCTGTAACGAGTGAGCTGGAGTGGATACAGTCTAGGCTTCAGTATGATTTTAGAGGAGGTTAAAGAATTAAGAGATCAGCATTGCAACAAAACATTCTACAAAATCAACATGCTGCATGTGTGTTCTGTTGAAAGCGTGACTTAGAGCAAGCTGACATGTAGGACAAGGGATAAGGTTGCAGTAGCACAAAAATTATCACTGTTTAATATCACTATGATTTCATGATTCCATGTTAATATTCGTAAAGTGAATTCTAGTGTAATGGTCTTCCAAGGCCACTAGAAAAAATCTGCAGTAACAATACTGTACTTGGGGTCCTTCCCAATGTCTACAGTCAAGATTGATCATTCTAAATATGTAGTTTTGTTTGGGTGTTTGTTGTTTTTTTTTTTTTTTTGATAAACTATTTTCTATTACAAAGACTGAAACTGTAAACCAGAACATAACTCAATCCTCATAATCAAAGGGTGTTTAGAAACTTTTGTACCAAAATACACATCCATATCTAGTAGGCAATAGGGTTAGAAACTCAAACCACTTCTTGTTTTATACCAGACATATTGATGGTTTTCTAGATGCTGTTCTCCTTCTCTTTTAATGCTGTTCTCCCTACAGCAATATTGTAATATCTTTTGGATGCCAATTGATTAGTTATTGCATATGCAAAGAAACACACATAGTTTTGTGTTCCATTCTGGAAGGTGTTACCTGAAGCATTCACACTGATAGGGTACAATAAAACATGTTGAGGCAAGACTGTGCTTGTCTTTTGTTTCTGTGGGAATTCATTCCTCATGTTCTGGCTAATTTCTAGGAAAATTTCCTCTGTTTTCCATTTAATCGGTATCTCCATAGAAATTTCTATTTTGCCAACAAAGTAAAGTCACATGTTTGTAAAAAGCCCAAGTCTCTAGAGGACAACTTGAAATATTACTCCCAGATGAATCAGCCTGAACAATGCATTGCCAAAATGTAATCACATTTAGGGACCTGCCCATTAAGAGTGATACTGCCATTAGTGTTTATGACATTTTTGTTGTGCAGATGAAAATATAAATCAGTATTGTCAGAATTCCATGCCATGTAACAGTGAAGTCTTATTTTTATTTTGTATGATATTTCCTCTGTAAATGGCTTTCCTTCAGAAACAAAGTTTCTATCATGCTCTTTGTCACCTCCTAGTCAGTCTGAAGAGAGACAAGTAAATTTCTTACAGTGGAAGCTTTGGAAGAGCTTTAGGGAAATGGTGAGTAAAATAGATATCTCTCACTGAGGTCATTTGCTGCTCATAAGCATTCAGGAGGGACAAACTTTGAATGAAGGAGAAAATTGCTAGATTTTCACACATGGAGGGGGCTCAGAAATCTCCACCTTACTCAAGATTTTTATATGTCTGGGAAAAATCTCTGGTATACTATAAATGATGTTGCCACTCACTCAGCCATTAGGAGCCCATTTTCCACTAGATTTTAACCTTTGATGAGGTGAAGATACATAATATTTGTAAAAAACCAAAGCATTAAACAGAGGATATTTTACATGTATATCAGTTCTATTCTTGCTGTTTCTGTTGGAGAAAGGTCACCTTTTAAATAAGAAAAATGCTAAATCTGGCTTCACATCCCTTGAGAATTAAACAGTATCTAAAAAGTGTCTGTGTGAGCCATTTTCAGACTTTCCTCATAGACCAAAGTAATTGCACCTATGTAATGTGGCAAATTCTCCTGACTGGCAAGGTTTTGAGACCACTCCCTTCATTTTCTCCAAAAAATTTCAGATTAGAGCCAAAGATAAACTTTTAAAACCATATTGTTATTCACATTTAAAATACAGCTCTTCCTGTTACTCTAGAGAAAAACACTGTCTGCATTTCAGTTTTAGCATTTTAGAATTTCTTAACTTTTCTATTCCTGTTCCTACTTTTCTTCTTTTATCACATTAATGCAGACATGCTAAATGAATTGCTCACTACAAATCAAACCCCTCTCAGAGGAGACACTGCATCTGTGTAAGCAATGTTGATATCCTGGGCATGGCCCATGTTTTCATCCTTATTTTCCATCTTTTTAGTTCTGTCAGCCACAGAGAAATCTAGTTAATTAAATCATTTCTCTCTTTCTCCCAAACAAGGGAGAAAGCTTTATTTTTTTAAATCCTATATACAGTAACCTATCCTAATTTGCATTATCTATGTGAGATGGGGGTAAAAAAAAAAAGTAAAAATAGCAGATGGATTTTAGAAAAATCTGAATGACATTTTGCCTTTTTTTTGTCATTGGGTTGAGATACCTGTAATACTCTAAACATTGCTTTTCTAATTTTCTGATCCATGTGATTATGAAGATGTGTGCCTCCAACTCTTTTCCTTGCAGACATATTTTCTTTTTATTATGTATGGAGCTGTTTGAAAAGTCAGATTCTGTATCTTTCTGTGCATGCAGAACTATTCCAGGAAGAAGAAGACAGTTTCCAAAAGAGCATATCTCTATTTAACCACAGTTTAAACTAGTTACACCAGTGTTTAGATTAGCCTATCACACATACTGTTCTTTCCAGATTAATTTCCTGCGTGATTTAAATCTGGTTTAGATAACAGTTAAGTGATGTTTGTAGACCTTCTGCTTCATGACTAGGACATTTTTTTTCCCCTAAATAATACATTATGCTAGCATGGAATCAAAGTAGCTGAGCCAAGGACTGATCCAAAGGTGGACTGACTTTGGAGGAGTACAGAAGAAGGGGGGGAACTGTCTTGCTTTCTCTCTGTGTAGCATACTCAGGTGCTTAAAGCATCTATGATCTCATTCTATGGACAATGTAATCTCTTCCTTGTTTTGCATAAATTAAGAAAACACAATCATAAATTCTAGATTTGATATATGTTTTACTCCAGAAAAAAAAAATCCTCACAGAGAGTTGGTTTCCTCCTCAAACCTGGTTCCTGCTATCCCATCCACTTTTTGTCTCTTAGGAATGAGCTTTTACTTTTCTTCTTGGCCCACATGAACATGATTGCCTTGAGTTCTTCTTTCTGTCATCAACTTCTTCAGGAATTTGCTGCTTTAATACCTTTGAAAGTCTATATTGAAATATATCCAGTGAGGAAAACTCTCCAGTAGGAACTAGGTCTCCATGTGGTGGGCAGCTGGGGCAGTTAGTATAAATAGACAAGTATAAATAAGTCCTTGATTTATAATAGCAGTGATGTGTGCTGTCAGGGGGAAAAAAAAAAAAGAAAAAAGTTTACTTCTCTTCCATATCCTATTGATTTCTTGGACTATCTCTTTGGTTTGCTGCCAGTCAGTGTTTAATTTTTCCTTATGCCTGTGTTCCACTGCTTTTATTGTAATTTGTTAGTGAATGGCATTTTCAAATTTGAATAGCAATAGTCATCAGTGGGAAAGAATGGGAAGAAATAATATGGGACAGCATAGATACCCATTGGTAGCACAAGTAGATTTATTTTATACCCCAAAATCCAAGACAAACTTGGTTTTTCTGAGGCTTCTATTTGGGATTTCAGATGAAGGCATAATTACTTTGGTTATATCTATTGTGAGATTTTTGGAGTAATTGTATCTTATATGTGAAACTCTACAAAGCCATTGAGGAAACGAAATGACACCTTGCTGCAAGCTAGGGTAGCATAGTTTGCAGATATCTCTGGGGGTTTTGCCAGAGTGAAAAAGCCCCAATTTGATGCCTACTAGTCTGAACCAGCACAGCATATCTTGTGTTCCTTATTAATAGTTCTTTTGTGCAGGTGACTGTTCAGTTCTCTGTAGTAAAGTTCCATTTCCTGTTGAATAATTATTTAGAGAAATGGTTATAATTTTTTGTGTTTATTTTTTTTTCTCAAAATGCATAAAAGAGGTAAAAGTTACACTAATCTAACATTTCATAAGAGTAAACTGTGATTTTTTTGTCTGTAAAAAAATTGGCAAAACTGGCTGCTATCATTTTGCTGCAGCTTGGTCTTTGAATACTTTTTTGATGTGTCTTTCATTGAAGGAAAATTAATTCTCCCCTTTTGCCACATGCAAACACATCTCAAGAGGGACATCAAGTCCTGCAGCATTGTAAAGTCTGGAAGGAGAAGAGTAAGGGGCAGCATCTACTGGTACTGTAGAACTACAAAGGGCCTAAAGCCAGCTTGGATTTTCAAGTGCTTCCTTGAGTCTCTGGCACTTAGTATTGGTTTTAGCCTTGTTTCCTAGCAGAGTTCAGGTAATCAGTAATTTCCTGTGGTGCTCTTTGTATGAAACTCCTTGGAGGAGTGAAAGCAGTTGTGAGATCCTTAGTGGTAGCACTGGAAACAAGTGACTGCAACTCTCAGTAAACAGTGGCTAATATTTTTTGATGATTACAGTCAACATTGTTCAGTGAATAAACTGAAAGAATTGTAGGAATGAGTGCAACTTTTTTATTGACATGACCATACACCTAAAAAAAATCAGCTGCAGGTGTTCCTGACTTTTAGAGACATAAAAACGACTATGAAGTAACTAAAGCTGGTAAGGTTTTTCTTTTAAAAGAAAGTAATTCTCTATACTTGTAATATTGGACTGTGGTGCTATCTCAGAAATATTTTCAAAAGGATAACCAGGCTGGGCTGTCATCCTAGCAGAGTGCAAAAAAAGGAAAATTTTAGTCAGATAAAAGTTCTGATCTCTTATATAGGCTAAAAAAATCACAATCACATTTTGCCGATATCATCAAGATTTCTCAGTTTCCAGCTCACAAATACCTTTATTGCTTTCTGCACTGTATAATGCAGAAAAATCTTCAGCATGCATCTGTGTCTAGAGTGATAGTATGAAAGTACCACATACAAAAGGTGTAAGTGGAAGACAGTTTGCTAAAATCAAACAGCAGCCTTGCAGGAAATCCTTAGGTCTCATCATTGTTCAGAGATTGGTTGATTCCATTGTGCTAAACTTATTGCTCTACATCCTTGGTACTTTAGGTAAGGAGAACCAGAGCATTGATAAAATAATTATGTATGATTATAGAATTGTTTAGGTTGGAAAAGGCTTTTAAGATCATCAAATCCAACCATTAACCTGGTATTTCTAAGTCCACAGCATTATAAACCAACATACTAAATGCAAAAGATATTTTTTAAAAATCTGCAAATTAAGATTTGATAAAATGAAACTGCTATGCAACACTAGCAGTTTACAGCTATTTTGTCTTATGTGTATTTCATCTCAAAGGTAAATTTAAAATTTTAATTACCAGATTTTCCTTCTTAGCTTACAGTTAACAAGTGAAAAGAACACAGTGGCATTGTCAAAGGTCCTGCAAAATGTATATTACTCTGCTTTCAAAATAGGCTGTGGAATATTTTTGCACCAGACTGTGATGAACTGATGGCTATGGCTAGTGTAATCACTCGAGATAATGTGCCTCATATAAACACCTCATGGCTCACTTACAATCGCTGGATGTGGGATAATTAGAGAGTTCAGTTCAAGTTAGCAGCCTACATCCATATCCACCAAACTTCTCAGACAGGCTGTGCAGTCGGTGTGTTAACTGACCTTGGGCTTCACGTCGCTGCAGACATCATTAACCTTCAGATCACCATACTAAAGCCTCTATGCCTATGGAACTGTTAAAGCTTACAGAGATTTAGTTGAACATGGAATGTGAAATGGACCATCAGCAATGGTCTTTGCATTGATTTTGGGTGGCTTGTGCACTTACTTTCTCATCAATGGATTTTTGACCAAATGGAATCAGACAGCTTAGACGTTGGAACTGGAAATGATAATAAAATACTTCTGCATATCTTCCTTAATATCAAACTTTATAGATATGCTTAAAGGTAGGTGCAAGATGAATAAACATCCCTTAAGAGTCTTTATTATGCTAATACTTGGATTACTTTGACTTTAAAGCAGTGTGCTCTGCAAACCATACTAACATTGGCCACATTTGATTTTGAATTATGCTGATTACTCTGCGATGCCTCAGTGCTTGGGAATATTTGCAGGCTTCTCTTGGGCTGTCTTTGGCACTGAAAAGCCAAGACCAAGGAATGTACTAAAACCTGATGTTTATTTTCCATATAATACATCTACAATCTGAGCACAACCAGAATACATTTTTAATTAGGGTCTTCAACCCTGAACTACAGAAGGTGAGCTGTGTTGTTGTCTCTGTACAGAAACTCTGTCTGAGTTGTTTCAGCAGGAAGCCCCCACTGAATAAAATATGGCTCTTCTGGAGTTTTCAAGCTTCAGAGGCTAGACTTTTCCAGCTAATCAACTAAGCAGCAATAACAGAAACTTCCTTCACTGACACAATGCAGAACTGTGTTGCAGCTGGAAATTGCTCTGTGGTCTTACATAGCTCAGAGACATTTCTTTTCCTGCTTTTTGGTCTATGTGTGCGTGCTAGTTGCTTTTCTCTCTGGCTCATGAGGACAGCAGTTTGATACCTGGTTGGTGCGCATAAGTTGCAACTTTACATCATCACTTAGTGCCCTTTGGAAGCAGCTCTGCCTTTGTGATGAATGCAGTTCTTTACCACAGTCAAATGGGCAAATTCTCTGAGTTCCCCTCATAATCTTATGATATGATATAAGCAGAATTTAGTAATAAAATATGTGCTGAACTTGGCTTCAGCATAAAGGAGAGTTCCTGCATGGCCCTTTTCAAATTAGATTAGGATGTATTTTGGATTTATTTGGCCTTTGTTTTTATTCTTTGAGATTTTTGGGGGTTTCTAAAGAATTCTCAAAGACACTTAGCTCTAGATTCACATTTTTCATAGGTGTCATCAATACAGCCTATCTTCTGCCTTTGTTGACACCAAATAACCTCTTGCTTTGCAAATTCCGTTTCAGAGGAACATATTACTCCTTTTACTCTCATTAAATGGGAATAAAACACTTGTATATTTCTCCCTGGGTGCAAATAAGGGAAAACTCTAGTCTCAAAACAAAACTGATATGGAAAATAATCTTCTTTCTACTGATCTTTCTTGCTCTTTCATCTCAAATTACAAATTAGAAATTCAATAACCCACATGTATTCATATAAAATTACAACATTTTAAAACTTAAAAAACTCAAAAACTAAACCACTGTTTTGCTGGACTTTGATGAAAGCTAAGTTTGGCCTAAATATTGCTTTTGGAGTACATTTTTTATTTTTGGTTGTTTGATTTTGTTTGTTAGGATTTACTGTTTGCTGATATTATATAAACACATCTAAGTTATTGCATTATTTTAAGTCGAAAGCATCAGGAATCAGGAGGCAGCAAGCAACTCTGGGATGAGAAACACCAGCAAGCAGACTCAGGTGTCAGTAGTGTCAGCAACACACTGGGCATGAGCACAGTGTTCAGAACATAATCCTGCAGGATGGGGCTGATACATCATTATGTTGCTGGATCCAAACTTGTGCAAGAGTCCAGCATGCTTCTGTTCCTTACATATCATTCAAAATAATCTGCTCTTGATTAAAAACATAAAAATATTAAAAAGAAAGTAGACTCTGCAAAACAATGTGATGTGTCTGGAGAATTCAACCATCAGAAAGTGTTTCTAGACACAAAGTTGTATTTTTCTAGATTTTGCATGGCATAGAAAACATGTTGAAATCACTTGATAGGGTGTTCCATGTAGGTCTTCCTTATTTATAGTAGACACTGGTTTTGTAATCAGTGCAGAGGTAACAATTCATATTATCTCTTACTACTCCTATTTATGATAATTAGTTTTATATTGTTACCTTACCACATTTTTTTTTTTTTTTTTTTTTTTGTGGAGGGGGGATGGGTCCTTAAAGTCCAAAGGGAAGTAGTTAATATTGAAATCAACAATCCCAAATTTTCTATTTTTAAAGATAATTCATCTTGCCTAGTGTGGAAAATTCGTCTTTGCCTAGAACATTCAGGACATGATAATATAAGTGAGTACATGCAATAAAGTTACTAATCTGCGGTAGATTTCTCAAGTAATACTTATGTTTATAATGAAAACTTATTTCACCGAAACTGAACATGTATTGCTTTATATGGTCAAAGAGAAAGCCAAAACTTAGCTCATGAAATTATATATTGTCTTTAATAAGAAAGTTAAAAAATTCCCTTATCTTGGGATTTATCAAATTACATTTAATATGTTCCAGATGCTACGATTAATCTTAAAATCCCCAAACTGTATTTTTTGGTGTTCTTTTAGTTACAGCTGAACAGATTTGGACAAATTTGAACAGATTTATGTATCCATACATATAATTTTATATACATAGTTTTGACAGTACTTTACTTATGGATAGTTAATTCTGTATTTTGATCAGTCACAGGGTAACTAAGATGTAACTATCAGGACCAAATTATTGTCTGACCAACTGTTTTATAATCACTGAATAATTTTAAAGGCCATAATAATGAAATAATGTTGCATGTTTTATTATTCCACTAAATACAATATATCAAATATATGTATACAAAATATTTTCTGCCTCAAAGTTAAAATTATATGAAATAGTTGCTTTTAAATTTTAATTCAGGCTCTGTTATAATCTTTTGGCAAGACTATAAGCTGTAGACATGTCAAGACTTAATCAGCTATTCTCTGCAGGACATTGACTACTGAAAAACTTCATTTTTGGCTGCTGTACTCTCTCAGGAGAGCTTAAACTGTGAACCTAGCACCCTGGCACCTAAAAAGCCATCACAGTGTGTGAGACTCTCCCTAAAAGATCTACCAGAAAATGCCGAGTAGGGAGGTGGGATCTGGGGCACATCTTTCGTGCAGGAAAAAGGAGAACATCTAAAGGGAAACATCATCTTCACTCACAAGTTTTCTGCTGTATTCAGTAAGCAGTCTTTGGCACTCACTGTAGTTAGAGGAAAAAAATATCTTTTCAATATAAATTTGAGGAAAATCTTTTGCTTGAAGAGAACACATTCTCCCTTGCTCCTGGAGAGTGTCCCAACACAGGTCTGAAGCCCAATTGTTGGTTTTTCCCCAGCAATGCTGCCAGCAGAGCCCTGCATTGTCTGAAGCACCAATGCTCAGCAGTGCTTGCAGATCTAAAGCATCTTGGCCTTCAGAGAGCAAGCCCCTCTCTCCTGGATAACTTGAGTATTTTCATGTAAATGCAAAGATTTGCAGTTTATATCATCTGTTTTATTTTCAGTTTTGGTGACTACTCTGAAATCCTGATGCCAGGGAAAGGTGTCAGAGAAAGCTAAAGAAAGGGCTCTTTCTCTTTACATGTCTTGGAAGGCTGAGGTTTTTTGGGGGCAGTTTTATGTGTTTTTGAGGGGAGTTGTGGGTTTGGGTTTTCCTTTCTTTAAGGGCATCATTTTGAACTAAGTAGCACATAATCAAGCAAAGTTATTGAATTCTGTGTAGTGTCTTTATACTCAGTGTTATGAAAAAAAAAAAAAACCCTTCAGTCAAGCGTGATTTTAATGACTGCAAACTGATGCCAAAATATTAATGGATTTAAAGGTTTTTGTCCTCTGAGGTCTTCAGGAGAATAATTTAAAGGTTTTATTTTTCCTTGAGGACTTTTTTTTTTCTTTTTAAAAGCTTTTCATTTTCAAATGTAAGTGTTTTCTACTTTTTGTCAGCTCTCAGTAAAAACTGAGGTCTTTTAAAATGACCTGATTATCCCTCTACAACATTGTTGATCCAGGGAAGGAAGAGGAGTGGGAGTGACAGCAGCATAACAAATGAGAGAGGAGAGTGACGGGGCTGAAAGATGTAGACTAAAATCCTGTGACTAAGGCTTCACAATACATGAGTTTGAATTCCTTCAATAAATTATATCTAAACCTCACTTGAAATCTCAGTAAATAGGATGGAAGTTTTGTTTAGGGAATGGTCAATATTTCACTTACTTGGCTTCCCAAAAAAAGTCTCTCGTTTCTGCAGACTTTTAAGATTGATGATACTTTAGCCTGTCAAATCCCCAGGGAGCATTTCAGAAATTATTGCTGCCTCCATCCACCTGCCTGTGGCAGAAGGGCTTTAGCTCACACCTGAGAGAGATTTCTTTATATGCTGGGACTTGACCTTTTCAGTTGTTTACACTCATGGCTTGGCTAGAGATGCTTTTTTAATTTTTTTTTTTTCCTGAGCAACCTAGGTTGGCTCCAAGTTGCAGAGATTTTGTCCTGCACACTGTTTATGAGAAATACTTTTTTCTTGGGGAATAATGAGCCTCCTCACTTCTCAGGTCAGACTGAGACTGCTCTCAGCAAGTTTCACTAAAAATGGTATTACCTGTAGAAAATCAAAAGCTCCTTCTTACTTGCCATAGATAGCATGTGAATGTGGTGATGGCATTGCCAGCCCAGAGCTGCTGTGCCCTGGCAGCTCTCCTGGAGGGAGCAGTCTCAGCAGGAACTCAGCCCTGCCCAGCTGGACCCTGTGCTGTGCCCCTGCTCTTGCACCTGCCCTGTGTGAGAGCACAGGAGGCTGCAGGGGCTGACCAGGTGCAATATCAATTGCTTCAGGCCTCAGGGGTAGAGGACTGCAGCAACCTTTGCTTCAGTTGAACTGCTCCATGTCTGGGGCTACATCTGCTCTAGGTACCCTCCTGAAAGTGCAGTCCCTCTACTCTCCCACATTTGTGGTGCTCGAAGACCCTTCTTGGTCCTTTCTGCATGAGGAATTAATTTGAATACAGTTGTACTGTTGCCATTTACTCTTCCACCTTCTTGTGTACTCCAAACTGGATTATAAAATCCAAATCTTCCCTTTTCCTAGAGATTGTATCTAAATTTACTTTTTTTAAGGTATGTTTGAGTTGGTATTTCTTTAATTTAAGTGACTTTTAGTTGCTCAGAGTATTTTCATGACTGACAGTTTATTTTATGAACTACAGGCCATAAAATGTGCATTATGGGCAAGGGCTACTTCTTAAATTTCTTTAAAATCTTCCATGAAAAACTGATGGTTGAAGTGCCAGGTTGGGAACTTGGGGTGCTTCCTTCATGGTAGATTTGTCCTACTCTTTCAGCTTTAGGAACATCTCCCATTTCTTCTTCAGGAGGGCACTGCTTTCACAGTCCCTCTGCATGCAACTCTTCTGTGTGAGCCTGTGGCTCTGTTTTTTTCCCTGAAATACAACAGAATATCAACTCTTTAAGGCTTACATTATGTTTAATGCCAACATCTAAAAGTAGGCTGGCAATCGTTTTACATTCAAGTACAGTCAGTGCAATCCTACAAACAGTGATTAGTTTCCAGTTCTGTCCTCTGGTTCGCAGATGTGTTAGTGATGGTATAGTGACAGAGGTTAGTTACTTGAGGAAGCAGAAGCCCATGGTATCCTTGATTTAAATGAATTGTAACTGTTGTGCAGCCACACTAGGAATTTATATTCTGAAACTGGAGAAAGCTGACAGACCAACCAGTCTGCCACCAAAGAAAAGTTCCAATTCTGCTTCCCTAGCTCCCATATTCAAAATAATGTGACATCCTTTATCCCTTGTTTTTTGGTGTTTTTTTTTTCTAAAGGTAGAGGTAGATATCCCTTGCACAGGGTGTATTACACATCACAGCAAAAAACTGCTGTGCCACCATTTCTTTTCACATTCCAGAAAGAATGAAGCATCCTTTGTTCCTGACAAATTCTGACTGCTGGGCTTGAATGAACAAAGCTCTGGGTTGGCCACTTATCTGGGCCTTCACAAGAACCAATATTTTATCATTGCATGGAACCCAGAGACAAACATCAGTTTACAACTGAATATAGAGTAAAAGTGATGGTACCTACGTTGCACGTGGCTGTGTCACTAGATTCAGAGTATTTGTATATTTCTGTGGTTGCATGTAATTCTTCAGTCTCCTGGATTGGATTTGGAGCTTGACTTGTATATACAAAATCTGTGGCAGAATTTAAATTGTCTTCATTTTGAGTTTAAAAGAAGACTTAGTGCCAAAACAGGATTTCATCAATATTTTTGTATTTGTTAGTAAGTATCTGCAGAATTACTGTGTGCTGTAAGATTACTAATAAAAAATTATAAAGACTGAGTATTGGTTAGATTCCTCAGCAGAGACCATGGAAGGATATTCGTTTTGTGTCTCTGCCAAGGAAGTGATGCAGATTATCTTTTTACCACAAACTCACATCTGTGTGCAGTGGTACCCATGTTTACATGTGACTGAGAATTGAAATAGTTTATGCTGTTTGGATTTTCAGTTGTATTCAGGTTGACAGAAAGAAGTTCAATCTTTCATGACCGTCCAGCTGTTCCAGAAAGAGCCTACTTAATGAAACACTTTTTTGTGGTATTTTCTGTGTTCTGAATTTATTCTTTATACTTTACAGAGGGATTACTTCTTAAATAAAGGCATATGTATCTATTTATCCCTAATCACTGATTTTAGCAGTGCTACAAGTGGTAATAAAGAGCAGACATAGAATCCCTTGTGCCTCTACACCAGTGCCAGGATAATCCTTATTTTACTGCTGCACCTTAGCACTTATTATAAGAATTCACTTCCTTTTAATTTATGCAAACATGGCAAATGCTTTAGCTGTATTGCAATGTTTTGGTGTTTTTTTGCTAAACTTTATTTCTCAAGAAATAATGGCAAAATATTTATTTTTGTTTGTGTAATATTTACATAAGTGTTGACACTGAAATCCTATGGTTGTATACCCAAAAGCCTAATTTTAATTTTGTGAATTACTGCTCATCATAACTTCTTTAAAAAAAAAAGTTTTTGTTTTGTGATTACTTTTTGCTGACTTATGGATAGTGCAGTTAATATAATACAAAAAGTAACAATTGTCCCACTGTTGCTGAATGCAGCAACAGGATATGAAGGTAATATTAGCTATCTTTTTTTTACTAGAGCAGTATTAATAGATCCTAAATTGCAAACATTTTCCAAATGAAATAGCAGGTGAAAAATGCTGCAGCTCAAAAAGAGAGCTGTCCAAAAGGCCAAAGCAGTCATGGCTACATCCAGGAGCAGAAGCCTCATGGCTTTGCAGGAGAGTGCAGAAAACAGGGGTTGATAATATATGTACTTCTATATGTGCAATTTTATTTTTTTTTCTGGATTATTCACTCTTCTGGAAAATCTCAGTGTTTATTCATTAGGGATGCTGTGGGTTTTGTTGATCCACAGCCTGTATTATGGAGGCGTTTCTTGGAATTCTTTTTTCATGGATGGTTTTTTCATTATTTTAGTAAATGTAAGAGGTTGTAAAATAGCAAAGAGTAAATAGAATTTTCTTTTCATATTGAGAACCTAAAGCTCATTTGGGAGATTCCTCTCCAGAGAGACAGTTTTGGAAGTTATGCCAATCCTTTCAGAATAATTGTAATTGTATTTGCACAAATACTATGCAGAATTGCACGAAAGATATGATAAATTTCACAGTACATATTTACAAGGCTCAGGAACAGTAACATTGCATTTCCGAACTAGTCGAATTAATAGGCATAGCAGTCTAAGTTCATGGTTTGTTCCTCAGTTGTCCTTTTGGACATGCCATATTTGCCATTTCTCTAACACACACCTATCAGTATGCAGTCTCTAGATTAGATCTGAAGTAAGCTTATTTTTATCAAGCCACTGGGTAATTCTGACTACCTCATCTGACATTTTTAGTATTGTGCCATGGCAGCTGACCTATGTAAGTCAGGGATTCCTCTACCACCAGCATCCTGAAAAATATCTTGGAGCATCCTTTCAGCACATGCTTGTCAAAGGTAAGAGAGGGAAATGCTTTCTGCGTATTAAAAATGTAATAACTGTTATGTGGAATTAGGGGATAATCTCTGTTTTCATTCTCAGTTTGTGAAGGCTTTGGAAGGAGCAGCTGTGTGGGCCTGTCATGGCATCACATTAGTTTTGTGTAGATAACATGCTATTCTCACTGTTCTTAAATCCAGAAGGAAATTCATGACAGGTTCTTCTTGAAATCTGTTACAGTACTGGAAATGTAATAATCTAATGTGGCAGAACTGTTTATTCCTTGCATCAAGGGGTTTTGCCTGTACAAAGTACTTAGCAGCAGCATGTTCTTGGTGCTTTTATTTCAGCTCAAAGGGAAGCATTTTCTCTTACTGTGAATGCTGAAACAGGCAGTGTGTTTTCCTTTATCATATTTAGTGTTGCACGAGGAGTAGATAATCCTCAATTCAAGCTGATAAGCTTGAAAGGGATTTCAGCTGCCTGTTTTAGCAAAAAATCTTTTCTCCACCTGCTTTATTTTTTTTCTTGGTCATGCGTTCTTTTAATGAAAAGTTTGTATTGTCAATACAACAGTAGGGTATATTTTTTTTCCAGCAAGACAGGCATTCTAGCTGGCTGACATATCAGTCTGGTACGAGATACATCAACAAAAATAATAAATTCTGATCAAAGCAAAATTATGGTTATGAATCATTCTCATATTGCAAAAAAAAAATAATTATGTCCTCAGTAAGAAGCATCATTTCATAAGCAAAATCGACTTGTAGAAAACAGCATAAATGTACGCTCTTAAATAAACGTTGAATCATCCAGGAAGTTCATACACCAATCCTTTATGATTAAAGACTAAGATAGTCAGTTAATGAACTGGCTTTTGAATTGAAGCTCTTCTTATCATATGCATTGCCAGATATTTATGTCAAGAATGGGTTTCAAAACTTAGTATACAGTTTGCATAAATGACTACTGTTCTGGTGATAGCCTCTCTCAGAAAAAAGGCACTAGTTTATACTACAAGACTTTGAACACTTCCTTTTACAGATCCTAGTTTTTTATCTTCTCCATACATGGAAATGCAGATCATATTGTGAATACTTTGGTAGTTTTCACAGTAATCCTTGTATCTCAATCTGAGACGATTATAGTATTTAGCTCTTGTTCTTTTCTGAATAGCCTTCTGGAAGAGTAAGATGTAGAATAAAATGTTTTCTTGTACCTGAAAGCCAGGTTTGATACACAGTTCAGCAAGGAGAAAGCCTAAGTGGTGCTGAAATTGCAAGGTCACTACTCCCTCCAACTATTTCTATGGCTGACTTCACTGCCTGATGGTTTTCCTAACAATGGCTGGCAGGCTTTGGGTCTGGTTTAAAACTTGTACTTCAGGCAAAGCATTCTTAAGTATTTACTTTATAAAAATGTATTTTCACTTTTCCCTGTTATGAAGATGTGCCATATTAAGCTTTTTATAAAGATTTTCAAATGCTCCAAATTTTTTCTTTGTTAAAGCATAGACAGAAATCTCTGGTGAAAGCAGACAAAGACAGGCTTTTACATTAGGAGCATTATAGGGTACATTGCATAATACCATTTGTGCTGATACAATTTTGTTAGATGAAAAAAATAGAGGACAGAGGAAGAAAGCCAAATTCATATCAAGTCAGAAGCACTAATACTTAAGGGAATTGTTCTATGCACTGCATATTGAAATAATAAATGATTTTTCAGATAAAGAGCAACCACACACTGGAATTTTTAGAACTCCCACTTACATGAGTAGTGCTTTTCCATTTGCTATAAAGAAAGACAATGTTTTAATGTCAGTATTGGAAAAAAAAAAGATTAATAAAGATCCTTCTGTAAGGTGTTTCATTTGAGGAAGGCAAAAGGAAAGGGAATGTATTTGGTAGGTCAGTGGTTTGGTTGGGGTTTTTTTTTTCCTTTCATTAGTTGTTTACTGGAGTAAACTATTTCAAAAACTAACTTCAATTTCTTTTCTGCCCGATCCACCAAGAGGTGATCTGGGATCTCTTTCCCTGCAGAAACAGAGCAGCATACTTGCTGTCAGGACCAAATCACCTGAATGATACTTGTGTCCAACTACCTCGTTCAAAAACCAGCACCTAGACTCCACCCTGAGCAGCATATGATGCATATGCTCAAGCAATAACCTTGTCAGGAAATACAAATTCTAATTTATTTTTTTTATCCCAGATTAGAATGATTTATGATATGCATTCTCTAAAAAAATGTCACAATGAAGCACCTCAGAGCTTCTTTATCATATTGCCTATGAATTACGTTATTACAGCCAAAATTGCAATAATAGGAATTCTTGCAAGGATCCCATCCATTTCAACAAAAGAAACTGCAATTGTGTTAATAGCCTGGCTGTCCTGCCCACCAAATCCTCTTGATATTTCTGTATCTGAGCCAAGATTTAGAAGGGAGGTGTAATAGGGGAAAAAATAGAGGTCAGGATGGCAAAACATGTCCTTGTCACTGCAGCCTGGTAAAGTATGGCTAAAATAATCTTTCAGCAGATGTAACATTTTAAAAATACATAGAAAATAAAATTATTTAAGTCCTCAGCTTGTGTGCTCTGAAGCAGCACAGTGCTGTAACACAATATCTAGCTACTGCTGTTTGCTGGTTCTCATGCTCAGAGTGCGGACATGTGTAGTTTTACAGAAATTATTTAATGTCCTTGTTACATGAACTGGAAGACAAGTCAGAGCTTCCTAGACCCCATCTCAGTTTCTCTTCAGTGGTGCTGAACTTGGCTCTGAATTCACATGTGCTTGTCACTGGTTGTTTTCTCATTCCTCTCTGAAATTTCTCTCAGCTTCTTACAGTTTACTATTCTAGCTAATGAGGTGACAATCTAATAATTGATTTATAGGTGCTTGCTAATTAAAGTTAATCATGTATGCACAGTTGTGATTTTTTCTCATTTTAAAGGAGTGTGATCACAGCCAATGAAAAGATGTCAGGAGGGAATGATTCAATGTGTGTGCATAATTTTCTTGAAAACCGTATAAATGCTTTTCAGATTTCTAAATGCTGTAGATTTATCTACCAGTTGAGCTGAAAATGCTGCCAGCGACTAAACAGATCCATGTCTTAGGGTATACCTAGGTTATACCAATATTAAACCATAACTGAATCTAATGAAAACCTTGCCTGAGTGGGTAATACCTGGGACTGGGACTCTTAGACAAATACCCAGGAGCATCAAGCACGTGTAATGCAAGCTTTGGTGAAGTAAGTGAGATCCGGACTGTTCAAAATTTGTCAGCATCAGCCTCCTTATGTGCATTCCTGTACCTGTCTTTATTCTTCATTCTCCAGCCTGTAGTTTATCCTGCAGATGTAAAACATTGGAGACTTGTAGTCTAATATTAGACAGTAGATGTCAGGGGTTTTTATCTCCTAAGTGTTAGTTGATAAATATATCCAATGTGATTTTGAAAATCATTCAGTGGGTGGTCATTGTAGATGTCGTCCTTGTCTGTATGCCAGTGAATTTAAACTCTTTATTTGGGGTTCTAGACCACCATGTTTGCATCTAAATCTTGCTGTGTATTATTCCTGCTGTAGTTGTGGGTGGACTTTATTTAACTACATATTTTTCCATGGCTTTTAGTCTCCCCTGGACTTCATAAGTATGGAACCTTCCTGCTGGTTTTTTTTGGAAATAAAGTAGATAAAGTATATACAAAGCACTTTTTTCTTTTCGCTGCATGTCAGGAAAATATGATTTGTAGTTCAGCTGGTAACATGGATTTCATTGGTTCTGAACTTGAAAAAAGTCATCCCAGTGTAAGGAAACATGGACTTTGTGTTTCCGCTGTGGATATGGCCATGGATAGCAGTGCCAAAGTAGAGAGCCACAATGAAGCTGCAAATGTAAAGGGTGACTGTGCTGGGGAAAGTGCAGAGCTGCAGCTGGGGCGGTCACCTTGTTACCTCCTGGCCTGGGCAACAGGTGATTAAAGTTCTTTCACTGTTCTAAAAAAAATAAAAGGGTAAGAAGGTTCACTTTTCACTTCCCACCTCAGAAATGGGCTGGCAGTCAGCCAGACAAGTATATCAAGGAAAACTGCTTCCCTACAGCTGAGGAGCTGTGGATCAATTTCTCACACCTGACACAGGGCTAAAGTGCATTTAGTGCCTTTGGCATGGCCCTGCCACCTTTGCTGCACATTCTGCTTTCCTCATCTCCTCGGTGCTTAGTGCAGAAGGGGATGCCCCTTTCTCACCGCCTAGGAATTGTCATTGTTCATAAGAGTTTTCATCTGAAAGTGAAGAATGGTAAAGTACTGCAGGAAACACAACTTCAGCCATGGCAGTATAAGTGCTTTGCTGAGCAGTGTCTTACAAATTGCAGGTGTGCATCCTAGGCACATTCGGTTTCGAGAGGTTTTGCCTTTTGGTTTTGTGTTTTGGGTTTTTTTTTCCCCTGCTGTTTTAGTTACAGCTCTTAGTAACACATTGTTAGAATTGTTCATCTGTTTGTACAGCTTATATTCAGTGATCCCAGTCCTGCCCTGGCTCTGTGCTCGCTGCAGCCAGGCTCAGTTGTAGAACAGGGTCGGGGTTAGCGATCGTCTTCGGTGCTCACCAGCCTTGCATCGAGGAGCAGCTTCCGGGGTGAGTAGCAACATGAAACAAACTGTATGTGGCTTTAAGTACAGAAGAGATCAGGAGGGCAACTGGTTTTCTTAGTCTTGTGCAACTGTTAGGGAAAGCAGGAGAGGACCGAGATGGGAAGAAATAGAAAGAGGTTTTTCAAGTCGTTTTGTACTAAATGTCTGTGATAAGTTGCTCTGTGCCACTTTGGTGATGCAGAGCAGCCATAAAGTTGTTCTAACAATATGTTTTTTCTGCATTTACTGCTTCACCAGAACACTGCAAAACAACTGGAGTGTAATGATGAATCAGACCTGTTTATTTAATTTTGTTTTGCATACTTGAGCTTCACAGCAACATTATTAATGGCAAAAACTTGAGAGACATTCATCTGTGTTTATAGCAAAAGCTGAAATAATTGGAAAAAATGTTTTCCTTTGGTTTTCAACTTTTTCAATTAAACTGCATTTGAATTTTCAATCTGTTGGCACTCATTCTTTATTGTCTTTCTCAGGGTTGCACGTGTGTGTCACTTCCCCAAAACTGAACTCCCTAGGGCTAAGAGTCACTTTACATATTGCTTAAATATGAGGCAATGAAGAACAAATACACTGAACAAATAGGATGAACAGTGTTGTAGAAGTACTTCATCACCTTATGCAGTCATAATTATTACATGTTGTATGTTGTCTTCTTTTGTACTGTGCTTTACCTTGGATATCTTCTTACATACCTCTCTGTGCATATATTGTACTTAACTGTAACTTAACTAGTTCTTCAGCAGATAGACTACTGATGATGGACAAATTGGAGGTTAACAATGTATGTGTTATAAGTCCTGCCAAACATTTCAGACTGTTTCCATTGATTTCAAAGGTGATTTTAGCAATTTTAACTGTAAACCCTTGAAGTGTGGAGAAAATTATCAGCTGAATTCTTTAGTAGCCTCATAAAAAGTTTTGTTTCAGTTCAGATCTTGTCTTGGGCTGAAGAGTTAGGCATTTCCCTTTGTATTTCATTTATTGCTTCACTGCTTCTTATATAGCAACAAATTACCACCATATCTGGACCAAGTCTCTATTTGATTGCATTTGATTATTTTTTTCCTAATACAGTGACTTCACAAGCCAAAAGTTGAAAGGTGGGCTTCCCATATTTCTGTTCAAATTGAAAGAATTTGTCTCTACATCCTTTCAATTTATGATGGTTGTGTTTATTCATTCTCATCCAGCTCTAAAGGAAAAACTGAGGATCATAAATACCTAAAACTGCAATGCAATGAATTTTAGTAGAATATAATATCTCATAATGCATCGAGTACTTTCCCCTTCCAATGCCTTCACCATCATGATGAAATTTTTGGAAGGGTCTGTATTTGTCATTTTTCTTACAACTTACAGCCAGAGCCTGTCTTCCTTTATTGCAAAAGTTGAGTCCACAAAGATTATCCTGCAGTATTATGAACCATGACCCATCCACCAGCAAGAACTTGATAAACATCTAACTCCCAAGGTCTGTCAGCAAAACAGAGCTGCCAGCTTAGGGGTTCTTACATTGGAGTAAAGTAGATGCTTTACTCCAGTGAATCAGGCTGCAGAATGTGTAGAATGATGGATACACAGTGCTTGCAGGGGAAAACACAAGTCAGATAGATCAAAAAAAAGCATTATATCCTTTGCCAGAAATAAATCATATAGATTTTTTTTTTTTCAAAAAGCTAAAGTCTTTATTTACCTGTGGATTTTAAAAATGTGATTCTAGGTGAAATACAGCATATTCACATGGAGAGCATGTTGAACTTAAGTTGAAATTTGGATTTCATAGCTTTCAGTGGCTTCCATTATCCACTTCTTTATTAAGAGCAAATTCTAGTGAGAAATAAATCCATTAATGCCTTTAGACACTGAAAGCAGGTACCACTGACTTCTATTTCTCATCTGAAATACTTTCCATAAGTCAAGTTATTATAAACATTTGAAATAAATCCACATAGGAAATCTGTTTTTTTCCTAAAACAGCCAGAGGATAAACATACCTGGAGAGATAACTAGTCCTTTCATCAGGTTCTACCACCTAGAAGTCATTAAAGTTAGTTTTAACGAATGCATCATTTTCATTCAGTAGAGAAAAGTTACCATCAACTTCTTTGGCAGAATCCATGCATTTAAAAATCTGTGTGTATGTATAGCTGTCTTGTAATTTCCTGTTACTTTCAGCCAAGTGTTACTTTCAGTGTTAGTTTCATAGTTTCATAGTAAAGTTTATCAGTATGTGCCCACTCATGGACACAAAAAGTTCACTTTTTTGGTAGTATAAAAGTTTAGCTCAATTTAACTTGCTTGTAAGCAACATGTCTTTTGGTTTTGTTTTTTTTTTTTTAAGAAAGATATCTTTAGAGATATTTGTGATGGGTTTTGCCACTTATTCTTTGAAGCTGGAATGTCACCCTTTGTTTCACTTCTCAGTGAATTTACTGTGCTCCCAGGTCTTAGCATCAGCCTTTTCTGAATCCTGCATCCCGATGAGTGGCTGCTTTCAGACTTGCCAGAAGCAGTGCTGCCTACATCCCTCCTGGCTCTGTCCCCTGGTGACCTCCATGTCCACACTTCCCTGGGTGTCACCAGCAGGATTTTGGGAATGCTCTGAGGGTACTGCACTGCCCAGCCATCTGGCAGGGAGGGAGGTATCTTGTGACTGCTTCCAGGCTGAGTGTGTGCAACTGAGTTTTAAACTAAATCCTTTCAGCCTGAGTATCACTGACACAAAGTCTTCCAGGTTTGCTTTAGAGCCAGGCTTGTGTGGGTGGAATTTTAAAGCTTATTAATTCGATAAAGGCTGCAGTCTTCGGGTATGGAAAACAATCATTCATTGATGGCTCCTGCTTCTCTTTCCTGAAAAGTAGCTTGGAAAAGCTATGCTGGCAGGTGGCTGCAGAAGCACTGGCCTGTGCCCCTGCTTTCACCCAGACATTGTCAAGACACACTGGAACTGGGTGTTCATTTAACAGCTCCAGGACTGGAATGTGGAACTGGCACACAGCTGCTCTGCTATTTCCTTCTTTGCCTGAAACAAAGCACTAAAGGGAAATCCCAGCTCTGTGTTAGTGCAGGACACTGGTCCAATCTCCTGCTTCAGTACAGAGTGGCCTGGTTTACACTGAGAAGAGATGCTATGGCAGCAGCAGCTTGATTACTGTACTTTTTTTTTTTATTTCTGTTTTCAGTTCTAGATTTCCAGGGGCCTGTTTGAAACTTTGTGAAACCCCTTTGGAGGTTCTGTGCAGTTAGACTGAAGTAAAATAAGCAAAATCTTGCTTTTCTGTTCTAGAGGAGGCACTGAAAAAATACAGCTTTTTTAAAAGGATAACTTTGAAGTTGAAAAGTTGCCTGCTTTCTAAGTTATGATTCTTTCAACTCACTCTGGTATTGTGAAATGCTTACATTTTCTCTGGTAAAGTTGAAGAAAATTTCTGTTGTTTTTTTCCTTGATGCTTATTGCAGGATTTATATGTAAAACTAGAAAGATAATTTAGTAGTTATTAGGTTTGTGGCTCTACATCAGCAGGATCACAATGACTAATTCTTATTTGTAATCCAAGTTATCATAGGTGTTACCAGACTTCAGTTCTCTAGAAGTGCAGAAGATATAGTAAATTTGCTGTACAACTTCATTAATAGAGTTGTAACACCCTGGTAAAGTGAACATGTGCTATTTTCTTGAAAGGGTTTTTTTTTTAATCCTTGATAATGGTTTTATTCAAGAGCTTAAGTCCAAGAATATTCTTTGAACACAGCTATAATTGCTTATGAATATTCCAATTATTGAGAAGACAGTGGTAAATCATCTTGTCTTCATAGAGAAAGAGGAGTGTCATTGTGTGATGAAGACTGTGGGTGGGTAATCAAGACTTTTGAATTTGAAGTACTCTTTTTTGCCATTCATTCTGATTTTCAGCAGTCACTGGTACTTTTCTTGCTTCAATTCTTCTAAATATGTCAATAATAGAAAGAGTCACCTTAGAGGGCTACTTAATATTTGCAAAATGCTTTTCAGCTTTTAGCAGAAAAATGCAAAGACAGATAAAAATATTTCTTAACATATTAATTATTAATTTTATTATTTTACCTGTGAAATATTAAAATGAAAAGGAAGTTAGTTTTCAATGGTTTCTTTATGTAAAATTGCTAATAATAAAGATATTTTAATAATCTTAGATGGATAGAAATATTAACACACCAAAAAGTAATACATCCTTTTCTGTTATTTATTAAGTTCTGGATACTTCCTTTTTTTCTAATAGACCTTTTTAGTTCCTGTGGAAGTAAGAGTAAACTCAGTTCAGTTATCCATTGCCTTCAGTTGAGAATTCAATAACATCAAAATTAGAACAGCAACAATTTTGAGGACTTTGAGTCAATTATTAAAAAAGAATGAGTACTCTCTGGCCAAATAAGTTCTGAAAAGGATTTTCAGTTATTGGCAATTGCTTTGTTGTTTTCCTCTGTTCAATATGATTGGAAATACCTTACATTTCAGTAGGTTTACTGTTATTTGTGCTTCTTTTAATTATTTGTGAAGCTTCAAATGAAAACAGTGTCTAGGTGGAGTTGAGAAGAAAAAATTACACATTATTTCTACAGTTAACATGTTAGAACTACAGAGAAATATAATGGTTTGGAATACAGTGGAAAAAATGAATACTTTTTTTTTTTTATGTAAGCTGTGTGACAGTCACCAGCTCAGAGGAAGAATGACTAAACAGCACAAAGCACTAATTATATCACTCTTTTTAGGGGTATTCTGGTCTCCTACTATGAGAAAGGGATGGGGAAGAAGTAAAATCCCACACAGCTCACAACCCTGTTGGTGTAACTTCCTTCCAAGGATGTAAAAGTTTTTGAAATTAGGGTTCTTCAATTCCTTCTGACTTCTTTTTGGAACTCTTTACAATTGTTAGGTTGATGCAATCAATATTTCTTCTATATATTTTCTAAGATAAACATGTTTTAAATAAGTGTCATATATAGATCAATCCATGAGCTTCCAGCTCTGAAACCATTATCTATTAAAATGTGAGACTAACATTCAGAAGAGGACAGGGTGGAATTTGTACTAGATACTCCTCTCTGATTCACGTAGTCAGTGAGGAATGTTTTTCCTTTTTTAAAAATTCAATCACAGTATACTTTTTGCTTAATATGTGGGTGTTCTCTGTGGTTTATCTCTCCCTCTTCAGCTCTTACTGCCTGAAGTTCACTGTTTGTGTCTTAAGTGAATTTAGTGTCTTAAGTGAATTAAGTTTGTCAACTGATGTGTGACTTTATCTCTTGTTTTATCAAACACCCTGCATAAAAATGATGAGGCAATTCCAGGTGAAGCAGACCAAACACCCTCCCAAAATATTGTCTGAATTATTGAAAGAAATGCTTAAATGGCAGTTTAGTCCTTCTTTAGAGTGGTAAAAACGCTTAGGACAATATCTGCAATATACTTCCTCTACAGAAGAATGCCTTCCAAAATATATGTGACATTTTGAAAAAGATGTATTTCCTCTGTGTGGAGTGTTATGGATAGTATCAGTTATGGTACAGCATGCAATATCATTTAGAGCTTCAGAAAGTAAAATGCCCTGTAAGTAAAAGTCTGAGAGAGGGGAAAAAAAGCCCATTAATCTTCTAGTGCTTCCTTAAGGTACAGGAGCCCACTATATTAGAAGAGTGAAATAGATGTCAATTAACCATATTTACTGTGTTTTTATGATGCATTGTTACTTACTGAATAATAAAACTTACTGAGTAATAAAACATGAAAATTGTGAGATCAATTCCAAACCCCTTTATTTCTTTGGTTGTAGTCATGTGTTTTAGCTGACATCTTGTTGATAAAATGAGCTGCTGCTTCCCCATGTACCCCAACCTGTGAGCTCAGCACCACTTTGTGAAACACAGTTTGTGAGACTAACATAGGTTGACTGTGTAAGAATTACTGATGTATCTCTGAAAGAAGGATTTCTGTCTTTGGGCTCTGTCAGGCAAGAGGATGAGACACATCCTCAGCACTTTCACACAGAGACAGAAGGCACTCTGAGACCAGCATTTACATCTGAAATATGGAAAGAAAGCGCTAGAGTGCAAAGCCTGCAGTAATGGCATTTTAGTACTCACTATGCACATGATGGCAAAAGAAATCAGTAAATATGTGTAAACCTTAATGACAGCCCTGAGAGGTGATGGCCATCATATCTAACTGTGTAGTGAAATGCCTGATAGAGGTGTGGCACCCTTAGTCCTCTCAGGATCTGGGATGTTGAAATGAGGAAAGCATCACTGCTTCCCTCTCAGCATGGACTGGTATGCCAGATGTGCTTGCAGTACTCTTGGTAGAGAGAGGAGATTGAGAGGAGATTATTTTGTGCTCATAGTCTCTAATAAAAGCAATCAATTAACATGAAAACTCTTTTTTGTGTATGTGTGCATAGAAAAGTAACAAGGTTAATTCTAAGTGGTGGCTTTGTGTTCACCTGTATTATGTAAAGATACACTACTGAAATATATGGATTTGGAGTAAAAAAAGTCAAACCCTATACATAAGAATTTATGACAAAAAATAAAACCTAGGTTATTGTTATACAGTGGACACACAAGTGTATGAAGCTTCATTTATTGAATCTTTTATACATTTCTTTGTTGATCATTGTTGATTAATAAAACATCAGAGCTATGGATACTGTTGTATTCTGAATTGGTGATTTGAGATAAACATGTTTAATGATGTCACTTCAGAATTTCTTTTGAAAAAGCAAATGCAATATTTTTATGTGTAGCAAAGAGATAATATTTACTATATCTTTAGTTGTACATATCATAAAAAGAGTTTTTAATATTCCAAGAGAGCCTCTTCTCTTACCCCTTACTTCTGTTTTAGATCCTGCTTTTTCTTGCTAACCTGTACATTTAGATCACAAAAAGATTCTTAGCAGGTTGTGCTACTGGTTGATGTTTGGGTAGCAATTAAGCATAAATAGATGGATTAGTCAATTTCTGTGTCGTGTGTGCGTTCATATTTACAAATGTATATAGTTGTGTATATACACAGACGTATGTGTAAATATTTACATGCATGCATTTTTAGTGTTTGGCTAAGATAAAATGCTGTTTCTATTAAAGTTTGGAATCCAGACTTGACAATTACAGTAAAATCTACCTTTTTGTTTGTGTCACTGGAGAAAAATTAGTGATATTCGATGCTGCTGATACTATTAAAGTGCACAACATTTACTGACAAAAATAAACTAAATTGGGAAGATGCCTCCACATTATGACCAACTAAAAAAATCCTCTGAATTAGCTCCTTCAGGGTAATGAAAATAACTCTGGCTCTGTTTTTAAGAACACTTTTTGGATGTAAGTTCCAAATAAACTTAGAGTAATTGAGTCAACAGCAAAAACAAATTTGGATTTCAACAGGAAAATAGAAGCTGTGGGAACAGCAAACAGTAATGGTGCTGCCACTCTAATTACTGTGGACAGGAAAAAGTGCTTTGAGGGAAACATGT
Organism: Zosterops lateralis; assembly: GCF_965231275.1. Classification (NCBI taxonomy): domain Eukaryota; kingdom Metazoa; phylum Chordata; class Aves; order Passeriformes; family Zosteropidae; genus Zosterops; species Zosterops lateralis. The sequence goes on from NC_139764.1 coordinate 45,685,775, forward strand.
TTCATGTTAGCATAATACATATTTCATTTTCCTTGTTTGATGTGAAGAAAATAAGATAAATTGGTGCAATCTATAAATCTAAAATTAAAATCACATGTTTGAAATAAATTTATACAATTTAAAAGTTGTACTAAGTGTGCTTTTCTCTAAAAAAAGTATAAATAAACTCAGCAGATAACCTTTTTTAAACATGGCAGATGTTTTGCTGAAACTATACTCAGTGGAGTTTGTTTTGCAGTTAACTACATGACCTATTTGTCATTTTTCATATGTCACGAGCTCATGTTGTTTAGGTCTATCAAATCAAATGTGAGATTGTGGATTTTTCCTAGAGTCTACTGCAGAGTGACTTGCTTGTCTAACTACCCAGTGGACATCCTGGTGACATTCAGCACATGGAAAAATTAGGGAAAGTGAATTCAGCAGCAGAGGGACTGCAAGGAGAGCAAAATATCTCCAGCTTCAATGAGGTGCTGTTCAGACAAAGCTTCATAGTGACATGTTTTCATATGGGTATATGGGATAGTGGGCAAGACTGTTAGTAAGATAAGTAAATATTGCATATAGTTACTTGAGTTTGCAGAAGTGTTTCTTTCCTAACTCACCTCAATTTGTGTTTCAAAATCCTAACTTTCACGCAGGCAGAACTAATACAGGGAGTAAATCAGGCACATTTTAAGCTTAAGTCCCCTCCCAGGACTTTTCCTCATGCCTGTTACAGAAATGCAGACTGTTGAAATTTTTCCTTAGATGAGACTCATGCCTGTGCCTGTTTTTGCTCAGCTGCAGTGAGGAGCAGAGTGCTTCTTGGGCCACTGACGTGATGTAAAGCTCATCAGTGGAGTGGCCACAGGGTTTGTCCTGAGTCTCCTCCAAAGCCTGGCCAGAGGAGCACTCCTTCCAATAGGTGTAAGCAGCTTGTAGCCAGAACATAAGTGCATTCTGCTTGTCTGTGAGATAAGCAACGTATCTCCGTCCATTGGAGGGGAAAATCGCATGTGTTCTCAACTAAATGAAAAATTCAGGTGATTATTGCAGAAGAAGGGTTGTGAACGCCATCAGAGCTGTAATAGGAACACAATATAGAAACTAGGGATACAGGAGACCTATGAGGTAGGAGAAATTAATGGAAAGAGAACAGGATAGGAAAAAGAAATATTTTACATTGATAATGTCTTTCTCATTTAGCTGACTAGAAATGCTTATGCTAGTTCCTTGGTCTTGAAGAGGAAATTTGTTTAGTGGCAGTTCCTTTAGCCTTACACCATTGATACAAAGCAGTCAATCATCTCTGAGATGTTGTTTTTGGAGATAAACACTGCAGCATTATAAAACCTGTACACAGTGATGTTGAGTACCATTCATGTGTAGCCAGCCTGAGGAATTGCTAAGCCTACACAGACTTACACATTGCTGGCACGCTGGGACCTGCCTCTGTTCAGCACTCCCTGCATGTATTCTTAGCAAGCTCCCTTTTTTGAATGCTCTCCAAGAAAACAGGAACAGAGTTTCTCTTTCTTCATACTTAAGAACTTTCTTTTTAGTTTAGAGGTTGAAATTATACCTAATCCCCTATTCCCACAGAGATGCTTCTAAAACAGTTCCTAGAAATAAACCTGTCTTCTTCTACCTCTCTGTTAAGAGTTTTATGTAGAGCCTTTATCCATCTATCTTTTCTTCAGGTTCTTTGAACAGGATGATCCTGTTTTCGCTGCAATCTTTTTCTTTCCGAAACACCGCTATCAGCAAGTCAGTCCCAGTCACTCTGAAAAGGATCATTACTTATTCATTAATTATGAATTATTCATAATTCATTACTTATTACTTAACCTTCAAAAGCAAGCAGAAGGTCACACGACAATAAGACACTGTGCATGTGACTTATTCCTAAAAGCTGGTAAGAAAGAAATGAAGTTTTCCCTCACAATTTATTAATTCCTTATCTGATAAGCAGAAAGGACCTTTCCTGCTTTCAGGTTCCTTGTATTATCCCTGGTCAAGCTGACACCTTTTGTGACCATTGCCGTGGAAACTCTGAACTGTTCACTATGCTTCTGTCTCCATCCCTTTCCCAAAGAACTCAGAGGTTTGATATTCTGTCACCTCTCTGTTCTCTGCCTTGGCAGTTGTGTTGTGGACTGGACAGGACCAAGGAGTTTTTCCTGGGTGGGCTGCTTGATAGCATTTATTATTTGCTTGAGTGCTCCTAAGTAGCTTCCGTGCTTTTCTTTCTCTGTCTGAAAACCTGTAACATTTAGTTGGATAACAGTTTGCTGTGGTTGCAAACACACAGAAGCTGGCATTGAATTCAGAAAATAGAATGTATTTTCATAACTCTGCAGTGTTTCTTTGTTCAGTTTGGCTTTGCACTCTGCCTCAATAGAAAAAGGTAGATTTGAAGATGGTCATGAAGCTATTGGTAACAAAGAATAAAGAAGTAGAGAAAGAAACACTCTTGCTATCCACCTAGGAGGAATGTGTTCTACCAAAACAGTCAAGTGAATGAAAATCACAATCGGAAAAGACTCCTCAGCTTCAGCTACAGTTTATTGAGATTGTTAAATAGGTTAAATAGTTGTCTGCCAGTCATATTACAAGAATCTTCCTTAAAGAAACTAAAAGAAAAAAAATGGTAGAGGATGAACTGAAAGGGAAAGTCAGTTAAAAGGTGGGAAATATCAGTGAGATTGCTGCAAGAAAGCTAAACATTCCTCAGCTGTGGGAGAAGAAATTCCTGATGTACATCCATATCTTTTTGTTTGTTTGTTTTGTACCTAGTAGAGATATTTTTGTTCAGAAAACATTCAGAACATCCAGAAATCATTAGATTGCACAAAGTTATTCTTGTGTTGATCTAAAATTCTTTAAATTAAAGAGTGACCTTCTGAATGATGAATAAGACATCAAGTGACAGAGGATCGGTTGCTTATTTTGATGGATTTTGTAGTGGATGACCATGCTCCGTGACAAAGTGTGCATTTTACTTGTTTCCAGACATTTATTTCAGCTCCAGGCCACTAACTGCAGTGCTGACAGAATGAAGATTGCTTTAGTCTCTTTTTGATAGAATGTATGCACTAAATAGATTATGGATCTGTTTTCTTTTGAGTAAGATAGAGAAAGTACAGGTTTGTTTTTGTTTTTTTTTTTTAAAAAAGAAATCTGTATTCTGCCGCTGCTCCTAATTTTCTATTTCTTTTACAACATTTCCACCAGAATGAAATGTGTTTTTTTCCTTATGTTTTCTCAATTTTAGCGACCGAGATAAAATTACCTCCTTCCTATACATGTGTGCAAACACATCCCTTATTCACATGCTTTATTGATCTAATAATTCTTTATGAAAGGATTGCTCTAGGAATATCTCTTAGTCTGCTTTAACCAAGAGGTCTTTATATTCACTGTTTCTAGGCTGGGTCAGTAGATAAAGAACACCTTTAAAATAATTTTTAGTGGAGGTCATGAAACCAGAGCCTTCCAGACCAAATGCCCCACCAGAGGAGTTCCACGGACTTCTGTGGAATCAGAGATTTCCTTTCATGGTGCTGATCACAGGAACAGGCTTTTTCCTAGGAAATTGTATCCATGTGTGCTTTACCATGAATTTACATGCAATGTTATATATAATATGCCCTTTTGCATCTCTGCTGTGTAACTCATCTGGTGACACCAAACAGAAGAAACGACCCACACTATCTCCAATGTTCTTGTTAATTTTGCACTGTCAGTTGTAATTGCTGTTTGTTGAAAAGATTTTATGTTCTGTCTGATTTTCACTGCCTCCTCACTCTATGCTTAGGGCAAAGAAAATATATCCGTAAATATTGAAGAGCAAAACTATATTATGACTGACAGTTATCCTAATTCTTTGAGATACACTGGTAATATCTGTTCAAGAATGAAGTCCCTAATTTCACTTTGTTTTGATTACAAAGCTGATTTGTTTCAATCAAAGAGTGACAGCTAGTATAATTTTTAAGGCAGGTGTCATATGTGTTTTATTTTTATAGTTCTGTGGTCCAAAATGGCAAATAAATGATTTTCTGTGGTGTGGTAATACATAAACACAATTATGTAAGAGCATATACAAGAACAAATCAGTGCATCATCTGTCTCAGATACATCCAGAAGACCCTGTGTCCAAATACCTCTAGACCTACCGAGGGCAACCAGCTCTGGGACAAACAGAGCTGGTTTTTCTGTGTGGGAAAACATCGAGTCCAGAGAGTCCACATGGCTGTTGTTGGAGGCTACCTACAGTTTTCATATATCTCTGCACTTTTGACAGGCTTGCCTCTGCCTCTTTACTTAGTGAGTGTCTGCTCTTGAATCATTGCCAACACCCTTCGTCTTAGTTTTACTTCACTTCTGTCCCAAGTGTACCCCCTGGTCCTGTTCATCAACAGCTCACCTCTTTGTCTTTTCTGCTTGAGCTGTCCTTTTTTTAGTGCCCCCTTGTTCCCCCTCATCCCTTCTCAGCATCTTGTGTGCTCGTTCCCATTGCAAACCTAACATTTTCTGTGATTGCATTGTTCACACTGCTCATTCTTTGCATCACTTTCTCCTCAGGTACCTATATTGTTTGCCTAGTCTATAAATTCTCAAGGATAGCTATGGTCTTTTGCTGTGTGTCTGCATGCTAAGAAATCCTACGAGACTCATCTTTTGCATGGTTTTAGGCACTACTGTAGTAAAAATGAATAATGATCTAACAACAACTGTAATGTACTTGCTTTATAACTGTACCATAAAGGAAAATTACTTCTTCACCCAGCTACTGATTATACTTTGTATTTTGTCTACTGTAGCTGTAGACATATGTATCCCTTTGCAAAATAGTTTAATATCCTAATTTTTTTCTGGGCTGAAATTTTTTTAACACTGATCTATCTCCTAGCTATTTTAAGCCAAGTGAATCCAACTACTTTGACCTCTCTGAAGTTCATTAGATTGCCCCTGAATCAGGTGGAAACTCTTGTCTGGCCACTAGAATGTTATTTAATTATTAGTATTCCTACAATGTGTGCTAGATTGACCTTGAATGGACGCCAAGTACCCCCCAAACTGCTCTACCAGTCCTCCTTCTCAGCGGGATGGGGGAAATACAAAGGAGGAGAGAAAATAAGATGGGAAACAACTGGTAGGTTGAGACAAGGCAGTTTAGTAAAGGAAAAGCAAAGGGGTGTACATGCGCAAGCAAAGAGAAAAAATAAATACTCTCTATTTCCCCACTATCAGACAATATTTGTCCACTACTTGGGAAGAGGAAGCTCATGTAGTGGTTTCTCAGGAAGGCAAACATTGTAAGTCATGAATGTCTCCCATGGAATATCCTCTTGGCCACTTTGGGTCAGCTAGGTATGTCCCCTCCCAGGACTTTCCCATATCCAGCCTACTGATGGGAGGTGGAATGTTGGAGAGACAGCTCTGATGCTGTGCCAGCACTGCTCACTGTAGCCAAAACACCTGAAATCAGCATCCACCCCTCTATCACAAGTGCATCTGTATGTGTGTGGCATCTCTTTCTAGATGTCCTGGTGTGTCACGGAGCCATCAGGCTATAAACAGCTCATACCTCTGCTCCCAGTCTAAGTCTGTCTGAGATATTTCAATTTTTACAGCCTTATCTACCTGTTATTTATTTCAACATTCTTCAGTGGTGCGACTTGTGGGTGTGTGAGCATCTACGTCATGTCACGTCAGAGTCATATTTTCTACCCATGCAGTGCTGCAGTGTCTGGCCACATTTCAGCTGCCCAGGTGGGTTTACCCCTGCCTTGCCAATTCTTCCATTGCTGCAGCCACCACCTGCATTGGGCATTAGCCACCACCCAGGAGTCAGTATAGGCCCGGAGTACAGGCCACTTTCCTTGTTCTGGTTGGATGGTTTTCACTTCTGCAGATTCACTTCACTTGCCTTCTCTTTTGGCAGTCTCAACAACTTGTCAAGAAGCTTTCTTGTGAAAACACAGTAAAAATACTGAAAATAAAGCCTGTCCCATAGACTTAGAACTGAGTTCAGGGAAACAATGAAAAACTACTCACTGTGCCTACACCAGATGCACAATCTGTGCATATTCTCTGGGGTTTTTTGCAAGTTTTCATGGTGGAAGAAAACTAAAGGGAGACATTTTGAGGAACCTAAGCAGGGGTGATTTTATAATTTTTTCGATGCTACCCCAAGTATTAGAGGACTTCATCTGACAGGGAACTCAGCTATTTCCAGAAACCTTAAGAATTGTTAATGCTAGCTAGAAAAAAAAAGTTTGATGTTTCTTTGCAGAGCACTGAAGAGCTATGGGCTCACAGAGGGCTCATTGTGATGTGACACATCTTTGTACTCTAAGTTATGGTGAAATTAGCTCTGGCTAATCCCGACTGAACTGTAAAAGAGCTGGTATGGCTCCCTTTGGAGATTCCTCAGTAGCTGCATGTTATTGAACAAAGAAGCAGAATTTATGCACTACATCATTGTTGCGGTTACCCTCGGCATGTTGCCCACACCTGTCTACTTCTCAGAATGTTACGGAGTGCCCTGACTCTTGGTAACCCTTTATGTGCTCTGTTCACAGTCCTAGTCATAGCCGTTCCCTATGTGAGTACTCCTCTTGCATTGAGGTAGTCTCACATGTTCTTTTTGTATTTTTGGTCATTTGTTGTTAGCTCAACATGGTTGGAGTTTCCTGCTGCAAACCATTACAGAGCTCACTTCTTGTATTAGTTTGTTGGGGGGGTTGAGAAGAGTAGGGAAATTATTAATTTCTTTTAAACTGAATTATGCTGCCATGTTGTTTTAATGAACATACTGAAATGAATATTTACCAAAAATCCCATCTTTATTCAACTCTTTAAGCACACAAAGCAAATGACTCACTATACCTCAAAATGTTTTCTAATATCAAAGACCAACCTTGAAAGCTTGAAAATAAATTTCTGTTCTGAATATAGGGCTGTATATATTGTGTGTATTACATGTGCAAGTTTACTCAGAATACTAGTACAAAGGTGCTTGTAGTGGTGTTGAGTCTAGTTGAAAACATGACTTCAGTAAGAAAAAAAAAATTCTTATCTAAAAAGAAAATCCTGGGGACTACAGCACAACTGTCATTCTTAAATTCTTGAGAATTCATGCAGTTTTTCTCCTGATGTTCAGTCAACCAACCAGACTGGTTGTGATGATCTTACTGATGGATATGCTGCCCATTCCTGAGGCAGAAATCACAGATATGCTTTTCCAAACTGAATTAAAAATCTGGACTTTTGAAGTTTTCTGTAATTGACAAAAAAAAGATGAAACTGATTTACAGACTGACAACAAAGTGTATGCAGGTAAATCAAGACAGTTTAAGAGTATCAGGTGCACAGGAGCTAAAATACAGGTAACATTGAATGGAAACCATTTTCACTTAAAATTAATAAACAATACAGAAATGAGCCCAAAGATCTGAATTATTATATTTTTAATGTGTTTCAAACTTTTTGTCCCTTCCAAATGCTTTTCCCTTCCCAAATATTTAAGTTTTGCTATTTTTGATAGGGTTCTTTTAATTGAAATGAAACTTTAAACTGTGAGTTAACATTATAGCTTCTCTAGAATTCTAGAATTATTCTTTATTTAATTTATTTAAAACATAGGTAGAAAAGTTAGCATCTTGTTTCAGGTTATGTGGGAGAAGGAATATTCATAAAATGTCATCTAGAATTTCCTTAAAATTGCCTTAGGAAGTTCAGTTGTCTTCTATGTCTAATACACATGAGAGGATAAATGTACGTGGCCTGAAAAATGGTAGATATTCCCAAGATATTTGTATCATGATTGTTCTGACCAGCATTTAGTCTAGAATTTATGTTCCTGGTGTTTTCCTGAGTAAAAGGTTGTGTCTTGTCCAGCCAGTGAACATCCTAGAGAGAGGTGCTTGTGGAACCGGTGGCTCATCCAGCAAGGGATGGCAATAAAGGCATGTGAGGTGAATAACTTTCCAAAGGAACATTTTTTTCCAGCCATTTCCTCCTAAGGCTGAAAGCCAGACATAAGCAGTCTCACTGGATTCCCATTAAATGAGCATTTATGTATGTTCTAGTATATTAGGTTTTTGGAGTCACTTAAATATATTCTCCACATAATTTTAGTTAGGAAAAGATATCTTTTCACTCTAAAGTTATTATGCTTGTTTGTCGTGTGCAATTAAAGTACCAAACATAAGCGTCTATGTTTTTACATATTTTATATCAGTTTGCAAAGCTGAAGAATGTCCTTGACTCTAATGTCATGGATAAGGCACTCGAAGAGTAGATGCAAATATTTTCCCCAGGTAATGCAGATGGGCAGTGGCTTATGAAAAGCAACCTGTGTATCTTCAGTCTTGGTCTAACATTCTCATTGTTAGAAAAAAATATGTTTTGCGATGTTCAATAGTTTAAGCACCTTATCCTGTAAGATTTTAAATACACCCTGTGCTTAACTTTGACACGTACAATTAATAACACCAATTTAAAGCTATGAAATTTACAGGCATTTGCAGGCTTACAACCTATTATTGTTTGCATTTGTATTTAAATGTTGCAGATCATTCAGTTAAAACTTGTTGCTTTTTGTTTGGTTTTTTGTTTTGTTTTGTTTTTACAGTGATTACCTTTATTGATTGTTAGGACACAGTAAGTAAAACATCAAATTGTATTCTAGCCTTTAAAATACAAACAGTATGAAGCACTGTGAAAAAGTAAAAAACTTCTGCTATGGATTTTTTTGAACGCAGGGAATTGTGTCTCTGCTTTCCTGGGAATAAATCCACTAAAAGGTAGAAGATAAAGACTATGTGGGGAAAGACCAAGAAAGGAGATAGCTTTGTTGCCTCTTTCAAACCAGGTAGCCAGAACTTTGCTCCCAGAATTGTGGTGGAACCAAGGTAGAAAAAACCCTCCCCGTTATTTTCCATTACAATAGTGCAATAAAAAATAAATAGTTTGATATCTTATGGAAGTGTTCTGAAATGGAAAATATTGTGAGCTGAAATGCAAGAGGCCCATAGCCTCTCACTTCTGCCTTTGGATATCATAACAGATATCACTCCTGCCTTTGGATATCATAACAAACCAAATGAGAGGTGTAGGAAAACTAGATTATGGAGCATCACAGATGCAGCTGCAGTGTTCAGGTTACTTAATTGGTCCCACCCATGACAAAGACGTTGTAGAATTTGAGGGGTTAAAATTCTGTAGGCATCACTGGAACATAATAATTATTGTGGTAAACGAAACCTCTCTGATTATTCAGTAGTTTTGGTGCAACATTTAGTATTAACAAGGGGATAAAATTTACATTATATTGTTCATAGGCATTTTACAGTTACATAAGAAAACTGAAGGGATCAGGATAGGCATCCTTTATATTCTTTTGTAAGAAAGCAAATTGGCAGCTAAGCTTTCACAGTTATAGTCTATCATATTCCTCTCAAGTTGATATGTTTGCTATCACATTTTGTAGGTTTTCTCAAAAGAGTAACATACCTTTCTGCCAGATAGCTCTATTGGTTGGTCAGTTTTGAAATAAATATCCTTCCTTTAACTACTGTATCATAACTGTCTTGCTGATTAGACCATTACTTGATATCCTTTTCTTCTGAAGCTGTTTTATGCTCAGTGGGCAGACAACATTCTCTAACTCTTATAGGTGTGTATTGTGTTGTGAGATAACAGAAATTTCCCTGCCTTCTGTCAGGTGGGAAAAAACACCTTCCTGTGCAGACTGGAAACATTTATCCAGCATTCTGCTACTTTCCATCTGTCCAGACATCCTGACAGTCAGGTTGTCTGAAGAAGGACCTGCCTGTGATGCTTTTGAGAGCCCTCAACTGGCTGCACACAGAACAGCTTGAGGCATCTCTGGCTTCCTGCAGCAGAAGTAACATGGTTGTGAGAAATGTTCTAAACTTCTGCAAGTTAGAATAATGGCATTTCAGAAAATTTAAAACGCATATTCTGTTTAAAGCCTTAATTTGGCTTCTCAGATTCTGCAGGGTGAGTGACTTGACTTTATTTATGGAAGAGGAGTGCAAGATCACACTCTGAATGCAAAATTATAATGAAGTTTTGACATGCTAGAATAAATCACTGCCACCAATGCTTAAGAACCCTCACTCTCTTTTGCTTGGTTTAGACAGAGTTGGAAACTGTTCTCCTTGGTAGATATTAGATAGTGTTTCAGTCTGACACGCTATCTGAAATGACATATTAATTAGCATTTACTTTCTAACGTGTGTTTTCTGAAAGACCTTAAAGACCAAATTTTTTCCCACACAGTTATTCTGATTTTAAAGGTTATTAGAATCTGCCTGAACATCTCCTTCTGCTGTTATTCTCTCAGGCCTGAAAAAGGCTAAGAGACGTTTGTTGGCACAGTGAGGCAGATGACTCATAACTTCTGGATGTGAGAGGGGGAAGTAGCTGCCTGAGAAGATAGAATCTAGGGTGTGGGCTCAGAAGTCCCAAAGTTGTCTTCTTAGCAACAGGGTCAATGAAATGAAACAGTATCAACAGAATTTTTGAGCTGAAGTTGATCTTATTTTTATTGTTAATAAAGACAAATCCCTGAAAGGCACTGAAAAAGGATTTTAACTTATGGACTCTATGGAGAGCAAGTGACTAAGGTACCTGTTGACAGAAGGGACTACCAAAGATTAATGCAAAAAGTTTGCTCCAGATGAGCAGAGCAAGATCATAATACTGATCTAAGTGATTACACCAGGAAACTTGCATAACTAGTTTATACCCTTCTCTTAAGTCTTGTGGGCTTTCTTGCAAATATTTTATTAAAAATTTTATTTTCCTCCATGTTATTTGATGCCTGTTATTTGATATCTTGGCCTCACTGGAACAGGCACATAGTATGCAACATGCCTAGAAACAGAAATATAGTTTTTTGTTGTTTTGTTGGGGTTTTTTTCCTGTGTGGTATACAAAAGAAACGCATTCTAAGTGAATATAGGAGGAAAATAAGAGGAAAGTAAACTGAAATCATTTAGCTGTATTTTCCCTCTGACATTCTAATTTCCCACATGAAAACATGTCTTGATTTATATTATAAAAATAGTCTCTTACATTATTATCTCCATGCTACTGATAAATTCAATATGGCCTTGTTTAATGCATCTTGCTGCTGAGCAGTCTTTTCTTTGTTTCTGAGCTCAAATCATTTCTTCTGTCTGCAATCCACATCAAGTCCAATTTTCCTTCTGTTCCATCATAACACTTTTGATGAGATTCTTATTCTCATAATCTTCAGAGGACCAAGCCTAACTGTGCAGCTCCTTTTCTAAAGTTCATATGTTCCTGCAGTTTTATCTCCTGAAGAGACACTGTTTTCTGTTATGTTCAACTGATTATATTTTTCCTGACCACAGCTGAAATTCATGACAGTTTTGGCAACTTCTGTCTTTGCTATAGATGATTTTTTTTTTTTTTTTTTTTTTTTTTTTTTTTTTTTTTTTGCTGACATACTCGGAATATGTGCTTTGAAGTAAGAGGAATTTCTTCTAATCTCTTGTATTTTCTAGCCTGTTGCTTCTAACAGTTGCTTCAAATTGAGGCATATGTAAATCCTTTGCAGGAATCACCATCAGTAACATTAGCATTATGTCCTAGGATTGAAAGGTTAAGTAGAGTGCAAGAATGCATAAAAGAACAGACAAAGCTATTTCCGATCCTGTTCTGTGCACTGTGGGGAAAAGAGGCAACAGGACATTGGTTTGCAAGCTGTTTCACTTTGCAGCAGTTCAAAGCTAAATCAATATGGATACAGGATCTTTGGGCTTTTTATCAATTTAAATATTTGTAAGCAGATAACAGCAGTGGATGTGCAGCCAGGGCTTATTTTATTACACTAATACCTGTTTGCTACAGCACTCATAGATCATTGGAATGGAATACATTCTAATGAAGGAACAAGTCTTGCCTTGCATTCACCTTGAATTTAGCAGGAAGTCTTGTACTCCTAATTTGAAATAAAGCTCAAGTCCAGTCCATCATCATCCTAGTTATCTTTATTCTCTCTGCTTTTAAAGCTGTTATAAACTCTTTCCTATTACCATGTACAATCAGTAGTCATGACAATATGGTTTTAGAAGTGAAGTTTCTGCAATTTGTTTCTGTTCTTTAATTCAGTGACATTCTACGTTATTTTTTTATTATTATTTTATGTAACTCTCAATGTCTTAAGAGTGTACATTCACAACTTCCAACTGCCAGGTTAGCCCAAGAGTACCATTCCTTCAGTAATTTTTTTTTTTTTTTTTTCAAAATTGATTCTGTTTTTCTTCATTTTCAAATTGCCCTCAGTTGAGTAGTTCTAATTAAGAAATACGAACTGCATTTCATAGAACCATCTCTTTGGCAAAAAGGATGGAAATTTACACCTAAGCAAACAGTTAATTGCATAATTCTTGCTTATTGTTCCCCTTACAAATGTTATAAACAAGACAGTGGCAAACAGGTGCAGTCACTTAAGAGAATGGCTCATAAGGTGATCTCTGTACAGCACAGAATTCCTTTTCTAACATTTTCTGAGTGCTGCAAAAGTGGAAGTCAGAAAGAGTTCATTGGCTTTACAAAGCCTAAACTTAGAAAACAAAGTTACCCAGATCCCCTCTTAAGCCATTTTTAATTGTTTTACATTTAGCTTAATATAAACCATCTTAGATTTACATTAAAGTGAGAATAGATGACATAACACACTACTGACATTCAGTAAATCTTCTCTTTCTCTACAATGAGGTCACTCCCAGGCCTCACTCGGGTGCATCCTCCCACAAAGTGTTATGTCTCCCTCTAATGACCAGCACAGTCTGCTCAGTAGCTCAGCCTTATTTGTGAACCGTTCATTCCAAACATCACATGTTGTCACCCTCACAAATAATCTGACTGCAGCAGTTTGGGTGATGCCCATTTAGGAGGGAAAGCTGGATTGACGAGTCTTGCTAAGTTGTGCATGCTAAAAGCTAAGGTAATATATTTGAGATTAAAAACATGATTTTTCAACATTTTTTTCTTATATAACTTAGATGTAGATAGTGTAAGAGTTAGTGACCTGAACAAGCTCAAGAAGTAGGCCCATAGGAAAGGTTTAACAAGGTGAGTTTAAAAAAGTGCAAGGTGCTGCACCTAGGCTGCAGCAACTCCTGGAACTGGGAGATGAGCAGAGAGAACTGCCCTGCTGAAAAGGACTTCGAGGTGCTGGGGGATGAGAGGCTGGACACAACCCAGCAGTGTGTGCTCACAGCCCAGAAATCAAACCTGTCCTGGGCTGCATCAAAGCAGCATGGGCAGCAGGGCCAGGGAGGGGATTCTGCCCCTCTGCTGTGCTCTGCTCTGCTGTGCTCTGCTGAAACCCCAGCTGGAGCCCAGCTCTGGAGTGCCCAGCACAGGAAGCACATGTTGGAGTCCAGAGGAGGGTTACAAAGTTGATTAAAGGGATGGAGCACCTCTCCAATGAGGAAAGTTTGATAGAATTGGGATTGTTCAGCCTGGAAAAGACAAGGTTTCAGAGACGCCTAATTGCAGCCTTCCCACACCCAAAGGGAACCTACAAGGAAGATGAAAAGGACTGTTTACAAGGGCATGTAGTGACACAGGATAGAAACAGAAAGAGGCTAGGTTTATGTTAGATATAAGAAAAAAAATTCTCTATTGTGAGGTGGTGAGGCACTAAAAGAGTTCATCCAGAGAAGTTGTGGATGTCCCATCCCTGGAAGTTGTCAAGGTCAGGCTGGATGGCGCTTTGAGCTGCCTGGTCTAGTGGAAGGTGTCCCTGCCCCTGATGATTTTTAAGGTCCCTTCCAACCCAGGGCATTCTGTGTTTCTCTGATTGTTAGATAAATGTTCAATCAGTTTAAACAAGTGACTTACTCTGGCAAATGCTCCCAATTCAAGTAGTTTTGAGGTGATCTGTAGACATTTTCCCAGATCCTTTTAAAATTTCACCTAAGTTCAGAAAGAAGAGTTCAGAACATAGGAGGTAATTGTGGTCTTGGCAAGTTGAACATTGTACAGTTCTTCATGTATATAAGGGGAAGAAAACAACCCTTAGGAGCACCACAGATTCTGGGTCCTACAGGTATGTGGAGTTGGGCACAAAGAGAGGAGCAGAGAAGCATAACTTCTAGACCTTTTATAAAGTATTTTGCTGATCAATATTACACAATGTGGAAGGAGGATAGTTTGGAAAAACTGACTTTCCAGTTACTGAGAATATTCAAACTGTGCTGGGAGTCAAGCTGTTATTTCCATGTGGGCCTAAAAGAAGTTTATCATATCTGCCAGCCTTCAAGAAAAGCAGTATCTGCTGTGTGATTTATCTATAAATACATTGGCTAAAATGACATCTAAATATAGTGTCTTTACTATGTTCTCCTCCGTCAGGAGAGCCACCAAATCTAAATGTGTATTTTGGAGTAGTATTATGTAGAACTGCTGACCTTTAAAACAAACATTATTCACACTGGTGGTTGCAGCAGAACTAGTGGTCTGTATATTAAAAAGTTTGAATAGTGAAAAAGCTGTGTGAGTTCTTTTTCTGCATTTTTTTCTGTCAGTGTGGTTCACACTGGGAAAGTACCCACATAGCAGCAGTGACTTGAATATAGGCACTGAGATTGCCTGACTGAGTTCTTGGAGATCTTAGGAAAGAAAATTGGCAAGTAGAAGACTTTGAAGTAGAGCAGCATCTATGTCTCCTTATGTCAAGGTTGCATAGTACTGCATTTCAGACAGATTATTGTTTGTTTTCTAGTACAGCCTATTTTAACTTGTTTGTTATACTGAAGGTGATGACAATAAAACAATTATTATATAAATGTTATAAATAGTATTATTTCTATAATAAGAAATCAAGGAAGAAACTTGCTGAAAGGCTGTTGCTGAGTGACTGTATGGTCAGCCTTTAGGGAAGGAAAAACAACAGTCTGAACTTGCCATACCATCTTGGAAAATATGAGCCTTGCAGTAGCTGCAGACAGGCACTCACTGAAGAAGTAGTGAAAAAGTGTGTGATTTTTGTCATCCAGCCCACAAATAATTTCTGGAGTCTGAGTGTCTCATCTGAATCAGTTACACATCATCTCAGCTACCCGGACATTGGTATCAAAGTGCTACCTTCTAGTGCTGAAAAATGGGCCTAGAAATACACAGTAGAAATAACTCCACTCCTGCAGGAGATGTTCTTGAATATGTTTTCCTAACATAACTTTAGAACATTTCCTCAGTCGATAGGAATGAAACTTTTCTGAGAGCTCTAATGAGATTGGCTAAAGATTCCCTGAAAATGACACCAGCAGGGATTGCAAGGGATAGCCATTGCAGTTACTCAGGTGATTTTTCTTCTTTTTATGCATCACTGTTCCTTCTCTGAATCAATTCAGAAAAATGTGGAAAAGTCCCCACAGGTTTGGACTGGCATCTAAAAGTTTTCCTGCTTACATCTGAGCACTGTGGAAAAGTGACATGCTGTGACACAGTTGAGTGGTGTGCAGGCCTGTGAACCCAACAGCTTGAAAGAGCAACCAGATCCAGTATGCTTTTCTTTTGCTGCTATATGTTGCAGATTTCTGGTGCCCAGCCTGTGTACAGCTGGACTGGGGTCAGTGCACAAGAACTGCCATCACTGTGGTTACTTTACTTAAAGTGTTGTCCATTTAGGGAGCATAAACAGCTGGTGCAATGACTACTAAAATGCTACTTCATCCTTCTGTACTTAAAAGGAGTTAGGAACTGTAGTCATGAACCAGTGAAATGTTCCAAGCAGTCTTGGAAACAGCAGTATCAAAACCCAATATCTCACTGTTCAACATTTGTAGTTGCTATAGATTGTCTTGATGTAATACAAAGACCTGGAATACTCTGGATGTTTTACATCCCTCATTTATATCAATCAGAAGACACAGCCTCGTTTACCATCACAGAAGGAATGTGTTTGATTGCTGTTTGTACAATTGAGATTGTACTGCAACTCCTCATAGAGCTGTCAAAGTCCAGCCTTCCATAATGGTTCCTTTTCCACTTCAGTGATGTCAGAAGTGTTGCCTCTGTGAGTGCCTGTTTTGGTAACCTAGCTTTAAACTTCTTAAAGTTCAGTTCTGTATAGGATCCTATGCTGATGGGCAAGCAGTATGCGATTCATCTGTGGAGAGTACATCTGATGGCAATGTGCACGTCTGTGTTCATATTTAACCAGCGTTTTGTTTTCAAGGATGTGAAAGCCATATAGAGTGTAAATCATAGTCTTCTGCCAGTAAACCAGAGCAGTTAGAAGACTGAAAATAATGGGGACTAAACAGGGGAGGCAGTACTGTTGGGTTTTGCCACAGCTCATTTGAGGGGTTCTGCTGGAGTCCAGGCTTGATCCCACAGCCCTTCTCCCCTTCACTCACACAATGCAAAGGCCACATAGAGCAGCAGTTTGGGGAAAACACAACCTAAACATCACAATTGCTGACAGAGTCTTCACATTTCCTTCATCTCTTATGACAAGGCTTGTATTTTGTCCTAATATTCTGTGCATTTGCAACTAATTTTTTTTTCTCCTCTGCCTGTGGGATGCTTTTCCAAGATGAAATTTACTTGGTTTTAAAAAAAATCTGTTTTGGAACCATAGTGAGAATCAAATGAAAATTAATTACACTAATCTACATCAGATCAGGAAAAGAGGGCTGAACCTGATGCTAAAACTCCAGCAAGCTGTGGGGATTGTTAATAAAGTCTTAGTTTAATTCTCTTAAAAACTCAAAACCATTCAGTAAATATGACTAGAAGTCTGCCCTAGAGGATCAAAATCAGTGTATAATTTTACAAAAATATTATGCTTTTGTTAGGACCACATTTATGTAGTGAAATAAAATTAGGTGCGTATGAAGAAAGAAAATCATGTTAAAAAAATCACTCTCCGGATGTCTGCTCAGTATTACTGATACTGAGATATACATAGATACTGTCTCTGATCTGAGACCCCTACAGTCCATGCAGAGATTTGCTTTTAAAGGATTTTTGTATTGAAACTGTGAGTGGCTGAAGACTGGGACAGTTCATGTATTACACTGTACAGACAGGATGAAAATATTCTGGTCAGAAATCCTTTTTGGTTACTTTAAATTATTGCTTACTTTCCACTTGAAGAGGGGTGGTGCATCTTACTGCTGGTTTACACATAAATCTTTCCACAAAAAAGAGTTCCTTCCTCCTTTGTATGTTCAATAAAGCAGTCACTTCCTGTCCCAGATACTTGGAGAATTTTCTTGCACTACTTCACAAATTTCTTTTTTTAGACATTTTAAGGTGTTTTTCTGGTTAGAAGCACAGATAGTAGCATATGAAAAAATAGAAGTGTTTTTTTTAAGTTGAAAATCCTTATGCAAGGGTAGCTATTTTTTTATGGAAATATTAAAGTAAGGTATTTCTGAAACAGGAATTTTACAAGTGATTATGTGTATGTTACACCTCTTTCTGTCCATTGAAAGGGCTGAAATCTCAACCTAAAGAGCATTGGTTGAAAGTAGGTAATAGCAGGAGAAATGCTGTACATTGTGGTAGATGTGTGAAATACAATATGCTAGAAATCTGCTTTACTGGGTAAAAGAATTAGTATGGACAAAAGAAAACGTACTGAACCTTGGTTTAGCAGATAAATGACTTGTCTAAAGTTTTAGTTCCAACTACACATTCCAGAGGAGACAAAAAGTATCACTCTGAATACCTAAAATGTTCCAGTACATAATCATTGGATGGGTTAAGACGACATAAATGAAAAATACAAGCATTTAAGCAATAATTTGAAGAAAACTTTTCTCTAGTCCAAGTAGTGTTCTGAATATATAATAACTAATGTTTGTCTGGTTTAAGTTCTTAAGTGTATTGTTTTCATTTTCCATATGGCATTTGCATGCTCTACTTTCAAAATATTTGTTTAAATTTTACACACAGTTGGTGATTCAGTGTAAAAAATTAGTTCCTTTCCTTTGGGCTCTGTCTGTGTTTAATTTGTATTCATCCCATGAACATGCTGGTTTAGTGCGTAGCGTGGTTAAACAAGTAGGCTCAAAGCTAAGCTGTTTCTAAGAGAATCCTGGAGAGCTGGTAATATTCTAGGGAAAAAAAAAAAAAAAAAAAAAAAAAAAAAAAGAGAGAGAGAAAAAGATTTAGAAAAACACAAGTTTAAAGAACTTAGGCAGATTTAAAGGAGTCCCCCTTTACTCTAGGGACAGGTTGGTCTTCCAGTAAATGTGACCAGTGAAGTTGTCTCTAAATAAATGTGTGTTTATATTTGTACTGTGTATACTGTTCATCCTACTTGGAAAATAAGGATCCTCATGTGTTTTGACTAATTTTGACTGAGTGAAATACAACTGATGTGGAGCACTGTGCTGCAGAGCCTTGCTTGAGAGAGGGATACTGAAAAGCTTCACCTCACAGTAGGAAGGGAATACAGATGTATTTGGCCCTTTTGCAATTTTGAATTACTCTGTGGTGAAGGGATGAATTTTATTTGGGATGAATAAACATGGTAATTCTGTGATTATTCAATTCAGTACAAAGTCTGCATAGTAACTGTAGTAATAGTGGAGTGACAGTCATATTTTTAGAAAACAGTAAATTTCACAGGAAGTAAGTTGTTCCCTGGAAATTGTGAATGTTCAGAGATAGAAGAACAAATATGTAACATTACATTAACTATTATGTATCTTAGAGAAATGAAGGCTAATAAAATAACAAATTTGCTTTATTAGAAGAAAAATAGATGAAATATACGATTTAAAAAAAAAAACCTAAAATAATTAGTGATCCAATAATTTAACTTTTAGAGTGCTTTTGATACTTTTCAATTAAAAATATCATTATTATGTCCTTAGGAAGTGTAGGAAGTAGGATCACCTCTCTTAGTTGGAAAGCCACAGACATTTGACTGATCTGAAGGTGAAAGCCTTATCTATAACTTTAAAGAATATTCTCTTTTTATAGAAAAATTTAATTAAAAGTATTTAATTATACTAAAAGTGTGAAGTCCCTGCATTTTCTTATTTTATCTTTAAATATTTTTATCTTGCTTGCATATTCTCCACAGAAGACACAAGTCATAGAGTAAACCTTTTTTAATGAGCTATCTGGCCAGTTTGGCTCACTTCAGATTCTTTAGCAGTATATTTTTTTTAGATTTTTCCTTTACGAAAGGAAAAATATTAATCACTTTGAGAAGAATGGAAGTGATTCATTGCCCCAGAAAAAAAAGTCTGCTGTAAACTATGGTAGAATTTTCAATTCTGTATTATTTCAAGAGCTTTGAAATGAGTCATTTCATAGAGTTACTTAATGGTTTGTTTTTATCTCTACCAGTATTAAGTTTTTAGCATGCTTGAGTTTAGTAAAGCCTCTGTTACTGTTTTGTGAAGGAAAAAAAAAAAAAAAAGACAAAAGAAAATTAAAACTGTTTAGTCTCAAGATGTCTAAGAAGTTGGTGCACAGTCCAACAATAAACTTCCTTTTCTTAAAGTGGAATTATCCTTTTAGTGAAACGCTCAGTTTATCTTCATGGAGGAAGCTGTGACAACAAGCAGCTTTTCGTATTACCCAGGAGGTTTTCTAAATGTGACAACTGAGTAATGAGCTGGGATTTCAAAGGGAAACTGTTCTTGTAAAGTTCAAATGAAGTTTACGTGACCTTAAGTTTAGTAAAATTGAACCTTGTATTATTTTTATAATATATTTACAAAGCAACTTGCTTTGTGCCTGCAAGACAGTACTGTCCCTGGTACATTAGTTTCACTTTTATCTTGCTTTAGCCATCTGAACTATTTTTGCTGCCCACAGCACCTTGGGAATGGAATGAATGGAACAGCATGGGAAGCAGAGCCTCCTTCTCATAGCATTAGCAGTAATTTTTTTTTTTTTTTTTTTTTTTTTTTTTTTAATTAAAATTAATTTTAGATTCAAAGTGAACCAAATTTGTTTCTGTTGTTCCTTCATGTTCAGGACTGTTTGCTAGCTTGTGGGTGATGTTGCAGTAAGTCTTTCTGCAGAGGGGAACAGCCCAGCAGGAGCTGCTTCAGAAAGAGGTTGTGCATGTGAGGGATTTCCAGGGTGCTGGAACTAGACTGGAAGACAATTGAGAGACAGCAAAGCTTCAGTGTAGCTTTCCTTTGGAAGGCGGAGAGGAGGGAGGAATTACATTATTCTATTTCTTAACATTACCTTTGTGATCTGGAAAATGTATTCTTGTTCTGTTTTCCTAACATAAAGTTGCATTATGTCTAGAAATTAGAACTGTAATGCGGAACTACTAGCAAATAAATACTGTAAGTAGAAACAGTAAGTGTACTTCAGAAGATAAAATGGAAACTCCACAAACACATTTATAACCTGCCTTCACATTTCCTTGTTCTGGCCTTTAGAGAGGCCAGTAAAATGTAAGAGTGAAGGTCACATGCAAGAGTTTTAGCAGTTCTTAATCTCTCTCCTAATTCACAGAAATCCCAAATAGCAAATCAAGAAGCTAATTAAAGACACGATTCCAATTCCAATGAGGTTTTGTACTGAAAGTAATTCAAAAATTGCATAATGAGCCTCCATTATCTCTCAGTGATTTCAGAACTTTTGTTCTGAAATCACTGAGAACAAAAGATAACCCAAAAGAAAAACTTCCTCCTATAAAGTCTCACTCTGCAGTGCCAGTCTATGTTTTAAAAATGAGGTTTTAAAGCTCCTATGTACTTTGTCTTTTTGCTAGTTCTTCCCAGATTACGTCATGCCAATTTGACGGGAATGAGAATTGAGCAAAGTCTTTTTTTCCCACCTGTCTTCTCACTTAAGGGTTCTTATCCTGCAAGTGTGTGCACATCTGCCTTGGTAGCCTGTGGTCTCTCCACCACTCCATGGTTTTGATAGCATCCCAGAACTTCACTGTCAGATCTAGTGGGCTCCAGTTGTGTGGTCCTTCTTCAAGAGCCTTCTTCATGCCTATTTATGCTTTAAGAAAGCAATTAAAAATTATAAGAAAAGTCATACTTAATGTGCTAATAATGAGAGTAGGATGACGTAAATTTAGGTGGGTGGTTGACTTCATGTATGAATGAATGAAGCAGGTAATCTTCTACTGTGACCAATGGTGATGTTGCCAGTGAAGCCTAAACAAAGATTTATTTTAACTGCTTTAATTGTTTATGTAGTGAATTAAAGCACCAGAGCCATAATCCAAAATCTAGGAACTTAATAAAAGAATGTTTAAAGTTCCCTATAAACAAATGTTTAAAGTCCATGAATCCTACATATGCTCAACCAACCCAATTGGTTATGCTGTCTTACATATTCAATGCCCTCATGAAAATTTTAGAAAACCATCAACCATGACTACCTATGGACTTCTACAGACAATTGACATAAAAATAATAAAAATACTTTGCTACTGCTGGAGGCTGATTCCCCCAAATAAACACCTTCCATTAAGGTTAAACCCAACCATCATCACCATGAGATGCATATAAGTGGTTTTTAGTAGATGAGTTTGGGCAGTGAAATACAAGCCTTTCCAGGCTACCAAAAATAATGGATTCAGCACAGACCTTGAGTTTATGTCTACTTACAGTCTTTCTGCTGCCATCTCTCTTAATCTCTGTTTCCAAACAGATCTTCTTCTGTGTCACAAAGTCTCTTAGCCTACCGTTCTTTTGGCCTTTAATTGTGCAACCTGTCTGTTTTACCCAAGTAACTGCAGAACATTTTAATTTGAGCAAAGGACTTATTTGCCTGACCTGTTCCAACCTGGGATTTTGTTTCATCTAATTATCTTGGATGAGGTTAACACAATGTCTTAACCATATTAGTGAATCAGTTAAGAAAACCAAACCAAACAACCCAAAACAAAACAAATACATTAACAAACAAGAAGCTACCTCTCCTTAACAGGAGTATTTTTTTAACCTGGATTACATCAGGGACAGAATGTTCCTTGTGGACCATATGCAGTGCAGTAATGATGAGTGTGAGGAGTTCCAATACAGGCATAGGATATTTTTCACATTAGCTTCCCTGACAAAGAAAAATGTCTCATGGAAGCCTGAATCTACCTGATTTTCCTAATTATCTCAACTTGTCTAATAGAAGATTAGAAAATAAAGAGATTGCCTGTGCCTTCAGGCTGTTTCTTGTCTATACTTACACCATCACAGCTGCAGAAAACCTATGTTAACAAAAATTTAAACTTTTTTCAAATTAAATCTTTTTTAGATAAATAGTTATTTTAATAGCAAAAGACCCATACTTCTTGAATAAAAATATGGTTATTTTATAAATTCATATTTTGTTTGAGAGTAGGTATAGTCGCTATTTTATTTTGGCAGGTGGCTTAAGATTCACAGGTCCAAAATTGTTGTGCTTACCTTCACTAGTACCTTTCTCACTATTGATATGCATGTAAAAATGTATGCAAATTTACTAAACATCTCCTGAAAGCTGTTTCAAAACACGTTGTGCTTGCTCCTGATCCTTACTTGTATTTCTCATGTATTTCTCAAGACTGGTGAGTGGCTTGGAACATAGGCTCCCTGTGAGGAAGCTGGGGTTGTTTAGCCTGGAGAAAAAGAGACTCAGGGGTGGCCTTACCACTCTCTATAACTCCCTGAAAGGTGGCCATAAACAGCTGGGCGTTGGTCTCTTTGTCCAGGCAACAACTGACAGAACGAGAGGACACAGTCTCAAGCTGCACTAAGGGAAATACAGGTTGGATGTTAGGAAAACAGTTTTTTACAGAAAGAATGATAAAGTACTGGAACGGTCTGCCTGGGGAGGTGGTGGAGTCACCATCCCTGGGTGTGTTTAATAAAAGACTGGATGTGGCACTTGGTGCCATGGTTTAGTTGAGGTGTTAGGGCTGGGTTGGACTTGATGATCTTGGAGGTCCCTTCCAACCTAGTGATTCCGTGTGAAATTCTTTGTGAAATAAAATCACAGGATGTTGGAGTTGTAATCTCTTGTTAGGAACATCTCACTCAGTAATGGGTACATCATGTGCAGCTTACTTCATAGTGGTATCGATTCAATTCTTAGTGTAAGGTTAGTAATATGAAATTAGTTACTTTTCCTGTCAGCAGGCACTAATCCAGTTCTGCTCTTGATGCATTTTTGTGTGTCTGCCCTATGATTTTTAGGCTCTTTTTTTTTTCTCTTTTAGAAAGAGAAGCACAACAAGGGCTGAGTTTACTGGGGAGAAGGCAAAGGTTTGGTGGTAGCTGGGCAGTCTGCACCATCCAGGTGGTAAAGAGGGGAGCAGCTGGGGCTCTTTGCTGGGGCTCCCATGTGAAGGCTGTTCCCCCTTTCCCCCGTCATGCTGCAGCTGTCCATGTCTGGCAGATTATTTGGTATGTGGGTATTTATAAACGGAATCTGACTTTCAAGTGCACCACCCTCTCTTTAAAGGCTATGCAAAGGTAAATTTAATTATTTTCCTATCACAATGCTTAAAAAAAAAAAAAAACAACAACAACAACAAAAAAAACTTAATGTACCTGTATTTTAATTGTTCTTGTTAGTTGCAAAATTAGCTTAGATACTGAATTATTCCACATTAGGTTTGTACTTTTAACGATGAACAATTTTGAAAATCCCAGTTGAATTTACTTTTTGTTTGGGTGTTTTCTATTTTGTCCTCGTTGATTTCCACCAATGTTCTTACTCTAGGTAATTTTCCAGTTGTTGTTTTTTTTTTTTTTCCTGTTTCATAATTTTTTCTTTTGAATATATTGAAATATATTTTAAAATAATGTTTGTCTGATAAGACAGTTCACATTTAAATGTACTAGAATAGCTAAAAGTTTTATGTGATTGAACACCAGACCAAAGACAATGACAGTAACCACTGCTATATAAAAGGCAGAAAAACCTGCTCTGAAGAATACTGAGGTCTTTGAATTGTAGTTTGATTTTCTATCAGAATTGACTGTCTAAATTCTTCATAATTCCCAGTAAACATAAAATCTTCTTTGAAATTATCAGCATTATCATCTGACATTTTGATAGATTCTCTAGTGTTTATAATTTAACATGTAATGCAAATATCAAAAACAGATATAATGCCAAATTGAGAATCACTACATTTTATTTGGGATATGTTATAAATGAATATTTTAATATTTTCTATGCATCTTTAAAAAAAATATTCAAAATGTTGGTAACATTGTAATGGATTTTAAAAAATGGCTGTTCATTTAGATTTCATAGATTTGTATTATATAATTTGACAGAATTTTTTTAGTTGATGAAAATGGTTTCTTTAGCATTTCTAATTGTTATTTTTGCTTGAAACTTTGTAACCTCTTGTATCTTAATTTACAGCCCCACATGGTACATTTACACAGTGCCACATTTACTCTGTACATGTGCGTCTTATGTGTTAATCAGTTTAGATTCAGGATACTGCCTTCTCTTGCTCTGCATAACTGTTTTTCCAACCACATCTATCAGATATGCAAAATTAGTTAGGTTACCCTACACACCCTTCATCCTTCACACAACTATATACAGGGATATTATAGAAAATATGAACCTTCAGGAGACACAAGGAGAAAAAAAAGTGGTTTAACTTTCTCACAGCTGTGGTCTTTTTGGGGACTTCTTTAGTTTTATAAAACATGAACTCCTATATTTATTTTATTATTGTGTCTTTCATGAGACATATACACCAAAGGAATCTGGAACAGGGGCTTTTTTTGTTTTGGGACTTTCCTGTGGCAAATTTGCTTTATGCTTTACAAACATTAGAGTGAAGTCATTCTTTATTAAAAGAAGTGTTCGTGTGTTACTGCATGCTGGAGAAGTCCACAGTAAGGAGAGAAGCTAAGCCAAGACAGGTTGTTTGGATAGGTGTGGTGATGAGGGACATGCTTCATCCATTAGGTGAGAAGGAAGGGAGGGAGTTCCCAAAACAGGAGGTGGGATGTGGGATGCAGGAGCTGTCCCCTCGGTTGGCTGCAGTGGCACAGCAGCCAAAGACCAAATCAACAGAGGAAAATGCTTCTGTATGCTTCCAGAAGCATGCATGCCCAAAAGGAAGTCAGATGTTTCTTGAGTACCCTTTTTCTTCATCCCTGTGAGGAAAAGAGGCCAATGAGTCTGTCCCTGATGGAAAAATATATTGTGAGCTTCATGAGAGAAAACACGGGGGGTAGATTTACTCAAAACCAACTACAGCAAAATGTATTTAAACATTATGAAATCTTGGAATACCATCCTTAGATCCACAGTTAAAGGAGAATTAGGGATCTATTAACTTTAGCTTTGTCCAGCTTTCTCTTTGGCAGATTGCAGACCAGCCCTAACCATATAAGGGCTTAAAAATAAAAATAGGTCATAGCTTGTTTAATGTCCAAAGCCTTTCTTTTTGAAAATGGAAAAAATAAGCAGATCCTTGAAACATTCCTGTGATAACTAGGTATAGGCATAAATTAATACCTGCGTTTCCATACATTTTTTATCATTTTATGATTGTCATTCAGTTGTAGTATATGCAGAGAGTTAATAGAACCTCTCTAATGTCTTTCTCAAGCTATTTTATAAGTGCCAGGATCCTTGCCACTGTGTATATGTTTTACTGACCTTTCTTTAATTGTCCTGGCATTTCCATTGCAGCATTTGAAAATTGCCCTTAGTTTATTTGCTGAGTTGCCAATGCTTATATTATGTTTGCCACCTACAGAGAGGTGCAGTATTACTTGCTGATAATATCACACATTATTCTTGGCTGTACTTTGGCTCAGAGAGTGGGGAGTGTGGGAGGGGGGCTGTGTGTCTTTCCTCTAGCTTCACTGTTCTGAGGTTTTTTTTCCCTAAATAAAATCATTTCACTGAGATACAGTGTCTCTTTCCACCCAAGAGACAAGTTTAAAAGCTCATCTTGTAGGTGTTATGTCTGTGGGGATCTTTCCTAACTGTACACTTTCTTCCTGTCTTTAATTTGACATTATTTTCTATCTATTTGATTTTTGGTTTGTCTCACTATTTGATCGGATGCTGGTGGGTTGTACCATATTTTACCATGATCCAGAGTGGATTTTTGCAAGCTTTTAAATGGAATTTATTGATCAAAATCACAGTACTTCAGAGGGATGGCCAACCAAATCACAAATGGACTTTTCTAACAGGAAGATAAGCTCTGCAAGCATCTGAGGGGTGTAAGCATTAAAATTATTAGAATTATTAGAATACTCTAAATGGATGTGGCTAGATGCAGTGGGATAGACAAAAAGGATTTGAATCTGATGGGGGGGAAGAAGATTTTTAGCTATGAAATCTTTGAATTGTTTAACTGTCTACTTATACAAATAATAGAAGCTTTATCATAAAAGTTTTAAATAATAGTAGAGGATGTGAGAGGATTCATTTTACATAGCCAGAGGAGGAATGAGATGATTTTCTGATAATATTGTATCTCTGATTAGGTAATTCCTAAGTAATCAGAATATGATTTTCTTTATGAGAGTTCCTGTGTCTAGAAGTGCTAGAGAAGCCCTGTGAGTTTTGAGGAGTCAAATTAAAGAAGGTTCAGTTCTAAATCATGTAGGCATGAGAAGGATTCAGAACCTAGTTCTTCCTGTCCTTGAATCAGCACCAGGACAGTGCAAAATCAAGCTGAATAGCTGTTACTTTGATTCACCTAATAAAGCCTGGAACTTCATGTTGTGTAAGGAGAGATACAGGCACTCGTTATCACAGAAATATATTACTGGGTCTTCATACATGTTTGAAGTTAAAATCCAGGAGAACTCTGAGAGAGGGCAGTTGTGCATCCAGTCAGGGCTGGACAGAAATTGAGGTTGAGAGAGTTGATTCACTGGCTAATAACCTCTTGTCCATTATCTAGGCATAAAGCATTTTAATTTTCTTGAGATTGTTATATTCCTTCCTCACTTACTCTGATACAAAGTAATGAAGAGTTGGACAATTTTCTGTTTTCTGAGAAAAAATAGAAGAAGGTAATAATTGCAGATGACATAAGTCCTTAGAAGCAGGCACTTCTAATATCTTTAATATTGCACTTGATGAAATATTCTTGTATTAACTCTGGGGACTTGTTCTTATTGGCAAAGCATGCCTCCCTACATCATATTAAGCTAGTGAGACAGCTTTTCCACTGTAGCAGATTTCTGAGTTTTTTCAGGTCTTTGTATGAAAATTTATTCTGACAGCTCCATGTTTGGTCCATCACATTTGCTATCTGTTCTTGAGTTGCTAAGGAGTTTTTTGCATTACCTCCCCCATTTTTAAAATGAAGACTTTTGGTTCTTCAAGACTTCAGGGTTTTCATGCTTTTTGATCACTTTTCACACTATCTCTGCACAAAAAATATTAAATATGCAAAGCAAAGTTTTATGCTTGACTGTTGTCTTCCTTGAATGCTCATAATCTTCCTCATATAATAACATATGAGTATAACACCAAATGATACCAAATTGAAACGAGCCCTGCTACCTTATATGGGTCTGATTTTAAATTTCTGGAGAATTTGGATCTGATGCCATATGGTAAATACATGCTTCATTTGTAGTTGTATGCTATCCAAGTGAACAAAGAGTGAATAGGGTATACATATTAGCAGGAAAAATAAAAAAATATTATGTGAGTTAAATGAACGAAGCTTTTATCCAGTTGATATATGTGTTAAGATGAGATTCTCTAAGGTAGAGATTTTGATGTTTTTCCTATAGTTGATACATTTTTAACACCTCTTTGCAATCAGTGTTTAGGGTCTTATTTTTCCTGCTAACCATGTAGCAGGGTCTCTTTTTAATAGATAATGATTTTTCATTAAATGTGTAGGCATTTCACACATCTGAGGTCTTCTCTTCCATATCAAATGTGAATTAGCATTTTGAGAGGAGGAGAGGAGGACAGAAAGTAAGAGGAGGACAGAAAATACATGTATACTTACACATAAACACAGTTTTATACTTAAGCTATGTCTGTCTAAGAAGCAAGGCTAGAAATTGCACTAAAAACAAACCCAAAACAAAAACAAAACAAAACAAAAAAAAAAAACCAAACAAAACCAAAAATAACCCAGTTCTTAAATGCCTTTGGTCCTTGCAAATACAGCTCTGTCCTTAATGTATTTATTCTTCCTGTGTTCTAGAGAAGGGCAATGAAGAGACTAAGAAAAATAAGACTACTACTTAACAAAAAAGATTGTGATAATAGTTAAAAACTGAGGCCAAATCACCTTGAGAAACTTGAGACAGCACCTAAATGATGCAGGCATTGTGCCATGACTGCAGAGTTGCAAATATTATTTAGCTCAGATATAACTAGAAAACAAGTACAGGGAGCTAGATTCTAATAAAGTTATTTTCAATCTAAAACCAGTGGTTGTCCCTATTAAGTGTGAAGTCCAGAAATAAGAATAATTATGGAAATTATATGATGCCTTTATTTGTCTAATCAGTTAAAGCACTGCTTCACTCAGGCTTTGGTCTCAGACCTGTACCCATTGCTCAGTGTGGTGTAGCTGCAATGCAGAGCAGAGGTGCAGTAAGCCACCTCCTTCAGCTGGAAATTCAAGGGTCTTTACATCCACCAATCCCTGTTATTACTTCTGCTCCATTCTTTCAAATTTATTTGTCACCTCTGTTCCTCACAGTTCTGTACACATGTCCCTGCCACAGTGCAGAGGAGGCTTAGTAGTGAGGTTTTAATTCAAATCTTCTATTGGCTTTCTCCAATCACTCCTAAGACCAAAAAAAAAAAAAAAAACAAAAACAAAAAAAAACAACCACTTAGGAATTAGGCAAAGTTGCATCTCTATTTTAATCAAAAATTCCACAAAAATACTGAGCTTGTATAATTAAGACAATCATTTTTGGGTAAAGACAGCCTGATGTTTCACATAAGACTTGGCAGACATATGCAGAAGTCAAGCTGCTGCCTGCTAGCACGAATATATGTTGGTGGATACTGATGCTGTTCCCAGCAGTCTCTGAGAAGTCCCATGTTAGCCTAATCTACAAGTTCCTAGAGATAGAAACAGCAGTACCTCTGAACAGATGGTATTCTCCAGGACACAGTCCACCTGGAAAGGTTCAGTTTAGATTGCTTTCCTTGGGTTTGAGATGGATCATCAAGACCTACCTTCTAAAGTAGGTCTGCCTCACTGGTGACCCACATGGCTGAGGTTTCTTGCAGTGCAGGGGTGCAGGATGCACACTGGTCAGTAGCTCCTGAGGGCTGCTAGGGTGTGAGTTTTCAGCTATTAAACCTTACAGATTTCAGATCTTAAAGTAACAATCATAGAATCACAGAATCATAGAACGGCTTGAGTTGGAAGGGACCTTTCACTAGACCAAGTTGTTCAGAGCTCTATCCAACTTGGGCTTAAATGTTTCCAAGGGTGGGACATCCACAAGTTCTCTGGGTAGTCAATTCCAGAGCCTCACCACCTTTACAATAATTTCTTTATAACGTGTCATCTAAACATATCCTCTTTCAATTTGAAGCTATTCCCCCTTTGTCCTCTCATTATATTTCTTGTAAAAAGTCTCTCTCCATCTTCTCTGTAGGCCCCCTTCTGTTATTGGAACACCACAATTAGATCACCCCTGAGCTGCCTCTTTTCCAGGCTGAGCAATCCCAAATCTCTCAGATTTTCCTCATAGGAGAGGTGCTCCATGTTTCACGCCTACCTCCTTTTTCTTTCACCTCCTCTTCTTTGGAAATTCAAGGTCCCATGAGCCCTGTCTTATTTTCTCAAAGGAACTGGTGGACAAATTTTATTTCTGGGAAACTGATATTTTGATATTTGCCTTCTAGACATAAAAATCCAATCTTTTATTTGGTTCTTTTTTTGCTTGGTATTAATGCGGTTGTACTGTAACATAGAATTTAAATGACCAATAAAAATATACAGAACTATTGAAATAAACTAGAGGTTTAACATATCATATACACTTTATCACATACACTACTTTAGCTGAATGCAAGTTTGATCAAAATTAAATACTGGGTGTATTGGAACCAAATTGTTTTGAAATGTTCCCAAAGATATAACCTTTGGGAACCTTATGTTCCAGCAAAAATATTTCAAGTCTGACGTAACATTTTCTAATGAAAGATCTTCCATCAATTATTTCTTCTCTAACAGTCTCTGTCTATAAAAAACATTCCTTGTAGGGAGAACGTGACATTTGTTTCATATAGTTCATACTGATTTCCAGGAGATACAATACTGAGAGATAACTTCAATTAATTTATGATGCCTCCACTGTGATCTGGATAATGTAATGTTGTCTCTGTCACTGCAATGCCTTGCAGTAATTGTACCTGCAAAACAAAATGGCAAGGCAGAAGCTCTTTAGCTAATACAAAAGGAACATGATGGTAGAAAAGTTCTCTGAGAAGAAGTAGCCATTTTCTTTTGTTCATCAAACCCAAGCTTCAGGGCATCAGCTATGCTTCTCATTTGGGGTTTTTTCTCTTGCTGTGGATTGAATGAAAATAGGGGGTGCAGGGCTTCTCTGTGATAGAATATCAGCTTTGAATATCAACTTTTCAGACTCTCTTGCACATGGTTTTGTATGCACACCAAGAGTCTTTCTTGGCTGTATTTTAAATATATATAGGGTGATACGCTGAAAGGGGAATTGAAAAGGTAAAGGATCGAGTTACCCGATAGACTTTTTGCTATTTCCCTTGCCAATTTCTAGCAAAGTCTGCTGAGCATTTTTGCCAAGAGCTCTTTTGTGTGATGCACAGTGCTGGCCCCAAGTCTGTGGAGCAAATCAGGCATAGCAAGCAACTTTTAGAGCTGGCAGGTCTGATGGCAAGCCATAGCTGGTTTTAGACTGATTAGGAAAATGACAGCATCTCCTGCAGAAATGCAGAAGCATCACAAACGTGAACTTGGCTGCATCAAAGTTTACTTGTGGTCTGGATCCAAGTCAGAGTCCTCCATCTGAATAATTCTGGGTTAAGAGAGGAATCAGGGCTTCCTCACTCCATTGCTAGCTTTGATACCAAACCATCTCAGTGGGAAAATAATTTTCAACTCTCCTTTTCATAAAGAGGCAGTCTTTAAAAGGAACCTTAGCATTTATAAAAAGGCAGTCCTAGAGGCTATTGACTGTCCAACTAAACAAAGGGATTGCTTTTTCTCAGTTGGTACTCTTCACTATTTATAATTTATGTCAGCATTTGCAACTTTTTTGGCCTTTCCCCCTTTTTACTCTGAATTCCTTTACACACAAACTTGCACAAATTGTGCTATGACTTGTATTCTGTTCTAATATTGTGTGCTTGATGCTGCTTTGAGGTCATGGCTCATGTCCCCAGAATGTAGCCAAAGGTATTTAATTTATTTATATATATTTCTGTCATTTTAGTTTGGTTTAGGGTTTTTTGTTGGTGGTTTTTTTTTTTTTTGTTGGTTTGTTTTGGGTTTTTTGTTGTTCATTTGTTTGTTTGTTGTTTTGTTTTGTTTGTTTTGGTTTGGTTTTGGCTTGGTTTGTTTGTTTTTTAGTTTACTGTCTTTGTCAACTGGGAGTGGAAATTGCCCAATATCTCAAATGGTTAAATACCCTCAAAAGGATTTACAGCTTTAAATGAAGTGTAACCTCTTTCCTTGTGGCTGTGAATTAACTGAGTTCCAAGCTATTAAGGTTTCAAAACATTTTAAAAGTATGATATGATAATGCTTCAAGCCTCATAAGACCTTTCTCATTTCACTAGATGGTGACATTTTAAAAATTGTCAGATTAATCTTTGTTTACTAGCAGAAGATAAAGTTCTAGCCACTTTGGTTTAGCTCTTCAGTTTTATAGCCCCTTTAATATGTCTGAAATTCTGGAGATTAAGGAAAAGAGTCTGAGAAAGGAATGGTTTAGAACATTCTTTTCAATAGTTATTTAATTGCTTGTCTCAGAGGGGAATAAGGAGAAGAAATATCTATGTACATTCATGCTTCTATTCTACCCCCTTGTATGTTTTCCTGTGAATTCATACCCATTAAGCCATGTTTCAGTTTGCAAACTGCACTATTACCCATGCAAAATAGGATGAAAGATGCAGCTTCTGGTCCTCTTTGAATTTAGCAAGAGAGACAGCTACAGGGAAACCCCTGTTAGGAAATTGTCGTGGTTTGAAAGCAAAACAAGTGAGAGGCTCCAAGTCAGAAATACAATTTAATAAGAAGAAAGGAAAAAAAAAATAAGATAAAATAAAATAAAATAAAATAAATGCAGTAATACAAAAGACCACTGACAGAGTCAGAATACAACCTGAGCAGGGTGGTGGAAGCAGCCCAGATGAGGTGCTCTTCCTGAAGCAGTGATCCTGTAGAAAGGTCTGGTAGCTCTAGTCCTCTGGGAATCCAGTAGGTAAGGGCTGCTTGTACTGTCCCAAATCCCAGATCGCCGCCGTGCGCTTGCCCGTTAGGCTAGCCCTGTGCGCAACGTGGCAGTACACCAACCGCTTGGGGTCCTCCACCTAGGCCAGCCACCTGATCCGCAGCTACGAAGCCGGTGTCGAAGAAAGAGAGGGACTCTCGGGGAGGTTGGAAACGGAGAAGTTTATTCTCGCCCGGGCACTCCAACGAGAGCCCCGAGCGACTCAGTGCACCGGCTTATATAGAACAATCTGTGGGTGTGGGGATGGCGCAGGACATCCAATGAGGGGGAACCAGGGAGTGGCAAGGCTGAGGGGTGAACCATTCAGGAGAGACTAGGGAAAAGGCGGGAAGGGACCCAGCCAATCCCTAGGCTCAGGCCTCAGGGAGATTGGCATGGGGGGGTGAGGGTGATGGACAGGGCCTGTGGCGGGAAGGACGGGCCAATCAGGGACTGTCTCCGGGGAGGGTAGGCAGAGGGTTATATAACAGAAAGGGTAAACAACAAAATGGAGTCTGAGGGACAGGGCCCAGGGAAGCCATTTTGGGGAACATAAACTGGGGTACAATAAACTGAAATGTACATAAAACATGCACAAATATACACAGAACAGGCACAACACAATGGCAAACCCCAACATCAGATTATATCCAGGTGAGAATGCTTGGCTCCTCCCCCTGAGCAGAGCATCTCACAATGGGATGATGTGTCGTGAAGTGGGTCCTTGATGGCCCATTAAACAGAGATAACCCCTGGAGGGAGTTACCTGTGAGTCATGGGCCAGGCATTGATGGGCCATTAGCAGAAGATAGCCCAAAGGAAGGGGGCCTGGGAAGAACACTCTTCCACCTGGTTTCAACAGTTCATGAAGATGATGATAGAATAAATACTTTGTGTACATCCTACACTACAACCCAGGACAGAAATGGTAAATACAATATTGTATTCTTCCTCCATTTTGTCCTCGGCTATTGAAGAAAACCATTGCATGTCATTAAACAGTTGGTGTGTTCCACCTTAGAAACATGCTTCATTTCACGGAACAGAAATTCAAGGTAGCAGAGACCATGTCAGAATGAGAGCACATGGCTGTGCCTGCATCTGCGCTGTGCATGGAGAAGATTCCCCCATATGCTCACAGGCTCTGTACATGGCTGCATGTACAAGCATCATCAGACAAAGATTTGACTGAGTATCAAGTCCTTTTCCATGCACTAACAAGACTTTTTCAATCTAGGACTTTCTGGGAACAAAAATCCTATTTTTATTCTCCTACATTGCTCTATTATTTTTAAGCAGAATGATAATTTTAATGGATGGCCTAGCTAGTTTTTGGGTTTTTTCTTTCAACTCCAGGGCATTTAATGCATCTTTTAATCCTGAAAGAGCACATCATTGCACAGATTCACAGTAGGCAGTTGATGATTCTTCACTCTGAAGATGTTATGACTCTTTTAACTAAGCATAAATCTAGTGAAATATATATCAAGAGACTCAAGTGAAATGTACTGTGCAAAAAGGGTAGCAACACATTAAGTCACATTTTCCATCTGTCTTGGGATGCATAAAGAAGAGGAGATGTAAACATATTTTGATCTTTGTGTGGTTACATTCAAATACTACTGTAACTCCCTTTACATGATTCTTATAACACTGTACTACGCATTTTCCCCTTTAGGGGAAGGTGAACAAGATACCTGGTGTTAGGTTCATGAGCAGAAGTCCTTACCTGACAGTCCTTAGTCATAATGCTGGGCTGATGGTTGGACTACCTGATCTTAAAGGTGTCTTCCAACCTTGATGTTTCTATGATTCCATGATTCTAGGTCATGCTCCTTAGTCTCCACCATGACTCCACTCCCAGGATGAATCCACTTTGTTTTCCTCACGGATTGCCTCTGCTGCTGTTGTGTTTTGTGGTTCCTCCTCCTTGAAGACAGGAAGCCAAAACCACATGAGATATTCCAAACTATTTTTGCTAAATATGTAGACTCATATAATATTTGGGTTAGAAAACACTTTTAAGATTGAGCCTAATAATAAACCTAACACTGCCAACTCCATCACTAAACCATGTTCCTAAGTGCCACATCTACACATTATTTAAATACCTCTGGGGATAGTGACTCAGCCACTTCTCTGGGCATTCTGTTCCAATGCTTAATAGCTTTTTCCATGAAAATGTTTTCCTATTATCCAATCTAAACCTCCCCTGGTACAATTTGAGGACATTTCCCCTTGTGCTTTTTTGCAGCTTTTTGCCTGCAAGAAGAGGCCAACTCCCATCTGGCTACAGCCTCCTACCTGGAAGTTTTAGAGAGTGATAAGGTCCCCCCCGAGCCTCCTTTTTTCCAGATGAAACACCCCCAGATCCTTCAGCTGCTTCCTCATGGAACTTGTGGTCCAGACCCTTCACCAATTCCATTGTCCTTCTCTGGACCCTCTCCAGCACCTCAATGTCTTTCTTGTAGTGGGGAGCCCCAAATTGGACTCGAGATGTGGTCTTACGACAGATGTTTTGCTCAGCAAAAATGTTCAGCTACTTTTCTGTGGGATAAGTATAATCCTACTTCAGTTTAGAACCTATTTCCTGTCCTTAATATTACATCTTTTTCTTGACCATTCTCTCAATTTGTTTTCCTTTTTATTTCTATTTTGGAAATGATATTTTGCCATTTGACTTCTCTAATCTCTGGCACACAGTGTGTATTTATCAGCTGAAGAGGCATGAGACTTCCTAATTCTAACATTCAAATATTAAATTCCTTTAGCAGAGCATTGCTGTGAAGTCTTCTGCATGGTGGCATAGTGCCTCGCAGATCTAGCATCTCATTCTTGGACTTTCTGTAGGTTTGTTTTTTGTTTTTTTTTTTTAATCACAAAAGTTTATCTCTATAACAGAATAAGAATATTTACTCTTACTGTTTTGAAATTCTTAGAATGGCTACAGAATAGTCCACTAGATCCCTGTTTTGTTTCCTAAATTAGTTCCTAACTGGCTACAGTTCTAAAATATATGGCAGTCTAGTGAAACTCGTCATCTTCAGGGGTTAAGGTAACGTTATCAAAAGTTTTTAGCTCCTAGGGAAATCAGCTGTGTTTGAAGATTTTTTTTTTAAATAGACCATGCCTTTAGGTGACTTGTTGCCCAGTTTTGTCCAGCTCAGCTGCTCTCAAAGTAAAACAAAGTGATTTTTTTTATCAGTAGACTATGAATCAGGAATACATCCCTACAGAGGAATAAGGATACATCATTTACATTTATTATTTGAATTGCATATTGCAGGTCTGAAAGATCAGCCTCCCTAGTCATTCATAGACCAGCTCCTCTTTGTGCTGTGACTTGCAGGTGATTAAAAATAAAACCAAGATTCAACTCAAGATTATATAATTGGTTAATAAATAAGAACATAGAAAAGGGAAAAGAGGTCGTAAACAAACATACAGGGCTTTTTTTCAGAGTCTGTAATTCATGTTTCTATTGCTAGGATCAATGTAGCACAAGGAAATTCACATTTGTTTTCTCTGTACATGAGTGGTTTTGACACTTCATCTTGCAAATGTGCATATAACAGCACCTTTATTTAGTGTTAATGTCAAAACCTAGAGCCTTGCAGCATCTGTGGAATATCCCTAGAGTGCTTAGAAATAAAGCTTAAAGGAAAAACCATTCTAAATTCTTCTGTTTCTTTCAAGTGCAGCATGAAGCAATCAGACTTATATGAATCAGATTTATACAATGCTAGGCAGGAGGAATATTGTGCTTTCAACAAATAGTCCCCTAATATATGATGTAAGAAATCACATAATTATCAAACCTGAGTTAAAACTTTACTTTTGAAAATAGTGTAGAGGCTTTCTGTTTGTATGTTTTAGAAGTATTAATATTGTCAGCCACTACAGATGCCATTTATGATGTCTGCCAAAGTCAGAAGATGCATTTTTCTGTGCATGAAGATTCTTAAACAGGTAGAGAAGGCAGCTAGCCTTCTGTTTATGGATAGTGGCAGCTGAGGAGCTTCCTCTTAAAATTAAAAAAAAATTTAAAAAAAATTAAAAAAGTGATATGCTAAACTATTTTCTTCATAGAGAATTTAATTCTCCCTGTTAATTTTTCAAATGCAAAATATGAATAGGGAAATTTTAATTTATAAATGAATAATTTTTCAGCTTCATCAAAGTTTCCAAATGTTCAGAACAATTTAGAACAACCTGTAAATGTTGTCTGACAATTTTTTTAACCTTGGTTGTAAAACCAGTAGTTTTAGCACTTTAGCTTTTTTAACTAGCAGAAGACATACAGCATTCAGAAAATCATAGGAAATCTCATTTCTGAATAGCTTCTAACTTCCAGCACACAATCTAAAAACAACAAGAACTATAAAAACTTATTTTATTCATACAAAAACAAAGCACTAGAGTAAAAGCAAGACAAATCTGTGAAGTTAATGTCTTAAATGAATTGTTTGCTATTTAAATGAATGCATACTGACTTCTTTCAATTCAAATTCCTACAGTTTCTTTTAAACTACTCTGGTTGTACAGTTGTAAACAATTTCCTTTAGGCATCTTTCTAACCTGAAGTTAGATAGATGTTTAATGCTATGGCATTTATTTAAGGGATTCCCATTACTGCAGTGAAGACTATGGGAGCAGTTCTGGCTGAATTCCCTTCAGGGGTCTGGAGTGAATGCAGACAGGAGTGGCAGCTGTACTGTCTTTCGGACAATTCTTTCTTCTCCATCTGTTTCACTCCCAGCCAGTTCCACTTGGCCAGGTCCCCATCCTCACTGGGCAGGGAGCACAGATGGCAACCTGTGAATTTTCTCCAATTTAGCTGGAACTAGGTGCCCAGATTTCCTGGGACAGGACATATTTTCCCTCATATTTTTGAGTCTTTCATATTTTTTCCATAGCTTTTCTTATAACTTAAAAGTTTGGAATCACAAAAAGAAGTGGTGAATATTTCAGCAGACTCAGAACTTTATTCTTCCCTTTTTGGATCAATATTCTTACCCTGCTTTAATCCTAGAAATGATCTTGTACTGGAGATACTCAAGAGAGACACTGATATGCACTGAACAATAAGGAGTGCCAACTGTGAGAGCTGTCAGCAGACATCGGAAAGATCCATGAATTTTTAAAATCCTCTCCTTATAGGTCATAACACTTTATTTATTTATATAAATCATTTTAGGGAAAGTGCAGCCTCAGCAATAACCAGTGGTGAACTGAGCTGGCTGGAGCGGCTGGAAATCATCCAGGTTCCTCTCCAATTGTGGGAGCTGCCGCTGGTGAAAAACCTGCTCATATTCACTCCTGCCATAGGGTCACATCCTGTAAATTCTGAGGGCCAGTATAGAAGGAACTTCAAGGTTATTTAGAGATAAAAAGAGTCTGGGTGCCTTTGGAAAAAGTTTTCGAGGCATGTAAAGGGGAATGAAAGAAGGAGAAACAAGACTGATTTGTAAAGCTCCGTTAAGAATTTTATCATA
Organism: Zosterops lateralis; assembly: GCF_965231275.1. Taxonomy (NCBI): domain Eukaryota; kingdom Metazoa; phylum Chordata; class Aves; order Passeriformes; family Zosteropidae; genus Zosterops; species Zosterops lateralis. Next base: position 45,723,663 of record NC_139764.1, read on the forward strand.
AGGACATTGACAATCTTATAGCCTGATGAAAAACCAGAAAATAATTTCTCAAAAAATCAATAAACTCCATAGATGGTTCCAAAAGGACAGAGCAGTAATCAAAAAGCTGAAATAGAGGACTGTTTAAGCTCTTGGGTACAAGGGAACAAGCTGTTAAAAATCAAATGGCCTCAGCTCAGTTTTCTGTATTGCACTATTTTATGAATCTATCCTATTTAACTGTCATAAGATGAAACACAGACAATTTTTAAAAGGGAAATTTGAGACTAAAATAAAATTTTCTGTTATGGCTCCTCATTGATATTTCACAAAAATGTTTTAATTAGGTGGGTGAATAGGCAATTAATGAATCCCTGACCAACCTGTGTACCAATCAAAGTGGTTTCTTTGAGGATTTATTTAACTTTTCCTGAAGTTAATTTGACACATTCTTCTTGTATTATCAGATTTTAAGTTCAATTAATTATTAAGGAACAGTTGGGAATATATTTGATTGAAAAATGGTGTTTTTAAAACAGTGAGCTGTAACCCCTCCTGAGGAACACAAAGGCCTTGGGATTTACTAAAAACATTTTGGAAAAGCTTCTGAGGCAGCTTCAGCTTTCTATGGGAGCAATGCAGGCAACTAAAAAATAATAAATCAGATTATTAAAAAGTTAAAGAAACTCTTCTATAGATTACACATTTTTTTAAGATCATAGGCTGAAAATTGTTCAGAAACTAAAAATAACCCACAAAAAAAATTGAAGTAAATGGATTATGATGCAGACGTAGCATGATTAAAATGAAGGAACGGCACACTAAGGAACTGGATAAAGCCCTTAAAGCACCTGACAAGACCTAGATAGAGGGGAAAAAACCTACAAAATCAAACTCAGCAAGTTTTAGGTTTCTCTTTCCATAGCTAAAGCTCTTTGCAGTGTCTTCAGAGATGGAGAAACGTACACTAAAGTGGGTTAAAATAGTCATTAATTTTGTGCAGCATGGAGAGCCTACTTAAGGGGAGACAGAGCATGACCCAAACTTGCAAACCAGATAGACAAAGGAGACAAATTTCCATTGTCCTTTAGTGGCCCCCTTAGGCCTGCACTGTGTAGTTTCTCACACTTCCACTTTTCCTGCAAAAGCACTTGAAAAGCTTTTCTGCTTGCATTTAAGTAGGTGAAATCAAATACAAAACATTAAAAATTTTTCAGGTGACATAAATATCTAGTCTGTGCAGTTGGTAACTACTGTACAATTTTTCTTCTTATGTGCCTCTTACTGTATATTTCTTGCCTTGATATTGTCATTGCTGTTCCTATGACTGTGTTTGAGAAGTATCTTGTGATCCTCACACTGTACATTCCTTGCTAGGGTCCCTCTAAGGTTGTATGTAGATAATGGGGTAGGAAAGAGTCACATCCCAGGGAAGAGGCTAAATTTCGAAATGTCGCTGTAGCATATATAAAATCTCTGAAAATTGATAAGAAATATTCATCACTTTTTTTTACAGAGTGTATTTAGTTTCATTATTCAGCTTATAAAAGGGTGAATGATTTCAGGTTATTTACCAAGCCTCTGCTCTGGATATTTCTTGAGGGCAGTTAGTTTTAAAGCAAATGTCACGCATGTAAGGTTTGAGGTAGATCACATTAATGATTGATCCATTGAAGGTCTTGAGCTTTTACTGTTCAGGCACAGTTTCCCCTGGTATATTCTACAGTCTTCTGTCAAGCACTGCTTGCACTGTTATTAGTCCCTGATGATGGGTGCACTCCTGCCAGTGACACAATGCTGGAACAATGATCCCTGGGACAGATAAGACTGATCAGCAGCATGGAGCAGCCTGCAGGTCTCCAGTCTTTCTGAGCATTGGTGCACTCAAGATTCACAGTCAGGTGGGCAGTACTGCTAGTCCTCTCTGCGCCTTCCTCTCCTTCCCTGGGGCTCCACCAGTGGCTCTGTGACTCGATCCAACCACAAACGCATCTCAAGGTAGATAGATGGAGTTTATCTACAACAGCTCAAATCCTAAAGCTGACACAAAGTGGAGGTCAGAAGACATAGCTGGAAGGGAAGAGGAAGGCTGTCAGCAGCTTGGTCTTTTACTAATGCAATCAAGACATCTCAACTGCAGCATGAGATGTACTCAATGCGGGGGCTTGTTCTGGAGCTGCACAACTGAGGGCAGGCTGGCTGCAACCACCTGGCTGACAGCCAGCTTTCTCACCTCTGCAGGACATTTCCTCATGCAAGGACAAATCCTTGGAGCCTGAGCATGCAGCCTATTCTCCAGAATGACATGCCAGGCCCATGTTTATATGGTGCTTATCAACCACAGCAGAAATAAACCATGGTTTTCCAGACTAGCTTTTCCCAGCTAGTTGCCAGCTGAGATAAATGGAGAAGTTCATCAAATTGCACCCATACAATAATTCTAAAAAGGGAGGAGAGATAGGGGAAAAAAACCAAAACAACAAAACCAAAGCTGCAATAATCAGGTTTTCTTCATAAGTCTGATAGATCAAGCTGAAGGAAAAAAAATTAGCTTCTTTCACAACTCTGGGAATTGCAGTGAGACTTGACCAATTTCTTTTTAGGCACAACAGGATGCCATTCAGCATTTACAGGATCTCAGAACCACTTCTGTGCTGCTCTGCTATGGATTTGTTTCAGCTCAGACTGTGAAGGCTTGTTCTTTCTTCCACATCCCCTTGTCATAGTCCAGAAAATGAACAATATGCAGCCACATCTGCAGGCTAGCCCACCAGGGCATGGCCAAATATCTTCATGAATGAGACTGTAATTCTTGCCTTGGTGAGTTGAAGTTTGACTGAGTGTTGTTTACATAGGTTGTGGTGTTCTAATTAAAGACTGAGGCTGTTCACTTTTGAGTGTGCCACTGAGGTTTGAAAGGAGCAACTTCCCAGACATACACACACACTTTATTTGAGGTGAGGCTGAAACTGAGAATGTAAAACAGCAACTTAAACCCCAGGGTAATAGGTGAAAGAAGGTTCAAGTCTGATAAATGTAAGAAAGCCAAACATGTTAAGATACAGGTAATAGCAGTTAGATCTTCCAGAAACCTTACCATTGTAAGGAAGGACGAAGTGCTAGAAGGACTAAAAGTAAAATGTTAACGGACTTTATTGAGCAACTTACTGAGACTATAAATGCTACATTAGTTTAATCATTAATAGTATACATTAGCATGATCTCAAGCAAAGTTTATATTTGATATTTTTGAAGTTGTTTTTTGTTTTGTTTTGGGGTTTTTATTATGATCTTTGCAATGCTTGCAGTATTAAGCAAAGTATTATCTATCTCAGTAAAAACCACTAGGTGGTAAACTACAAGGGGTTAAGGGCAGCAATACTTTCTGAGTAACATTTGGTAAAACAGTTTTAAATTGTAGAGTGAACTTTTTCATACATTTTCAGTACATATAAATGCAAAATGAGAAAACATGCACAATAGAGACTAAAGTGAGGCCTGACAAATAAAGAGAGCTCCTTGTTGTTCTACTGGTGTCTTGGACAACCCATCCATTAACAAAGGCTAACTCTAATCATACAGATTTATACTTTTGGGTGATTATATGAGATCAGTGGTGTAGAGATGAGTGTGTTGTTCAGGACCTCTTTTTATTTTTCAGTGTATCATGGTGTTCAAAGGCTAAATCACCACGTCACCACTGGGCAGTCCCCAGACTAGTTTATTCTTTCTTGGAGGCTGAAGGCATGGGCCCAGGAGCAAATGATGTTGAGAGGCACAGCTACACTGTGAGATTAAATATGTCATGAGATGTGCTCTCCAGTTTGATATCAAAGGAGTAAAATGTGCTATAAAGTAAGCAGGTACAAGGCAAATGTCATTGAAAAATCAAGACATTATACAAGAATGTACAAGAATGTCCAAAACTGAAGTATATAAACTTGACTTCTTTTCCTTGAATGACCCTTGTTTTTTCTTACGCAGTTTTCAGATGCACACCTTCCTGAACCCTTTTCCTGCCTCCAGCCTTTCAGTTCTCATTTTCTGCAGGAAAGCTAGGACATAACCTTCGAGATAAATTTCTGTCATTTTGTTGTACTGACGCTTTTTCTTCTTTTCTGTTTGCTCAATATCCTTTACACTATATGAGTATGCTTCTGATGTCGCACTAAATCATGACTGTCTGCCCTTCTGGGCAGCAACTGTATCTTAATTTGTTAATGGGTGACCACTTGTTGTGGCTTAACTGCTACAAAACTCACTCTAAAGGCAGAATGGGTAATGCTTGAGTAAAATTGTATTAACATTATGCTGAATGTTGGAACCACTGAAGTCTCCAAGGAAAGATTTGAATATAAACCAATTCTCCCAGGGTCTGCTTCTCTTTTTAAACAGCTTGCAATGCAAGTTACAGTGAGCATCAGGTTCTGTGATATTAATTTATTTTTTTCTAAGCAAATATATTTTGAGAGGCAGTTTCCTTCTGCAGATGGATGTCTTTTGTTACCATTTCCTGTTTATTTTCCCACATTTCATTTTCTTGTAAATCTGAGGTTTACAGTTTATGCTATGAGATCAGAACTGGTTATAATACTTAAACAGCATGGTGAGAATAGCTGAAAGTCAAAGTGCACTGACATTAGATTACCTCAGCAAATCCCTCATACACAATGAAAGCCCATTTCAAAGCAGTTCTGTTTTTATAAAGCAATTTATTTTTTTTAATCAGCTTCTCTGACTTATTTACTGAGATACCTTCAAGAATGATGCCTTTATTTTTCCAACCAATCCTCTGTTTGCCATTTAAAAAAAAATTGCTAATTTAGTTTTTGAGAAGACAGTAATGATTATATGGATAGTGAAATATGTTACATTTATATTATGTTAACATAGAAATCTTTTCTTTTTAATGGATCTCAGGGTTTTTTGAAGTACTTTAGATCTGCATAGGTGTGTGCCTTTTCAATTAAAAGTCAAAGGCACCTCAGAGCCTTTCATGGATGGTGGTAGAATTTTACCAGATTTTGGCGTTGTGCTTACTTATCAAGCCACCATTATTTTTCTAACTGTTGATGTAAGAAAGGTGAGTAAGGTCTGATTAGTTTGAAGATAGGAGAGTTAGTGAAGCTGAATAACTGTCTGAGCCAAAAAGAAATACTGCCAGGTGAATTATTGTTTGGAAATTGTTTTTAAATATTCAACCAAAATTCATGTCATAGTTGTATTTATCATTTATTTAAGCTAGCAGTAAAAAAAAAATGACATAAAGCAATCAAATATGGCAGTATGATTTGTAGTTTAAGGGGGAAAAAAATCACAATTTTACAGCAAAATAAGCAAAACAGATTCTAATAGGCATGTTAGATTATCAAAATTGCCTGGTATGAGCAGCTTGAAAGTCTAGCAGACACATATTTTTTACACTGATTTTTGCACAGATTTTTAATGTAGAAGCTAAACTCTTTTCAGTTCAGGAAAATATTTTGGAACTCATAATTTTCAGGTCATTGCATGATGTTCTAAGTCATAACCTCTTATGTCATTCCCTCCAGAGATAAAATGGCATTTGGTGTAACTTTTGCTGTGATGTTCTCTACTTACATGTGTTTATTAAGGTATTGCAAAGAACAGCCATAGCAGCCACTGAACAATGCAGCACACACTGATTATCATTTCTGAATCCATGTGGGTGCAAGGACAAGAATTAAAAGTGTCTTCAGTACTGTACCATTCTTAATGCAGTTTCTCAGCTTGTTATACTGTTCCTGTTTCTTTAACAAAGATAATTTTTAAGCAGCAATTCATATAACACATTCTTAACTGGCAGGGTCCCTGAGCTCTGGGATTTCTGGCAGGAAGGCTGGTGACATTGCTTATGGCACCAAACAATCCAGATCGTATCCAAGATAATGTATAAGAAGAATACTGAGAGGGTCCTTGAAAAACTTGTTTCTATTTACTCTTCCTCTTGTCTTTGTCTGCCGTCAGGCTTTCTGTCATTTAATGTATGGAATGATAGGGCTGGCTTGTCTGCTCCAAATTAGACCATTCAATTATTTTACTTTATGAAGTTGCCAGCCTATGGGTAGCTGCAGATTAGGAAAAAAATGTTTAGCCAATAGTTTGTGAATTTGAAAAAGGCAGCATTTGAATGAAAAGGGAATTGATGATTAATCTAGGCAAGTGGTACAGAGATTATTTTTGAGGTAATACTACATTTGGCATAAAAAATTTCAGCATTTGCTTGTACCAAGTATATAACATCATCCAAGCTGTGGAGTTCTGCCACACTTTCTCTTTTTGTTTTGCACACTGTGCCAGGCAAGCAGAAGGAGCCCATAAGCTTTTTAGCACACAATATTGCTGGGAACAATGACTCCTTTCATAAACTCGCCTTTTGTTTGAGGTAGATAGAAACAAAGCCAGTTGCAAGGTAATTATAACCTGAAAGGAAGTCATGCTGGATTGTAATTCTAGGGTATTAAATGACTGTCACAAGGTTGGAAGTAGGTGTGCTGGCAAAGGAGCCCCAGGAATTCCCTTGAGGTTTCCTGGGAATTCATAGGGAGGTTCATTGTTATCTCCTGCTACATGAAATACCAGCACAGCCAGCCCTCTGTTTCCCTACAGACAGAAGATGAGTCCACAGTGGTCTGGAGACACAGAGTTGGCAGATAAGGCACCACAGTTTTCTGGTTTGGCTGGGTGAAGAATTAAGTTCCACATACTTTCTGTGTGCTCTGGGAGGTCCAGCAATCATGGAGAGACTCAGAGTTTCTGAATTAGCTAATTCAGAAGAATTTATGTTCATACACTTACGTGTGTAGGTTTATCATGCAGTTTTGGCACTGAGTTTTGTTTCCTCAGAAAGCAGGAGCGCATCAGCAGCAGGTCTGCTGGTTTGTGTATATTTACATAACTGGAGGTTCACATTGAGGACAAGAGGACACAGGTTTTAGCTGTGCCAGAGAAGGTTTAGGTTGGACATAAGAAGTTCTTCACAGCAAGGGTGACTGGGCATTGGAATGGACTGCCCAGGAAGGTGGTGGATGTGTTTAAGAAAAGACTGGACGTGACACTGAGTGCCATGGGCTAGTTGACAAGGTGGTGTTTTGTCATGGGCTGGACATGGATGATCTCAAAGGTCTTTTCCAACCTAGCTGATTCCACGATTTCTGTTATCCTGAAATGACTGCCATGAATTCATAGGATTGGATTACAAACAGTAGGTAACAATCAAGGGTAAGGAAAAGAAAGGAATAAACTTGAATAAATAGGAACGAGATAAATGAGTTAAATTGGAAAAGCAGCAAGAAATAATGTGCCTTGGGAAAATTACTAAAATGATCTATGGAGAGTGATATTGTTGAAGAGCTACTGTAATTATGTAAAGTAGTCAGCAAATCCAGGGGCTTGTCACATATTTTATCACACTGGCTAATTTGCTCTCTCATTTCTAACATCTTCATTCTACATGGTCCATACAGACATGTAATAATGCATGTTTCCTTCATATCATAATGATTTTTTCCTTTGCATTTAGACCAACCATTATAATCCTTCTCCTTTGTGGTCAAAAGACTGCTAATAATTTAGGAATAATTAAAAGCTTGTACAAGAAACATTCATCCTTCATTTTCTGAAAAGATTAAATTCCTATTAAAGGATTTCATTTTCTTTTTGATTAGAGCTGCTTGTCCCAGCAAGGGCTTGTGAAATCATTTCAGTACGATCAACACTCAACTTTCAGCCAAATGTTAGACTAAGAAATATTTGAATGCTATAATTGTTTATCAGAAATCAGTATTCTGAGCATTGGTTTCTCTCAGGCTTTTTGATCCTCGACCTTCACTACTTATTTATTTGTATATTTATTTGCTGTCAATTAAGTTTACAGTAAATCAAAATCACAATGTATGACTGTCTTTTGTCTAGCAAGGATGGAATATATACTGAGACTAGCCCTATATAGAAAATACAGTGTATAATTGTAAATACACTTTTCTATGTACAAATCAGAAAAGAATCCTTAATGAAAGAATCCCTCAAAACAACTCAGACATTTGATCTCTAAAGAGCTTTTAAGAACTTTAAAATCAGAATTATGTGCTGAACTCCGTAGTAAAAGGTCTGTTATTGGTGTTCCAGTATCAAAAGCTCTGCAAAAATAGGAAGTGTCAAAACTAAGGTGACTTGTGCATGTTGATATATATCCTTGATGCTTGACAGCCTCACTGCAAAGAGCAGCTTGAAGAAAGATGACAAGAATAATTCCTTTGAACTGTTAAAGCCTTGCTTACCTCTACTGCTCTCAGTCCCTTTTTCCTCCCCCAGCCCCATCATCCACTGTGCCCTCTCCACATTGCTTCATGTTCTGCTTTAATTTTTCGATTTGTTTTGAAAGACAACAAAAACTTCCTGTCAAGGTAATCTTTCAAGAGCCGGAGAGGAGCAGCCAGCTCTGGCTGGCAGTGCTCTTGCAATCTGCCGTGCAGTCTGCCAGGGTCATCCTGTGGCACACCCACTTCCAAACTTCAGGATTGTTCTGTTTTCTTACACAGCGTTCCAGCTAAACAGAGAAAGAAACTCTCTTCTTTCATATGCTCCTCTTCCTTTGTCCTGTTAAGAAGGACAATTCAGAAAATAAACATTACTTTTTATGGGAGCTTTGCAACATTTGCATGTGAACCACATAATCTAAGCGTTCAAGCATTGAAGCTGCACTGTGTGGATGCAATTTGTGCAGAAGCAAAATCTGGCTGCTATTTAGGTGTTTCAAAGGCAGCTGAGGTCTGCCCAAACTCAGAATTTGTTCTGAGTGTGGCAACCATGAAAACCTGGCAACATAGTCAAGACTCAGATCAATGCATCAGAGATAGCAGATAATAATCTGCTTCTAGAGTCACCAGACACATCCCACAGATGTATCACAGATCTGGGTTTCATCTGCTATCATCAGATAGTGCAGTGCTCATAAACTTCCCAATCCCTTAGACAGGAGGCTCTGGGGAAAAGGAGAGCAGGAAAAGAAGCAAGGCAGCAGCAGTGGATGAGTGGTTCCTGCAGATCCTTCAGCTGATCTCCTCTTGAGTAATTCCAAAGAAAATATTTACATGTCTAACCTACAAATGTGAATTCTTAGATGTTATAAATGACACAACCAAATTTATAATTAAAGTGGATTTTATTGCGATATCAAAATCGGTTTCAGAAAGCCACAATCAAAACCAGCGTCGAGCCTGGGTGAACCTACATTTGGACTCTATTGCTCCGAATCCCCCTCTGTTCACAAATTCTGCCTTCGCAGGGTCTGGTTTTATACAGTTTTTTGACTAAACAGGGGTTTTCTCATTCTTTTTGTCATTCTTGTTCTCTTAACATATTCATGTAGCTTCTTTTCTTGCTGTTAGTCTGAAGAAAAACCTTTCTGGGAAAGGTTGAATACTTGATATTTTTTACAGGAACACAGTATTGGGATGCACGCCTTTGACAATGCAGATTGTCTTACCGTAGATGCATATCAGGTGCTCATCACCAGGGCGGTGTTGGGCCCATCCCTGGATGAGGCTCATCTTTGACCAGTGCCTCCTTTTTCTATTGCAAATAAGTTTCTTCCCCATCGTAGCCCGTGGTTTTACGATTCCTGAAATCTTTAATTCATAAGCACAAATTATTTTTATACCATGTATCACATGAGACATCATATGGGAATCTGATAAATAAGGGTTAAGAGGCAGGAATCTCTGCATCATACTGAAATACTTCAGAGTCATCGAAAAGGGTGATTTTGGATGTCTTGGAAGCACAGAACACATCTTTGCACTAGAAAGTGAAAGTCTCTTGCTTCCAGGGGTAGTGTTTACACTGAACACTCCAGTGACATTTCCAGGAGAGACAAGAATTGTGTGTCATGCCAGGAAACTTCTTTGGTAACTTAAGAGCCATTAATATATATCAGCACAACTTTTATGTATGTTGTAATGTCTCTTTTTGGGACCAGAAGCCCTGTTGCTTAGGCTTTGGAAAATGAAATTAGTATTCTCTCTGTGGCAGACTCTTTGTGTGTTGCTTTTGCATTTAATAAAAGGAAATTATATAAAAGTCTGGGCTGTCATTCTCAATTTTGTACACGACCCTTATGAAAATAAGGAAAAAACCCACCAATTCTTCTATCGTGTTTCCAAGGAGAATTCATTACTAAAAGGAAAAAAATACTTATTCCTGGAATAAGCCAGTGCAAATAACCATAGGACCTTTCTTTATTTGAACAACATTCCACCAAGTTTCTTTACAAATGCCAATTACAGTTGCTGTATCCAATCTTGTTTGCTCTGCCAATCTGTAGTAGTAGCTGTCACAGTTTATGTTACAAATACTACACTATGACAGGGTCTGTATATCCACAACAATATCCAGCACACACTGCCTAGCTCTCTTTGCAGATAGAAGAGGGGAATGTTAATGCCAGTCAGTTCTTCTTTATCACCAGGGCTGGGAGTGGATAGTTTTGGAAGTGAAAGGAAGGTGCACAGTCCAAGTCCTTATTCCTGCTTGTTGTCTATAGTCAGCAGTCATGTTTTATGAGTCAGCAGTGCTTGTTTTATGTTAATCCATGGTGATTGGATAACTTAGTGAAATTAGAAAAGGAATGCTGTATTGTTTCAAAATATATCTTGGAAAATTTTTGCATAAGTAAATGACAAATATATATTCACCTCCAAATGCAGCTTTAAAATTTTGTCTTCCCAGGACATTTGATGTAACTGTGGGAGAGAAGAAGGAACAGAAGAGTGCATGCAGAAGGCATTGGGTTTTATACGAGTGTCCTTCCTTCCAAATCAGTTAAATGAAAACTGCACAATCAAATACATAGGAATTAGGAGCATGACTCCTAGTCTGGAAAGCAAATTTTAGCATCATGTCTGTCAGGGGATGTTTTAGGATGTGGTAAGAGGGGTGGAGCTGTAGGCAGAAGTTGTACCTTAGTAAATTACTGATGAATAATTCTAATAATGAAACAAAACTGATTATTGGTTTGTAATGGCAGCTGTAAAATACAGTTTTTGCTTGATGATGCAAATAAGGCTTGACATTGATGAAAATTAATTTAGACTGGAGGAAGCAATGTTTTGAAAATTCAAATTAAATCACAGCTGGTTTAAGGTGCAATATTTGTAGGGGAGATACAAATAGGTGTCTTACCAATGTGAACATCAAACCAGGTGATGTTAAAATGAATTACAGTCTTCTTGCCCATCTTCCAAAGTCACACAGAAGAGTAAGTATGTATGTATCTATACTCATATGTCCTTATTTGTTATTATTCATGATCATCTTGGGATTTCAATGGCTGATCATAGAAGAGTGATTATTCTTCAGCTCCCAGCACCCATCTTCCAAATTATCTCTAAGCAGGGCAGAAAATTAACAGCAGCTCCTTTTTCTTTTGAAAATGACATATTTGCAGAGTCCCATGGAAATAAAATACCCTGAATGACTTTAATTTCCTCTAGTCTTTGCTGCTTTTTACGAGACAAATCAAGGAAAGGAAAGATTAATGGGACTAGATTTTACTTTAGGTCACATTAACTTAAGCTTAGAGTGACTCCTGCCTTCCTAGTGAGATTGCTCTAAATTTACAGTGATACAAATCAGAAAACAAATTGACTCATAAGATTGCACGTCCTAATTTTTTTTATTATTATTTTCCGGGAGCTTGGAAAGTCTTGGAACTACCTTGAAATTTACAATGCAATTCAGAGCAATTAATGTGAATGTTAAAATAATGGCTTCTTGCCTTGAAGGTGATTTAATCTCAGTTTAGAAATTAATTATTTTTCATTTAGTTTTGTATTGCTACCTTATTTTTAGAAACACCATTTCAGCCCATGTATTTTCAATTTCAGCAGTCAGGTACTGAGCAATACTGCTTATCAGACTTCGCTGGAAACTAACCAGAGGTTTTGTCAGCCTGATTCCTAAATTCCTCTAAAAGCAGGCAATCAGTTCAACAGATAGTAGTAAAGAACAGAAAATATTTGAAACTTTCTGGTGGGGTTTTCCCATCAGGCACAACTTAAAATGGAAACACTGTATTCATTGCATTCTTATTGGTGGCATATAGCAAACTTCATTTCTCCATATGAGAACAAACTGGTTTATTCTTTTAATGAAAAATATCCTTGTGTCACGAGTAAGAACTGGTTATTTTGGTTGTGGCAGTTAAAGTTAAGTGATGTTTTAGATAAGCTGGTGTATTAGTGGATCAACTTGTGTTTGCAAAGTAAAATTTGACATTTAATAATGCTAAAAGGACTTCTAGATTATTTAGCACTTGCTGCTAATAACCAGATGAAACTTAATAACAGAAGGCCTGTTAGAATAAAATGTGGACTTCCTATTTCTGATTTCTAGCAAGACTTAAATATAGTTGCAGTAAATAGTTATAATCACAGGAAAGGAACATAGAACATAAGCATTTTAACAGTTTGTTAGAAAACTGCATTTAATGTTCTGTCGATTCTGTAGAGGCATGGGAATCTCCAGGGGAGAAGAGGAAGGGAGGATGTGGGCAGCAAGATGAAATATTTGTTTCTCAGGAGGTTAAACTGATTAATCAGTTTTAATCACAGCTCAGAAGACTTGTCATTCCCCATCTGAAAACTGAACTCAGAAATGTGTAACTATGCCTTCTCTTCATTTGAGACAAAAGCAGAGATGACAGGTTTTACCACCTTCCACATGTTAGAGAAGCATCGTGAAGACTCAGGAAGCTTTTTTCCCTTGGCTGGAAGCATTAGGTCAGTTGTACATCGAAGGCACCACTGTGCCTGGAGTTACTGCAGACACAGTCATAGGGTGGGCCATCACTGCAGGGAGCTACTGTAGAAACAGAGAACAAAGGAATGGTCTCTCACTATGACACAGTTTGCTGTCAGAAAACCTAACACAACAGCACCATCAGTATCAACTGTTCCTAGGGTTTCTAAGATTTTCATTGTACAATTTTGCCTGTGTTTTTGTGTAAATAAAGAAAACCCTACAGAAAAACTCAAGGCTAGTCAAATGAAGTTGTTATGTTCCAAGCAAGCCTGGCTGAATGTGCCAGCCTTCTCACTTCAGAGGAAACTCTAACTTTATTTTCAAGGAACAAAACTCAGAACTCGTGGACGCATTAATGTTGTAATTTAAATGAATTTAAAATTATAATTAGTTATAATTGTAATTTTAATTATAATTAAAAATTACAATTAATTTTAACTATCACAGTTCTGTTTTTCTCATTATATTTGTTCATTTCCAAATGCCTTTCATTAGTGTATGATGAGAGATACGCACCCCAACATATGATAAAATATCTGAAAGCTGAGCAGACTTGGTGATTTTTTGAAATTTTTTATTATTTTTTTATTTTTTAATTTTTTTCATCTTTAACAATGTGATAATTATAAGTAGTTTGAATATCTTTGGAAAATATAATAAATGAAAAGCAGTACTTTTATCATCCCATGTATGTAACAGCCCTAATACAGATGTTATACTCTTATCTGGATGCTTTTATCTTAGAAACTTAATATGCTTCACAGACATACATAAGCTGCTTAAATGAAAGCAGTTTATAGAGCTAAAATCTGTTATTGTAAAAAACAGTACTGTTTTGGTACTCTTTTGGTATTCATGTAGAGAAACTACACTTTTGTTAACACATATTTGGGTAGCAAATTAATGGAAGTATTCATTTAAAATGAAATAAAGCTCCGTTGAGAAGGCTAATGCAGCTTTAGGTAAAAATTTAAGTCGAAGTTTTATTGGGACTTTATTGGGACCTGGGTGCTGCATAAACCTTTTTGCATGAGCACAATTTCCACTTTGAAAAGATGGCATAAAGAGCATGAGTTTTGAACTTGATTTTGAAATTGAAGGGGGTTTAAAATTAAAATTGTGTGTCTCTATTTCTGTTTTTAGTTTGTGTTTTAAAGTCAAGAAGTGGAAAAATCCCTGAGGTGTAGAAAATGAGTGTGTATACAAAACCTCTATAGTGCATTTTTGCAAGGATAACCTTAGATGTATCAAGTACGGCATTTTTAATACCTGAGCTGAGTTGTTAAAATTTCCTTATGCAGTTATTTTTTTACAGTTAGATTTACTATATTGGGACCTGCTTTGAGACTTAAGAAATAAAATTTGGCTGCTATCCATTTCCGCTTTTTGCAAAAAAATATATTCTGAGTCTGCTGGAGGTCTGTTGTTCTTATTGCTTCAGGCTCTACAGCCTCCTAAGGAGGCAGTATGCTGGAAGGGCACCACAGGCATTGGGTTTCCTTAAACTGAGACACTCACCTCCCCAGCTCTGCTCTCCACAGGTCATGAATTAATCTCTTTCTTGCTGCCTGGGGTGTTTCAGATGTATCTAGAAGTGTCCTTGGCTGTCCTTTCCTCCTTGACTTCTGCTCAGTATTGGTTTAAAGGTGGATCGATGCAGAAGTGTCTTCCCTCCTTATCTTCTCAAATGCCCTCCACTTCTCAATAACCCTCAGTGCCGGAGGATGCCCAGCTCCACACTGCCTGTGGGAGCAGTCCTTGGTAAGTCCCCAGTATGGTGCTTATGTTACCTATTTGCAAAAGTAGGGGGAAGTTTAAGCTAGCCCATACCCTGTAGTCGAGTCCCAGTCTTGTTTAACATTAATATAGGGTCAAATATCTAGGAAAAACCCCTGGGTCCCTGCTGAGGTGAAATTAGCTTGAAGAGGGAAAGGTAGAGAAATCTTGCACAACACATCAAAATTGAACTCTTTCTGGCTCTTATCCCCAGTGGCATTCTCCTCATAAATTCATTTTGCTTACAAAAATGAAAAGTCTTTAGCCCAGTGTTGAATACAGATCTTAGTACAATGGACAGAACAGAGTACCTTGAATATATTTATTAGCCCAATAAATGCTGTTTCATTAAGACTAGAACGACTTTTCTCTTGGCTTGCTTTCACTCACAAACGTCTCTCTCGATCTTTCTTATATTTCTTCTCTTCCTGAAAAACCCCTCAGAGATTGATAAAACATATGTCAATTGATATTTTAGACTTCTTATTTCATTCTGGCATGGGATCCAGTAATTCCGCTCCTCCTATGCTCCTGACAGCTTTTGTATATAAGATGCCAGTGACACTCCAAAGAGGCACCTCTGTTATGCTGTTAATGCTCTGATATTATAGATTTATATACACCCGAGTCAATATGACTCAGTACAGGATGTGCGTGTGTGAGACTGGCTGGATACTTGGTAAATGGCCAGAATTTCTGCAGCTGATTAAAGAGACATCTCTTTTCTTTAATTTTTGTTGCTGTTTGGTAGGCAGAATGTAGAGGTAGGTCTGGATGCGAGGATGATTCCTGCTTTATCAACCTCATTGTGAGATGGAAAATTGCCATTTGCTTTGTGCAGTGTGGTAAAATCTATGCAGATGCCACATCCATTAGGAAGGTAATTGAATATCTGTTGGATACATGGATTTGTCTTATTCTGAGGTGTTGCGGGCTTCTAAAACACAGTACCCAGCCTTGGCTCACAGTATCAGATGAGGCACAGGGAGAGCAGCCAGCCCTGAGGAAAAAGCAGACAACTTTCTTCAAGCGCTTTTAGCTGATGTTCGGGCCTGTCTTTCCCACACTCTGCATGGCTTTTTGAGTGGACAGGACTGCAGGACAAAATGGGAGACAATTGTTCATGAATGTCCAAAGCTATAACAATCATGGAGTTTGTTCACATAAGATGGTGAGATGCAGTGAAATAGACCCTCCAGCTCAGGTTGTGAGCTGTTTTCTAATTATTTCATATCCTAAAGGGCTCTTCTCTCCTTTCTGAAACCTTCCTGAGACAAGTCACACACTTAAAATCTTCTAATGACTGTTTCAGCAATAAGTAGAAGTTTACAGTATTTTACCCTTTGTAATCCATGAAACTGGTTTAATGTGCAGCAGAATCACAGGAAAGAGAGCCATTCCTGATGTGAGGGATCACTGGTTTCCAACTTCTCTTTCAAAAAATCCAGTAAAGGTGCTGACAATACTTTAAGAAATGTTGCAGGTCCAAATCTGTAGACTGCATTTGAACTCCTGTATACTCAGCCGCAGTCCTTAGCTAGAGGTCATTCAGTGTTCACATCAAGTTTTCATCACATTTCATCTCCTCGTAAATCTGGAAATAAATATCATCTAGTCAGGCTACTCATCATCTGCTCCAGGTTAGGCTACTATAGGACAATGTCAATTGGTGTCTTAAAAGTAATAGACTACCAATTTTTTTTCACTTTTGCCATTTTAAAAAAATATGGACATAACTAATCTGCACACAGTTTAACACCCTACAGGGTTGGTAACAAACAAACCACACTCTCTTTCTTTGTTTCACAAATAAATAGAAAATATTATTAAAACAGTTACTTTAACAGAGAGGATTACAAATGTGATGCCATTGGACATTTTGTGACTATTCTACTGTTCTCAGCCATTATTATTTGCAGTAGGGTTTTTTTCAGTTTTTATTTTTCTTCTGTTTGAGAATAGCTTGTTCTTATAATTGATCCCTGCAGGGATTTTGTTTCTCAAACTTCTTTTTAAAAGGATATTTCCAATTAGGCCAGCAGTCTGTTTATATGTTGGCATAAAAGAAGTACACCACTTTCAGTAGAATGAATCAGTTTTTAGATTGTGAAGAAAATGTGTTAAGGATCAAAGTTTTTAACAAAACTAACAAGAAAGCTTGTCATAAATGAAAAAAAAAAATCTTTCTGCAGTAAAGAAAATCTTTCTAAGAATTTGTTTACAGATCTAAAGCCATCGGTAAGCAGACTCCAAAGTAAAGATATGTTCATAGTTTTTGGTTTAAATATACTGAGAAGAAATGCAGTGCCAAAACTAGGGTAAAATTTTTTCGTTAGTGATATCTGCTATTTTTCTATGAAGAACCACAATTAATTGCTGTATTCAGATGTCATTTACAACAGCGATCATAGTTTATGAAGTTTTCATTAATGCACTTGTTTTATTGATATAAGTGTATTTTACTAGTTGTCTTCAGTATTGCTTTGCTTTAGTTTTAGAGATAAGCTGTATGAAATAGTACTGATATGACTGGAGTTTCAGAATTGCCTTTTAGTTACTTTGATTGATCATCCTTTACATCATTGAATTTGCAAAGGTCATTTAAATAACTCCTCTCAAAATATGAACCTTCAAGACCTAGTAATTAAAATTAGTCTGTGGTCTAAACCTTTGTCTCGACAGACTAATTGAAGTATAACTCACCTGGTTTTATTGGATTGTTCTACCACCTTATTTCCAGATCCTGAATCATATCTCTGATGTAGGTCCTATCCATGTAATCTGGATTTCTCATATTCACAGGAGGCAAATGAACTGCATTTCCCAGGATTCCTGCTGTTTATGTGTGACTCTGATGCATGAGTGCTGTCCTTTGCTTGAGCTGATGCAAAAGCAGAGTTCTCACCCTTCTGTAGTCTCCTGCTGGCTGGTCACTGTGTAACAGCAGGGGAGTGGTGACACACCGCCCACAGTCTGTGACACTTCCATTCACGCTCTTTCACTTCACCTAAGTAAGATGAAAAGTATCTCTGCCTTTCTGAGCTGACATCTTCACCTCTCACTCTCTCCTGGTTATTAAGCTGTGCCAGAGACAGGTTTTCAATAACTTCTCACTTCCACCAGTCAAATAAAATTATATATATATTCTGATTGCATTCCGGAGGTTTTCACAGCAATTTCAGCTCCAGTTGAGAGAAAAGGAGCCCTGATCTTCATCAGTGGATATAGTCCAAAATGATAGTCCCTAGATGTCCCTACAAAAGTGGTTTAGCTCTCATTATCATCATTGTTCAGCTCTTATTTCAGTAGAGCTTCATGTCTGTAGCCATCCTATAGCACAGGCTGCATCTGTAGATTTCAAAGCAACAGGATTTTTTTATATACTGGATGTAGTCTTAGTGTTCAATGGTGGGAATAATTATTCAAATTACTGTTATTAGTACTTTTTACACAAATGCAAACCATAATTGACTAAAAAAAGCCTTAAAGGAATAAAAGTATTTTTCATCGGAAATGAAAACTAACAAGTTCCTACAACCACAAAAGGGCACAAAAATGTGATTCCTGTTAAAAGTTGTTGTAAACCTGTTTTATTGTAGGTAAGAGACCTTCAGAAGATGAAAACTTTAAAACCTGTGATCACATTTTTATTGAATTTGAGGTGTGAATGTTGTGAAGTAAGCCTTTTTCATTACAGTTGTTCCTGATAGAAATAGCATTTGATCTGGCAAGGTAAATATGTTCTCAGAGTCTATAATAGCAGAGAACAAGTCTTTAATTTCTCTGATACTGGAGTCTTCCATTGCAAAACATTTAGTGACAAACATATCCTTCTCTCAGAATAAATTTTAAAACTCTACATTTTTTCACACTTGAAAATATTTTGGACAGCTAAAACTCATTGGACCTTCTAGTCCACCTCTTTGTTACTAGGAGTTTCTTTCTTATAGTACTTCTGACTTGCCAGTTTATTCTGTTTAGGTTGTTTGCCATTTTGGCACTTTAAGAACTTGCTCTAGAACTTCAAATGTATCCTAAAAACTAATAATTCATGGTGCCAGATGTCATAGCATAGCCCCCACCTGAAACCGGGACACCAGGAAATAATCTTCCCTTTACTCAGATATAATTGAGTACCCTCCTTATAACACTAAATAAAGTCCTCCCTTTCTTGGAGCTGCACTATTGGGGGTTTCCCCCCTGCTGTCAGCCTCTTCATTATTTTTGAGACACTTGTGCTTCATTGCTGTGACTAATTTATTTGAAGATGTAGACACAGCCTGTGAGAATAATGTTTCACTTACTCTGTTACAATTTCCAAAATTACTTGATACCCTTCTACACTTTAAATATTTCTCCTGTTCTTGTCAGTTTGTTTAAACAATATACTTCCTCACTCTCTTCCCAGAACTTAAAGACTTCTACTCCTCAAACTTTTCTATTTTTTTTCCTTTAATCTTTAGTTATTTTGTAATTATCTTGTATAGATTAAGTTGGCTGGAGCAAAACTCTATTATGGTGCAGTAAGACCAGATGTATCTTTCAACCTTTTAGTCTTCTCGATATGAAGTATGATAGAAATTCACATAAGGCTGTGGGTCATGAAGATGTCTAAGGTAAATTGAAATTAATTTATAACTAAAAAGTAAAATCTTGTTTTGGTAAAAAAAAATCTTTTTATTGTTGTTGTTGTTCATATGTCAAAACTTCAGAACCTCGAGAGAACTTTCTCCCTTAGCTGCAATATATATTATTACTACTGCTTAAGTAGTGTGAGGCAAATAGCTCCCGAGTAGGTTTAAAGTGTTAAGGATATCAAGTTCTGCAGAATCAATTTGAAAGTCTTAGCTTAAAATCCATTCCCACTTGAGATGTTTTCAGTTCACCTGTAAAAATATTACTAAAGCAAGATTAATTCAAATAAAAAAAAACAGCAAAATAAAAGGAATCAACAAAAGATGTCTCTCCAAAGTAATTTTTTGTAATTTCTCCAAATTTCAGGGTTAATATTATGAACTACCAAGTTAATTTGGAAAGTTAATATTTTAAATTAATATGAATATAAAGTATAGAAAAATTGTAAAAAATAATTTCTCAGAAGGATTATGTTTTTAATTCTTTCTCATTTCCCACCAATTTTCTTTTTATATATATTCTGATTCTGTAGTCTCAGATTTGTAACTGATATTCCGTTATGGAAGTCAAAGTCAATAGCACAGACAATTTTTTTTCACACGGGCAATTGCACAGATATTTGTGAAGTATTTTTTCCTGATCAGGACTAGTGGATTTTCCAAAAGATGCTACTGGGAAGCATTTTGGTAGTGCAGAGGGACTATCTGTTGTTTCTGCACTGATATAGTAAAGAAATTAATGTAGTATCCATTAGCAGTGACTGACTATCAATTTTCTCTCTATTATTTTAGCTTTTGCCACTGTTTACTTGCTGCCTGGCATATAGGATTCTGATTTATTAACACATGTGAGAAAAGAACTTTAATATTTCTAGTCAAATAAGTTTTTCTATGAAATTCAGTTCCAAGCATCTGTCAAAGTAGTTTTGCTACAAGTATATGTGTTTTATATAGAAAATATGCAAAAACCCTACTTTTTTGATACTAAGAGTTTTCTAAATCAAACACTTAGCTTCTTGGGTTGTATTCTGACTCACTGGAAACCTCAAAAACTTTTTTTTTTCCCTGTAAAAGTATAATTTTCAAGAAGTACAGATATTTACATTAAAACTTTCTGTAGAATTATTGTCTTGGTAAAAATCAATATGAATTTTTCAGGTAGATTTTACTCTATAGGTGGTGACTTGATTTCATTTTCATCTGGACTCAGTATGCCCTGGAAGTTTCTTGCCTCTGAATATTGAGGCAGCTGTGCCAGCCAGAAAACAAAACCGGAACTAGCAAACGCTGCATGGCTTTATTGTCTGTCATAGAGATGCAGTGCTGTAAGTCATTGCAGTCCACTAAAGGTGGGGCAGAATTAAATTCCACAGCATGTCAGAAATTCCTTCAGGAAGAGAGAGTTCACATTTCACTCATGTCTGGTTTCTGGTTGTTTAATTGACACTGTTTGCTACAAGAGGAATTCGCAAGCAAAAATATATCATATCTGCTGTTGTAATAGAAATATAAAGTATGTGTTGATTGAAGTTTTTCCTAGAATTCTGTAAAGTTTCAGTAACCATTTTTACTCCCAACCAACCATTGCAACCAACCTGTAGATTGCAGTCTGACAATTATTGTTATCAGGAAAATAGCAGCCAAATTTGCTACATATGGCTGATTCCATTTTGTGCCAGGGAATCCTATGTGCAGCCCTGCATGGCTGGAAAAGATCAGAGAAGCTTCAGGGATTCTGCTGAAGAGCCCTAGAGGATCTCAGATGGAGATACAGAGGCAAAGGAAAAAGTAAATGAGAAATTGGCAGTAAGCAGCCAAAGGGAGTATTCAAATGAAGGGGACTGACCACCCTTAGGACTTCTGTTGGAGCTTAGTTCATTTGTTCGTTTCCAGTTAACATCCTTATCATTTGGCATACTATGAAAGGAACAGGAAGCTCCTAGCCTTTGCGCACAGGATCTCCATTACCACCCAGAAAATCCTAATCACCTCAATTAGTATACATGAAAGAAATCTACCCCAGCATAATTCCAAAATTTATTCAAAATAGTAGCTATTTGGGAATTACAGGTTCTTCTTAGTATGCTACAGCTGATGCAATAAAATTGGGCACCTTGGGCAACTGCAAGCCTAAGTGCGAAGGACCAATTTGAGGATGCAAATTGCTTCTTCCTCACAGTTGCTGAAATCTTACTCAAGGTTGTGTTATTACTAATCTTGCACAGTCATTCAAGGCAGGAAGGACAGAAACTGCAAAAAGCTGCTGTCTCACTGTTTGTGCAAAGATACAGCTCCAGCTGCTGCTCTCCCTGAGTGAGATGTATGTGATACCAGTGCAGAGAGAGGTACCAAATCTCCTGGAAAGTAACAAGCTGAGTGAGCAAAGCCTGTTGTTTCTCAGCAGCCAATGTACCTCTTGTGCCAGAGAGCCAGTAAGGAATCTCAGTGCAGCCTGCCTCCTCAGGAGGAGAGAGAAAGCTAACTGTGTGCTACAGGCAAGCCCTCATGTTAGAGAGAATTTATTCCTCTCATTTAAGCACACAAAAAATGAAAGAATGCTGTAGTAGAAGCTCACTGAAATATAGATATAGATGATATAGATAGACATAGATGATGCAGATCTAGATATAGAATATATAGATATATACAGATATAGACATAGATATAGATACAGATATATAGATAGAGTGTTGCTCACAGCATGATTGTAGTTGGATGGCTACATGTAGTGGATCTTCAGATTCTTTGATTTGTCTGCCTAGTTATTTCTTACTTCTCTTGTGTCTTATGAAAAATGGTATAAAAAAACCCCAAAATTTAGTGTGTATAATTAGTACAGAAAAATTGAAGGAGCCATAAGAAAAGTTGATAACCATTCTGTTCTTGCTTCACAAATATTTCACAACCCCTGAGAAAACATTCTAATAGAAAAGTATATGTGTGTTTGCACTTGAATACGCATATTCTCACATGCATGTCTTCACCCGTAACTGACCTGCACAGCTTTGATAAACCTTTCTCTGATAATAAACTGTTGTTAGAAGAAGTTAAAGATGTGGTCTGAGAGAAAAGAGACAATCTTGCCAGCAGTCTCTGTAAATACACATGTACAATGTAGTGACATCGGTAGCAATAACTCCCATAATCAATATATCAAACTGTCCTCTCTTCCCTCCTGTTATGATGTACTTTTAACTTTCCAAAGCCTATTCATTTAAGTAAGCAAGACTGAATGTGTTTGTATAAGTGCAAAAATGCACGATATATTGATCCCTGGCAAGAATCAAAGTAGTGATCTGTTTGGTACATGGATACTGCCAAACTGGAAAAGGGAAAGATGTTTGGCCAGATACCAGTGCAGGGCTGCCTTGCAGTTGCGGGGTAACAGGAATATGTCACTCTGAGGAGAAGGTTTCCTTCTGGATGTAAAGCAGACGTCTAACAACATGAGGTATAGAGCTGACAAGGTTGCCAAGTACAGATGAGCCAGTAATTCAAGCACCTGGGCAATTGCTCTTGATAGGAAATGTGTTCTGTCAAAAAAAAAAAAAAAGCCCTGCCGCAATACTTGCAACATTAACTTACTGTAAAAGGTTAGCCATCTAACACTTTGCTTTATTGAAAAACATGATCCATGAGTTCTGTTATGGTACTTGTTATACTTCTACTGGATTCAATATTAAGATTTTCAGTCCATATTAAACTATATTTTATGTTTGCTTGGACAGAGTAGTTTGAGAGGTTTAGAGATACTAAAAAATTAAAGACAAATTAGCAATTCTTTGAGAGTTGAGGAAATGAAAAATTAATTATATAGACTCAGTGCTTTTGTAAATAACTAGCTATAGTCTTGACAATTAAATACACTTGGGGTTTTTTTTCTACTTGAATAGAGCAACTGAGGCACAAAGCAATTAAAAGCCAAGATCATTGAGTTTATGAGTCTGCATTTTGATGTTCACCTTGAGCCATCTTTAATGTTATGGACTTTCCATACACAAGTCAATAGGGTGACAAACTTTGCTAGCGCCGTTGAAAATTACATCATGAGGAACTTTGTTTTGATGTCATCTAGTCACTGTAAGAACTAGAAAAAAAATGTTGACTACTAAACTAAATGGTTCACCTGACTCTCTTTAGTCCCAGCGATGTCAGATGGGAGCACTCCCTTCTCAAAAGGCTGTGTGGCAGAATCCCCTTGTTGAGGGATTTGGGAGTTTAGCCCTAAAATTATCACCTAACTTCTTTTTCCCTAAAAATTGATGAATTTATCCTCCAAAACCTTGGGACTTCAGGAAAAAACTGATCTCCGTCTCATTATCTGA